>NC_060124.1:302806805-303435020 GCF_021461395.2 Schistocerca americana | reverse complement strand
GTACACCAACATTTATTAACAAAAATAAGATGAAGTGAAGCATTTTTGACGTCGCACTTGATAATGGAAGCCATTCTTAAGGAAATTAACACACTTTTATAATTTTGCCGGAAGAACGTCCGAGAACTTAAAATGGTACAAGATGTACAAAATTCTCAGAAAAATTGGTGTAAGCTACAGAGAAAAGAGGGTAATATGCGATATCGGAGTATAAAATTAAATTTGCGACGGGACTAAGGATATCTTTGTTGGATAGTTTTTGACAGAAGTATACGTAACTTCAGGCATACCCCAAGAACGTACGTTGGAGCCCTTACTGTTCGTGTTATCTATTAGAGACCTGACAGAGAATACCAATCGTATTTTTGTAATTGGCTCAGTTACCTAAAATTCTGCATTTCACAAATTCCAGAAAAACAGTATCCAGTGGTTACATAGTCAGTGAGTCACGATTGGGGACGGTCAGATAATACAATTACCTGTGTGTAAGAATTTGTAGGTATGTGAAATGGAATGTTTACACAGGCTCAATCGTAGACAAAGCAGGTGACAGACTTTGGTTTCTTGGTAGCGTACTGGGAAAATATAACAGATTGGTTACACAATTCTTTTAAACCCATCCTAGAATATTTATTTATTTATTTATTTCTCAAGCAAGGAACTGCTGCCTGTTGTTATATAGCAGGTCGTACATTTTTTGGTTTTACATGTTATATACAACAAATTCAGTTTTATTACTAACACTTATCTTTGAGACTTTTACAAAAGGATAAAAGTAAAAGAAATAAAAAATAAAAAAAAATGTTAAAGTACAAACGTGTAATACACCTGGCTCCGGGAGACTGGGTACAGAGAGGCCAGTGGGAGGGCCGGGGTGTCAAGTCGCGGTGTCAGGGTAGCAGGAGCACCGTCTGCATCTCTGTCAAAGTATTCCGGTCCTGTCTCGCGAGGACGACTGTGGAGGGCGCACTATCGACGAATTGCCGCTGTCGCTGGATACTTAATGACACGCAGTTACGAAGAGATGACAGTCTAGTGACTTTCGACGTTACTTAAGTCTTCACGAAGGTACCTCTACAAGACTCCTTGGGTCTGTTGAATCAACGTTTAGAGCCCCAACTAATGAAATTCTCCGAACATGCGCTAACGACCACCTACTTTAAGTGTATTGGAGAGTTCTGTGAACAGATAGATGGAGTGACCTTGGGAACACCTCTTGCACCAGGAATCGCAAATTTAGACATGGAACACTTTGACAGGACGGTCTTCCAAACTGGTCGCCAAAATTCAAGCACTTCTGCTCCTATGACGACGACAAAAAAAATGGTTCAAATGGCTCTGAGCACTATGGGACTCAACAGCTGTGGTCATTAGTCCCCTAGAACTTAGAACTAGTTAAACCTAACTAACCTAAGGACATCACAAACATCCATGCCCGAGGCAGGATTCGAACCTGGGACCGTAGCGGTCTTGCGGTTCCAGACTGCAGCGCCTTTAACCGCACGGCCACTTCGGCCGGCTATGACGACGACACTTACGTGATTTGGGAGCATGACAGGTGATAATGGATGAATTTCTGGACCACCTTAACAGCATCTACGAGAACATCACCTTCTGGAAAAACCGAACGTAAAAACCATCTTCCGACCACCGCCGAAGACGAAATAATAGCTTAGCTCTGCGAAAGACCCACTTAAACACACCGTACCAGAAATTTACAGCATCTCCTGCGAATGCGGTCTCCGCCAGTTATTGGGACAGCGTCATAAAAGAGTCAATTGAAATTCGAATTCACGGGAATATTGTAAACAGAGACGAAGGATACCAACTGAATGCGGCATGAAGTCCAGCGATAGTGGCAATTCGTCGAGAGCGCGCCCACCCCCGTCCTCCCCGTGAGACACGGCCGGAATGCTCTCACAGAGATGCGAACGGCGTGCCCGCAACCCCCCCCCCCCTCCCCCACCGCGATTTTACCCCCCCCCCCTACCCTCCCACCCCCCGGCCTGTCTGCACCCAGCCATCCAGAGTCGGGTAGAGGGTGGCACACCGCAGATACAATTAGGACGGCAATCGAAAAATCCCGACACTTCGTCAGAAGATGATGAGTACGTCACTCGTCGAAACGTTGCGGTCTTATATAACATTCATAAATTATTTAAATTTGATGCCAATCTAGATTATGATAATAACTAAGATACATAATAGACCGTGGATGTGTTTAATAGAAGAAATAAGAGGCAACAATAAATTTGACTTAGATATGATGTGATAGCTCTTACCTTTATAACTTCTGTGTGTTTGGTATACATCTGTTACATATGTTTAAGCACTGAAAGACCTAAGTCGAAACAAGGCCCCGGGAGTAGACAACATTCCATTAGAACTACTGACAGCCTTGGGAGAGCCAGTCCTGACAAAACTCTACCATCTGGTGAGCAAAATGTATGAGACCGGCAAAATACCATCAGACTTCAAGAAGAATATCATAATTCCAATCCCAAAGAAAGCAGGCGTTGACAGATGTGAAAATTACCGAACTATCAGTTTAATAAGTCACGGCTGCAAAATACTAACGCGAATGCTGTACAGACGAATGGAAAAACTGGTAAAAGCCGACCTCGGGGAAGATCAGATTGGATTCCGTAGAAATATGGGAACACATGAGGCAATACTGACCCTACGACTTATCTTAGAAGCTAGATTAATAAAAGGCAAACCTACGTTTCTAGCATTTGTAGACTTGGAGAAAGCTTTTGACAATGTTGACTGGAATAATCTCTTTCAAATTCTGAAGGTGACAGGGGTAAAATACAGGGAGCGAAAGGCTATTTACAATTTGTACAGAAACCAGACGGCAGTTATAAGAGTCGAGGGGTATGAAAGGGAAGCAGTGGTTGGGAAGGAAGTGAGACAGGGTTGTAGCCTCTCCCCGATGTTATTCAATCTGTATATTCAGCAAGCAGTAAAGGAAACAAAAGAAAAATTCGGAGTAGGTATTAAAGTCCATGGAGAAGAAATAAAAACGGTGAGGTTCGCCGATGACATTGTAATTCTGTCAGAGACAGTAAAGGACTTGGAAGAGCAGCTGAACGGAATGGACATAGTCTTGAAAGGAAGATATAAGATGAACATCAACAAAAGAAAAACGAGGATAATGGAATGTAGTCGAATTAAGTCGGGCGATGCTGAGGGAATTAGATTAGGAAATGAGACACTTAAAGTAGTAAAGGAGTTTTGCTATTTGGGGAGCAAAGTAACTGATGATGGTCGAAGTAGAGAGGATATAAAATGTAGACTGGCAATAGCACGGAAAGCGTTTCTGAAGAAGAGAAATTTGTTAACATCGTGTGTAGATTTAAATGCCAGGAAATCGTTTCTGAAAGTATTTGTATGGAGTGTAGCCTTGTATGGAAGTGAAACATGGACGATAAATAGTTTGGACAAGAAGAGAATAGAAGCCTTGGAAATGTGGTGCTACAGAAGAATGCTGAAGATTAGATGGGTAGATCACGCAACTAATGAGGAAGTATTGAATAGGATTGGGGAGAAGAGGAGTTTGTGGCACAACTTGACAAGAAGAAGGGATCGGTTGGTAGGACATGTTCTGAGGCATCAAGGGATCACCAATTTAGTATTGGAGGGCAGCGTGGAGGGTAAAAATCGTAGAGGGAGACCAAGAGATGAATACATTAAACAGATTCAGAAGGATGTAGGCTGCAGTACGTATTGGGAGATGAAGAAGCTTGCACAGGATAGAGTAGCATGGAGAGCTGCATCTAACAAGTCTCAGGACTGAAGACCACAACAACAACAACACATATGTTTACCGAGCACTTGCACCTGATGCAGCTATGGCATATTAAATCAACTTCCAATCTCCACTGTTACTTTAAGTTCGGAAATACACTGCAAACTGATCATTCAATACAGTGTTTGTATCCGTGTCGTTTACTTAGTCCTGATGATCGGTCAGATAAGAAGCCTGTCTTATTCTGACGTATGTTCTGTCCTGCTTGTGTGCCGCATGTAGTGCTCTCGATGCATTGTCCGCGATGTTGTTTATAGTATTCCACTCATCTTGTCTGCGTATTAACTGTCCTATGTGTTTGTTCCATAACCTGGGTCTTGTATGTCCTAGAGCACCGCAGATGAGCACTATGTGTTATCCGCGCCTCGTGATTTTGCGGTGGCGTCTCGCTTCCCGTGCACGGGGTCCCGGGTTCGATTCCCGGCGGGGTCAGGGATTTTCTCTGCCTCGAGATGACTGGGTGTTGTGTGTCTTTCATCACCATTTCATCCTCATTCACTCGCAAGTCGCCGTAGTGGCGTTAAAGAACTTGTGGAGCGGCGGCCGAACCGTCCCGCGAGGGGTCTCCCGGCCACCAATGCCATACGCTCATTATTCATTATTACTATGTGTTTATGTGTGCCATTCTCACCGCAGGCACAGATGTGAGTCAGGTTTAGGTCAAACCTGTGTAGGCGTAGAAGATACGGGCCGTGGCCCGTGGGGAAGTGCATCATGCCGAGTGTTGGGTTTATGTACTCCATGTTCACCCTCTTTCGGATACCTGTCTTACCTTATCAGTTGTGTCCCATTCTGTCTGCCATGAATTAGTTCTTCACTTCTTTAATTTCCATTTGTCCGTTATGTCTTGTCCAACTATTTCCCTTGTCTTCCCCTCTTCAGCCAGTAGGCCGCTGCTCTGCGGCGAATTGTAATACGTATAGCGAAAAATCCCAGTACCACACACAGTTGAGGTTGTGCCAAAATCCTACGAGATTATGAGTAGAACACTCTTCTTGAAGCACCTCACATGATTTTATGCGTACCTAAGCATAATCGATGTGTCCAAGCACTAAAGCCGCGCGGTGTAGCCGAGCGGTCGGGCGCCTTGTCGCGATTAGCGCGGCTGCCCCCGTAGGAGGTTCGAGTCCTGCCTCGGGCATGGGTGTGTGTGTGTTTTCCTTAGCGTAAGTTAGTTTAAGTTAGATTAAGTAGTGTGTAAGCTTAGGGACAGATGATCTCAGCAGTTTCGTCCCATAAAACCTTGGCACTAATATCCAATTTCGAAGCACTAGCCGCAAAACAAATTATTGAGTCAAAGAGTGCTACGTAATATGCTCTCACTGTCTGCAGCGGTAGTCTGTACCGGATACTGTTCAGCCTTGCAAGTTTATGCGTGAGTTTCGTCGCATCATCAGTTGTTAGTCTGGCATGTTCGTTAAAGTTAAAATGTTCGTCAAGACAAATGCCGAGGTATCTCGTCATAGCTGTCTCTTTATATTATACTTGGAAGTGGATAAAAGGCTTTCGAGCCGATTGGCTTTCCTCCCTAATTGGGACCTGGAGTTTCTGGATAGCATGACCATACGCTCATCAACGTACGCAAACATAACGTCTTCCATGTCGTTGTCTTCTAGTGCATTCAGTAGTGGTTCCATGGCTATGCTCCAGAAAATCGGTTCGCATGTGAAGCCTGCGGACAGTCCCTGGCTACCCTCTTTATAACCTTTTGGCGACCAGTCTTCCGCTCCACAATACTGTTTTTACAATAATTTCTACGACCATTGTATAGAGCCAGTTGTATACTCATCTCTCAAGTCTTCCAAACAGTGCCGGCCATCAAAAGTTCTCGAAAGCACAAGCTATCTCAAGTAGGATGTGTTGTCTGTGTCATTTCTATGGCTCTGTTTACTATATGGTCAATGGATTTATTTGGTCAAAAGCCAAACTGGTGTGGCCTAAGGCTGAAGAGCTGCTGGTGCGACTGAAGTCTGTTGCACAGCAATTTGTATTTGTGACTTCGCCAGAATGTTAATGAAGCATGTCGGTGTTGGGTTGGCTGAAGAGCCAACACCGTGTTACGAGAGGAGGCCGAAATGCACGCGTTTTAGCTCACGCAGGCCCTGCGTGAGGAGGGAAGAAGTATACTGACCTGAGGTCTGGAACATGATAAGGCATTCAGAAAGCGGACGAATTTAGGTTGATACTTAACTTCAATCCATTAATGATGAACGTCGCTCTGGACGGTACATGAGTCACAATGTTATCAGTTCAGAATAGTAACTGAATATGGCGCTTTGCTAGGTCGTAGCAAATGACGTAGCTGAAGGCTATGCCAAACTGTCGTCTCGGCAAATGAGAGCGTATGTAGTCAGTGAACCATCGCTAGCAAAGTCGGCTGTACAACTGGGCCGAGTGCTAGGGAGTCTCTCTAGACTAGACCTGCCGTGTGGCGGTGCTCGGTCTGCAATCACTGATAGTGGCGACACGCGGGTCCGACGTATACTAACGGACCGCGGCCGATTTAAAGGCTGCCACCTAGCAAGTGTGGTGTCTGGCAGTGACACCACAGTCGGTATCTATATCTTAGGGTCAGTCGAGACTTCCTTGCTTTTGGGATTATAGCTGGATTTGCCGTCTTCCATATACTCGGTATTTGTCCTTCTAGTAGAGCATCCTCCAATAAATGTGTCAGATATGGTACGACAAATGAAGCAGCTTGCTTGATAGTTTCGGGGTGGATGTCATCCGTACCCGGAGCCTTTTTGTCCTTTATTTCGCGCGTTGGCAGCAAGTTTCTCGTGAGCAAAGGGGATGGTGAGTCCTTCGTTTTCGTATTTGTCGTCAAGCAGTCTGAGAAAGTGAGTATGAAGTTGGTTGTCCTGAGCGAGGCCATCGTCAGAAAGTAGTTTGTTGAGGAGATACTGAGCTGTGCATCTCCAGCTGAATGCGTTAATGTTGATAATATTTCGTAGTCTTGATATGTTCAGTCTGCAGTTTAATGACTCCCTCCAAACATTGATCTGTAAGTTTGTCTTAACATACGGTCCTAGTGGTCTTTAATAGTTTTATGTAGTTCGTCTGTATCGTGTTTTAGAGGCGCGCTAATGTCGAAGTCTAGTTTCTCTTTCCTGTGCTGTTATTGATTTTTGGTAATATTGTCGTTTATCACTAGTGTCTTTTCTTAGTCTCGTTAATAGTGCTGACCATGGTGCACTTTGGGTGGGTCGCGTGCTGCAATTGTGCTGTCTGCAGGACCTCTCTAAGGACGTGAGCTCTGTAATCTATGATTTCTTGAGTAACACTTGGGTAACACATAGAGGAAACTCTTCAATCACGTGCCTTAGTTTTTGCCAGTTTGATTTGGGTAGCAGCAGCCTTGGGTGTTGTGATGTGTTTGCGTCTGCTTTAGTGTGAAGAATTATTGCATTACGGTCACTGATTATTCTGTTATGGAGCACCTGCCATTTCCCTACCCGTATCAATAATTCGCCGCTTGCCAAAGGAATGTCTACGTGGCTGCCTACTCCACTATTTCCACATTAAGTTGGCGGTTGACCTGGTTTGTTTGAAATGAAAATACTACATTTATTTCTAACGTCGACTATTATTCGTCTCTAATGTCGGCTCTGTCAGACTACCAGAAGGTTGACGTAGCATTTATTTCTGTTAAGATAAGTATCTGTCCACCATTTGCAAATCACGCAAGTTCTTTTATTGCTTCAGCAAAAGGCCTTATGTCAAATGAGTAAATCGACGTGATGATCTGTGTTTCCCTGCCTTAAGTTATTTCGACAGTAACCGAATGTTTTGTGCATAGTTGCGGCATATGTGTTACTGCAAAGTTAGTGTTTTACGGCCGCACCTGTGATTTGCATGTACTGCCTCGGGTGGTCTGCAATCCTTCCAACTTGTGTGTACGGTTCTTGTAACACAATATGTCTGCGCATAGCTTGTTCACCAGCCTGCTACGCTCTGCGTCCACCGTCCTGCTTCCGCTACAGTTTAGCTGCGAGGCTTTCACTGTGGTCTACCCGATGGGAGGCCTTTGCCACACGACAGTAGTAGGGCAACCTTCGTGTCACCCCACTCTCCATTGTTGCAAAATTTATTCAAGATGGCTGCGATGACGTCATCCCAGATGGCGGCATGTAGACTTGGCAACAGCGCATGACGTCATCCAACATGGCGGCTTTTGGCAGGAAAATAGGCCAATTGTGCTACGTCCACTAACCTAACCTCAAGAAAAAATGGCAGGAATTTTGAATTTTGGCGGGAAAATAGCCCAATTGTGCTATGTCCACTAACCTAAGCCACCAGAAGAAAAAAATGGCACGAAGTTTGAATTCCAACAGGATAATGCATGCAAAAACCGTACTTGTCTTTATTATTATTATCATTTATTAACATTCATTATCATTTATTATTATTTATATCATGCACGTGTGTATGCAATCCAACTGTGTTAGTTCATATCCTTGCCACCAGAGAGCGCCACCATGACGTCATTAAAGATGGTTGATTTTGGCTGGAAGAAAGCCAATTGTGCTACCTCCACTGAACTACCATTACCGTTCTCCTGCACATTCAGTCTTTGCTGAGCTGTCGTCGCCATGTGTTCGATCACAGAGATGGATGTGGGTGATGGAGCAGCCTTCAATAACTGCATTTCATGTAGACATTCGAAGGAGGAATGTAGCCACAGTTCACTACATGAGGTGTGAAAGTGTATGATAATGGAGGAGTGTTGGAGCAATAAGTACAAGAATTCTGTTCAGCAGATTTTGGCAATGCAGAAGGATGGAGCCAGGATGCATCCCGTAACCAGCATATGCTCATGTGCATGCGCAAACTGCAGGCTTATTTACCATCAAACATTCACTCTTCCAAAACGCAAGAGATGTTCAGTTGACGCCAATTCGCTTCGGCGTAAGCATATTCGTATACAACGTATATACCATTGAAGCCCATCCTGCAGAATGTGTTCTATCGATGAGTTATTGGTGTCCGACCGCAATAAGTTTAACAGCAGTGTAGTTTGCAAGCATACAGCCAAGGACTGCCCCCATAACCTCCTACATGCTGAACGGAAACATGCATTAATCCTGGAACTTATGAATAAGAACAAGAACACAGTCCTCCAAATAAATTCCCTCTAACTAAATGCTTTAAAAATGCATTACCTATCTCATGGTAACATCTGCTACTGTTGGAACTGTCTACCTTTTCTAAAGCCCATATATAAGCTCCTAGCCCACTAGAGACGACTGCCTCCGATCCAGCAGAGCGATGAACTGATCTAGTTCACGAGTTCTCCGTTAAAGGGCACTTCGATAGGTCACGTGTTCACCTTATTCAACTAATAGCAGCACAGCATCATGGTGACGTAGTTGGTTTCTATATAAGGAGGACTCAGCAGCTCCATCTCTGTTCCAGTCGGTCAAGACGAAGCGTCAGTCACCACCACAGCAGAATAGGAGGAGGAACAAGCAGCACCAGAAAAGTAAGTCCTCAAATTATTGTTATCATTATTATTATTGCTATTATTATTATTTCTCTACCAACATCACGTCATTTCTTATGGATATTCATCTAGGTCCTCCAGCAGCTCCACCCATGACGCCATCAGCAGGTCCCAACATGTCCTGGTCCACGCACGTGAAGGCCTCGGACTCGTCCACACAGGATCCTGTAGCTCAGCTTCTCAGCATGCTGGAGCAGGATAGCCAGGTGTTAATGTCGGTGCCAGAGGCTGCGCTTGACGGGGCTTCACAGTACGGCGCTCCTTCATACGCACCGTCCACTGATCATAATCTCACAAGGGACATCCCACCATCAGTGCAAGAACAGCAGGCTAACAGTGCTGGTGTGGATGTCGTGTATGAGAAGATACCAACCCCCGCTTCACATCATCCTTTACTATTCGCCTCAAGCTGTGTGTTAAAAGTTAGTGGTTCAAAACGTATTCATGTAGGACTTGAAGTTTCACAATACGGTAGCCTCTCAACTGTGTTAGTGCTGGAAAATGTGGTCAAAAATATTAAAGTGAAATTTTCTGACTACGAGTGGGATGAACTGTGTCGTTTGAAAACACAAATCAAGAATCATATGACTACCGAATATTATCCATCCCACTCCTACCAGGACATGTACTGTGGCAGTCTAACTGTGTGTATTCTATCAATGTATGATGACGCTACACTAAAAATTAAAAGTGCTAATGGTTATAATATTTTCATGCATCACCCCACTGTTGATAACTTGTTCAATTTAGACATGGCTCTAACTAGTACGATAGAGAGACTAAATAGATGGTGCCCATATGTTCAGGCAGTCTACACCGACATCATTAACTGGCTTCACACATGTAGCATCCACATAGATGATATAGAACATTGTTTTAGTATGTGTGTAACACCAGTGCCCAAGTCTTGTGCTATTCCTCGAATAAGTGTTGAAAATGTCGAACTCAAATTTACTGATGGAACACCAGACTATTGTAATTCACCCATAACATTAAGAGATATACGTGCTGAATTTCAAGCATACAAGAAGCAGCTATTTTCCAAATACTGTACTTCTGATGCACCACTTAAAAAAGAATGTACTTATTTTTTCTCATGCTGATCATATTTGCAAATATTTTAATAAATAAATATATTATTTTATAATACTAAATTTGTCATTGCGTGTTTTTTGTTTCTCAAGACAAAATGTCACCTACGTTAATCTATATGACTGCCTTCCCTTTAAATATACCACCTCGAGTTCATTCCATTGTGTAGCCGCTGTAGCTCAGTTGGTAAGGTGACTGCACTATAGTGACTACACACAAACACATATTTTTAATCATTTTTCCACACCTTGACCTACCACAGTAGGTATCATGGTGGGCTGGGTTAAAAACCCTCTCCTCAAGGGCTTTGTGGTAGGTGACTGATCCTGTGATGATGACCAAGACCAGAAGACCAACAAGAATGGACCACTCCTTCCTGACAGCATACGAGCTACAATTGTAGGTCCATCCAGCTGTGGTAAGACAAATGTCCTCATGGCTCTGTTAATGCACATAGACGGAGTCCTTTCGAGCACCTTTTCGTCTTCTCCAAAACAGTCTTTCAGCCCAAGTACCAGTTACTGAAGAAAATATTAGATGGAGTAGACGGTGTAACGTACAGAGCCTTCAGTGAAAGCGACGACGTCGCCCCACCTGAAGAGGTAAAGCCTAACACTGCCTTCATATTTGACGATGTCGCTGTTGAAAAGCAAGATGAAATCCGCAAATATTTCTGCTTTGGCCGTCATATGGGTGTTGATCTATTTTATCTGAGTCAAACGTATTCCAGGATCCCAAAACAGCTGGTGAGGGACAACGCAAATCTCATTATAGTATTCAAACAAGACAACCTCAATTTAAAGCACATTCACCATGCTCACATTAGGACCGACATGTCGTACAATGAATTTATAAAGATATGTGCTGATTGTTGGAACCACTCACAATACGGCTTTCTCGTTATTGATGAAACCCGAAAACTAAATGACGGTAGGTATAGCCGGAACTAGACCGATATCAAATTTAAAAATCTTGAGTCCAGACTAGTTAAAGTTGCAGGGGAATTAAAGGACACCCAGAAACTTCTTGCCATTAATCAAAACCGGATAGAGAACAGAATTAGCGCAATTGAGGGCATGATAGAAGCCGAGGCCGTTGTTATTGAAGAAGGTGGCGTAGGAAAACAGGAGAAGAAGAAGTACAACAAAGCATATATAAAACCATGTGATATTCAGAGCTCTGATTAGTATCCTTAGAGATGTCGACAATGCATAAAGTCATTCAGGCGCGCAAAGCATTTCGAGAGAAATTAAGTTTGCTGAAGTTGGGACATATAGATCACGAGTAAACACTAAATGAAACTTTTAAACCTGTTACGAAATCTATCACCAAGATAGCTTTTGCATAATAATGACCCAGTCGCAGAATTCACCAACCAGTATCCGACCGTTAAGATAGATAGAACATATGGTGTCAGCAGGGCGAGACCGTACATGCTGGGCTCTCAAACTATAACTTTATCCGATAGCACAATACGCATCGGGGATACAGAGTTTAAAAGAACACCTGGCTTAATGAACCTAATCTTCCTAAGGCCATCACAAAACTTAAAATACCTAGCTCATGGACGCAAAGTCTATTGGGAAATACTTAACTTGACTGATCTGTACAAAAATCTCGACGGAACACTG
Organism: Schistocerca americana; assembly: GCF_021461395.2. NCBI lineage: Eukaryota > Metazoa > Arthropoda > Insecta > Orthoptera > Acrididae > Schistocerca > Schistocerca americana. Next base: position 303,422,983 of record NC_060124.1, on the reverse strand, counting down.
AAAAAGCCTGAAAACTCTGAATACACTACCATTATACAACCCTTACTCAATGAGCAAACTAAAAGTGTCGGTGAGGGTGTAGACTTTCAGCATAAAGGAGTGAGCAATCAAGTCCCGCAGTATATATACAGTATATATTACGATGACCCAGATGAACCAATAGACAGACTTCTACTGTTGATGGCTTCAGCTGCTGCGGGCAATACAGCTCATTCGAATGAGGTTGTATCCATAATCTCAGAGCAATGAGAGAGAGGTATCTTCGAATAAGTGCTGACTGTGTTGGAGAACAAGTGATGACCGTACTGCTTGAAATAATGTCTTCAGTCCCGTCCCCCATGCAAAATCAAAGGACATGATTTACGTTACTATAAGTGCAGTTAATTATTTGACATGATTATGATAGGCTACCAGTGAAAAAAGATAAGTGACGGAGAAAGCTCATACGTGTGATCAATTATGGTGTTGGGATTTGAACTTGTGATAGATTTTTGTTATGGATGTAAGGAAAATGGGTTTCTCACCAAGAAAATCGGACATCTTGAATAAATAATAAATGATAATAATAAATAGAAGTACAGTTTTCGAGACAATATCGTGTTGGAATTTGAATTTGGGGCAATTTTATAGTGGAGGTAGGCCTATATTAATAAATGATAATGAATGATAACAAATGACAATGAATGATAATGAATGTTAATAAATGATAATCAATAATAATAAAGACAAGTATGGTTTTGCATACATTACCCTGTTGGAATTAAAACTTCCCGCCATTTTTTCTTCTGGTGGCTTAGGTTAGTGGACGTAGCACAATTGGCCTATTTTCCCTGCCAAAATTCAAAATTCCCGCCATTTTTTCTTGAGCTTAGGTTAGTGGACATAGCACAATTGGCCTATTTTCCACCAAAAGCCGCCATATTGGATGACGTCATGTGCTGTTGCCAAGTCTACATGTCGCCATCTTGGATGACGTCATAGCCGCCATCTTGAATAAATTTGGCAACAATGGAGAGTGGGGTGACACGAAGGTTGCCCTACTACTCACGACATTGCGTTTGACTATGGGAATTTAGTAAAAACTTGGCACTCTACCGCGTTCAGGATGTGATAGAGGTACTCGTGTCCGCGCGGCCTTAATAGGTCCTTGTAGACACTGTCAAGGTTAAGGCCAACATTTCTTTGTCCATATGATTTACGTAAAAGATTACAGAATTCGCGTTTGTCCGTTGGTAGGTTTTCGGTTCATAGAATCATTTCGTTTGTTAGTTCAGTGGTTGGTAGCATATAGTTCCACCCAGTCTCCTTTTGTTTTCCAGTTGATTTAGGCTCAAGTTCTCTTCGATGTCACGGCAATCTATTTTGTCTCTTACTGTACGCTTTGTAACTCTGTCTGTTATACTGGATCGTGGGGTTGAAGAAGTTTTCGGTTTTGGGTGATAAGTCTCTCGTCAGTTGAAGATTTTTGTAATTTATCAGTGTCAGCTTTTAGGGTGTTCTTGTTTTTTTTTAATGTTCACATGGTTATTGGTCACTTCTTGTTGTTTGAAGTTTTCTATTTTACTTCTTGCACCTGAATTGTCTTTTCTTGCATAGATGAATAGTACAGTTTGCATGTACGGTTTATATTTTGATGTGTCATATTTTTCTGTAGTTGTCATCTCGTTATAAGGTAACCGATCTCTGGTGACGGAAGAATTAATTCACGTTGATGTTGTTCCGTTGTATCCAGATGTACTAGTGTTTCGTCTATGTCATGATACTGTTCTGGTGGGCTTGACCGAGTCTCAGACGTACATCGTCATTTTTATGTACTTCCGGTAAGTTTGGTGTGGTGTGTTTAACGTCTGTGTCATGATCCGGTTCTTCGCGGGCATAACCGTGTCTTGGATGTCAATAGTCGCTTTTATGTGCTTCTGTTGAGTGCAGTGTGTTGTTTTTAAGTGTTCCTTACCGGGGTCTTCCTCTTCCACTTCACATACTCTAAAAACGGTCGCCATTTGGAGGGTAGCCCACTGGAAAAGTTCCTGTTTGATGTGCCTCGCCAGGTTGTTGTCCATGACGCTGTAGAAACACGTATCGCCAATGAAACCTGTTGGGCTAATCTTTTTTTCATGTACAGTGTTGCAACTTTGAGGGGGTTCATGCCCAGTGGATAGTCTACAGTCAGCAGCAGCCGAAGTTGTTACTTCCAGGCTACTGGACTTAGCATTATCTTGTTTTGATTGCTAGTGATTTGTGTTTGCTTTTGCGACGTGGGATGCTGTGTTCATATCTACGTTTTGTTGAGAGAACGTCTGTTCATTTGCGTTGTTGATCTTTGTATTCATATCTCTACCTACATTTACAAAGAGTGTTGTCTCACTTCTTATGTTTTGATGTGTACCAGTTGACTTGTCTTTTGTAGAGTTCTTTGTAGTAGGCATTCTTGTCCCCTTGCTTTCTTACGCCTTCTTTTCCTGGTTATGCAAGGAATACAACCACATTTGTTTCTTCATGACATTCCAATTTTTTGTGACCAGGTTTACCAAATTTCCCGCTGATAGCTTTCGGTGAATGGCCAATATCCCAACAGTCGAGGCACTTTTGCACTTACACATAGTCCATAATGCACAAAGATGAGAATTGTATGTGCACCCTATCGCTCTGTAATAACAGTAATCTATTACTTTTAGAAAATTATTTACAATTCTTTTCCCTTTCGGACCTATTTTCAATCGTATTTTGACTTCTTTTTGAAATTCCTCTTTGATGATGTGGTCCTTTCTCCTAGAAAGTCTTGATCTGTAAGTGTTGTTGGAACGCTGGTGTCTGTCAATAGCGGTCTTAGTTTCCTGAGTTATTGGCATCGATTGTGCTTCAAGTATGATTTTTTTTCCTAATGATGTCCTCTTATGTGCTTGTGTCTCACTTTCAAGAATTACTGTGTTAGCTCTACTGCTTATTGCTTTAATTTTTATTTGGTCAAGTCTAGAGTTTATAGCCTCAGTTAATGTTTCCCCTATGTCTATAGCATCTTGGTTGTCCTCTCATTTGAAAAAAAGACAGTTTGTTGTTTATTTTTTGCTAATTCGGTTTGTTCTTCAAAACCGAGTTTTCGGCTTCGTGACTGGACCACCTGCCGCAACCGCAGCGAAAGTCGATGGAGTTGACCTCGTTTTAAATGGCTCAAATGGCTCTAAGCACTATGGGACTTAACATCGGAGGTCATCAGTCCCATAGATTTAGAACTACTTAAACCTAAGGACAGCACATATATCCACGCCCGAGGTAGGATTCGAAGTTGCAACCGTAGCAACAGCGCGGTTCCGGACTGAAGCGCCTAGAACCGCTCGGTCACAACGGCCGGCGATCTCGTTTCATTTCGTAATTTTTTTTTTCCTTTACGGCTGCGATCTTCATTTACAGACGTTGAATTCTGTCTGCTGCATCAGGAGCATTTGCCGCCGCTAATTCCCTATACAATCTCTCGTTCTTGGTTTATCGTTTCGTCCACGAGGTCTGATTTGACCGAGTGCCCATATTTTGTTTCTAACTGGAGCAGTAATTGTGGTGGACACGTTTTTCTGCTATACTTCTAATTGAAAATCCATCAGAATGCCGTATTTATCCCCTGTTGAGCTTGTTCGTCTGATCGTTCCTTGTTCCCGCGTTGGTGTGTTGTCATTCCCGTTTCCTGCTGACGCTACTGTAGTGTTTATATCGATGAAGGCGTCTCGCCGCCATCATCGGTGTTCGACGGAGCCGACTCCAGCTTGACCCATGATGTATGCTCCTGTGGCTCCATGTTGTTTGGATGTAGGGTGTGTAAATTTTATAGATGTGTATACATAAAAATAAAACAATAATAAGAAGAAAGGGTACATAAATATAGAGATTAATAGAAATCAGTTATTTTATATGGTCCTGCTCTATCCAGTGAAACCATTTCCAGTGGGACTTAGGTTAGTATGGGATGTAGTTCTGTAAACTTTGACATATTGGATGGTTTTGTTCTTTGACAAAATAGCACACTTTTTTAATTTTTTTGAAACACATCGTCGTAAATTAGGAAATTAACGGTGTTTGGAAATCTTGTCTGTACATTTTGTTGCTCCGTAGTGTCCCCATACTTCGTGTGTGTGCTTGATAAATTCGTCGATATATTCCTCTGGAACGCATACACACCAATGGTTAGAACTTTCGTGCTTCCGGTGGAGCAGAGCGCCTTTGTATAACTGATACCACTTACCTTGTGGTTTGCATTCCGATTAAGATTTTGTATTACATTTTCCACCTGTTGTCTTGCTGTTGCATTATTGTATTTACAAAATTTTTTGTAGTCTGATTTTTGTGTGCTACTATGCATCAATAATGTACAGATTTCTGAATCATGTTCAGACAATTCACTGAACTCGTCTAGTCCCTGCGGTAATCTCCCCTTTATGTATATTATTTCAAAATTGAATTCATCCAGGTACACACACCACCTCGTTAATCTACGGTGTAACAGTTTACATGTTAAGAGAAAAGATAATAATTGGTGATCACAATAGACTTTAGTGTTTTTACCCCAAAGAAAATACTCGAAGTTCTTAAACGCCCAAATTACTGCTAAACTTTCAGTTCTGATACGGAATACGATCTTTCCGCCTCTGATAAAGTTATGCTGTCAAAGTTGATGACTTTGGGTACAGTTTTTCCTTTTTCTTCTTGTATCTGGAACAAACATGCCGCCAGCCCTTGAGACGAGGCGTCCGTGCTTAAACAAAAGTCTTTGGCCATGTCAGGATGACTCAAAATGTTTGCTGATATTAATGCATTTTTAATTTTGGTAAAGTTCTCCTGATATCTCTCATCCCATAACCAATTCTTATTCTTTCTCAACAGGTTAAGTAGGGCATCGCTATTCATAAGCTGCTGTAGTATAAATTTTCGGAAAAAGGAAGTCAGTCCTAGATATTCTTTCAGTTGTTTTCTGTTCCTTGGAGCGGGCAATTACGTATGGCATCTAGTTTCTTTGGGTATGGTAATATACCCTGTTCTGATACGGTATGTCCTATAAATTTCACATGTTCTTTGCCAAACTTAGATTTCCTTAGATTTACTGTTACTCTGTATTTTGTAAATCTCTGAAATACCTTTTCTATTATACTGATGTGGCTATTAACGTATCTTCAACATAAATGGTAACTTTACTGGGCAATTCAGGTCCTAAGACTTTGTCCAAGGCTGATGTAAATACGTCTGCGCTAATGTTTAAGCCAAAGGGTATAACTTGAAATTCATAACTCCTGCCATTGCAGACAAATGCTGTGTACTTTCTACTCTCCTCATGTAACTTTATTTGCCAGTAAGATGTGTTAAGGTCAAGGGCGCTGAAGTATTATGTGTTATGAAATTTTAGCAATTGTTCATCTAAATTATCTGGTTTTTTCTTACTGGTACTAGAATTTTGTTTATGCCTCTAGCATCTAAAAATAGTCCTACTCATCCATCAGGTTTGCTAACTGGTAGTATTGGTCTGCAATATGGAGGAAATGATTGCTGTATGATTCCCAGTTTGCACATTCCATTGATTTCCTGCTTAACTGTTTCATGCTTTGCCTACGGAATAGGGTAAGACATAACACAATATGTTTCGTGAGGATAGTCATTAAGTTTATGTTCATAATCTTTGATTACTCCTGAATTCTTATTAAAAACACTTGCACATTTAAAAAAGTAAATCAGGAAGCTCTTGCCGTTGTGTAACTTCTAGAATATCTGATTCGTTCAATTTTTGTTCTACTAATTCCTGGTTAACTTCAGTGACGTTCGCTTGTTTGTTATCACATTTGTTCACAGAATGCACGGTGGGATATGATACTGTACAGTGTCACGGGGTTCTGGATTTCCTTTGTCATGCCTTTCCGGTGTCGTAATCAGGCTGATAGAACATCTTTCGTTCTTCACAAAGAAATGGCACTTACCATTGCCTATGTCTATTTGAATTTTGTAGGTTCTAAATGTCTCCATACCTGTCAAGCAGTTAACTATAAGTTTGTCTACTGTTAAAAAACCACACTGCACAGAGAATTGTTCGATGTTCACGGTGATAAAGCTTGGTGTTTTACCAATTTCGCTTTGCCACCTGTAGTGGTTTGTACTTTGCAGTTTTGCACTGGCAGAACAGGAAATTTATTCCGCCGTTTTAATTCAGTGAAAAATGCTTCAGACATTAAATTAGTCGTGGACCCTGTATCAAGTATCAACTGTGTGTCTATAACAAACATTTTCACTCTGATTACTGCTTGCACTTGTTCTTCCAGTGTATTTTTCGTCGATTTTAGTTCATGTTGGTAAAGATCCTCCTTTATGTCTCCTTGTTCATTGAATCGTACGAAACATCTTTGCAAATCTGGTTTGCCCCCATCGCTTATAAGGTCGATAGTGTGGGGCTCAACTACGACCGGTGTAGTCTGATCTACTTCGGTACACGGGACAGCTTCTGTCAGTTGTACTGTGTGATTGTTTCTCCAGTGCGTATCATTTCCAATTCGTAACATGCTTTCTCGTGTGTTCATATCGCTGTTGCGAAATGTTGCCGTATTGTGGTTTTGCTGCGCAAAGGTTGGCTGCGGTCCGGCATGATGTATGTTATTGTTGTTGCCGCGCGCCGGCTACCGATGCGGCTGACTGTTTTCATTTACACGGGGTGCATAATTTTGAGAGGAGGGATTGAAATTAGCTTGTGGATGGTAATCGTTCCTGTTATACGGAAAGCTCTGTTTAAATATCTTGTTCCTACCACTTCCATTCCCGTATCCATTACCACGGTTGCGCGTACCAGCTTTGCTGTGTGTTCGTGTCTGGCTTTTTGTATTGACCATTCGAGTTACGTTGTTGTGGTTTTCGCTGTCTGACGCCGTATTATTACTACTTCCTCTTCATATATTAGGTCGATTGAATCTAAAATGGATAGAAAATATTCTGTGTCGTGCTCAAGTGTAGTAATTAACTTTTCACGAATGTGTGATGGCAAACAACTTTTTAAAATTTTTAAAACATCCACATGAGAAATAGGATTCGTCCAATAACGTGTTTTGTTGAGATACTTCTCAAAATATCGTCGCAAGCTACAATATTTGCTATTAAAAGGGGTGGGGTTAAAAACCTCTCTCCTAAGTGTCTCCTGTACGGCTTCTGACCAATATTTGTCAAGAAATGCCCGTTAAAATTGTAAATATGTGGTACAACGCTCAACTACCTCAGTCTCCCACAAAAGTACATCACCTTGCATCCACCCAACAACAAACCTGATCTTTTGTGCTTCCGTCCAATTTCTAGGAAACACATGTCGAACGGCAGTAATAAGTACAACAGGATTCATCTTCTTACCTTCGCTCGTAAACTGACGGTGTCTTAATAGACCTTCGTCAGCAAATATAGTGGACAGGCTGTTTGCACTTTGCAATCATAATTGTTTACATTTCTCGTAGTTACTGGTCCTGGTGTCATGCCATGTAAACTTACACTTTGTGATCTGTCATTATTATTGGCATTGCTGGTAGGATTTGCAACGATCTGTGTGCATACATTACTTTGGTTTGTTGTGGCTGGCACTTTGTTTATGTATACAACTTGTGTCCCTGTATCAGTTTCACCTAAAAATGATTCAAATGGCTCTGAGCACTATGGGACTTAACATCTGTGGTCATGAGTCCCCTAGAACTTAGAACTACTTAAACCTAACTAACCTAAGGACATCACACACATCCATGCCCGAGGCAGGATTCGAACCTGCGACCGTAGCAATCGCGCGGTTCCGGACTGAGCGCCTGGAACCGCTAGACCACCGCGGCCGGCTCAGTTTCACCTAAGTAGTTGCGTATCCTGTGCTCTGTAGCTTGCAAATTGGTGTTCACTTTGTCAATAATGTTATTTTCCTTTTGTTGAATAACCCTTTCAACTACATCATTGATTCATTTACTTTCCTTCACTACCTTTTCGCTGCGGTACTGGTTTTGTCTGAAGTACCTGCTTCAGCTTGTGAAATTACGACAGATAAATTTTCATTAATTTTGTCTCTTTCCTTTTTGGGACAGACTGATTCGATTTCAAGTGATGCTACTTTTAAAGTGAGTTCATCAACAGCTATTGATACATTTTCGTAATCTTTGTGCAGTTTGTTTACTACGGTAGAGATGTTCTTCACTGTGGGAGTTAATTGTGTTTGTGTAGCTTCCATGTTTGTAAGTGTGTCTTTCATCGCTTTGATTTGCTGCTCTACTGCATCATTCTGCTCGTTAAGAGTGTCTCATTTCTATTTTATAGATGTCATTGTTTTCTTCGGAAAGTATATCTTTGTTTCAGCTGATTTGCCATGTATTTAAACTTTACATTCATCTCCTCGCGAAAATTCTTTGTCAAATCACTGATCTGCTGTGTGACCGTATCCTGAAAATCCCTTAAAATTTGTTTTTGCTCTGTCTGGTGTATCTATGGTAAGGTTTTGCGACAAACTGTTAAATTTTGTGTTTATGTCCGTTCACAAATTGGTGTTTATATTTTTTATTTCTGCACGCAAACTGGTGTTTGTATTTTTGTATGTCTGCACGCAAATTGGTTTAATTGGTAGTCGTACTATCCAGTTTTTGAAGTATTACGGCAAGTACGTCATTTTGGTTGCTATTTAATGTACTTTGGTTGTTGACAACTGTACTCTGTATATCAACATTTGAATTTCGTGTGATGGGTGACGGTAAAGTGTCGTCAAAAATCATGTTGTCTGAGCTTTCTATGTTTTCCTTTGCGAACAGAATGTTGCTCGCAGAGATACGTGATGTAGTTTCATCTATTGTCATCAACGTATCATCAAAGCCAGAATGTGTACGCTCACTAGCATTTGTCATTTCGGTCATGTTCATTTCTGAACTATTTAATACGACTAATTGTGGAGGACATGGCGCTGGTACTTCAGATATTCTATCCTGCAACTGTAGGCCATCTTGGCTCATTGCGCTTACGCCATTGTCAACAATAGTGGAAAATGATTTTTGTGCCATTTTGTTTGAATATTACAATTAAAATTTTTGGAAAACAGAAAATTGAAATATATTATTTTGTGAATTTAAATATATGATTTACGTGTCGTCAAGCGTTGTTTATTAACTTTTGTAACGCACAAAATGTTGTGACACAGAAACTTTAAACTTTTCTCTCGCTACTAATTACATAAAATTTCCAAAAAATTCACTACAATGCATTTAGGAAAGGAAATTAAAGAAAGGTACTTCTAATTATTACGCAGGAGACGCTACCAAGCATAGCTAAGCAAGCGGTTGCGTAGCGGTCCTACATTTGCTGCGATGAAGCGAACAGCGTATTTCTAAAAATTTCCGTAATTTCTGGTTTCGCTTTTGATTCCCTTTTGAATTAGTTTTCTTCACAAGAACTTTTGGTTCTGGTTATTTTGCTCCCAGTCGTGATGTTGCAAAAAAAAAGAAAAAAACTCATACAATGTCATAAGAAACTTTGAATAATTTACGCAACTGGTTTCATGGCTTTCTCAATGTCGTGTCACCAGGTCGCCAGTTGTGCAAATTTATATATGTATACATGTAAATACTCCCCATGAACCATGGACCTTGCAGTTGGTGGGGAGGCTTGAGTGCCTCAGCGATATAGATAGCCGTACCGTAAGTGCAACCGTAACGGAGGGGCATCTGTTGAGTGGCCAGACAAAGGTGTGGTTCCTGAAGAGGAGCAGCAGCCTTTTCAGTAGTTGCAGGGGCAACAGTCTGGACGACTGAGTGATCTGCCCTTGTAACACTAACCAAGACGGCCTTGCTGTGCTGGTACTGCGAACGGCTGAAAGCAAGGGGAAACTACAGCCGTAATTTTTCCCGAGGGCATGCAGCTTTACTGTATGGTTAAATGAGGATGGCGTCCTCTTGGGTAAAATATTCCGGAGGTAAAATAGTCGCCCATTCGGATCTCGGGGAGGGGACTACTCAGGCGGACGTTGTTATCAGGCGAAAGAGAACTGGCATTCTACGGGTCGGAGCGTGGAATGTCAGATCCCTTAATCGGACAGGTAGGTTAGAAAATTTACAAAGGGAAATGGATAGGTTAAAGTTAGATATAGTGGAAATTAGTGAAGTTCGGTGGCAGGAGGAACAAGACTTCTGGTCAGGTGAATACAGGGTTATAAATACAAAATCAAATAGAGGTAATGCAGGGGTAGGTTTACTAATTAATAAAAAAATAGGAATGCGGGTAAGCTACTACAGACAGAATAGTGAACACATTATTGTAGCCAAGATAGATACGAAGCCCACGCATACCACAATAGTACAAGTTTATATGCCAACTAGCTACGCAGATGACGAAGAGATTGATGAAATGTATGATGAGATAAAAGAAATTATTCAGATAGTGAAGGGAGACGAAAATTTAATAGTCATGGGTGGCTGGAATTCGACAGTACAAAAAGGGAGAGAAGGAAACGTAGTAGGTGAATAGGGAATGCGGGTAAGGAATGAAAGACGAAGCCGCCTGGTAGAATTTTGCACAGAGCATAACTTAATCATAGCTAACACTTGGTTCAAGAATCATGAAAGAAGGTTGTATACATGGAAGAAGCCTGCAGATACTAGAAGGTTTCAGATAGATAATATAATGGTAAAACGTAAATTTAGGAACCACGTTTTAAATTATAAGACATTTCCTGGGGCAGATGTGGACTCTGACCACAATATATTGGTTATGAACTGTAGATTAAAACTGAAGAAACTGCAAAAAGGTGGGAATTTAAGGAGATGGGACCTGGATAAATTGACAGAACCAAAGGTTGTAGAGAGTTTCAGGGAGAGCATTAGGGAACGATTGACAAGACTGGGGGAAAGAAATGAAGTAGAAGAAGAATGGGTAGCTTTGAGAGATGAAATAGTGAAGGCAGCAGAGGATCAAATAGGTAAAAAGCCGAAGGCTAATACACTCCTGGAAATGGAAAAAAGAACACATTGACACCGGTGTGTCAGACCCACCATACTTGCTCCGGACACTGCGAGAGGGCTGTACAAGCAATGATCACACGCACGGCACAGCGGACACACCAGGAACCGCGGTGTTGGCCGTCGAATGGCGCTAGCTGCGCAGCATTTGTGCACCGCCGCCGTCAGTGTCAGCCAGTTTGCCGTGGCATACGGAGCTCCATCGCAGTCTTTAACACTGGTAGCATGCCGCGACAGCGTGGACGTGAACCGTATGTGCAGTTGACGGACTTTGAGCGAGGGCGTATAGTGGGCATGCGGCAGGCCGGGTGGACGTACCGCCGAATTGCTCAACACGTGGGGCGTGAGGTCTCCACAGTACATCGATGTTGTCGCCAGTGGTCGGCGGAAGGTGCACGTGCCCGTCGACCTGGGACCGGACCGCAGCGACGCACGGATGCACGCCAAGACCGTAGGATCCTACGCAGTGCCGTAGGGGACCGCACCGCCACTTCCCAGCAAATTAGGGACACTGTTGCTCCTGGGGTATCGGCGAGGACCATTCGCAACCGTCTCCATGAAGCTGGGCTACGGTCCCGCACACCGTTAGGCCGTCTTCCGCTCACGCCCCAACATCGTGCAGCCCGCCTCCAGTGGTGTCGCGACAGGCGTGAATGGAGGGACGAATGGAGACGTGTCGTCTTCAGCGATGAGAGTCGCTTCTGCCTTGGTGCCAATGATGGTCGTATGCGTGTTTGGCGCCGTGCAGGTGAGCGCCACAATCAGGACTGCATACGACCGAGGCACACAGGGCCAACACCCGGCATCATGGTGTGGGGAGCGATCTCCTACACTGGCCGTACACCACTGGTGATCGTCGAGGGGACACTGAATAGTGCACGGTACATCCAAACCGTCATCGAACCCATCGTTCTAGCATTCCTAGACCGGCAAGGGAACTTGCTGTTCCAACAGGACAATGCACGTCCGCATGTATCCCGTGCCACCCAACGTGCTCTAGAAGGTGTAAGTCAGCTACCCTGGCCAGCAAGATCTCCGGATCTGTCCCCCATTGAGCATGTTTGGGACTGGATGAAGCGTCGTCTCACGCGGTCTGCACGTCCAGCACGAACGCTGGTCCAACTGAGGCGCCAGGTGAAAATGGCATGGCAAGCCGTTCCACAGGACTACATCCAGCATCTCTACGATCGTGTCCATGGGAGAATAGCAGCCTGCATTGCTGCGAAAGGTGGATATACACCGTACTAGTGCCGACATTGTGCATGCTCTGTTGCCTGTGTCTATGTGCCTGTGGTTCTGTCAGTGTGATCATGTGATGTATCTGACCCCAGGAATGTGTCAATAAAGTCTCCCCTTCCTGGGACAATGAATTCACGGTGTTCTTATTTCAATTTCCAGGAGTGTAGAAATCCTTAGGTAACAGAAGAGATATTGAATTTAATTGATGAAAGGAGAACATACAAAAATGCAGTAAATGAAGCAGGCAAAAAGGAATACAAACGTCTCAAAAATGAGATCGACAGGAAGTGCAAAATGGCTAAGCAGGGATGGCTAGACGACAAATGTAAGGATGTAGAGGCGTATATCACTAGGGGCAAGATAGATACTGCCTACAGGAAAATTAAAGAGAGCTTTGGAGAAAAGAAAGAGAACCACTTGAATGAATCTCAAGAGCTCAGATGGAAAGCCAGTTCTAAGCAAAGAAGGGAAAGCAGAAAGGTGGAAGGAGCATATAATCTATACAAGGGCGATGTTCTTGAGGACAATATTATGGAATTGGAAGAGCGAGTAGATGAAGATGAAATGGGAGATATGATACTGCGTGAAGAGTTTGACAGAGGAGTTTTTTTTTATCATTTGTTATTCGCCTTCCGGCGTAGCAAAATATATCTTTATCGGCGCTTACAGCGGCCGCGCTAATGATTATTATCATTGGTTTTAAATTTTTGTCGTAGCTTGTCGGAGCTTTTCCTTCTGTTCCTATACAGGGACTAACCTAGAGTATATAGGGGTTCGACAACATTGTGGAGGCACCACGAGAAGTGGATTCTTGAACATATACAGATGCTAGCCAAGCCACCAGGTTGCGCTGCTGTACACCAAATCTACATCTACATCTGCATTTACATAGATACTCCGCAAGACACCGTACTGTGCGTGTCGGAGGGTACCCTGTACCACTACTAGTCATTTCCTTTCCTGTTCGACTGGAAAATAGAGCGAGGGAAAAACTATTGTCTATATGGCTCCCGGTCGGTGGCAGGAGAATCGTTCGGCAGTCAGTTTCAGATGCCTGTGCTCTAAATTTTCTGAATAACGTTTCCCGAAAAGAAAGTCTCCTTCTCTCCAGTGTTTCGATTCCCCTTTGAGTTTTCGAAGCATCTCCGTAACCCTCACGTGTTGTTCGAATCTATTGGTAACCAATCTAACAGCACGCCTCTGAACTGCTTCGATGTCTTCCTTCAATCCGATGTGGTACGGATCCCAAACACTCGAGCAGTACTCAAGAATAGGTCGGACCAGCGTCCTATATGCGGTTTCCTAAGATGATGGGATACCCCCTAATATCGTGACGGACCTCCTTTCTTCGGGTGTAGTGCAGAAACTCGACTGGTATGGACTCAACAGGTCGTTGGCAGTCCCCTGCAGAAGTATTCAGCCATGCTGCCTCTATAGCCGTCAATAATTCCGAAAGTGTTCCCAGTGCAGCATTTTGTGCACGAATGGACCTCTCGATTATGTCCAATAAATGCTCGACGAGATTAATAATGGGCGGTCTGGGTGGTCCACTCGCTCGAAATGTCCAGAATGTTAGAATGTTACCCAAGTCAATCGCGAACAGCTGTGATCCGGTGACATGGCGCACTGTCGTACAGAAAAACTACATCGCTATTTGAGAATATGACCATTTCCAGTCACGATCGGTCAGTTGGATCACAATACATTCCATATAAACACAGCCCACACCATTATTGAGCTACTACCAGCTCATACTGTGCCGTGTTGACAAGTTTGGTCCATGGTTTTGTAGGGTCGGAGTCGCACTCGAACCATACCATCAGCTGGTATCAACTGAAATCCGGACTCATCTGACAATGCCACTGTTTCCCAGTCGTCTAGGGTCCAACTGATACGATCACAAGTCATGAGAGGCGACGCAGATGATATCGTGTTGTTAGCAAAGGCAGTCGCGTCGGTCGTCTGCTGCGATAGCCCATTAACGCCAAATTTTGCCGCACCGTTCGTCACTCGTCCGACATCAATTTATGCAATTATTTCACGCAATGTCTCTTATCTGTTAGCATTGGCAACTGCACGCAAACGCCGATGCTCTCTGTCGTTAAGTGAAGACCGGCGGCCACTGTGCTGTCATTGGTAATAAGTAATGCCTTAAATTTGGTATTCTCGGTAGACTCTTGGTCTCTTAATATTGAATTCCCTAATGATTTCCGAAGGGAATGTCCAACGCATCTAGCTCCAACTACCGTTCAGCGTTCAAAGTCTGTTAATCCCCGTCGTGCGGCCGTAATCACTTCGGAAGCCTCTTCAGCTGCATCACTTGAGTACAGATGACAGCTCCGCCAATTCAGTACCATTTTCTACCATGTGTACGCCATACTGTCGCCATCTGCTTATGTGTATGTAGATACCCCATGACTTCTGTTACCTCAGGGCACATGACCATTAACGGCAACTGTATTGGTGTCAGAATTGGTCACAATAGTGTTCTGTGTAGTTGAGTAAATTATTTTGGAGCTGAGAGACTTCAGACATGGGCAAATTGTTGGTACCCGCATGCTGGGTGCTTCTGTAACGAAGGGAGCCGAAGTGTTTGGCATGACAAGAGGCAACGTGTCGAATGCTTATATCGTATACAGGAAGAGGGCAAGCTTATCATCCGGTAAGTGACACTGTTGAAAGTTTTATTTAATCAAAATTTGATAATTGCTATTAGAATGGTGAAAAATGTACGGAAATGTGCAAAGTTCCATCTCAAACAAAATTATCGTTATCTATGTTATTGTCTAAAAATTACAAGGCAGTCTAGCGAAACTTTATTGTCGTTATCATAAAATCTGGTAAGTTGTCGTAAAACTATTATCATGAAAATCCTTATTCCGAGCCGGCCGTTGTGACCCAGCGGTTCTAGACGCTTCAGGTTAGAATCCCGCCCCGAGCATGGATGTGTGTGACGTCCTTAGGTTAGTTAGGTTTAAGTACTTCTACGTCCTTGGGGCTGATGACCTCAGATGTTAATAGTACTCAGAGCCATTTGAACCATATTCCGACGTTAGTATTCAAACTTTTTCTGGAACCTCCGCTATTGGACATGTCAGTATTAGAGAACAAAAACAGAAATAAATCATGAAAAAATCTATTCATTTGTACCTGCTTACTGTATTCATCACTTGGCCTAACTTTACAGTTTTTACTTCCCACACTTCCTTCCAGTGATAAATTGGTGGCTCCTTGATGTCTCAGAATGTGTCTATCAGCTGATCCCTTATCGGTCATGTTACGTCACAAATTTCTTTTCACTCTACTTCACTACCTCCTCATTAGTTACGCGATTTATCAATTTGATGTACAGCACCACATTTCAAAAGTCCGTATCCATGGTTGGGTAGTCAGTGCGGCTGACTTCAGTGTAGTAGACCGTGGTACGATTCCACGTACTGCTAGCAATTTTTCCTTGGTAGGAGGACTGGAACCGGCTGCATTCAACCTCGCGAGGGCAGCTGGGAGGCTATGTGAGTGAGTAGTAGGAATTCAGGTCAGAAAATCTGCCAACGGCAGGGAGAACCGTGTGGTGACTCCACGCCCTTCTTTAATGCCATTGTCAGAGGACGATACTGCGGTACCAACGGCCCCTCCAGGATCTGTGGGCGGAGTTTACATTTTCCCACATTTCAAAATCTTTTATTCTCATCTTGTGTGAACTGCTTCTCATCCACATTTCACTTTCATATAAGGCTATGCCAGTGCAACATATTCTGGACAGCTGTTCTAGCTCATGGACTCCTTCCTTATTATAATTCATTGACCAGTTCATACTGCAAAACAGGTGTTTACTGATGTTAAAACTATTAAATATAAAGCTGAATTAGAAGTCCAATAGTACCTGTACCTTAAGTCGGTTAGAGACTCACACAACCGGTTACGCACCTTTTAACTTACATATTATGGTGTGTATAATACTATGGTAGGTGGTATAGGGAGCTATTCCGGAAGAAGGCTGAGATCTTTGTCTAGCCAAGCCAACTGTTACTCTGCAGCACTCTGTGAAAAAGTTGTATCAGTTTTTTTCTCAAAGATTCTGTACGCTTTTACGGAAATTTCAGGTGTGACGTCTTGTAGGAGGTAGGATTCACAACGAAAAACTAAGAAACTTGTAAATTTTTGCACTTTTTCCAGTCTTTTAGCTATATCTCGGAAAGTACTCTTGTGTCCAAGACGACTACTCGATATAGAATTGAAGTAGACAATTTTTTTTAAAAAATGGAGTAGTAGGTTCATTTTCTGGCAAGCGGTATCGGTTCCGGAGCGCGCTGAAAAGCAGCAATTTTTTTGGTGCTTCATCGGAAACGTCAAACACGCCCACTCGCACCCCGTACAGCTCGAAAGATATACATGCTGTCAACAAAATCCTCTACATCACGTGAAAATAAATTAAATTTTCTACAAGAGAAATCTGTAACATTCCATTTTGTCATAGGGGTGGAGGCAGCAAAGCGAAAATTACGAAAAATGCCTTCTGCGCCCTACAGCCAAACGACCCATCCCACCTCCCTGTCATCTGCACAATACTTTCGGTGTATTACGCTTAAAAGAGATTGTTTTGAATGAACCGACGAGAAAGCATTGAAGCATTGAAAAAATTATTTTTAGAACATATCAGGTATATGACACGAAACAGAATGGTGAATACGAAATCTGTGTATAGTAATGTACATGTATCATGAAATTGGATGTCGAATCCAGGTTTCGGTCATCACTTAGGGCAGGTACTCCATCTGAAAAATGAAGAAGGTATTTAGTGATATAATATGGGTGCGAAAGACAAATAAGTTTTATAGTGAACTATCGATCTATGAAGGAATACCTGTACTAATGTCATGCGAAGTTCTATTATGGGGCTCCATTTCCATCATGGTGGCCCTTGAAGGTCCAGGTGAGGGGTCATGGACAATGTAAGCTTTCGAAGTTATTAGTGTTCTTCTACTGATTAAAAAGAAAAGTTAACTGAATGATTATGAAAGAGAAAAATCGATTATTAAACATTCGTAATTGTACAAACTTTTACGTGGATTAATAGCTTCTGTCGCCTCGGCTGCTTTAGACAGTGGTTCTGCAATGGGCTTGGCAAGGTTATCTTTGTCTTCTGTATGAAAATTGTTGTCATGCTGGAACACTACCCTTCACGTAACTGCCACAGTATCGAGCAGAACAGACCTGCACCCCTACGTCCACACCGGCTTGTGCAGTGTGTCTTGCATTTGCAAGACAGAAGCTGAAAAAGCCGCTCGAGAGCCGAGGGTCTCAATGTGGTAATGGAATCCAGCCCATTTTTTGTCGATCTCCATGCCCACTGTGCTGGATCCAAGAAGTAAAGCATATGTGACTAATGGGGGCTTTTTGTGGCTCAGATTAGTGTGGTCGAGTGGGCATATTTTCCAACTAATTTGCAACACATATGTCAATTATGTGTGAAGGAAGTAAATTAATTGAGATAATTGTTTGAAGGATTCTCGGACAGAGAGAAGGCTACCAAGTCCATGGAGTGCTTAATACATAGAAAGTATGGTGCTGATGTGAGATAGACAGGTGTGACGGATCGTTTGTCTGCAGGGCGTGTAAGGAATTTTTCGCAATTTTCACTTTGCTCATGAGAAAATGGTATGTGACAAACGTCTCTTCAAGGGAATTTAATGTACTTCCATGTGGTGTAGGGGGTTTTGCTCATAACTGTGGTATCACATATCAGTACAGTGTTCTACACTGGCGTTCTACAGCTGGTAACGGAGTTGCAAGTTTCCAGTGGACGCCGACAGCTGTCGCACGTGATCTGGCGGACCCAATGGTGCGTGCCTGCTGAGCCACACAGGACAGCTAGTGGGAGCCACTCAGCCCATTAGCGCTTGGAGCCTCATCACTGTGACACTATCGTCTGTGCTCAATACAACGATCCTCATCCTTGTTGCTACTGTATGGAGCTGGACTCTGTTTCTTATTGTAATAATTGGATTATTTGTAATGAGTCTTCATATGCTTGTAAAAATACAAATTAAGCAATCTTCTGTATATTGTGCTAGCTTGTTCGCTAATCATTCCTGCTTCTGTCCAGCTGCTACATCACTCTGCAGACCACTTCTCCTGACCATTGTGCACGAAGTCGTGCACAACAATAACATTTATATTTTTCGAGTTGTAGGTAGTGAGAGTGGCCGTTTTTGACATTTTCGATGAAGAACCAAAAAATGGCTGCATTTCAGTGCGCTCCAGAACCAACATAGCTTGTAGAAAATGATATCTACTAGTGCACTTTGTAGGAAATTTTGTCTTCTTTAATGGCGTATCGAGTGTTCATCTTCGACTAAGGCATATCTTTCGCTAATGTGTGCCAAGGCCGAAATGCGTAAAAAATTTAATTTATACAATTTTCAACTAAATGTTCTTAATCAGTTAATATGAATTTATCAGCATGAGAGGGTTGCTAAGGTTCACGTAATTTTAAATGTGCTTAATTCTGTCTAAATGAATTTTTATTACCACACGTAAATAAGGGATTCTACAACAAAGTTCGTACTGAAAGAGGCAATAACAAAAATATTTAAAGCAACGTTTCTCCCCATTTTCAAATTTATTCATTTTATTTTTTACATAATAAATAAATTTTTTTTAATTTCATTAAATTGGCGCCCAATAACGCGGGGCCCGAATAAGCAGTGGCCACAAAATACCCATGAGATAACTAGGGAATTATTGTAGTCGAACTTTGTTGCAGAACATTTAATAATTTTTCTATGTATTGTATGTATTGCATAACCAATATTGTGTGGTAATACCTGTGTATGATTTTTTGCATGAGAACACTATGTACCCAGAGGCAAGCTGAAGAAGAGAGCTCAATATTTCGTAAAATTAATTACCTACCACAATATCAGGGGGCAGCTGCACCCAAGATAGATCACCAAAAGGTAAAGCTACAGTGTAGTTGTCCTGTGGGTAGTAAAGTAGCCTCAGTGCAGTGTTCTCGGATCATTAGTGGTGTGCTTGTTGTTAGTACTTTGTTTTAAAATAACAGGACATTTAGGTAGTTAGTCATTGTAGTATATAGTAAGTGTGTATTAGTTAATGTCCATTTCTTGTGTGATTATGTCAGTGAAACCTGAGTGTTAGGATATTTAGTTCAGATTTTATTTCTTTTGTTTACTATGGTTAGATTGCGTAGTCAGAAAGATATCAACATGGATAATGAGCAACAGTCAGTAAGTAGTGATACTGAGTTAGAAAGTGGGACACAAAGTAATGTTAGTGATGTAGTTCGAGAAGTACAATATGAAAATCTGGGGGCAGAAGGGCAAGAAATGTTGCCATTGCCACCCAGTGATTCAGTTGATAGCGGAAATACTGTGCCATCCGCAAGCACTGGACACGGACCAGAGAGTGATGAGGTGTCAGAAGTGCAATCATTAAGAGTTATGTTCGAGCGCATGCTCAATTTCCAAGCTGAATTTGTACGTGTGCAAGCAGAGCGTGATAGAGAACGTGATGCTAAACAAGCAGAACGCGATAGAGAACGTGATGCCGAACAAGCAGAGCGTGACCAGAGATTGGTAGCTGAATTTGCCAAACAAGCAGAGCGCGATAGAGAACGTGATGCTAAACAAGCAGAGCGTGACCGACGCCTGCATGAGAGGGACTTGCAGTTGATGCAAACTTTAGAAGTTATGCAAAGTGAGATTGTTAGTTTGAAACAAAAATATGAAACCATACCCAAAACGGTGCAAGAATTAAGCGAAAGAGTAGATAGTGTTCAAGTGGCTAACGCCAATATAGTAGACGAAATCAGTGTCCTGACTAATAGGGTCGAACAACTAGAAATTGACACAACTCAAGTAATTGAGAACAAAGTGATCGAACAAGTGCTCAAAGTAGAAAATGAAGTCATAAAAGAAATAGATCAGAAAGTGCACGCCGCAATTGAGGCCAGAGTTGTGGGCTCAAGTGCGGATGTGCAGGATCTAAAAAGGATAGTGCACAAGGACATTCCGCTGTGGCAGCGGAGTGTGGACCGTCGTCTTGCCGAGATGGAGCTTAGGTTGCGGCATGACGAGGCACGGGCGTATGTCACGCCAGCCAGGTCCAACAATGATAGGCATATAAATACTGCAGTAAAAAATTGCGACTGCGAGACAGAACAGGCAACCAATGTAAGCGAAACAAATAAATGTCATTCCAAAGTAGTGATTGAAGAAAGCTTGATTAGGAACCGACAGTTTCAGATCTTTACAACGGAGAAGAAATCTGTTCACCCTGTAGTGTTTATCAAGGGATTTAGAAACATTTTGCCTAGCGTTTGGAGTCATACCCAGAAAATACAGTTCGTTATGTCCTACATACAAGGAGATGCTGCATTATGGGCAACCGAAGCAGCTGACAGTTGTGATACATATGAGCAATTTGAGAAGGCATTCTTGGCCAAATATTGGTCAACATGTATTCAGGAGAGATTACGGAAGGAGGTATATAATCCAGAGCCGTATTCTCCACGACTAGGCAATTTGCGAAAATATTTCGAGAAGTACATTAATAAGACCCGTTACTGGGACGAACAGATTTCATCCCGGGATTTGATCAGACTTTTGAAGTCACACTTGCCGATACATGTAAAGGAAAAACTTATACACGTGCCTGAAAATGATATGGAACATTTCTTGTCTGTTCTGGACTCGATTGACCTGATTCAGGAGGATGTTAAGGCAGCCTCTGAACAGGCTAGAAGTAACGGAAACGGTTATAGAAATGGTAGAAATAACACGCCTCCACCAAGTAATGGAAACGGCGGAGGTAATAATAGGAGACAAGAGTATGCACAAAACGGAAATAGAGGTAGAGACCGGAACGGCAATAGTCCGCCGGTGAATAATGACCGGAAAAGGAGGTTCGATGACCGGTATGAAACAGGCCCACTAAGCAATAATAGATGGAAAAATGCCAGGGGGCCGAGCAACACTAATACTTATAATCATGCAAACCGAACTTGGCCGCAGAACCAGAGGCCCAGTCCGGACCGGCAAAACAGTGATAGGTATGACAATAACCGACCGCCACCACAAAATGCGCCAATTGCGCAACCGTGGCGGCCGACGCAACACAACGTGCACATAGTGGAGGTCAGTGACACAGAGCAGCCACGCCCATCCACTAGCAATAATTCAACAAACTAGATGCAGCCGAGATACGCTCTCCATCGTCGGCTGAGGTTTGGAGTGAGAGCAGCCCGACACAGAACAAAACACCGAACAAAATCTGTATCCTTAGGTATAATGACGGGGTACAGATGGGAGATGAATTAATAACTGAACCATCCACGTGCATAAAGGAGCACAAAGACAAAGTACAAGCGATAATAGGGGTCAAAATTAATAATATTGATGTGCAAGCGGTCGTAGATACAGGTGCTACTGTCAGTGTTATGAGTATGGACTTATTCAAAGTACTGGGGAAGGAAAGGCGTATGCTGACTTTTCCCGTGAATAATTGTAAAGTCACTGGAGCCATAAGTGCACAGCGACAAATAATTAAACTCCAAGTGCGGGTAGAGATGTATTTAGGGGATGAAGCCATAGCGTGCTCATTCCTGGTAGTAAAGGGTTTAAAAGTAGCCTGCATTTTGGGGGTAGATTTTTTGAGAGAAAGGGACGCAATAATCGACCTTTCTCGGGGAAAATTAAGTTTGATGAATGCTGGTAGGAGAATAGAATTGTCCATGCTCAGATCTGAAGAGGTACCTGTACCTAATTGTAATGCTATTAACATAAAGTGTAGGAATCAGTCGATACTACATTTAGACAATCATTGTCTAGGACAGAATCTCTATTATCCTGACGTACAAGGTGATCAATTAAAAGCAAATGTGGACGCACTTGTGAACAAAGTATCACAGTCCGAAAATTTGAACTCTATGCAACAGCAGGATTTGGTACAGTTATTATCTAATTATGCAGACGTATTTTCAGAACGACCAGGAATTGTTAAGGGATATCAGTACAATATCGAGGTGAAGCCTCACAAATCTTACTGTCGAGCCTCATACTCCATTCCTTGGTCCAAGAAGGAAATAGTAGCTAAAGAAATAAGAAAACTGATCGAGTGGGGAATAATAGAACCGTCTTTGTCCCCTTATAGTAGTCCTTTGGTGGCGGTAGCAAAAGCAGACGGACAGGTACGGTTAGTACTAGATGCGAGAGACATAAATGAAATTATTGTACCCGTTAGGACTCGTCCGGAAAATCTTGATGAGCAAATTCAAAAATTTCATGGAGTGCAATATTTGACATCTATTGATATGAGAAGTTCATTCTGGCAAATCCTGCTCACACCCGAGTCGAGGAAATATACTGCATTTATATTTGGGGGAAGGAGCTACCAATTTAGGGTACTACCTTTCGGCTTAAATGTAAGTGCAGGAGTTTTCATAACAGCCCTCGACGCGGTTTTAGGTCCGGATTTGCTGCAAAGGGTAACAGTGTATGTAGACGATCTAGTGATTGCCACTGCCACCTGGGAGGAGCACGTAGAACTACTGAGTAAAGTCTTAGAAAGGTTTAAGCAAGCGGGAGTAACAGCGAATCTTGATAAATCCAAATTTGGACGTAATCAGATTAAATTTCTAGGTCACATAATAACACCACAAGGCATCAAGCCTGACAGCAAAAAACTTGATGTAATTCGTGGGTTTCCTAGTCCGAGAACTAAGAAACAGCTCAAAGCATTTATGGGTCTAGCATCTTTTTTTAGACGGTTTGTTCCCAACCAATTAATGAATAACGAATCTTTATTGAGCCTGTTGCGTAAAAATGCGCACTGGGTGTGGACAGAAGAATGTCAACGCGCATTTGACGCTATCAAAAATGCCTTGGTGAACGCAAACATACTGCGACACCCAGACATGACAAAAGATTTTCGTATAGCGACAGATTCGTGTTCATATGGTCTGGGCGCGTGTTTGTTTCAGTGGGACAGGAGCAACGACCCCACAACAATCAATGTAATCGGATTTGCCAGCCGCACACTAAACAGCTGCGAGAGAGCATATTCCGCTACCGAATTAGAGGCTCTTGCAGTGGTTTGGGCGGTAAAGAAATTTAACTATTACATCTATGGTAAAGAAGACAAAGTATTCAGTGACCACCAGGCTCTGAGCTATTTAATGACTTGCAAATTATACCATACACGCTTGCTAAGATGGAGGTTAGCATTACAGGAATATAAAATTAAAATCATGTACCTAAAAGGACAAGATAATGTTGTAGCAGACGCCTTGTCGAGGCTTCCACTAGGGCAATCCTCAATGTCAAATATTTTGGAACAATCGGAGGAACATCGAATACTATTAGTACAAGATAAGGTACATAGGAGGGACTTTTTACATATGTGTAAAAATATGTCTATATTGCAGGAAACTGATCCGATTTGGCGAGATATCATTAGCAAAATTAAGGAAGGAACCAATCTTAAAAATGTTCAGAATTTCAAAATAGTAGATAATATTCTGTATTATAAAACAGGTATGTCAAATGACCATGGAGTCGTGTGTATACCACAACAGGCTATCCCAGCTGTAGTGTGGCACACGCATTTAGCATGGGGTCACGCTGGGATAGGCAAGACAATAAGGATTTTGTCCAAATTCTGTTATTTTAAGGGGATAAGCCAGCAGACTCGCACCATTATCAGGACTTGTCCTCTGTGCCAAAAGGCTACTTCAGTTAGTATCTATAGACATAGCAGGACCCTACCCACGAGCCAGGGGTGGATTGAAGTACATTTTAGCGGTGTATGACCTTTTCTCTAAATATTTAAAAATATACTGCCTTAAATCAGCCACTGCTCGTGGAATAGTTAAATGGTTAGGGAAGGAATATTTTATACAAGTGGGTAAGCCTGAAGCGATAATATCGGATAATGCTTCCTATTTTACAGGCCATACCTGGAAAAACTATTTACATGAACAAGATATAAAGCATATACTAATTTCCCGTTTTCACCCACAAGCAAGTTTAGTAGAGAGAACATTTGGAGAGTTAAATAAATTTTTCAGGTTATACATTGCATATAAACACACAAGATGGCCAGATCTGATACCTAAGTTTGTAGAAGTTCACAACGCAACCCCGCATGCTTCTACGGGGTATCCACCAAACGAGATTATAATGAATAATAATAGAGTTTTGAATGAGTGGCTGGCACCTTTGCCTAAGGTCCCAGTCATTCCTGAGCCTAAGGAAGAGAAGATAAGAAAAGCAGGGTGCAACCTTACCAGGTGCGCTCAGAAAAGGAAAGAAAAATATAACCGACATGTGACGAATAACAAAAAATTTAGTGTTGGGGACTTGGTACTCTTACGCAATCATCCTAAGTCCTCGGCATCCTTGAAACAGAATAGCAAGTGGCAATTGGTGTACAATGGACCTTTTAGAGTAGTAAGTGTGCCACATGAGTGTAGCTATCTCTTAGCAGATCCCCACTCAGGGAGAGTACGGGGAATGTATCCGCGTAAGGATGTAAAAGCATTCCTACAGTAAAAGACTAATAGTCCTATGTTGACACCATTCTTTTGTAAATAATGAACATTAATGATGTGTGATCTTTAGAGATAATGTACTAGTGTAGAAGTGTTTAGTTATAAGAATATGATTGACTTTCTCATGTGTATGGATATTTGTGTTATGTACTCTTTTAATTTGTGTTATCTGGAACATGCTCTAAATGTTTGCACAGATAATCTGATTAGTGCAATTATTTGTAGTGTTAAGCTGTGACAGAGTTCAATCAAAAAGAACATTTTAGTAATGATTAGTTAGTGTACTACATAATTTTCTATGTGCCCAAATTTGAAATATTTCTTGGCACAATCTTTTCTATTATGTGTATGTATGTAGATATGTGTAGCTGTCAGATTGACAGATTCGAACCCAGAATAATATCAGTAATATGAGGCCCTGAGAACTTTATTATCTCACCAATGTTATTAGAGAAAATAATGCACCCAGTAGTGACCCGAGGGCACCATGGGAGGCAAACTTGTTGCAAATTTAAGTAGTGCAAAGTTACGCACAAAGAAGCTTCAATTGAAGCATGTGCAGATTCAACCAGTAAAAAAGAGCTAGCCAGATACAGTCCAAGTCAATTTTTGCCTACAGAGACTACACTGTAGTTACGTAGGACGTTGATAGTAAAGTGTGACATGAGTTCAAAGGAGTTATTGAACAATATGCCTGAATCCGGCTGGAATGCACAAATAAAATCTACTCGAACACGAATATAGATGACTTTTGGGCAAACTAATACCAAATTTTGAATATTTGTTACCATGTACGCAAATATCACACCTTGGTAAAGAGTTACGAATGTGCTATTACAAAAAAAAAAAAAAAAAAAAAAAAAAAAAAAAAAAAAAAAAAAAAAATTTGCACAGCGGACATTGTAAATAAAAATAAAGGAACTTAAACAAAAGTGCAGTATTGTGCGGCAGAGACAGACAGTGACTGTTAAACCTGCAGCAATACGTCACAGAGTAGTTGAGTATAAGCAATAAAAAACTGTATCATCGCCGTGTGTGCAAGTGGACAAGGAACTAGCACGACACGAACAGTGAACCGATAACGGACGGCGGATCAAATTAGTGTCAAACTTTAACTCTTTGTGTGTCAAGGGACGCTAGGAAAGCGCATTGACTACGAAGATACATTTTGTCCTAAGGTGAAAACTTGCGTGTGACTAATGACAAGTCATGACATGGTGAAAAATATTGTGTGCCCATAAAACGTGTTACTGTGACAACGAAATATTGTGCAAACCAGACTAGTGAAGGCCTACTGAGTAATAACTGCCACTACTGTGTGCGTTCTTTCCCACAGCAGGAAAATTGCCTATAAGGATAGTACACTGTTTCTGAACTTGTTGCATGTTTCCTGGAGCACTGCAATAAGACGTCGCACGGGCGAGCGGATATCCAACGCGCATCCGGCTACATCAGCTATGCAGCGGCCGCAGCAGCCCGTAGCAGACCAGACAGACAGCCACGCCCCTCCGCGCCGTAGCTGTCAACGCCGGGGGTGGTGACCTGCACGGAGTCAGCGCGCCGCGCCGAGCGCCGCTCAACAATCACTCCGCACCGCTCACCAAATACAGCATTATTGATTTTTTTTTTGTGTTCACATAAACTGAATAACATGTCAATGACTTCATTTCGATAAACATTGAACATTTACTACGTAGGACAAGTGACCTTGTAGTGTATCACAAGAATAATAGTATCACACACAAAAAACTTCAGTCGAACTGTATGTGACTGTGATATTGTGTAATTGTGTAACCGTTTGTGACGAACTGCATTTAATTCAAATGAATAACTGCTAAAGAGACAATATTGACCATGAACCAACTGGGATGGCTGGGCTCCGGCACAGTTTTGCCCAGGTTTTCTGTTTGCCTACGCCCAAATGGGGGAGCCATGAACTTATATAACCCTGGGACTAAATAAAAGAGCCATTCCGTAAAATATACAAGTGTAAAGAACGTTACTGGCACCATTGTGTCAAAGTGTAAAAACTCTTTGCCAAATGCTGCCAGGGGGCAATGAAACGTTCCCTGGCAAACTCACATTATTAAAGAACAAGAGTTTATTTGTACCATATACGCCGCTCTGGGCAAGTTGTATATATCGTAATTATTGAACAAAAATATTACTGAATGTGGTGTAAAAGACATTTGTTATTCTCCTTATATTTTTTGTTGTAATATTTCTCTGTATTTAGGATAGGAATTTTTCTGTATTTATTATGTGATTGTAAAATGTGTCAGTATTTGCGATAGCAGAGATATATATAAAATGTTGTCAGAAGAGAATAATATCGTCAATTTGCAAAGAAATGTTAATAGTCAGCAATACTATTTAAGCACAATGCATTATGTATTCTTTGGTCTTCTCTGTTCAGAAGTCATTGCGGTAGGACACTGTGAAAGAGTTTTTTACGAATGGGTAGACTTCTTTTGTCTCTGTCTGGTCTTAGCCGCCATTAGACGATGCGTTACGAATTAATGTGAGTTGTATTGTTGTTTGATCTAAATCTATTAGAGTTTATCAAAAGTGTGAATTATTTATGTAAATTAGCTTGCCCACGTCATCTATAAAATTTCTTTGAGAATTTTTCAGCATTTTTTAGCGGTGTTGCTGGGCTGTGCCGCGACCAACAATAGGCGGCACATTTAAAAAATTATCAAACCCGTAAATCGGGAACAGAAGCATAAAAATCAATAGTGAATTAAGAAATTGTTCTTCTTTTTCAGTGATCCTGTGGCTGATAAAATTTGAATTAATTATACGTTTGTGCATTCGTAGGCGGATAGTTAATGTTAGTTAACATTGAAATTTAAACAGTTTGGTTCTTTCAAAATATCTTAAATGTGTAATGAAGTAGGTTTGATCAGTGATAAATGTCGGCTTGGCAATAATTAAAACATTTTCTGCTAATAGAGGTAATCTTGTGTTCTATGGCTATTGCCGGGATAAAATTCAGTAAAAATATTTAACAAAAAAACCCACTGCATCTGGAAAGTGTATGCCAAGGCCGAATGATTTAAAGGACTCAATTCTCAACCTAATATTCTTAACCAGTTCATATGAGTTCACGTAAATATTATTTTTTCCTTAGATGTACGTAATTCTTAAAAAAGTAAAAATTTTTATTACCACACGAAAATAAGAGAGTGGTTCTACAACAAAGTTCGCACGAAAGAGAATTAACTTAAAAGCAAAAGATAAAATTTATTATTCTTCTTTAACGAAATTTCAAATCAATTCCATTCATTACGACGATTTCGTTAAAAAGCGGACCTTCTACAAGTCAGACAAAATTCGGATTCAGCACCCCATGAACCTATAGAACGTCTGAAAAAGAAGCTTCAGCGATTTTGTTACGGAAAACCACCGTTTCACTGGGTTATATCGAAGTAGTTCTATGATTCGTGCCAATTTGTGCCACCTTCTATGCGTTGTAATTCTCATCAGTAGAACATAGTGTCGTACTATCAACAATTCTCAAAGAGACATACCTATAAGCAGTAAAACAATTTAAAGAGAGGAAACTACAGCACGCTGTGTAAAAAGAAGCGCTTACATGAAGCACTTTAAAATGTCTTTAAACTACGGATATAGTAATGAGGGCGTATAATGACTATGTGGTGAACTATGCTGACAAAGAGTATGTAAGGGGTGATCAAAAAGTTTCGTCTGAGGGCGATGCTGCTGTGTATATTCAAAAGTGGCTCGACTCCGACCCGGGTATGTAGGCAAGACATCAGTGTGGCATTCGTGTCTTTCGGACGTGCATGCGGTAAATGCGGAAACGTGAACTACCGTACCTTGTTATTAATTCGCCCAAACAGGACCAACATGCTGCAGTTGTAGTTAGTTTAGTAGTGCTGAGAGCAGAACAACGCGTTATCCTTTGGAATTGGGAGGCGGGACATGACTGAGGAGAATGACTGTAGTATCTTACTTGAAAATCTTTGTATATTGTGAAACTGACTTGTAATGGTTAAGCCATGTCATAGAAATTACATCTACGCAAACAAATGGTCTTTACAAAAAAATGCAATAACAAACTTGGGGTTACATACAAAGCTGGTCTCATTCAAATTCGTTCTACAGCAAAAGCGCATACATACATGAATATTGATTACCTTATTGTATATCGATCTAAAAATACGTAGAAAGAGTCTTCATCAAAATTTCGTAATAATATTTGTAGCATTCTCTTAATTTTTTTCAGATCGCATTTCTTCCATAAATCATTAATACCCAACACTCAAATTATTACACTGAATATTGAATACTAAACGACTGCTCACTCCGGAGCATCGCAGCAGACACTGCCAGCCTGTGGCGCGCTACCCCTGCTACTCCCGAGCAACAACTGCCTACCACCGCGCGACCCAACATAAGCTATACGTTACACATACTCTGCCTCAGTAGCGTTCTTTCACTCGTACATCTTTATAGTCGATATATCGCTTATGCTCTTAGATAATACGTTAAAATTTACGATTTTCTTTACTTGTACATATTTCAAAACCTGTCGGAAAGTTTATCAAAGTCGTCTTCTATCTCCCTACAGTCACTCAACTTCGACACCTTACCGCACAACACAGCACCATCAGCAAACAACCACGAATTGCTGCCCACCCTGTCCACCATATCATTTGTGTACCTAGAAAAGAGCGGTTCTGTCACACTTCCCTGGGGCACTCCTGACGATACTTTGTCTTTGATGAATACTCGCCGTAGAGGAAAACATACGTGCTTCTAATACTTAAGACGTCTTCGAGCCACCCACATACCTGCCTAAGTTATTCCTTATGCTCGTACCTTCTCCGTGTCAAATGCTTTCCGGAAATCTAGAAATATGGAATCCGTCTCTTGCCTTTCATCCATAGTTCGCAGTGTTTCATTTGAAAGAGGGGCAAACGGAGTTTCGCATGAGCGATACTTTCTAAGACCCTGCTGATTTGTGGACACAAGCTTCTCAGTCTCAAGAAAGTCTATTATATTCGAACTGAGAATTCGTTCAAGGATTCTGCAGAAACCCGAAATTACGGATATTAGTCTGTAATTTTGCGTGTGGAAGAGAAATAAAAGTTGAGAAGCTATTATATACCGACCAATATGGCAGAGATCACAGACTGACAAGGAGGAGGATACACCTAAAGGACAAGAGAAGATTATACCTAAGATCTTGGGGACATAGCGAGAAAAGAGGAAAGAGGAGAGAAAGGATGGAGATGTTCTGGGAGGAGCAGAAGAAGATGCAGTCCATAAATAAGCTACAAACGTAGCAATGGAAGAAGAAGAAAAAGAATTGAAAACAGTAGTTGTAGCTGAGTTTCTATTTCGCTTACTTTTTTAGTCCGTAACCACATCGGTGGATATTACTTACTGTTCTTCGCAGTTCGGCATGAACAACAGTAATAATTTAGCGCCCTTTGATCGTAAACTGAAAGACTGGCGGGGTGTTTTTCGAGCAATGCGATACAGCCAGCCCATAAACTCGGAGGCTGAGTATGAGAAATAACAGTAGAATATATACTTCATCGGTCGAAGTTAAGGACTTGAGTCGACACGGACAGCAGAGCGTTACATTAGGAAAGGGAAAACTTTGAAGGGAGTGATAGGAACTTCGATCTATTTCTTTCTCTTCCTTCATTCGTTGTACACTGTCATATCACTTTACCAGTTCGTGAATATGACTGCAGTGGAATACCTCGAGCGGTGATCAGCGTTGTAGACGTTTTGCACTCTTCACTGATCTTTCCTCAACACAGCAAACACTTAGTGAACGGTTCTTCTACGATCTTACGCGTTCTTATCGTAGTGTTTGCTTTGTTTGATATATTTTCTAATTTTAAGGCTATTCTGTGATACCATTTTTCTTTCTTTAACTGCACGTTTTTGATATAAAGGGAATTTCGGTTTTCGGTTGATCCTGTCAGATTCTGTAATCACGACTTGTAACATCTCACCTCAGTATTTGCTCCCTCTGTGAGATGCAAGTTTATTCATCGCAAGCGCTTCTCTGTGGACTTCGTAAAAAAGAAATGAGGGAAACAAAATAACTGCACTCTTGTGTTAATTGTCCAACTAGGTATACGCATACTAAATTATTTTAATCAAGACAATTAAATGTATTGTAGGAATTTAGCCATCTTGTGGATTTATGGAATTCTACAGAAGTTAATGAATGGATAAAGTCGACATAAGTTAGACGAAAGCGCTTATTCCTGATGTGTAAGAAGAGTATCGAAAAATACAGTTTTTTTAAGTTGAAAAGGTAATTACGATGTTTTTCTTCAAATGGTACCGTGTACATGAATCCCAATGTATTGAAAATCGGAATAGGTGTTTGGACGGATGGGTTCTGGTAGAAAATACTCGAGTCTGCACACAGTTACAACTTCTCTGCGAGAGATTTTATTCACCGTAAAAGTGTTTTCCTCCTTTTTGACGGATAAGTCTTCCACATTCCAATTTGGAGAGGTGCAGTTGCAAAGACAACTTGCGAACGATCTTCTGCTAGGAATATAATTTCTTTTGGAGTTACAGCCAACGAAGAACTTAGCAGAGGGACTTCGGGCAGCAGAAGATCAATGTCGCCGAGCCCCAGAAAGCAAATACAAGGCGTATTCGGAAAGTAAGGTCTGATTAGGTACGAAATGGAAACCACTGTGAAAATTCGAAGGAACTTTGCACAGATGTGTTGGGCAGTGTCTTTAGTGTGTCTGTCGATCACTTCACGTTGCTCTTTCCGGGTCAGAGGGCAAAGTGATCACGTAGAAATGCCTAAAACAGGAGTGTCTCCTGCCAACTATGTGGACCTGGTGAGAGACTTCGCCTGAAGCTATGCAGCCCACATAAGATAAATGTTATGCGTTTCTATCTTCAAGACAAGTTGCAGTCGGATTCTGATTGGGCAATGAAGATGCTCCTGCAGCTCTTTCGATGGGAAGTGTTTGGTCACCCACAATACAGCCGTCAGTTGGCTCCCTCCACTGTTCATCTCTGTTCACATGAACCATTGGCTACGAAAACAACATTTTGGCACAAACAACGAAAAGCAGACCAGAGTAGAGAATTGGCGGAAAGCACAGGCTGCTGCTTTCCTTAACGAGGGTACTGGATAGTTTGTACAACGCCATGACAAATGCCTAAGTCGGAGCGGCTACTATTCAGATGTTCAAATGTTCAAATGTGTGTGAAATATTATGGGACTTAACAGCTAAGGTCATCAGTCCCTAAGCTTACACACTACTTAACCTAAATTATCCTAAGGACAAACACACACACACACACACACACATGCCCGAGGGAGGACTCGAACCTCCGCCGGGACCTGCCGCACATTCCAGGACTGCAGCGCCTGAGACCGCTCAGCTAATGCCGCGCGGCTGCTATTCAGAGAGGTAGCTGGAAGGTGTGGTTAACTGTTGCGGAAAAAAAGTGGTTTTCATTTCGTGACCAATTGGACCGTATTATCCGAACAGCACTCATACCAGGCGGAAGTACCACTTAACAAGCGCACTGATAATTACACAAACGGCACACAAATACTAAAGACATTATTCTTGAGATTTCAATTAAATTTCATCAAATAATATCAAACAGCCTAAAACATAAACCCTTTTTGTGGGTGTAGTTAAGACTCAATAAAATATATCAAAGTACTAGCGAACTCGGAAATGCTTCACAACTCATAACTGCTAAACATGTATGAGAATTGCATATTGTTCCTAAATTTTCCCCCCTCCTCTCTTCCCATCTTCTCATCTCCAAATATCTTCTGCTCCCTCCACGTGTCTGATCTAAACCACCTACCCCTCTCTGTCCATCTCCTCTTGCCCCCTCTCTATGTACATTTCGGTCTGAAGTTGAGTAGTGTACTGTGCAATAGTCTGAAGTACACCTGAAATTTCTGATTACGTTTCCCCTTTATATATTACATATATATTTATATATCTGTATATTTAATATATGACAAAAGTATACAGCTTATGTCGGTCCGAAAGTTCATTAGTGTCGTGTAAAAAGTTGTAGTAAACCGGTCAAAAACTTTCTAGACTTTCGCTAACGTTTCCCCTTCATATTTTACATATCTATTTATACATTACACACATGACTGTCAAATTTATTTTTTTACTATGAAAACGTGTGAGAACAGAATGTCAAACTGAATGTAACATTTATTTTCTTTTTTGTACCAAAAATACCACTACTATCCACTATTACGGAAACAAAGTATAACCAAGTCGATCTAACCAGTCTCAAGTGATGATCTTTCACAACTGTGTTGAATTTCCGACATTTCCGGTGGGTTTTCCAAAAAATTTCCTGCGATACAAACCTTGTCCTGACAATAACGCAAAACGAAAAAAAAAATCGGTCAGGCTGTTTTCAGGTGATGATCTTTCATACATGCACCAGTTGACTTTTATTTATATAGATGGTGCATCAGGACAACTATTTGTACATGTTTAACATTGTATCAGGGTAAAAAACCTCGCACACAGAAGATTCGCTCGGGTTTATTACTACGTGGAGCTCTAATGCGAATCAGTGTAACAAATAAAAATAGTGAGAAACAATACTACGAAGACGACAGGCTGCTACTCGCCATATAAAGATGGTGAGTCGCAGTCAGGCACAACAGATAGTGCGATAAACATGTAAGCTTTCGGCCAAAACGCCACCTTCTAAAGCAGACAACACAAATACATTCACGCAAACACAACTCACACCCGCATGATCGCTGTCTCCGGCGACTGAGAGAACTGATAGCAATCTATGCTTTTCATAACATTGTCAATGTTCCATCCTGGATTTTCCATTATTTTAATAACAAAGAATAGTCATATTATAACAATTGTGCGTGGTCATGAATGGTTCAGCTGAACTTCGAAGATCTATAAAACTTGTGTGAAATAACTTTCCTTGCGGCATTTTCCCATTTTAAGCCACATAACAAAGAAAGAAAACATTATCAAACAATTAAAGACTAGTTGCAATTTATTTCTAATATACTCGTATGTTTAATACTCTCGAAACCTTCACAGAGATGATTAACCAACTGCAGTGGTAGACGCTGCAGGACAGATCATCTGCATCACGTCGTCGTTTACTGTTAGAAGTTCCAAAAGCGTACGTTAGTAGAACAGTCAACCAACGCACTGCTTCCTCCTACACATGTCTTGCAAAACAACCACGCTGGTAAAATTAGGGAGGTTCGAAATCACACACCAGCGGACCACAAAAGTCCCCGCGCAGGAGACTGGAACATGTGAAGATACATCGTAAACATGCGCCGAGGTGCCAAAAATCATGGCTTACTTCCTAATATCATGTCAGACCTCCTTTTGTCCGGCGTAGTGCAGAAACCTGACGTGCCATGGACTCTACAGCCGTCCATAACTGCGAAAGTACTGCCGGTGCAGGAGTTTGTGCTCGAACTGACCTCTCGATTAGGTCCCACAAATGTTCAATGGTTAGCCGAATCATTCGCTCGAATTGTGCAGAATGATCTTCAATCCAATCGTCAACAATGGTGGCCCAGTGAAATGGCTCATGTTGAATAATGCTTTTCGTGCAGCCACAGGACGTCGTGTTACAACTCAACCATACAATCGTCGGAGACGTGTTCGGAGGCAACCCGGTCAGGCTGAACGCTTTAGACGCACTGTCCAGCGAATGCAGCAAGTGGAGATTTCCTGATGCTTTGGGGTGGCATTATGTGGGGCTGATGTACCCCATTTAAGGCGCCGTAACGGCTTGAACAATACGTGACATCCTCCGACCCATATTGCAACCATATCGGCAGCATACTAGCGAGCCATTCGTCTTCATGGACGACAATTAGCGCCCCCATAGTGCACATCTTGTGAATGACTTCCTTCAGGATAACGACATCGCTCGACCAGAGACGCCAGCATGTTCTCCAGACATGAACCCTATCGACATGCCTGGGATAGATTGAAAAGGGCTGTTTATGGACGACGTGACCCACCAGCCACTCTGAGGGATCTACGCCGAATCTCTGTTGAAAAGTGGGAGAATCTGGACCAATAGTGCCTTGATGAACTTGTGGATAGTATGTCACGACGAATACAGCCATGCATCAATGCAAGCGGACGTGCTACTGGGTATCAGAGATACTGGTGTGTACAGCAATCTGGACCACCACCTCTGAAGGTTTCGCTGTATGGTGGTATAACATGCATTGTGTGGCTTTCATGAGCAATAAAAAGAGCGGAAATGATGTTTAAGTTGATCTCTATTCCAATTTTCTGTACAGGTTCCGGAACTCTCGGAACTGAGGTGATGCAAAACTTTTTTTTGGTGTGTGTATATCGTCCTGAAATTTTAAGATTCCAGCTGCGACACCAGGGGGGAAGAAATTAATTGTGCATTACTTTCCGATCCTCTCTCGTATTTATCTGCAGCGTGATACATCACATGTATGTGTTCTCTGTAAGATACTGAACTGCTTTATTTATACTTGCGTTTAGTTACTTAATTTCACTTTTTTTGTTCTGTTTGAAAACATTTCTAAGGCAAGTCGAGGGAAGGTAAGTCAACAAAAACGGTAGAGATTCCAAACTATCTCATTGATTATAATTACCGATTTCAGCACATTTAATCGACCAGCATCAGATTATGGGGACTATTTGAATGGGACTGGCGGCTAGGTGAACGTACGCGTATGGCCGCAACGGTAACTCCTCAAGGTGGTTACCGTTGTGACCAACATAACTGTTGACCACGCCACCAGTTCCAGTGAAATGGTTCCCATAATCTGAAGATGCGCGAAATCGGTAATTACAGTAAATGAGATAGTCTGCAACCTTGAGCTTTTTTAACTAATTGTTTACCAAAAACAGATCGGTGTTACCTCCTTACCTGGCTGGTTAAAATTGTCGGAGGAAGATGCCATAGTCCAGGACTTTTCTTTCGTAACGGTTGAACCACATATTGGTCAAAATGGCTCTGAGCAATGTGGGACTTAACTTCTGAGGTCATCAGTCCCCTAGAACTTAGAACTACTTAAACTTTATTTTAAACATGGCTGCGTAACAGCAACGGTTCCACGTAATTAGATTAAAAACAGCCGACCCGTTGCAAAGGATAAAGTAATCTTTACCTAGGTTTCGATAAGTTTAAACCTATCTTCTTCAGAAGTCGGCCTGAGGAAAATGAACATCGTGATTTATATGAAAGGTATACACATAAGTGAAGTTTTTTTTTTTTTTTTTTTTTACTTTATTGTAATTTTGATACCTGAACAACCAGGTAGGCTGGCAGCAGCACAATACGCCGCTCTTCAGCCGAAGAGAGTACATGGAGATAAACGAAGAAGAGACATCACATAGAAAAACGGCGGGAAAAAATAGGAGACACAAGAATATAAAAGCACAAGAAGCCGTTCACACTTGATGACAATCCACACTAGGAACTGGAGACCCGACGCACAAACACTGAAGAAGACGATGTCACTGGTGAACAATGGAGCGTGACGGCGAAACTGAACACTAAACAGGACGGCACACACGATACACTGATGGCGGTGATCTCCGGCGCGCGAATGTCCACTGAGCGTGTGCGAGTCCGGGGACCTGCCAAGAGGGGAACAGGGGAGACGAGGGGGAGAGGAGGGGGAGAGGGGAGGAAAAGAGGATGCCACGGCTTAGGAGACGGGGACAGGAGGATAGGGACAGGGGAGGGGAGGCCCGGGGGACGAGGGGCGAGAAAAGGAGGAGG
Source organism: Schistocerca americana (assembly GCF_021461395.2). NCBI lineage: Eukaryota > Metazoa > Arthropoda > Insecta > Orthoptera > Acrididae > Schistocerca > Schistocerca americana. Next base: position 303,386,416 of record NC_060124.1, on the reverse strand, counting down.
GAGGGAAAAGGGAGAGAAGGGGGGGAGGGTGCCCAGAGGAGTAAGTACAGGAAGAGGTTGGGAGGATCAAAGTTGGTAGGAGGGGTAGATGGAGGGGAGGAGGGCATCATCAGGGAGAGGGAGCTGGCGGAAGCCACCTTGGGAGAGGGTAAGGAGGGTGGAGAGATGGAGACCGGGTGGGACGTGCGAATACAGGCGCGGCAGCGGGCGGGGGTGGGAGAGGATCGGGGAGACGAGCGGGTGAGGAGGATCGAGTTTGCGGGAGGTGTACAGGATCCGTATCCTTTCAAGGAAAAGGAGGAGGTGGGGGAAGGGGATGAGATCGTAGAGGATCCGCGTGGGGGAGGGGAGACGGATGCGATAGGCGAGGCGGAGAGCATGGCGTTCAAGGTTTTGGAGGGATTTATAAAAGGTAGGGGGAGCATAAGTGAAGATTAGAGTTTAACATATATTAAGAGAATCTTGTGTTACAGAATATGAGAATGATTTCTTGTACTTACAGTATTATACTAACATGGAGTGATACGTCATTGCCATTTTTACAAACATCTCCATAGCTCCATTAGTCAAAATCAAATATAGCCCTAAGAGTAGGGTTTGTCAGATAAATAAAATTAAGTACATGGAAGTTGGAGAGCGCATAAGCAACTGAGTAAAATCGGCCTGCGTGGTAGCACTGCGACCAGGGCAGGTGGCGCTCAGGTCGCGTACTATGTGCCGATTGAGGTACTGAAGCAACATGTAAAATATAAATATTAATTGCGTACTTAGATAGAATGACAGTAAATAAAAGGAAAGCATTTAACATTCCCATTATGACAATGTGGGAGCCTTAGAAACAATAATGTAGAAACGCATTTCAAAAGGTAGGTGGCGCATACGCCATGAGTTACATGCAGTGGCATATACAGCCAAAATAAAATTATATTACCATATTAGTGAAGCACATAGAACGTATATAAGTCAAAACTTTAAGAATAAACAGTAATGGCATCTTAAGACGTAAATTATGAAAGCTGGTCCACAATCTAGTTAATATATATGCACTGGGATCCGAGGTTTTAGGATAAGCGAGAATTACATGAGGGCCAGTGTAGTGGCAGCCATACATCATGAGTAAATCACATTGCATACAAGGTAGTGAGCTTAGAGATATAAAAATGCATTATAGCTTCCTGAGGAAATAGACAACTAAGGTTATCAACATTAATGTTATAAATTAAATAGTATGGGTTTAAAGACTTCAAAAAATTGTCTACAGGCAAGGTTCAACTGATCGTTGAGTATATTACCGTCTTTGAGCTCTAAATGTTTAAAAATAAATAACTCTTCCCACAGATCTAGTCTCCGTCCTTTAACTTGTCTGTGTAGGATAACCGTGTCTTCTAACTGTTTAGGCGTATGGCCGGCTATCAAGAGGTGTTCAGCAAAAGTAGAGTTGTGAACATTAGCTCCTTTTTTACCTAATAGATGTTCTTTATATCGTGTTTTAACAGCTCTGCCTGTTTGACCAATATAATATGAGGGGCAGTTATTACAGGTTAGCTTGTATACACATGAATTAGAAAACCAATCGTTAGCAATTTCTACTGAATGTATAAGATTTCTTTTTAAACTGTTGTCTGTAGAAAAGGAGACGTTACAGTTATATCTTTTATTTAGAAGACGTTTAATCCTATACGAAATGTTACCCAAGAAAGGGATGGAAATAAATTTTTTGGTTTCTGTGGTATCTGTGGGGAGGTTATTACTCAAAGTCGAACAATTTTGGGAAATTTTCTTATTAAGCAATTGATCGATCATAGTCTGGTTGTATCCATTATTAACTGCAATCGTTTTGATGACACTCAATTCCTTTTGTAGATCCGCAGGTGATAAAGGCGTGGTTACCATTCGGTGAATGGCGGAATGAAAAAACGCCAGTTTGTGCGCTTTAGGATGAGTTGAGTCAGCAGGAATGACATTATCTGAATATGTTTCCTTGCGGAAGGTATTGAAATGAAAGGTATTATCTTGTATAGAAATTGTTAAATCTAGAAAATTAAGCTCACGTTTATCATTTTGAAGTTCTTTTGTGAAGTAAATTTTTTCATGTAAACCATTGAAAGTGTTGAAGAGCTGCTCTAACTCATGGTCAGTGCCATCAAAAGCAATGAAAATGTCGTCCACATAACGTGCATAATAGCGGATTTTTTGGTGTAATTCTGAACTGGAATTGAAAAATGCTGTTTCCAGGGCGTTAATGAAAACCTCTGCTAGAATACCGGCGAGGGGGCTGCCCATTGCTAGACCATCTGGCTGTATATACATTTTCCCATTAAATGTGAAATAATTGTATTTTAATATGACCTTAAGCAAACCAATAAGTTCAGCAATCTGAGTTTCACTTAGTTTTTTATGCTTAAAAAGATTTTCTTTTACAAGGTCTATGGTTTCATCAACCGGGACATTTGTATAGAGGCTGACGATGTCGAAGGACACCAGTCTAGTGTCAGGTGTACATTTTACAGATTGAATATTGTTAATTAATTCCTTACTATTTTTTATAGAAAAGTTATTTTCAAATGTGAAAGCATCTTTAATTTTAAAATGGAGGCGGCTAGCAAGAGTGTGATGTGGACTGCCTATACCATTCACTACAGGGCGGATCGGATGATTTTGTTTGTGCAGTTTAATCTGGCTTCTATGCACGGGTGGTTTCGGGTTCATATTTATACGCCCTTTCTTTTGAAACTTATTAAACAGGCTGACGGAATTAGTTAGAGTACGCCGGATTTCATTTTGCAGTTCAGCAGTAGGATCTACGGTAACCTCAGTGATGTCGTTTTCCTCAAAAAACTTTACAGTTTTCTCTATAAATTCATTTTTATAAGCCACGACAACGGTGTTACCTTTGTCACTCTTAGTGACTAAGGTGTCGTGTTCTCTAAGTTTATGATTAATGCTTTTTATTATACTATATTCGCCTGACTGACTATTAGGAGATAATTTAATTTCTTTTTCTATTATGTTATTACATTCGTAGGCACATTTAACTTGCTCCGTTTTCTCTAATTTCAGAGATTCTAAACCGGTTTTCAGATCTACAATGAGATTACAAATAACTGGATACTTATCGAGTTTAGAAGGCAAGTTATATTTAAGGCCTTTACACAATAAGTCATTCTCAGTCTGCGTAAAAGTGATATTAGTTTTATTTAGTACTCTTTCGTAAAATAGGTGCTTGCCACTATTGTCTGCTGTATTAACACTTTTTCTTGTGGTCCTATTACTAAACTTCAAAAGCTTTCTTTCATGTCTAGCCTTGATTTCTTCTTTACGATTAAAGAGCCATTCATTAATATTATTTAACAGGTGGTCAATTTGAAAATTACAAAGATCTTTAAAAGCTTTAGTTAAAAATAGGTGATTATAGTAGGCTTCACTATTAAGAACCGTTGCTGTTACGCAGCTATGTTTAAAATAATGAAATTCTTGCCTGCCGAGGTATCAAAAGCTGCTTCCAGGTATATGGACACCAAATTAAAAATTGTGAAAGCAGGTATGGCTATTGACTTTAATCAACAGTGCCTAGATAAAGACATTATCCCTGATTACGTGAAGGCGTACGTAAACTTTAAACAGTGTAACAGAGTGCCTTCTATTAAAAAGAAGTTAGTGTATTTAGTAAAGGCCTTAAATATAACTTGCCTTCTAAACTCGATAAGTATCCAGTTATTTGTAATCTCATTGTAGATCTGAAAACCGGTTTAGAATCTCTGAAATTAGAGAAAACGGAGCAAGTTAAATGTGCCTACGAATGTAATAACATAATAGAAAAAGAAATTAAATTATCTCCTAATAGTCAGTCAGGCGAATATAGTATAATAAAAAGCATTAATCATAAACTTAGAGAACACGACACCTTAGTCACTAAGAGTGACAAAGGTAACATCGTTGTCGTGGCTTATAAAAATGAATATATAGAGAAAACTGTAAAGTTTTTTGAGGAAAACGACATCACTGAGGTTACTGTAGATCCTACTGCTGAACTGCAAAATGAAATCCGGCGTACTCTAACTAATTCCGTCAGCCTGTTTAATAAGTTTCAAAAGAAAGGGCTTATAAATATGAACCCGAAACCACCCGTGCTCAGAAGCCAGTTTAAACTGCACAAACAAAATCATCCGATCCGCCCTGTAGTGAATGGTATAGGTAGTCCACATCACACTCTTGCTAGCCGCCTCCATTTTAAAATTAAAGATGCTTTCACATTTGAAAATAACTTTTCTATAAAAAATAGTAAGGAATTAATTAACAGTATTCAATCTGTAAAATGTACACCTGACACTAGACTGGTGTCCTTCGACATCGTCAGCCTCTATACAAATGTCCCGGTTGATGAAACCATAGACCTTGTAAAAGAAAATCTTTTTAAGCATAAAAAACTAAGTGAAACTCAGATTGCTGAACTTATTGGTTTGCTTAAGGTCATATTAAAATACAATTATTTCACATTTAATGGGAAAATGTATATACAGCCAGATGGTCTAGCAATGGGCAGCCCCCTCGCCGGTATTCTAGCAGAGGTTTTCATTAACGCCCTGGAAACAGCATTTTTCAATTCCAGTTCAGAATTACACCAAAAAATCCGCTATTATGCACGTTATGTGGACGACATTTTCATTGCTTTTGATGGCACTGACCATGAGTTAGAGCAGCTCTTCAACACTTTCAATGGTTTACATGAAAAAATTTACTTCACAAAAGAACTTCAAAATGATAAACGTGAGCTTAATTTTCTAGATTTAACAATTTCTATACAAGATAATACCTTTCATTTCAATACCTTCCGCAAGGAAACATATTCAGATAATGTCATTCCTGCTGACTCAACTCATCCTAAAGCGCACAAACTGGCGTTTTTTCATTCCGCCATTCACCGAATGGTAACCACGCCTTTATCACCTGCGGATCTACAAAAGGAATTGAGTGTCATCAAAACGATTGCAGTTAATAATGGATACAACCAGACTATGATCGATCAATTGCTTAATAAGAAAATTTCCCAAAATTGTTCGACTTTGAGTAATAACCTCCCCACAGATACCACAGAAACCAAAAAATTTATTTCCATCCCTTTCTTGGGTAACATTTCGTATAGGATTAAACGTCTTCTAAATAAAAGATATAACTGTAACGTCTCCTTTTCTACAGACAACAGTTTAAAAAGAAATCTTATACATTCAGTAGAAATTGCTAACGATTGGTTTTCTAATTCATGTGTGTACAAGCTAACCTGTAATAACTGCCCCTCATATTATATTGGTCAAACAGGCAGAGCTGTTAAAACACGATATAAAGAACATCTATTAGGTAAAAAAGGAGCTAATGTTCACAACTCTACTTTTGCTGAACACCTCTTGATAGCCGGCCATACGCCTAAACAGTTAGAAGACACGGTTATCCTACACAGACAAGTTAAAGGACGGAGACTAGGTCTGTGGGGAGAGTTATTTATTTTTAAACATTTAGAGCTCAAAGACGGTAATATACTCAACGATCAGTTGAACCTTGCCTGTAGACAATTTTTTGAAGTCTTTAAACCCATACTATTTAATATATAACATTAATGTTGATAACCTTAGTTGTCTATTTCCTCAGGAAGCTATAATGCATTTTTATATCTCTAAGCTCACTACCTTGTATGCAATGTGATTTACTCATGATGTATGGCTGCCACTACACTGGCCCTCATGTAATTCTCGCTTATCCTAAAACCTCGGATCCCAGTGCATATACATTAACTAGATTGTGGACCAGCTTTCATAATTTACGTCTTAAGATGCCATTACTGTTTATTCTTAAAGTTTTGCCTTATATACGTTCTATGTGCTTCACTAATATGGTAATATAATTTTATTTTGGCTGTATATGCCACTGCATGTAACTCATGGCGTATGCGCCACCTACCTTTTGAAATGCGTTTCTACGTTATTGTTTCTAAGGCTCCCACATTGTCATAATGGGAATGTTAAATGCTTTCCTTTTATTTACTGTCATTCTATCTAAGTACGCAATTAATATTTATATTTTACATGTTGCTTCAGTACCTCAATCGGCACATAGTACGCGACCTGAGCGCCACCTGCCCTGGTCGCAGTGCTACCACGCAGGCCGATTTTACTCAGTTGCTTATGCGCTCTCCAACTTCCATGTACTTAATTTTATTTATCTGACAAACCCTACTCTTAGGGCTATATTTGATTTTGACTAATGGAGCTATGGAGATGTTTGTAAAAATGGCAATGACGTATCACTCCATGTTAGTATAATACTGTAAGTACAAGAAATCATTCTCATATTCTGTAACACAAGATTCTCTTAATATATGTTAAACTCTAATCTTGACTTATATCCCATCTCCTGTCCAGTTTCCCCCCACCTGCTCTCGACTGTGGTGTCACCTTTGCCGACTTTTTCGTGCTGTGTTCTAGTGCCTATTCAGTGTTGTGTTTCGAACAGAAACCATGCTGTCGCTGGGTGTGAATTTTATATACTTTGCGAACAGAATCCAGACTGTCGCCGTGTTTTTTTTAACTGTCTATTGTTTTCCCTGTCTGCTCCGTATGTATTTTTATTCGCTTCATCATTCCTCTGTTGCTTGTTTTAATTTCCCCAGTTTCTTTTCACCTTGTTACTCACTAAGTCCCCGATTTTATCGCCTGTTTTTTATTATTATTTATTCTCCTGCTCTTTGTCAGAAAATCTGTAGGCTGCAGAGCGGCGTCCTAAGCTGCTGCCAGCCCGCCCCCTTTGGGGGGAATTGAAATTCAATAAAGAAAAAAAAAAAAAAAACTTGACTTATCCTCCACAACACCTCGTGCAATATGCTGATGACACCGCATTCCTCACCCTCGCTCCTACCCTCCAACGGTCCCAACGCCTTCTCCAGAATCACCTTGACCTTTTTGCTGCATGGTGTAACCAATGGCTCCTGAAACTCAATCCTTCCAAGACCCAGGCCATCATCGTAGGACGTACCACTCGCTCCTTCCGGCTCCTGGATTTCTCCCTTACTGTCTGCGCACATCCTGTCCGCCTCACCCCCACCCTCACCTACCTTGGCCTCACCATTGACCGTCACCTCACCTGGATACCTCATCTCCGCTCCATCCAATCCAAAGCCCACAACTGCCTCCGACTCCTCAAACTCCTCTCTGGCCGGACATGGGGGTGGCACCCCTCTACCATCCTCCACACCTACAAATCCTTCATCCGTCCCATCCTCTGTTATGCCAGTCCTGCCTGGATATCTGCCCCCCCCCCAAATTCTATCAGTCCCTCCAGATCCTTGAGCGTCATGCACTCCGCCTCGCCTTCCGTATCCGCCTCCCATCCCCCACGTGGATTCTCTATGATCTCATTCCTTTCCCCCATCTGCTCCTATTCCTCGAACATATCCACATCCTCTACACCTCCCGCCGTCTTGAACCCCCTCACCCCCTGGTTGCTCCTCTCCTCTCCCATCCCCACCCCCTGCCACGTCTTCACCGTTGTGTCTCCCCTACCCTCCATCTCTACACCCTCCATCTCCTTTCCCAAGGTGGCTTCCGTCAACTCCCCCTCCCGGATGATGCCCTCTCTCCCTCCATTTATCCTTCCTACCAACTCTGAACCTCAATCCCCCTCCTTTCCTCTGTCCTTTCCCTGGGCTCCCTCTTCCCCCCCCTTCCGTCCTGTTTTCTCCCCACTAAACCTCTCCCTACCTCCCTTCTCCCCCCCAGTCCTTTTGTATTCCCCTCCTCTGCCTACCCCACTCCCTGTCGCGTCCGCCCCCCACCCCTCTTATCGGTCCTCATCCTCCTTCAGCCCTTGGAGGTATCTGTTTAAATGGTTAGGAATTCTCGCAACTGCTTCACAGTTTTTTCTCAACAATATGGACCAGTTTAAAATCAACAACGACATTCATGATAACAATACCAGCAAAAAGGGAGACCTACACTGTCCTTTACTTAACCTGCTGCTATAAAACTGTTTGGTAAATTACCAGATGAAATAAAATGTCTGACGGACAGCAATAATAGTTTCAAAATCAAATTGAAATCATACCTCCTTGACAACTCCTTCTATTCCATAGATGAATTCTTGAATATGAGTAAATACATCTGGAGATATTTGCATTTTGTGCCATTTAAGGGAATGGGATAGATAATAGAAATATTTAGGTATAACACTATAATGTAAAAAAGAGACCTTGTTTCCTGTGCGCATTTCTTGTGCATTTGACACGTTCCACATCATAACGGTTTCTCCTTGCAGTTTATCAATGGAACACGTAACTAACTAACTAACTGACACATATCGTCGTCGCTGTCTTTCTCTCTATTTATGTTGCTCAGATGTAAAAAATCGTCATTGTTTGAAGATAAACTGCTTGGTGGTCTCAACTCCCTCCTTCTCAGAATAAGGCATTTCGATCCGTCCTTTTGTGCTCTGTCTTTCACCTGCCTTCTTTTTGGACTGCTTGTTAGAACCTCCGAAATTTTCATTTTCTTCTTGGTTTGCCTAGATGCTGAAGTTTTAGGAACAGGGTTTAGGTGACCGAAAGAGGAATTATTAGAGGGCTCTCCACGACTTCTGGATGGTCCTGCAGCTGTTATGAACGGTTCTGCTTTGCATATACCTACCGCTGCTTCGGATTTGGATGGCGCTGGTGCAGGAGTAGGTGCTGTGCTATGGTTTGTGAATGGTACACCAGGATTATTAGAATGCTCTACACTGCTTGTTAGTGTTACATTTGCTGCTATTTATAATTGTGAATCAATTGCATCGCCAGTTGCTCAGTGTGAGATTGCAAATACGTGGCCTAGGATTAGATGGGTCAGGTGGATAAATTCCATAGGCCAAAAATCCAGAAGTGCCATTACCCACAGTTGTAGCAAGATTCCATATAGAACTCGACAGTTATCCAAACTGCAGACTAGCATCTTTGCAGGCTGAATGGTTGTGAACCAAACTGTTGATGGCCTGTTGCGAAACTGTTTTAAGAGCTTTAAGAAGGGCCAATCTAGAAGATGCAAGTATTACATAGTATGGTTAGGTAGGCACATGAGTATAATGATTCTCAGCTCCCAAATACATAAATTTGACATTAGAACAGTGTGACCTGCCCCAGCCAGAATGAACAATGCTTTGCCAGATCCCTTCCTAGGAATGAAATGATTACTCATCCATTTCATAAACAGACCCATATTCACTCGTACAGGCCTGTCATTCATTTCGACGTTGAAACTCGAGTCATATCGTCTACATATTCAGATATCTTCCTTTTCCCTTCAAATTTGCAGTAAAATGTAAAGAATTTCCCGTCGGCATTGCAACAAGACATTAGCAATATGGTTTCGCCTTCTTCTATTAACGTTACGTGATGGATGTCTTTTAAACCGTTCACTACTAGAAATTTCCCACATTCATTGTTCAGCTGAAGTCCACACTCTCCAGGGTATTGAAGCAGCTTGTTCTTGTGGCAGGTGTATAACAAGAGGAAAAACAGTTCTCAAACTTTTCTCTATACATTTCCAACTTTCTTGCGAAGGATCTAACCCGAGCATTCCTTACAACAGAGCGATCACTTTGCAAGAATAGATTCAACCACTCGTAACCTGCCATCTTACTTCCTTTATTGAATCTGTTAGATATTTCACTTTTCTACGCAAATGAGTACACCAATCGAAGAAGTCATTCTGACGATGGTGGATATGCAGCAACTTACGGTCGTCGGATGTAGACCCCAACAAGTTTTCCTTCATTTTCATCACCAAGATGTCCTAAGGAAGTTACCAGTATAAATTACGATTAGTATTTTGTTGTTACTAAACTTCCAGCGTCTACAGTAACGACAAAGTTGGCACCGCCGTTGAGATTATGATAATATTCTTACCCGCAGGGCCTAGTCGATCTTTAGTTAAACTTTTGTTTTCCATTCTCCGTTTCAGGGTTCTGTATGGGATTTAGTTTCGATGCATATCGCAAGGATATCTTCCCACTACTGACTTCTGCAGCCAGTAGGAGATTGGCTTCTGACCACGAAGTTCTGCTCGTTTCTCCATGTACTGATGAGGCACGATAGGTGATCATAAAGGCAAATTAAAGGATTACACGAAAGGTACTTTATAGTGTATACCTCAAGTAAAATCAATTTTTACCTCTCAAATTTAAATCTACTTCTTGTGTGTTTCAATATCAGTCATAAATAATTGAAATAAATACCTAATTTTTACTCTATACCATTTTTTTCAAATTTATCTGGCACACAGAGAATAACCCATCGAAAGGTGGAATTTTACTCATTTCATATGGGGGGGGGGGGGGGGGCGCAACCTACATTTTCTTCAACAAAATCTCCATTAAAAATGGCTAAAACCACTACCTGGAAGCCACACAATGCGATTTCAAAACACCAACACATGGTCATAACGCAAACAACCAAGAAGAAAATCGTTATCACTAAGAAGACCAGACTTGCAAGTTGGATAGCTACGACTAATTGAGTTCTATACATTCTCCGAATACTTTGTCTTTATTAGATAAACAGGGGCAATTTTCTTCTTCCTACGGACAGTACATTCTCAATAACAAGTGGTGATTGATGGTGCTGCCACCCATTGGGTATTGTAAGAAATAGCAACATTCTGTCATGTTCCACCTATGACTAAATGAGATCTATACATTCTCCGATTACTTTGTCTTTATTAGATAAATAGGGGCAATTTTCTTCTCCCTACGGATAGTACGTTCTCAATAACAACTGGTGATTGATGGCGCTGCCACCCATTGGGTATTGTCGGAAATAGCATCATTCTGTCATGTTCCACCTACTGGCGTCTTACACCAAATTATCTTACATATCTACTTTACATTCGGCTTGAGGCCAGCACCATCTCCATCCCGTTACCCAGTGTGGCTTTCGGCCGTCCTTCTCTTCCGACGACCTTCTCCTTCACCTCACTCATCTCCTTTCCGAACAGCTTAATTCCCGTCGCTCCGCAATCTTCCTCTCCCTGGACCTCGAACGTGCTTATGACTGCGTATGGCATTCCGGTCTCCTCTTCAAGCTCCAAACCTTCGCCCTTACCATTAACTACGTCCGTCTGATCGGTTCCTTTCCCTCCCACTGTCCTTCCTACGTCACCATCCATAACGCGGATTCCTACACCTTTCTCCCCTCCGCCGGTGTGCCTCAAGGCTCCGTCCTCTCCCCCCTTCTGTACCTTTTGTACACGGCGGACATGCCGCCGCCGTCACCCCCCGTCCACCTCCTCCAGTTTCCCGATGACACCCCCTTCCTTGCCCTTGCCCCCACCCTGCAGCGTTCCCAACATCTTCTCAAATCCCATCTTGAATGGTTCACCACTTGGTGCAACCAGTGGTTGCTCAAGGTCAATCCCTCCAAAACCCAGGCGATCATTGTAGGCAAAACCACCCCTTCCTTCCGCCTCCTTGCTTTCTATCTCACCATCTATGGCCGTCCTATCGCCCTCACTCCCACCCTTAAGTACCTTGCCGTCACCCTCGACCGTCGCCTCTCCTGGACTCCCCATCTCCGAACAATCCAAGCCAAGGCATGCTCCCGACTCTGTCTCCTCAAGCTCCTTTCCGGCCGTGCGTGGGGTCTGGACCCCTCCACCATCCTCCACACCTATAAATCCCTCATCCGCCCTATCCTTTGTTACGCCCATCCAACCTGGATCTCCACCCCCCTTACCTTTTATAAATCCCTACAAATCCTTGAATGCCTTGCTCTCCACCTCGCCTATCGCATCCGTCTCCCCTCTCCCACGCGGATCCTGTATGATCTCATCCCCTTCCCCCACCTCCTCCTTTTACTTGAAAGGATACGGATCCTGTACACCTCCCGCAAACTCGATCCTCCTCATCCGCTTGTCTCACCCATCCTCTCCCCCCCCCGCCCGCTGCTGCGCCTGTATTCCCTCGTCCCACCCGGTCTCCATCTCTCCACCCTCCTTACCCTCTCCCAAGGTGGCTTCCGCCAGCTCCCCCTCCCTGATGATGTCCTCCTCCCCCCCATCTAACCCTCCTACCAACTTTGATCCTCCCTCCCTCTTCCTGTGTCTGTTCCTTTGAGCACCCTCTGTCCCTCCTCCCCTTCTCCCCATTCCTCCCCCGGGCCTCCCCTCCCCTGTCCCTCCACTCCTCCTCCCATCTCCTCAGCCATTGGCATCTTTGTTCTCCCCTCTCCACCCTCTCCACCCCCTCTCACCCTTCTTCCCCTCTTGGCAGGTCCCTGGACTCGCACACGCCACGTGGACTTTCGCGCGCCGGAGATCATCGCCGTCAGTGTCTCGTGTGTGTGACGTCGTTTTGTGTTTTTAGTGTCCGCCGTCACGCTTCTACATTCACTTGTGCCGTCGGATTCATCAGTGTTATGTGCGCCGTGTCAACGTGTTTTCAGTGTCGTTATCGTCGAGTGTGAACGGCTCCGTGTTTTTTGTGTATCTGTGACCACTATTTTTTGCCCGTCACTATGTTCATTTTAATTCTCCATTATTGTACTGTTATTGTCAACACTATGGCTGAAGAGCGGCGTAGCATGCCGCTGCCAGCCTACCTGATTGTTCAGGTGTTAAAATAACAATAAAGAAAAAAAATCGGCTTGAGATAGTTCAAAACGAGAGAGAGAGATCTTAGTAATATATCGATAGATAGCTGCGTGAATCGAATAACAATGTGAGTATAGCATGGACTATGAACTTAATGATCTATCAAAGTAATTCCAGTTGTAGATCATTATCTCGGATAGTAATAATGTGAAAGTTGCGATAATGGACCGGTAGAGAAATAGATTTGCTAAGTGGACTACTTTCCATACAAAACGCGGACTGTGATGATAAAGCATAAATGTGCGGTTTCTCGTAGACTATTATCTCGCGGAGTGATTTAGAAATCACGATGCTCTGACAGTGGAATAAATGTTTCACTAAATGGACTGTGTTTGACAATGAGCATGTGCTGTGAACTATAAATATCAATGCACTGAGTTGCTTCTCATCATAAATCAATATTTATGAAAGTAATGTAAAACTACATTGGTTGAACATTGGTGAGAAATGTTAATTAAGCGTAGTGACGTTCATAAACATCACGTTTATCTGTGCGAAGCACGTTTGTTCTGCAGCGCCAACTAAAGTTACGTCATTCAACGAAGAGACGGTAAATAACGTACTTCCTACTACATCGTTATCCAAATGGTCATTTTGAAAAGGACAATTAGAGCAGTAATTCTTAATAAGGGTAACACTACTGAAATGTTTCTTGTGTGCCAAGGATTACAGTCATTTGTCACAGCTAAATGCTTCTCCTTCGGACATTTTGACACTTAGGAAGCTGTCCTCTTGCAAATCCGTTTGAAAAGTCGTATTTAATAACATATATTTACTGAATTTATATATATGGCTTCTCACTATTGTTACCCATCTCCACCAAGTCTTCAAAATTATTGTTTTAGTAATTTCTGAAGATTAAAGTAAAACTTTTTTTTTTTGTTAAATGTATTTTTCACCTATAAAAATCAATGTGCAAACACTTTTCTTTTCTGACGTAGCCAACACTGTTTTGGTATTTACGTATGTTACACGTTTTTGAACTTTATACAGTGAAACAGAGTTTTCCGTTTTGCCTTTTTCACTTTCTTTCCTACACATGAATATGTATTTGCAGAGTTTCTGATCATTGCTTAACCAAATTTAACCAAATTTCATAACGAGTTATGTTTAGTTTCATGCAACGTGCTACGAAAATGCATGGGTCGTATAGTGTCCACCATTAAGCCAGTTGGCTTTGACCATCCAGGAAGGAGCAGGTGGGTTTTAATTGGTGACGAGTTTACACCTCGTTAGGGCTTGTATAGCACTTGTTTATATCTCAGAACTCTCCATTCTAAAGAATTCCGGAGTCATTCTGGGAATTTGCTTATCTGTTGTAATTGTTTCATTCAAAGTGCGTCCAATAGACCGCGAATTGTGGAAAGAGTCAAAATTGTATGATTTTAGTTATTCGGCGATAAAGTACTGGAGATTTCATTTCATTCGCAAGGTTTCGGGTTCCCCCTCCCTTGTACGCTCGTTGGTCAAACTCTGCTTCAGTTTAAGAGATCAAATATTTTATGAGAAAGCTTTCTAGAGTCCGCCAGCAATCACAAATAAACATCTTCAGTCCTCAATAGCAAAGGAAAAATGTTCTGGCGTAACCACAAACGCCGGAACGAAGGTGCGGAACGCAAGACCAGAGAAGGCGGTGAGGAAGCGGCGGCCAACGGTACGGAGAATTCGACCGCCCCGCGCCCGGCTTGCCCCTGCAAGACGTGAATAATAGCGAAGCTCCTGCTAGCCCCGGCTGCTGAGATCGCCCCAGTCTGCAACGGACATACGTGCTACGCTATCAGATTGTCGTGATTCGTAGCATGTGTTTCCTTGGACTCTGTGTATAGCAGGAGCTGTACTGTTTTCATGTCACCTCTAGCTAGCGACATTCGCTGTGAAGAAATTTAGGTATTGTCAATTTGTTTCCTGGAAATAAAACTACTAATGTTATTTGTTTGAGTTGTTGTATAGCATTCCGACAACGCTGCAGCCCGTAGACACCCTTTTAGCGACGAGTGGGCAAGACCCCACAAAAAGGACATTTAACAAAATTACGCATAGGTATTAAAATTGTTTTTTACAGGCTTTGCATTTGCTGTGGCCATCCTTCGAAGAACGAGAAGAGTAACCTAATATGAGGGAATATTTATTTCGTTTGTTAATTTGATGTTTGCATAACTTTTTAAAATAATCACTCACTTTGGTAATAAGAAAATGCTGTCTAACCATGGTGTTTTCATTTGCATCCATTGCCATGCTTCTGTGGACGTTGTTAACTACTTATAAAGGTCACTTGAAACACGTTATCAGCATTACCTCTAGTGTGCAGAAGAAACAATATGGCGGTCAAATCAAAGCTTGTTTCGATTTAGCTATCGATGAGTTGATCTTGGCTTTATTAGCTACTTGCAGTGTCCACTACACATCTACCTGACGCATCTCTGATATTGGCTAACAAATGTATTATAAGAAAACAGACGTTTAATTTAATGTTAGAAACGACAGTTTAAAAATTAATTTGAGCGATTATAAAGATATTGCTACTGGAATACAGATTCATATATATATATATATATATATATATATATATATATATATATATATATATATATATATTGTTAATCGTTCTATTTTAACAGCACTGAATTGAAACTGGTGAAGAAAATCTGTAATTCCCTTTAGGATCTCGTTTTTGCAATTTTGGCCTTCGGTGAATATTTGCATTTCCTCCAAGTTGTGCATTTCTCTGCTTCTTTCTAAAGTGTGCGGTACTTTTAAATCATTATTGATTGCAACACTAAGCCCTGTTCCGTGTATGTACGTCGCTATAGCTGTTTTGTTAGCTTTACCAAGTCTGGATAATATTCAACATGTTCCTTAAAATTTCTGCCTATTTGGCCAATGTAGTAGGGGAGAGTGTTGGACCTAAAGGATAGTATACCCAGGATAGTATACCCAGGAATACATAGTGACGTCAGTGACCAATTATACAATAAAATGAAAGACTGCGCACTAGAGAACCTAGCATAAGTGCTGTCAGCCATTTTGTACTGCTTCTTTTTTGTTATTAGATATGAGGTTGTGTTCTGTGTAGCAGTTGTACATGTTTCGCGTTCTGTACGTTTAATATGATAACACTACTTGGAATATATTGTTAATTCTTCAGGTACAGAATTTCATAGTCAACAAAATGCTATATATTTTTTAAGACTAATGTATTTATATAGCGTGTGCAATGTTAAACCAAACTACGTCAGACGTGCACCATCGTTTGTTACACTAACAAAAGAATTCTTTTTACCATGGAACTTGTGATACTTGCAAATGAACCGAGTTTCTTTAATGTCAACAATTTTACCTGTCTGGAAAATGGAAATTTGTGTTGGTTTCTAATAGCTTGTGTTTCAAAATGTATTTAACTTCCAGTTAGTTTCTGATCATACATCTGTTTAATTTGATGTCACTTGATTATTGCTGTTTAATGTGGTATGGACATGATTTTCTCAATTAAATTTCAATAGAATACTTGAACGGCTAAGAGCACAAGTAGTACAAGTGACATTTCACAAGAAAATGATGTTACTGTGCCTTTGAACACCTGAAGTGTGGACCCCTTTTGAGTTAAAGAAATACAAGCAATTTGGTGCACAGTGACGCACTCTGTGATGACAAGTTTGGCTCTAAGTCACTGCCTGGCCTGCGTTTAGACGGCAACTGGTATAAGTAAAATGGCAAACAGCTGCAGAACTGCTGTTATCTTTAATGAAGGTACAGGTTTTTTTCCTTCTTTTCTTTAAATACAGCTGTAGCCTAATGTGAAAGCTTTAAAGAAGAAAGGCGTTCGATAGGCAACGCAAGACATTTTTTTCTCAAAGCGTGTTGATTTTATTTAGGGTTTCAACATACCATATTATTCCCCAATCTTTTGGTAATAAAAGCCTATTTTTCTACATAATCTTCTTTCAATGCTACGGCCTTACTGGGATGACTTGTATTCCCGCATAATGCCACTCTACTGGTCAATATTGGAGCCGAAGTCTTGCTGCATCAGTATCCACCCCATCATCCACGTACCGCTTCCCGGGGACTGCATCCTTCATTGGCCCAAACAGATGGAAGTCAGAAGGTGCGAGATCCGGGCTGCAGGGTGGATCAAAAGCAACAGTCCAACGACATTTTGTGAACCCCTCTCGCGTGCGCAGACTAGTGTGAGGCCATGGAGAAGTAATTCGTTTGCATTTTTGTTGCGAAGCATACGCTGATGTCGTTTCTTCAAATTCAAGGGTTACACAATACACTTAAGAGTTCATCGTTGTACCATGAGGGAGGACACCAAATGGAATAACCCCTTCAGAGTCCCTGAAGACCGACGCCATGATTAAAGCAGCTTTGAACTTTTTCCTCAGTGGAGAGGTGGTGTTGCGGCACTCCATGTATTGCCGTTTTGTTTCCGGTTCGAAGTACTGAACCCATACTCCATCACCTGCGGCGATGTTCAAAAAAAATTTCCCGGTCATCCTCGTAACGTTCAAGTGATTCCGCATATATGGTCCTCCGTTGCTCTTTATGGTCTTCGTTAGACGGCGATAAACCCAGCGGGCACACAGAGTACCCAACTGGTGGACGAGTGTGTCAGCACTAGCAGAAGAGACGTCCAGCTGTGCAGGGACGCGTTTGATTACGATTCGTCGAGCACCTCGAATGAGAGTGTCCGCACCTTCCCATTCGTCCCACACCTCCACTACAGCCTTGGCATCAAAAGTATTTGGAACTAAAATTTGATAAATGGAAAAACTTTCAGGAGATGGAGAACTAGATCCCTCAAATTTATCGTGACCTCTGTAATAGTATATCCCATTCCCACACAACTGCTAACGAGGGTGTAAATAATAGGCGTGGAGAAAGAAGAGGACGTGCCAAAGAAGACGATGAGGGAGACTGAAAAATGCGCAACACAGTAGTACTGCGTCATGAGTGTTGCCCCAGAAAGGACATTCTTCAAGAGAAGAAAATGATTATGGTTCTACAGACACTAACTGTGAGGGGATTATTAGAAGTGACTAATCATAATCTCTCGTATGTGTTGGAAACACGCCAATATATTTTGGCTTTGGTATTTTAATTTCATTTGCAATTTATCTATTGCTTTTCTGTATGTTTTTTTAATTTCACTTTAATTACACGTGTATCATTGTTTCATAAAGAACACGTCATATGTGATGTAACGAAAAAAGCTTCAAATTATAGCACAATAAGTAAAATGTTTTTGCACGTGTACTTGTTTTGCTCTAAATAGCTTTAAGACGTAGGCATTTTAATATAGTACAAAAATTACTGGAGTTGCAGTACAATCTCTAGCCGTAAAACAATAAACTAGTAGCAAAAATCGCAGGAATTCTTTTCATTCCATGATTACCGGGTTCGGCGAATCTAAAGCCGCCATCATCGGATCTTAGGACACATACAGGTTACAACATCATGGCAAACAATGGTGATATTAACAGTTGCCTGTAACATGCAGGCCTTACAAAATTGTCGTAAGTAGCACATAGGCGTCCAAGAGAGCTGACATTATAGATATTAAGTGTCTCCATCACTAGGTACTTGCGCTTGTATGTGATGGAGACACTTAATATGTATAATGTCAGCTCTCTTGGACGCCTATGTGTTACTTACGACAATTTTGTAAGGCCTGCGTGTTATAGGCAACTATTAATATCACCATTGTTTGCCTTGATGTTGTAACCTGTATGCGTCCTAAGATCCGATGATGACGGCTTTAGTTTCGCCGAAACCGGTAATCATGGAATAAAAATAATTCCTGCGATCTTGGCTAGCAGTTTATTGTTTTACAACCATCTAGATCGCTCCCACTTCAGCACAATGTGGTCCCTACAAAACCTCTAGCCATACCTACTACTACCCGTAGTCTAACTAACCATTAGATAAAAATATCCTATACTTCTGTAGTAACTAACATAATTTACACACTTCCATTTAGCTTTGGCAGTCATTTACTCAGTTTGCTTCAGCAACCCCTCTTTTGTATCTAGGTACACTAGCATGTTGTACCTTGGTACATGTTTTCACATTTGGAAAAATCTGAGTTTTCTGGAGTAATGTTTGTAATTTCAGAAAATAGATTTTAGAATATAAAAGGTGAATGCCAACATTTGAAAGTCGAATAAGAAAATAAACCTTTATCCCGTGGTGGCTAGAGACGAAAGTGTGAAAGGTGTACAAGGTGCAACACTCTCTCCTACTTGTGGAATGTCGTTTATAAATTCCCGACTCGCTCACATTCTCAGCTGGTAACGCGATGTCATGTACCAGTTTCTTCAGTAAGTTGTTGGTGATTCTGATATCAGTGTTTTTGAACATCTTGTCTATTTTGTATGAAATGACCCCTAAATACGGTAGCGTTATACAGGGTGAAAATTAATAAAACCGACAAACTGCAGGGACGGATTCCTGACTGGAAATGGGGGTAAAAAGGTCCTGTGAACAATGTCCAGAAATGTGTCGTTGCCACGGTATGTGGCGCTGTCTAATAAAAGGTCGTCTGTCTACGTGCCGTGTGTTCCTTGTGTGTTGCAGATTGCGTGATTGACGCAGCGTACTGCAGGGAGCAGAATGGTCCAGTATTCATGTCGAGTACAAGCCGAGATTGTGTTTGTGTACGGCCAAGTAGATGGAAACGGGCGAGAGGCAGCACGGCTATATAAAAATAAGAACCCTCACTGACACGAACCACATCACACAGTATTTCAAGTCCTTTTTAGGCATTAGTGGGATCATGGGCCCATTCAGAGACACGAACGTGCATGGAGGCTGCGGAATTTGCATACGCCCGGTTTGGAGGAGCGTAATCTGTAGGATATTGAGACGAACGTTAGTACAAGGTCTAGGCAGATGGCTCACAACATAGTGTAAGCCAAAGTACGATTATGTGTATCCCGAAAGAAAATCGCTAATATCCCTATCACCTGCAACGAGTGCAAGGGTTATCAGCAGTGGATTTCCCTCCACAAAATGGCTCAAATGGCTCTGAGCACTATGGGACTTAACATCTGAGGTCATGAGTCCCCTAGAACTTAGAACTACTAAAACCTAACTAACCTAAGGACATCACATACATCCATGCCCGAGGCATGAATGAAATGACCAAACCTCTGCTGAGGTTTTTAGGGATGTTTTTTCCTCAGCAGAAATTGAACTTATGATTTTAATTATTTATCTCCCAGCCAGAAATAAGATAGTAATTTAAAGTAAGCATAAGTCCAATTTATAAAATAATAAAGAGTGTCACTACAGCATAAAATAATAACTCTTGGCTCAAACGAATCCATCAGTTCGAAAAAGAACCCGCCATTCCCATCAGAGACTGAGTGCAAATTGTTGAAAAGAAAGAAAACTTCACCAGAAGATAATGAGTATGTCACTCGTCGAAACGTCGCGGTTTCATAATAATGCCAGCCAGCTGAAAGCCCGGAAGCTTTCCATGAACTATGTACGGCGGAAAAATCTATATTTACAAATTTAAACAACATTATGTATACACGGTTGTACTTTAACATTTTTTATTTTTTATTTCTTTTACTTTTATCCTTTTGTAAAAGTCTCAAAGATAAGTGTTTGTACTAAAACTGAATTTGTACTATATAACATGTAAAGCCAAAATATGTACGACATGCTGTATAACAACAGGCAGCAGTTCATTGCTTGAGAAATAAATAAATATTCTAGGATGGGTTTAAAAGAATTGTGTAAGCAATCTGTTATATTTTCTCAGTACGCTACCAAGAAACCAAAGTCTGCCACCTGCTTTGTCTACGATCTAGCCTGTGTAAACATTCCATTTCACATACCTAAAAATTCTTACACACAGGTAATTGTATTATCTGACCGTCCCCAATCGTGACTCACTGACTATGTAAACACAGGATACTGTTTTTCTGGATTTTGTGAAATGCAGAATTTTAGATAACTGAGCCAACTACAAAAATACGATTGGTATTGTCTGTCAGGTCTTTAATACACTCCTGGAAATTGAAATAAGAACACCGTGAATTCATTGTCCCAGCAAGGGGAAACTTTATTGACACATTCCTGGGGTCAGATATATCACATGATCACACTGACAGAACCACAGGCACATAGACACAGGCAACAGAGCATGCACAATGTCGGCACTAGTACAGTGTATATCCACCTTTCGCAGCAATGCAGGCTGCTATTCTCCCATGGAGACGATCGTAGAGATGCTGGATGTAGTCCTGTGGTACGGCTTGCCATGCCATTTCCACCTGGCGCCTCAGTTGGACCAGCGTTCGTGCTGGACGTGCAGACCGCGTGAGACGACGCTTCATCCAGTCCCAAACATGCTCAATGGGGGACAGATCCGGAGATCTTGCTGGCCAGGGTAGTTGACTTACACCTTCTAGAGCACGTTGGGTGGCACGGGATACATGCGGACGTGCATTGTCCTGTTGGAACAGCAAGTTACCTTGCCGGTCTAGGAATGGTAGAACGATGGGTTCGATGACGGTTTGGATGTACCGTGCACTATTCAGTGTCCCCTCGACGATCACCAGTGGTGTACGGCCAGTGTAGGAGATCGCTCCCCACACCATGATGCCGAGTGTTGGCCCTGTGTGCCTCGGTCGTATGCAGTCCTGATTGTGGCGCTCACCTGCACGGCGCCAAACACGCATACGACCATCATTGGCACCAAGGCAGAAGCGACTCTCATCGCTGAAGACGACACGTCTCCATTCGTCCCTCCATTCACGCCTGTCGCGACACCACTGGAGGCGGGCTGCACGACGTTGGGGCGTGAGCGGAAGACGGCCTAACGGTGTGCGGGACCGTAGCCCAGCTTCATGGAGACGGTTGCGAATGGTCCTCGCCGATACCCCAGGAGCAACAGTGTCCCTAATTTGCTGGGAAGTGGCGGTGCGGTCCCCTACGGCACTGCGTAGGATCCTACGGTCTTGGCGTGCATCCGTGCGTCGCTGCGGTCCGGTCCCAGGTCGACGGGCACGTGGACCTTCCGCCGGCCACTGGCGACAACATCGATGTACTGTGGAGACCTCACGCCCCACGTGTTGAGCAATTCGGCGGTACGTCCACCCGGCCTCCCGCATGCCCACTATACGCCCTCGCTCAAAGTCCGTCAACTGCACATACGGTTCACGTCCACGCTGTCGCGGCATGCTACCAGTGTTAAAGACTGCGATGGAGCTCCGTATGCCACGGCAAACTGGCTGACACTGACGGCGGCGGTGCACAAATGCTGCGCAGCTAGCGCCATTCGACGGCCAACACCGCGGTTCCTGGTGTGTCCGCTGTGCCGTGCGTGTGATCATTGCTTGTACAGCCCTCTCGCAGTGAACGGAGCAAGTATGGTGGGTCTGACACACCGGTGTCAATGCGTTCTTTTTTCCATTTCCAGGAGTGTAGATAACACGAACGGTAAAGGCTCCAACGTACGTTCTTGGGGTATGCCTGAAGTTACGTGTACTGCTGTCAAAAACTATCCAACCAAGATATCCTTAGTCCAGTCGCAAATTTAATTTTATACTCCGATATCGCATATTACCCTCTTTTCTCTGTAGCTTACACCAACTTTTCTGAGAATTTTCAACATCTTGTACCATTTTAAGTTCTCGAACGTTGTTCCGGCAAAATCATAAAAGTGTGTTAATTTCCTTAAGACTGGCTTCCATTATCAAGTGCGACGTCAAAAATGCTTCACTTCATCTTATTTTTGTTAATAAATGTTGGTGTACCGAGTGAAATGCTTTTCGGATGGCCTTGATCAATGGCTGTTGCTCCTTACCGTGAGCTCCTCACCGATTACTCTCAGTGTCACTCACGTCTGTTCTTATTACTTCGAACAGTGCTACCCTTGCAGCATGGTAAGCCACATATCTCAATTTTCCTCTGGTGGTCGTTTACTGAAAAAGAGGTATCTATACTGCTAAGTACCGAGAAGAGGAAGAGAAAACGAGTTGAAATTTCACGGTTTGTGAGGGTACGTGGTTTTCTTGAGTGGTTACAAAAAATGGCTCTGAGCACTATGGGACTTAACTTCAGAGTTCATCAGTCCCCTAGACCTTAAAACTACTTAAACCTATTTAACCTAAGAACATCACACACACCCATGCCCGAAGCAGAATTCGAACCTGCGACCGTAGCGGTCGCGCGGTTCCAGACTGAAGCCCCTAAAACCGCTCGGCCACACTGGCCGGCTTTCCCTCCACAGGAGCCGGCCGAAGTGGCCGTGCGGTTAAAGGCGCTGCAGTCTGGAACCGCAAGACCGCTACGGTCGCAGGTTCGAATCCTGCCTCGGGCATGGATGTTTGTGATGTCCTTAGGTTAGTTAGGTTTAACTAGTTCTAAGTTCTAGGGGACTAATGACCTCAGCAGTTGAGTCCCATAGTGCTCAGAGCCATTTTCCCTCCACAGGCCGATGGTTTTTGCACCAGACCATCACGTCATGGCATTTCTGTAGCGACGAAGCAACATTCACCGAAACTGGTATCATCACTCTGCTTTGTCATCTGTGGTCTACAGACCATCCTTGGGGAATGGTTGGGGTGTTTCATCAGCATCGGTTCAGCATCAACGTGTGGCAGGAATTCTTGGCGACCACATACTGGGACCAGTTATTATTCCACAACACACCGACAGAGGAACGCACCTGGTCTTCTTAAATAATATTGTGCCTGGGCTGCTTGAGAATGTAAGTTTGGCAATACGACTGTTTATGTGGTTTTTGCACGACAGAGTATTACCCCACTTCTGCATTACAGTTCGCCGACACCTCAATAACTTCCCCAGGCGCTGTATAGTACGCAGAGGCCCAGTAGCATGACCTGCTAGATCACATGAATTAAACCCCCTGGATTTTTACTCCTGGGGACGTCTGAAAAGCGTTGAGTACGCTGATCAGGTTCCTGATGTGCAGACCCTTCAGCACCGTGTTCACGACGCCTGTGACGCTATTCGGAGAGAGGCCGGAACGTGCCATAGTGTGCGGCAGTCCATGATGCGACGTGTGAATGCGTGCTTTGCATCCCATGCAGGCCACTTTGAACATCTGTTGTGACGTGGATGCCATAGAGTACTGTACTGTGTTTCGGAGCAACTTGCATGAACATCTTCCATTTCTGGACACATTTTCATACTACCTTTTTCCTCCATTTCCACTCCGGAATCCGCCCCTCCAGTTTTGTCCTTCGGTTTTGTCAATGCTTACACACTGTATACTTAGGTTTTTGTATGTTTTTCTGGTTTACTTTTATAGTAACATAAAGTGATATGACAAAAGTTACAGTACATCTCCTAAATCGTGTCGGACCTCCTGCTGCCGGTGTAGCGTAGTAACTTCACGCACCACGGTTTCAGCAAGTCCCTGGGAGTCCCCTGTAGAAACATTGAGCGATGAACCCTCCATAATCGCGTAAGTGTTGCTATTGCAGGATGTTCGCTGTTATCAAAGGCCTTCGCGTCGGTCATTTGCTGCCATAGCCCATTCACGCCAAATTATGCTGCACTCTTCTAACGGATACGTTCGTCGTATGTCCCACATTGATCTCTGCTGTTATTTTACAGTGTCACTTGTCTGTTAGCGCTGACAACCCTATGCAGGCGTCGCTGCTGTCGGTTGCCCACGGCGTTGTCAGCGGTGAGAGGCAAGCCTGAAATTCGGTATTCTTGGGATATTATTGACACTGTAGATCTCGGATTATTGAATACCCTAACCATTTCCAAATTGGAATAACCCTTCTGTCTAGCTGCAACTACCATTCCGCGTTCAAAGCCCGTTAATTGCCGGCGTGCTGCCAAAATCACGTGGGGAACTCTTTCACACGACGCATCTCAGTATAAATGACAGTTTCGCCACTGCGCTACCCCTTTACATCTTGTGTGCATGACACTTCCACCATCTGTGTATTTGCATATCGATATATGAACACGCTCGTGTTTTTGCAGAGGTAATAACAGGTAGCATCTACACTCCTGGAAATTTAAATAAGAACACCGTGAATTCATTGTCCCAGGAAGGGGAAACTTTATTGACACATTCCTGGGGTCAGATACATCACATGATCACACTGACAGAACCACAGGCACATAGACACAGGCAACAGAGCATGCACAATGTCGGCTCTAGTACAGTGTATATCCACCTTTCGCAGCAATGCAGGCTGCTATTCTCCCATGGAGACGATCGTAGAGATGCTGGATGTAGTCCTGTGGAACGGCTTGCCATGCCATTTCCACGTGGCGCCTCAGTTGGACCAGCGTTCGTGCTGGACGTGCAGACCGCGTGAGACGACGCTTCATCCAGTCCCAAACATGCTCAATGGGGGACAGATCCGGAGATCTTGCTGGCCAGGGTAGCTGACTTACACCTTCTAGAGCACGTTGGGTGGCACGGGATACATGAGGACGTGCACTGTCCTGTTGGAACAGCAAGTTCCCTTGCCGGTCTAGGAATGGTAGAACGATGGGTTCGATGACGGTTTGGATGTACCGTGCACTATTCAGTGTCCCCTCGACGATCACCAGTGGTGTACGGCCAGTGTAGGAGATCGCTCCCCACACCATGATGCCGGGTGTTGGCCCTGTGTGCCTCGGTCGTATGCAGTCCTGATTGTGGCGCTCACCTGCACGGCGCCAAACACGCATACGACCATCATTGGCACCAAGGCAGAAGCGACTCTCATCGCTGAAGACGACACGTCTCCATTCGTCCCTCCATTCACGCCTGTCGCGACACCACTGGAGGCGGACTGCACGATGTTGGGGCGTGAGCGGAAGACGGCCTAACGGTGTGCGGGACTGTAGCCCAGCTTCATGGAGACGGTTGCGAATGGTCCTCGCCGATACCCCAGGAGCAACAGTGTCCCTAATTTGCTGGGAAGTGGCGGTGCGGTCCCCTACGGCACTGCGTAGGATCCTACGGTCTTGGCGTGCATCCGTGCGTCGCTGCGGTCCGGTCCCAGGTCGACGGGCACGTGCACCTTCCGCCGACCACTGGCGACAACATCGATGTACAGTGGAGGCCTCACGCCCCACGTGTTGAGCAATTCGGCGGTACGTCCACCCGGCCTCCCGCATGCCCACTATACGCCCTCGCTCAAAGTCCGTCAACTGCACATACGGTTCACGTCCACGCTGTCGCGGCATGCTACCAGTGTTAAAGACTGCGATGGAGCTCCGTATGCCACGGCAAACTGGCTGACACTGACGGCGGCGGTGCACAAATGCTGCGCAGCTAGCGCCATTCGACGGCCAACACCGCGGTTCCTGGTGTGTCCGCTGTGCCGTGCGTGTGGTCATTGCTTGTACAGCAGTCTCGCAGTGTCCGGAGCAAGTATGGTGGGTCTGACACACCGGTGTCAATGTGTTCTTTTTTCCTTTTCCAGGAGTGTAGCTCCGTTACAAAAAGTAAAGGGAAGAACTATAAGTTTCGCAATGAATACCCTCCACCACACACCATAAGGCGGCATGCAGGGTAGTAGACGTAGCTATAGAGGTAGAAAGCTCTGCCTCCGGAAATAGGCCATGTGACCAGTATAGCAGCGGTCTACAGATGTATGTGCTACAGCGAGGCTTCAGTCTTCGGTCTATTGCTAGAGCCTCGCCACAGAACCCGCTGCAACTGAAACGTACGTGCGAGTACAGTTTCCATCTGCTGCGTCCCCGATAGCGCGGTTGTCATGTCTAAAATAGCGTCAAGTCGCACAATGGGGTCTTTCGCGCCGCTGGCAGCACGGGCCGCCTCAGTTGGCAGCGGAACGCCGGCATGCGGCTACGTAACAGAGCGGCCAGGGGCGACGGTGCGCGCCGTGACGCGGCGGTTCCTGTAGGACGCGCGCAGCCCGGGGGCACGGGACAATGAGTTCCACGTTGCCGGCTCGTCTGGTCGTGCAGCTGTTTCGTCGAGGTCACGCCAGCTCCGTCGCAACAGTGGTTTTTACACCAAGTCACTTGTAAAGACGTCTCTTCGCCAAAGTGCTTGTCACGGAGCGTTTTTCCCGGAGATTTATAATTGCTACATAACGTCCCGCAGGAGGCCTGCGACCTTATTGTAGGCTCTCAGCACGTTCTATATCCAAGTCATTCATCTACATCTACATCTATATCTACATCTACATCCATACTCCGCAAGCCACCTGACGGTGTGTGGCGGAGGGTACCTTGAGTACCTCTATCGGTTCTCCCTTCTATTCTAGTCTCGTATTGTTCGTGGAAAGAAGGATTGTCGGTATGCCTCTGTGTGGGCTCTAATCTCTCTGATTTTATCCTCATGGTCTCTTCGCGAGATATACGTAGGAGGGAGCAATATACTGCTTGACTCCTCGGTGAAGGTATGTTCTCGAAACTTCAACAAAAGCCCGTACCGAGCTACTGAGCGTCTCTCCTGCAGAGTCTTCCACTGGAGTTTATCTTTCATCTCCGTAACGCTTTCGCGATTACTAAATGATCCTGTAACGAAGCGCGTTGCTCTCCGTTGGATCTTCTCTATCTCTTCTATCAACACTACCTGGTACGGATCCCACGCTGTTGAGCAGTATTCAAGCAGTGGGCGAACAAGCGTACGATAACCTACTTCCTTCGTTTTCGGATTGCATTTCCTTAGGATTCTTCCAATGAATCTCAGTCTGGCATCTGCTTTACCGACGATCAACTTTATATGATTATTCCATTTTAAATCACTCCTAATGCCTATTCCCAGATAATTTATGGAATTAACTGCTTCCAGTTGCTGACCTGCTATATTGTAGCTAAATGATAAGGAATCTTTCTTTCTATGTATTCGCAGCACATTACACTTGTCTACATTGAGATTCAATTGACATTCCCTGCACCATACGTCAATTCGCTGCAGATCCTCCTGCATTTCAATACAATTTTCCATTGTTACAACCTCTCGATGTACCACAGCATCATCCGCAAAAAGCCTCAGTGAACTGCCGATGCCATCCACAAGGTCATTTATGTATATTGTGAATAGCAACGGTCCTACGACACCTCCCTGCGGCACACCTGAAATCACTCTTACTTCGGAAGACTTCTCTCCATTGAGAATGACATGCTGCGTTCTGTTATCCAGGAACTCTTCAATCCAATCACACAGTTGGTCTGATAGCCCATATGCTCTTACTTTGTTCATTAAACGACTGTGGGGAACTGTACGAACGCCTTGCGGAAGTCAAGAAACACGGCATCTACCTGGGAACCCGTGTCTATGGCCCTCTGAGTCTCGTGGACGAATAGTGCGAGCTGGGTTTCACACGATCGTCCTTTTCGAAACCCATGCTGATTCCTACAGAGTAGTTATTAGATCACCATCAACACATCAACTGTTGATAAAAATTATATTTTCCGGTCCGTTTCGGGTGTAGCCCATCATCATAGCTTCTGCCAATTGAAAGCTAACTGCCATGAACGTAGAAGCACAATGAATACATAACACTAAGAGCAAAAATATTTAAAAACATTCACAATAAAGTTCACGTTACACTTAAAATGCCATAATAACATTGCAGTATGTGTCACAGAATAATATTCTTCTCATCTGCTTAAATGAAAGTTCCGCCATTTGACTGAATAGTTTGTTTACTCTATAGTACAATCATGAGATCTGCGCTTGGCTATTCTCAATCTTCTTATTCTTGACATCGATGCTCAACTGACGGGGGGCTGCCGTTTGAAAACTTAAGTACCAATTCATACCATTAGGTATCGTAGTTGGGCGGAACAACGGCATTTAAGTCAGTGACGATGTTTCAGTCCATGCCTTATGCCCCCCCCCCCTTTCCTCCCCCCATCCCCTATATCACTGTTTTCGGTCCATCTAAATCTATGTTCCATCCTATCCTGACATTGCAATAATTTCATTTCCCTTCCACATACATGTGATGTCTTACCTAACAAAACCACTGTTACTGCCCTCCACAGTATTCGTCATAGCAATGTGAGAATTTTTTTAATAACATGTGTCTTAAATGCATGCACTACCTAACAATTTCAGGAATTTCATTGTTCTGTAAATTTTGTTAGTAAAATAGCACCGTAAGTCAAGAATGATACTTCAACCCATACCTGATGCTTCCCTCCTCCTTGTACTGGTTCTGGTTTATTTCCATTTCCTGAAGATCTTCAGTAGATTCTTTCTTGAACTATGTTACATTCGACAGCACTGTATGTTATCGGCATTGTTTTTGCAACCTACGTCCTCAATTATTTACTGGACCTATTCAAATCTCTGTTTTCTTCTACAGCTTTTACCCTCTACAGCTCCCTCTCGTAACGTCAAAGTTATCCCGTGGTGTCTTAACAGATGTCCAAACATCCCGTCTTTTCATCTTGTCAGTGATTTCCATATATGTCTTTCCTTGTCAATTCTGCGGAGAACGTCCTCGTTCCTTACCTTATCAGGCCACCTAATTTTCATCGTTATTCTGTAGCACCACATCTAAAATGCTTCGATTCTATTCTTTCCGGTTTTCCCAACGTTGCTGTTTCATACCATACAATGCTGTACTGCAAACGTAAAGTCTGAGAAATTTCTTCATCAAATAAAGGCTATTTTTGATTATAGGGGCCTAATAGACTTCCCTTGGCCAGGAATGCTCTTTTTTCCAGTGCTAATCTGTTTCTTAGGTCCTCCATGCTCCGTGCGTCATGGGTTATTTTGCTATCTGGGCAGCAGTATTCATTAGCATCATCTACTCCGTGATCGCCAAACCTGATGTTAAGTTTCACACTGCTCTCATTTCTGCTACTTCTCATTAATTTCGTCTTTCATCGATTTAATCATTACACTGTTCATTCCATTAAGCAGATTCTGTAATTCTTCACTTTCACTGAGCATCGCATCGTCATAAGCGAACCTTTTCACTGACATCTTTTCAACTTGAATTTTAATTGCAGTTTTGAAAATTTCTTTTATTTCCGCCATTGCTTCATTCATGTATAGATTGAGTAGGAGGAGCGAATAAGTACTTCCTTGTTTTATACCTTTTTTAGTCCGGTTATTGGTCTTCCACTCTTATTGTTCCCTCTTGTCTCTTGTACGTATAGAATGTTACCCGTCTTCACCTGTAGCTTTTATTTTACTCAGAATTTCTAACATCTTGCGCTATTTGACGTTGTCAAACGCTTTTTCCAAGTCCACAAATCCGATGAACGTGTCTTCATTTTTCTTCAGTCTTGCTTGCACTGTCAACTGCAACGTCAGAACTATCTCTCAGAACGTTTCCTAATGCCAGACTGAGCGTCATCTATCAGATCTTCAATTTTCTTCTCCATTCCTCTGTATATTACTCTTGTCAGCCACTTAGGTGCATGAACTGTTGAGGTGATTCTGCGATAATTCTTGCACTTGTCGACGCTTATAATCTGGAATTGTGTGGATGATGTTTTCTTCCGAAAGTTGGTATGTCGCCAGACTGATACATTCTACACACCAATGAGAATTTTCGTTTTGTTTCCACTTCACCCAATGGTTTTAGAAATTCTGATGTTATGTTATGAATACCTTTCTGCCTTATTCGATCTTCTCCAAAGCTCTTTTAAATTCTGATTCTAATACTGGATCCTCTGTCTTTTCTATCTACTCCTTTCGTCTACCACGTCATCAGACAATGCTTCCCTCACACAGAGGCCTTCAGTGTACTATTTCCACCTATCTGGTCTCTCTCCTGCATTTAACAGTGGAATTCCCATTGCACTTTTAGTTGGCTGTCACCTGTATGGAATACGATTAGTCTATGACTGTCCAGATATCCACCCCATCCCCCTCCTACCTTTTTCCCTTCATCTCCTTCACATCAACATTCAAATTAATCACGTGATTTATTTTTGTATCCTTGTTTATACACTTGAGCCTTTTATCGCCTCATGAACCTATTACCACCGAAGTCTTCGCCACATTGTACCTCTCCACGCTGAAACCTAGCAACGGCTAGGGTGCACAGCATGCCCCGCCTCCCAGATGTAAGATCGCTGCATGCGCTGCAGCGGACTCAGTGTATGTTCCTCACTGACAGGCCTTACGTCTAACAAGTAAGAATGGGAAATACGTATCAGTTAAAACCGGTACCTGTATTTTAGTTCTTAATAACCGGATTTTTATGTATTTATTTGGTCTCGGCTATAATTGTTTTTTTTTTATTTTGTCACAAATTACAGGGATAAAAACGTACCTATTAATTAGCCATAACAGCAGTGTTAAAATATTGAGTTTTAAATTTCAATGTTTAAAAAAAGGAATAATTTTTATTCACAAAATTTCAATTACTCTCGAATATTGCCTTATTACAGAAAACGGAAAATGCAAACAGTGCTGCTTTAATAACAATGCCGACAGTAACGAGCAACAGGCACACGGCATAAGAATTGGTAAGCACTGCTGAGAAAATAGTGAACCTTTTACCATGTAGCGTGGAATACTGGGATGTACGAGGATGAGTCAAATGAAAACCTTAAATATTTTCTTAAATATTATTTATTGTGCACAAGTGGTACAAAGCTGTATCAGTTTTCAACGTAATCTCCCCCATGCTCAATACTAGTCCTCCAGCTCTTACAAAGTGCATAAATTCCTTTAGAAAAAATATATTTTGATATTCCGCGCAACCACTCATGCACCGCGTGGCGTGCCTCTTCATCAGAACGGAACTTCTTTCCTCCCATTGCGTCTTTGAGTGTTCCAGACATATGGAAATCACTTCGGGCAACGTCTGGTGAGTATGGTGGATGAGGAAGACACTCAAAATGCAGGTCTGTGATTGTTGCAACTGTTGTACGGCCAGTGTGGGGCCTTGCATTGTCATGTTGCAAAAGGACACCTGCTGACAGCAATCCACGTCGCTTTGATTTGGTTGCAGGCCGCAGATGATTTTTTGGGAGATCTGTGTATGACGCACTGGTGACAGTGGTCCCTCTAGGCATGTAATGCTCCAAAATGACGCCTTTTTCGTTGCAAAAGAAAGTCAGTATAATCTTCCCTGCTGATGGTTCTGTTCGAAACTTCTTTGGTTTTGGTGATGAGGAATGGCGCCATTCCTTGCTTGTTCTCTTCGTTTCCGGTTGGTGGAAGTGAACCCGGGTTTCGTCCCCAGTAACGATTCTTGCAAGGAAGCCATCTCCTCGTTCAAAGCGCCGAACAAGTTCTTCACAAGCATCAGCACATCGTTCTCTCATTTCAGCAGTCAGCTGCCGTGGCACCCATCTTGCAGACACTTTGTGAAACTGGAGCACATCATGCACAATGAGGTGTGCTGACCCCTGACTAATCTGTAAACATGCTGCAATGTCATTCAGTGTCACTCGGTGGTTTTCCTTCTCTATGGCTTCAACTGCTGCAATGTTTTATGGACTCACAACTCGTTGTGCCTGACCAGGACGAGGAGTATCTTCATTGAAGTCACACCATTTGCATTGGATCCGCATTCTGGAGGATGACGGTTCAATTCCGCGTCCGACCATCCTGATTTAGGTTTTCCGTGATTTCCCTAAATCGCTCCAAGCAAATGCCGGGATGGTTCCTTTGAAAGGGCATGGCCTAGTTCCTTCCCTGTCCTTGCCTAATCCGATGAGACCGATGACCTCGCTGTCTGGTCTCCTCCCCCAAACAACCCCAATCACACCATTTGCGAACTTCCTTCTCCATTCGTAGACTTGCTGCTGCGACAAACATGCATCACTGTACTGAACCTACATTCGTTCATGAATTTCAATAGGTTTCACACCTTCAGTACGCAAAAACCGAAGAACAGAACGCTGTTCTTTCCTGGTGCAAGACGCAAGTGGGGCGGCCATCTTTAAACTGATACTGAGACGGTATGTGTGCATCTGCACTATGCTGCCACCTACAAGCCATTCTGCACGCTGTTTCTAGCACGCTTACCAACTTACAGGATAACGGCGCGAAATTTCGATTTGTAATTACAGATTTAAAGTTATCATTTGACTCAGCCTCGTACATGCCCTCTTTGTTCTATGTGGTAATTTCTCTCTGTTGAGGTTGGACGTTAGTTGGATTACAGAATGGCACCATCCCCAGTGTGGAAGTATTTCATGAAGTGCGGATTTAATGGAGTATAATACTACGTTCGCTTTAAAAGACTAATAACTAGAGGAGGCGCTACAAACTTGCAACATCATGTAAGGAGAAAACTTAAAACTTAACAGTTCGTTCATAGTTTACAATAACAATAGAAAGTAGTTGACCTTTTGCCTGTCTACGTTATATGCCTTTATCTTTTCGTAGCCCTTGAAAACGAATACATTAACACAAAAGCATACTTCTCCTACCTCAGTTTTCACCCTTTAGAAATGTCTATCCGTAATGCCCAAATACTGACATGGTCCTCGATTACAACACGATTTTTGAGCAGTTTCAAAAAATTGGAATCAATATAGTACAACACAGATGCATTTTTGAACTATTCAACCATTTATCACTTTCCAAGAAAAGTGGCAAACGGTGGGCGGGCAAAGTCTTCTTTCATTTGTCTATTTAATTTGCTATTTTCGTTCTGTATACCTTCAGAGAGTCAAAATCTTTCAATTTTTGTTCGATTTCTACAGCTGATGGTAGTCATTATTCGCAATTGCGAATTCAACTGATGTGTGTGGGAATTGATATTTCGGTTTTCTACTTGATTATAAGCAAAAAATAAAAAAAACACCTGTTATAACATAAATCAACAAATATCGAAAAATATTCGGATCTAGAATACCGGTATCGGTTTTAATTGGTATTCTTTCCCAACCCTAGTATCCCTTCTGTCAACTCGAGGCACAGGGGTTCGATGCTTCCCTCATCCGGTCTGCTGGGGGAGACGTACTCGGTGTACTGCATCTGAGGAGACCTCGCCCAACTCGGCCTGAGTATACTGTAGTCTCAAGGGCTGGATTAATGGCAGACCGATGGCATCTGTGCGTAACACGCCAGGAGTTTGCTGCATCGCGAGCAGAGCACAGAAGGAAATTTAATTCGTTGCTGTGTGTGGACAGTAAAATGCCCTGCAAAAATTGTAAAATTGTTCATTTCCACAGGCAGTGTGCGAGTCAAGACTGTTGGTGATAGAGTCTAGCTGCTTGTTATAAGGTGGGTGCGTTAATGCTCTTTTTATAAAGTCTTTTAGTATCCAAGGAGCACTTATTCTAACTCTTTTGTACTTGAGTTAAGCGCGACAGCAATAAACTTGTGTCAACTTTATTGCTTTTTGTAAAGAGCGCCACTGACGTCGAGTCACAACAATTTCGGTTTTTTTTTGGTAAATTGGCTTTTAATGACGGTTTCCACTCCAATGTTGTTGCTCTATACCTTTCCAACTGTTTTTAATTTTCGTTGTAGGTCTTTCGTCTTAGTATCTTTACATGTTTTACAATGCTAATTTGTCCGTGTACTTTCAAAGTACCTTTTAACGAACCTACAACCTTACAACTGTTGATTTTAGCGACCTGATAAATTAGTAATTAAGAGGTGCTTAGTTTCCCGGAAGTGTCATTTCCGTCGTAACCGGTCAACCCTTTCTTAAATATTTCCGGTTCGGATTCCCCTTGCCGCTTTTCAACCTATCAGAATATATAGCTGAGAAGAACTGCGACTCTGTAATGTGCCACATCTCAAGAAACAAGCTCTACTCCTTAGACCAAAAAAATATAAGCTAATCGGTGTCTCCAGCGTCCTCCGGTTGTACACGAAACGTAGGAACTTAGAATAGGTGGGTTGTTTGCAGCTTTCTGTTACCGTCGGAACTAAATCTATACATATTACAAAAATTTGTGTATATGTTCTACATATCCTCCTAGACCATTGGACCGATTTTAACCAATCTTAGTTCAAATATCACCTATTGTCTGGAAAGAAATGCTTTGTGGGTACGAACCACCTACCTATCAACGGGTGGGGCTGAAAAAGAAGTGTAGACACGACACGCTAATACCCAAATTTTATTTATTCAGTATTACAGAATGAGAGTACTTAGTGATCTGCAACAGACTTTATCCATAATTTCAAACCCTTAAGAAACTTTCTTCGCTGACAACCCCCACAAAATGGTGAAAGGAAAAATTTATCGCTTAACTACGTTTACGCTAAGCGTGCGGTAAAACTCCAGCATCATCCATGACGATTTACTTTATTATTACTTTACTTCTAACTGTTAGCGACAAAGGAGGACGGGGAGGTGGACAAAAAGTGGGTGCGTGGACGGAGGAGTTGGGCAGAGAGAGAGGAGGAGAAGGAAACGGACAAAGAAAGGGCAGAGGAGGTGAAGGACAGAGAGAGGGGAGATAAGGAGACGGAAATAGAAAGGAAAGAGGAGATTGACAGAGGGGGAGGAGGAGATGGACAGAGAGACGGGGAGGAGAAGATGGACCGAGAGAGTGGGCAGGAGGAAGTGAATGGAGAGGTGGGGGCGAGGAGAAGGGCAGAGGGGAAAGGAATGGATGGACAGGGGGGGCGAGGGGGAGGGAGAGCAGATGGATATAGGAAGTATAATAATATTTGTTTGTGGTTCATTTAAATTTTTTATAACTTATTTTGGTTTAAAATTTTCGTATTTTGGTACTATATTTTCTGTATATGTAAAGTGTACTATACTGGAGATTGAAGTTCTTTGCACTGTGTGTGAGTAATGTAGGCAAAATACTACGTAAATTGTTTATTGTGTTAAATAATTTTCTGATGTCCTTCCTATTTAAAAATATTTGTATGTATAAATTGTTCATGTTGTAAATTTGACAATTTAAGAAATGGTCACGCTTTGCAACAATGTAAGAAATAGGTGTTATGTAAAAGTTTGTGTGCTTTTGTTTTAAAACCAAAGTGGGTCTGGGGAATGGAAAAGGTGACAAGGGCGAATTGGCGGGCTACCTAGAGAAAATGCGGGAAGTAAATCACACAGCCTGTAGGCAGCAGTGACTGAGGCAACACCTTTGTGGAGCAGGAGAAGCTTTACCTGCAAATTCGCACGAAATGCCTCGGATGGAGATTGCAAACGGTTTGCGGCATAGCTGCTAGTTGTTGGGCTACTGTATGTAGAACTGAACGACATCAAGAAGAGAAATTGAGCCCATACAGCAAGAGACTTGCAGGCCGCACAGTGGGTAATGTAGCCTCCATAATTGTTCGCCACACCTAAGCCTACAGCCATGAGATAAGACTTCTTATAGAAAATTTACTTTTGTAAAGCGTGAGCCATTAATTTAAACAGTGTTTTAATAATCATTCTTGAGCTTTAAACAAAGTGGTTCACCCTGTTATTTCATCCAAACCATCCACCTGTATAGGGTCCCTTCTTCGTGTTTTATGAATCCAAGTATCCTATTTTAGCGACTTATGAAGTGCCAAGTTAATATAAAGAGACCCCAGTTCAAATGTTTTTTTGTTTTTTTTTTGTTTTCTTAACTACTGCCAAATCTTATAGCAAAAGTTTTTTAAGTAAAATTCAATCAGAGTGTAGTCAAGTTACTAGAATCTGGTAAATGACTACACAGAGTTTGTTCAAGGAATAATAGCTTCTGCGTGTAAATTCCAATGAGAAAGAGGTTTTCTTGAAGTGAAACGATCAGTCTAAAAAGTGTGTGCTTTAGTATCTTCGTATTTTAGTATTTAATTTTGTTTATCAAGAAAATGCTTTTCTATATGTCCCCCCTGCCCAAACATTGTTTAGCTTCCCTGAAGTTATCTACTGGGCTTTTTCTCCTTTTTAAAATCGTAATGTATAAGGGTCTAGTAGTCACAAAGAAATTCCAGTGTCTTCCCCAACATTGTTTACGTGGAATAATATTTATTTGAAGAACCATATTAAACAGTACAATGAAAGTATGCAAAATTCATACTTCTGCTTTTCCAATACTTCACTGTTTCATTGCCTGGATAGGCTGGCGAACATTAGTACATGTTTTAAACCACTAAATTAAATTTGAACTGAGTCGTCCTAGCTTCAGTATAATATTATTCATACTGGGTTTCTATTTAACCGCTGGGTAAAATCTTAGGAGAAGAATTGAATAGTCTGATTAGCTTTCCATTAGGCGCAACACACGGTCAAATCCTGTAAAAAGGGTAACTCTATTGATTAGCTTTTCGTATTAACAGGACTATCCTCCCATAGTGTAGTTTATTCGGAAACTAAACTAAAGTTTAGTAAGTGGGTTATACGTGGATTTTCCCGCAACAGTACTACTTGTTCTGTTGGCGTATAGCATACGTGACAACACAGAGACGGGTTTTTCTGTTATTTAGGCAAAAGCATACTAAATTACAATAGTAGAAGTAGGGTTATAAACGGAGAGAGGAGAAAATAGACAGAGGGGAAGAAGAGATGGGGAGAGAGGGAGCAGGAGGAGGAGATGGATTAACAAAATATTAGAATAAACACTCAGCTAGTAGAAAATAAACTACAGTTGCTCAGCAGCGGAAAGGCTTCTGTACCGGACGAGACACCCGCGAGATTCTACCAAGATTACGTGAAGGACCTTGCTCTCCATCTGTCAACAGTTTATCCTAGATTTCTGGAGCAGCGTCAGGAAAGAAACTGCATGTCATTCCCAGTCCCTAGAAGGGTCGTCCTACAGATAAATACAATCGTAGATCTATATATCTGACCTCAAGCTGCTACAGACATAAGAAACATGTCTTACACTCATCTCCTCAACAAAAATCAACTTTGATTCTCCGAACAAAGGTCTTGCGAAACTCAGCTCGCTGTTTTCTTTCATGAAACGCAGAGCGCCGAGATTGATACCGTGTTTCTTTTCTGGAGGCATACGTTCTCTGCCAGTGGTCGTCAAACTTCTTCGCTGAAGAATCCATATTTACCTGTGGTGTATGATAGGTGGCAGCATTATTTGTAGTCTTCAAAATGGCATCTGTAGTGGAGGTGCGTTCCGAGCAGTGAGTTTTCATTGAGTTTCTTTTGTCGGGAAAATCCATAGCATCTCAGATATTCATAGGCGCTTTCAGAATGTCTACAGAGAGGAGGCAGGCAACAAAACGACGGTGTGTATCTGGGCGGAGCGTCTGTCATCGTCACAGTAAGGTCGCGCAAGCCGGTCTGATCTCCCGCATGTGGAGGGGCCGCACACACCTGTGACTCCTGCAGTGTTGCAACATGCCGAAACTCGACATTTCGATTACACGTCGAGGTGATCGACGGATCACACTGGAACACCTCACTGCTCAACTGGACGTCTCTGTTGGTTGTGCCGACACACTCATCCACCAGTTAGAGTACTCAAAGGCGTGCGCCCGCTGGGTTCCTCGCCCGCCACCTATTAGAAGATCATAAAGTGCAACGTAGGACTACCTGCGCGGAATTGCTTTTGCATTATAGGGCGATAGCGACAATATTTTGTCTAACATCGTCACAGGCGATGAAACATGTGTACATTATTTCGAGCGGAAAACAAAATGGACTGGTGCCACACGGTCTCTCTTCCGAAGAAAAATTTCAGAGCTCACTCTCAGCCAAGCTATGGCGACTGTCTTCTGCGACTCTAAAGGAGTTTTCGTGCTTGATGTCCTGCCTCATGGTGCATTGATCAATTCTTAAGTGTATTGTGCTACCCTCAGGAAATTGTAAACACGACTTCACCGTGTTCGTCGCCACAAAACCATAATCCAACTTCTCCTCCTCCTTGACGACACAAGGCCTTGTACAAGTCTACACATCCGAAATGAGCTCATGGAATTTCATTGCACTGTTCTTCCTCATCCACCCTACAGCCAAGATCT
This sequence comes from Schistocerca americana, assembly GCF_021461395.2. Taxonomy (NCBI): domain Eukaryota; kingdom Metazoa; phylum Arthropoda; class Insecta; order Orthoptera; family Acrididae; genus Schistocerca; species Schistocerca americana. Next base: position 303,347,998 of record NC_060124.1, on the reverse strand, counting down.
CGCAACTTTCGACTGCCATGTGTTTGGCTCAATGATGGATCCACTCGGTTGCAAGGCATCCCATTATGCTCAATAATGTTCGTGTCTATTGAGCTTGGTAGCCAGCGGAAGCGTTTAAGTTTAGAAGAGTGTTCCTGGAATCACTCTGGCCCTGTGAGATGTCGCGTTGTCATGCTGGAATTTCGCTAGTCCGTCGGAATTCACAATGGACATGAACAGATGCATCTATCAGACAGGACGCTTACGTACGTGTCACCTGTTAGAATCGTGTCTAGACATATCAGGGGTCCAATATCACATCAACTGAACACGTCCCACACCAATACAGAGCCTCCACCATCTTGAAAAGTCTCCTGCTGACATGCGCGGTCCATGGATTCATGAGGCTGTCTCCACACCCGTACTCCTCCATCCGCTCGATACAATTTGAAACGAGACTCGTCCGACCAGCCATCAGCAGTCCTATGCCGGTGTTGACGGGTCCAGGCGAGGTGTAAGGCTTTGTGTCGTTCAGTCATCAAGGATACACGAGAGGGCCTTCTGCTCCAAAAGCTCATAACGATGATGTTTCGTTGAATGATTCGCACATTGTCACTTGTCAATGACCCAGCATTGAAATCTGCAGCAGTTTGTGGAATAGTTGTACCTCTATCACGTTGAACGATTCTCTTCAGCCGTCGTTGGTCTCGTTCTTGCGAGATCATTTTCCGGCTGCAGCAACGTCGGAGATTTGATGTTTTACCGCATTTCTGATATTCACAGTACATTCATGAAATGGTCCCCACTTCATCGCTACCTCTGTGATGCCGTGCCCCAACGCTCGTGCTCCGACTATAACACCACGTTCAAACTCACTTCAATCTTGATAACCTGCCACTGTAGCAGCAGTAGCCGATCTATCAACTGCGCCAAAGCTTGTTGTCTTATATAGACGTTGCCGATTGCAGCGCCGTATTCTGCCGGTTTACATATCTCTGTACTTGAATACGCATGCCTATATCAGTTTCTTTGGCACTTCAGTGTATATGACTGCGGCTATGTCAAGATCAACTTAAATATTAAATTTGGGCTTCTCCCGGTCTGATGAGTGCTCATATAACTTACGTCACTGCGGCTGGGGGAAGTCTTTGACATCCTCCGTTACTCCGACGTGTGAACACCCCATCAGTTTCACGGACAAATGAAACGAGAGATGATTAAGTTCTAATGGTCGGGGTTCACAGTCTTACAGGATTTTTTAAAGGACATCATATTCGCCGTTCACTGGAAAGACTGTTTATTTCACTAATGCATTTTCGACCTTTGGGTCATTTTCAGGTGGTACTGCGAAAGAGTTTGCTTGAGCAGATGTCAGACTTTTAAATATTCTGGCATTTTTGACGATGACATGTATACATGTGAGAAAATTTTAAAGTCTGAAATGCACTGAAGCAAAATATTTTGCAGAACCATTTGAAAATGGCCCAGCGGTCGAAACTGCAATAGTGAAAAACGAGACACGGCTGTCCTTAGCAATTTAAAGCCTTAATGGTTGAGGAAGGGGAGAGGAGGACCGCGCCTGCGAAGAAGATGGGGTATGCAGAAAGACAAGACTCGGTGCATAGCTGGCGCCACAATACAACCTTGCAGTTGTGCCTTGAGAATGGCAGGGTGTGCTCCTGCCGAAATATCGTCGGTGGTCGACGACGTTATCCGGCAGCAAACCCATAAATTATTTGAACATTTGCTAGTTTAACATGTCACTTTGTGAATAAGACAATCCCAGCAACTGCAATCACTGATCTCTGCCCATCATCGGAAGACAGGTACCAATGGAATGTTCTGGAACTGAAGACTTACCCGGCTGTTCTAAGTGTGTGCCACTCTAATGCTGTATACTCCGTTCCTGATGCTGTGACCGAGATATGACATTCCAGAACTGCACGGAATGCGATAGCCACCCACCATATATAAACTAAGATCAACCTTTTTTTTAATTATCAGTCTCCTGACTGGTTTGATCGGGCCCGCCACGAATTTCTCTGCTGCACTAACCTCTTCATCCCAGAGAAGCACTAGTAATCTACTTCCCCATTTATTTTATGGATGTATTCCGAGCTCTGTTTTCCTCTACAACTTTCACCCTGCGAAGCTCCCTCTTGTACCGTAAAGGTTGTTCCTTGATGTCTTAACTGATGTCCTACCATCCTGCCCCTTCTTGTTGTCAGTGTTTTCGATATATTCCTTTTCTTACCGATTCTCTGCAGAGTCTCCTCATTCCTCGCCTTACTTGTCCACCTAATTTTCAAGATTCTTCTGTAGCACCGTATCTCAAATTCTTCGATTGTCTTCTTTTCCCTTTTTCCCAATGTCCATGTTCCACTACCACAAAACGCCATGCTCCGAACGCACATTCTAAAAAAATTCTTTCTTAAGACCTGTTTTGATACTAGTAGACCTCTGTTTTTGCCAATGCTTGTCTACTTTTCTGTCCTTCCTCCGTCCGTTATTGGTTATTATGCTGACTAGGTGGCAGAATTCCTTAACTTCATCTAATTCGTGATCTCTAATTCCGATGTTAATTTTCTCGTTATTTCTGTTACTTCTAATTACTTTCGTCTTTCTTCATTTACTCTCACTCCATGTTTTGTACTCTTTAGACTGTTTATTCTATTCAGCAGATCCTGCAGTTCTTCTTCACCTTCACTGAGGATAGCAGTTTCATCAACTAATCTTATCGTTGTCCACTATTGAACCTTTCTTCTATTTCCGTCATTGCTCCTTCTATGTATAGATTGAACACAGGGCCGAAAGACAACGTTCCTGTCTTACACACTTTTCAATCCGAGCTCTTCCTTCTTGGCCTTCCACTCTGATTGTTCATTCTTGATTCCTGTACGCATTCCATGTTACCGTCTTTCTGTATAGCTTACTCCTATTTTCCGCAGAACTTCGAACGTCTTGCACCATTTTACGTTGTCGAAAGCTTTTTCCAGATCAACAAATACTATGAACGTGTCTTTGGTTTTCTTTAGTCTTGCTTTCAGTATTCAGCCGCAACGTCTGTACTACCTCTCTGGTGCCTTTACCATTCCTAAAGCTAAACCGATCGTCACCTACTACTATGTCAATTTTCTTTTCCACTCTTCTGTATATTATACTTGTCAGTACCATAGATGCATGAACTGTTAAGCTGATTATGCGATAATTCTCCAACTTATGGACTCTTGTAATCTTGGTAATTTCGTAAATAATATTTTTTCGAAAGTCAGGTGGCATATCGCCAGAGTCATGCATTCTACACACCAATATGAACAATCGTTTTGTTATCACGTCCCCCAACTCTGTCTTATTCGTTCTGGTCTTCAACTACAGACTCTAAACGGTCTCAATCTTAGATGGTGGTAAAAAAATATATTTCACACGATTTCTCAGAATAAGGCTAATTATTTTGGGAAAGCTACCTGTGTTAAGTCAAGAAAGCTGTAGGCCTAGGCTCCACTTCATTATTCTTATCATTCTTCCGAATCACTGTTGGTCGATAGTATGAGAGGCGGGTCTGATCTCTCTTCCACTATGTTTCTTCTGGTAAAATGTAATTTCAAGCTGTCTAAGATGGAAATCTCTCAAGGTCTGAGATGACACGGGTCCTACGAACAAACATATAAACTATATGTTCGCTCTAAGTCGGTTGGTGACAACTAGCAGTCTGAAGATACAAATCAGTGGCTTCCTAGAAACAGTATATCCAAGGTACCATCATATTTCCTCCTGATCAACACATCAAGGAACGGAAAGCAGTCATTACTTTCCACCTCTACTATGAAGCGATATGCAGATGGCTTGAATATGTTCCAAAAACCTTTGCAAATTCTCACTATCGTTAGGCCAAATAACAAAAGTGTCGTTTATATATCTTAAAAAAGGACAGGTTTCAACACCACAGACTCCAAGGAACTTTCCTGGAAATATTACACGAAAGGATTGACAACATTAGGTGACAAATGGTTCCCAAACAAAAGCATATCTGTCCACTCATAGAACTGATTCTTGAATAAAAAGAAAGTGGAAATTAATACATGTAAAAGCAGGATAATCTGTCCAGAACCAGAACTAACGCCAATCAACAGGAAGAAATCTGGCAAAGGATCGCGAGTGAACAGAGACCACCCAGCCAGCCCAGTGCATCGCCGGCGTAAATTTCCATGCAGAGCTGTCACTCGTTTCATCCAAACCCAGAAAACGACAGTGTGTTCACCTGTCGATGTATCAGCAGCTGTCGATGACGCTACCCGGCTTCATTCACGATATTGGAACACCGTTCATGTCACTCGATGCAAACAAACATTCCAGGCAGTCAACATACTTGTAAAACCATCACCATGTGTTTGAAACGTAAAATCATGTAAGCTGTCTGAGGATGCTTTTTGTAAATTGTAAACTGGTAAGAGTGTTTAAGTAAAAGGAATTAAAACTAAATTGCGGCTGCTAACTGCTGTATTTTATAAATACTCTGTATTAAATAACAGCCACGATTCTCCAACGGTGTCAATACTTGACAAAAAAATATTATTTTCATACTTCTAGAGGGACCAACATCCTTCTTTCACAATTTTTGCGTGTCAGTAGGGGATCCTGAATGTGACTGTAGATGCGTGTGTTCTAGTAAGCTATGATTCCACACAAAATTTTAAATTCAAAAAATTTTGTCATAAATTTATCTTTTATTGACTTTCCTTCTATCGTACGTAATGTGATGAGACTAAGCTCTCATTAGCCCGCAGTTAATTTCATGTACTCTATGTGACTGCCTCCGATGGAAAGAGTTTTAAATTAAAGAAATATTATGGTGTCAGCGTCAGCATGCATTGAAACCGAGTAGAAAAAGAGAGGTCAGGATGATAGGGGATTATAACTACAGGAAATCAATGTTGTAACTTAAATGCTCTATGATTACTATGTTTGTATTACTCTGAAGTAACGAAGGCTACAAATGTTGATAACAAAAATTTCTTCAAATGATTCAAATGGCTCTGAGCACTATGGGACTTAACTACTGTGGTCATGAGTCCCCTAGAACTTAGAACTACTTAAACCTACCTAACCTAAGGACATCACACACATCCAAGCCCGAGGCGGGATTCGAACCTGCGACCGTAGCAGTCGCGCGGTTCCGGACTGCGCGCCTAGAACAAAAATTTCTTCGCACTGTGTTTGTTTGGTACGTTGAACGAATAGATATGTGTCCTGCATCATGTGATTCTCATTATGTGTGCTGATTGTTTGATAGATTGTATTTTATACTATTTATAAGAGAGACAGGGTCAGGGACATATTGATGCCTGTTGTTTGTAAATAAACTTTGTTTGTAAATAGCCAGAAATTTATTATCTGGAACATAAAACGCTCAGATGATTCATCATTGCTTTCTTTTGAAGAAATAAAAATAGAATAATATGTTGTTGTCTTTTTTCAATTTTTGCCAGATATTATACTTCATCGGAAGTACTTTCGAACCCGATAATTTCCATCATTTACTGCATATCGTAACGGCAACAAAAAGTGTATAATGAAGAAAGCTGAGTATTAATATAAAAAGAATTAGTTACTTTAAAAATTGTTGTAACAGACAATGTATAAGACATAACAACTAGGTTAATCAGTATTATCTAGTGGACAACGCTCAGGAGAATTACAGTACAGATTTAATATAGTTGTAGTTTTTCTGGGTGATATGCTTGCAAATAAAAGATATATATATATATATATATATATATATATATATATATATATATATATATTCATTTGGTACTTCATATGGCCCCAGAGGAAGAAATCCATACACGTGAGGTCAGTTGAGCTGGGTGGCCAGGCCACGGGGCCACCTCGGTTGATCTATCGATTGCCGAAGGTGGCTCTCAGATGATTCCTCACAACAATAGTGAAATGGACTGGTGCCTCTTTGTGCTAGAAGTACATCCTGTGTCTAACATTCAGAGGCACATCCTCCAGCAGGGCTGGCAAAACATATTCCACGAAGATGTGGCATCTCTGTCCGTTGAGGCAGAATGAAGAATGTATGGTCCGGTCAACTCATGACCGAGATTGCCGGGCTACACATTAGCGTCGAATCGATGTTGATGAGCACGAGGCCGAGTTCCTCGTGGATTCACATCTGCGCAAACATGCGAATTGTGGATATTAATGTAGCCTTCACGAGTAAAGAAATCGTCATCAATGTACAGGACCTCAGACGGAAATAATAGGTACAGGGTGGTCTTTGCGCTTTTGGGGAAACCTTCAAGTGCTAGTGGAGCCACCCGTTGAAGAGGGAAGGGATGAAGCTATTGGTCGTGTAACATATTCCACACAAGCCTATGTTTGATCCCAAACCTGTGTACAATATATCGTGTACTTGTAAATGCAGAGTTTTCAACATGTCTTAGAATTTCGTCTTCCATTTCGGGAGTTCGCAGCGCTAGATTCCGATCTGTAGGCCTACCAAGAATACTTACACGGGGAGCGCCTGTTTCACATAGCAGGCGATACAGTCGTCCGAATGTATGGCATTTTCTCTTTGACGCAAGTACTGTCCAAATACAAATGAAATTAAAAAATAACAACTCTAAACAATGGTCTGCTAATGATCTAGAACACAGATGTTGTACAGCAAAGAAAGTGCTATCGATACTCTCTCAGTGCAGCTCGTCGATTTCCATTCACAAACCCGATGCGAGTTGGATGTCAGGCATTTCAATATACATAAACCGATCAATATTCGCTATTGTGGTCACAAGGCGAAATGGTTGGAAGTGAATCGGTTAGTTTACGAGGAAGTTACCTTTGTTCTCACAAGGCGTTGACGGTTATAAATGAATCAGTGTGTCTCAGCGGCAACCATCCGTTTTGAATGTCAGTATACATTCCCAGTGAGCAACACCAACACAACAGCTTACATCAGTGGCACTAACAAGTGTAATATATATGTGAATTAATACGAGGGCGGTTCAGAAAGTAACCTCCGATTGGTCAAAGTGCGGGTTGTGGGGGGAGTAGCGACGCCATCTGTGCGTTCACGCACTCAACAGGTCAGTCGGCATCAAGCCGTGGTCGAGTGAACGTCGTACCTGCGCTAGTTTAGTTTTTGTGGCAGTTTGAAATGTGTGCTGCAATAGAAAACCCCGCCAAATGTGAAGTGCGTGCTGTCATAAGGTTTTTTACAGCCAAAGGATATTCTGCAGCAGCTATTCATCGTGAGCTTTGTGCCGTGTACGGACCAAGAGTTATGAGTGAAGGAGTTGTCCGTGAATGGGTACGTTTATTTAAAAGTAGACGAGAAAACGTTCATGATGAAGAGAGGAGTGGTAGACCATCATTGGTGACTGACAAACTCGTTCAGACAGTTGATGCAAAAGTTCGTGAAAATCGACGTTTCTCAATGTCAGAGTTGTCTACTGGTTTTCCACAGATTTCTAAGACTCTCTTGTACGAGATAGTGACAGCAAGATTGGGTTACCCTATGTTCTGTGCACGATGGGTGCCCAAAATTCTTACCGACCACCACAAAACTCAAAGAATGGGCTCTGCATTAGACTTTCTGTCACGTTATGAGGACGAAGGAGAACCATTGTTAAACGGAATCGTGACCGGTGACGAAACCTGGATTAAGTACGTGAACCCTGAGACAAAAGAACAATCAAAGATGTGGGCACATTCAAATTCGCCTACCAAACCAAGAAAAGCCTCGCAAGATTTTTCTGCCAGAAAACTGATGGCAACGGTGTTTTGGGATGCCAAAGGGGAGTTGTTGGTTGAATTCATGGAACGTGGTACGACCATTAATCAAGACGTGTACTGTGAAACAATAAAAAAGTTACGACGGGCTATACAGAATAAACGCCGTGGTATGCTGACTTCCGGTATCGATTTTTTGCACGATAACGCCCGTCCTCACTCTACTCGCAGAACAACGGCCCTTCTTGAGTCCTTCAAGTGGGACGTTATCAACCATCCACCTTACAGCCCAGACCTGGCGCCAAGTGATTATCACCTCTTCATGCATTTGAAGAAATGGCTCGGGTCACAGCGGTTTGATGACGACGAAGAGCTCAAAGATGCGGTCACAGGCTGGCTCCAGGCACAAGCGGGTGATTTTTATGCAGAAGGAATTTCAAAGCTTGTGAAGAGATACGATAAGTGCCTCAATCGCTATGGAGACTATGTAGAAAAATAGTGCAAAGATGTAGTTGTAAGATGTATATATTAAAATATTTTTATTTAACTTGGTGTATTTTTTTAAATCAACCGGAGGTTACTTTCTGAACGGCCCTCGTATTTTCAAGCTCATTTAAAGAGCCAGCGACCAACCAGCGGATGGTTATTATAACAGTTACTATTTTTAATTATTTAGTTGTTTATTTATTCACTATTAACTTATTACTGCCAGTGACAGGAAAGTATCAAAGAGCTAATTGAATTGTGACTATGATGTACTCCTGCGGAGAGAAAGTTATTTGGCTTTATTGTGGTTGGCAAAATTATTTAAAAGTCTCTCGACTATTTGAACATCTGACTTGAATTACTCTTCATCATATATAGGGTGAATCAGACTTCAAAGACAAACATTCAGAAGTAAAGATACCTTCTGAGTAATTTGGGATAAGAGACCCAGTGTATCCGACGGCTCGTTACTGAGTAGAGCTGCAAAACTGCCGTAGCTTACCGTAGACTATCATAAGTAAGCAAAGACTACGATAGTTTTCCTAGTAGCCTTGATCACTTAAGTAGTCCCACGTTACTTAAACGTAGGTGTGTTACATCCATACCGGACTTTACCTCATACTGATCGCTTTCTTTATGTACCTGATAAGTGTCTTGCTAGATTCGTCTAAAAAGTGGAAGCTGTGAACCGTCTACAAACTGCGTGAGGATATATAAAATATGATTTTCGTTCTGCATAGATATCTTTCCGTTAAAAAAAAATTATTAAAATGGCTCTGAGCACTATGGGACTCAACTGCTGAGGTCATTAGTCCCCTAGAACTTAGAACTAGTTAAACCTAACTAACCTAAGGACATCACAAACATCCATGCCCGAGGCAGGATTCGAACCTGCGACCGTAGCGGTCTTGCGGTTCCAGACTGCAGCGCCTTTAACCGCACGGCCACTTCGGCGATATCTTTCCGTCTATTACTTTAAAATGAACAGTATTTCTAACAAAATTGAAACTTCTCTTAAAAGAAAATGTAAATTTAAAAAATGAAGTCCGCAGAACAAAATCAGTCATCCTCTCAATACTTCGTCAAGCTTATATTAAACATGTTTCTACTATTCATAAACAACTTTCGCATAACATGGAACCCTTCCCTTTGTTCCTCGTGGACAACGTTCTGCTGGTTACAAAATAATAACAACAATTATAAAGAATTTTCATTGTTACGCATGTAAACTGCACTTGCATCAAAAGTAATTACCCTCCGCCACGCACCGTATGGTGGATTGCAGAGTATGTATGTAGATGTAGATGTAGATAAAGTAAACGCTTTGCTCACATCCACTGAGGCGACAGAAGTGATGGGATACCTCCTATTATCGTATCGGATCCTCTTTTGCCCTGCGTAGTGCAGTAACTCGACGTGGAATGGACTCAACAAGTCTTTGTAAGTCCCCTGCAGAAAAATTGAGCCATGCTGCCTCTGTAGCACTCCATAATTGCGGAAATGGTGCTGGTGTAGAGTTTTTGTACAAATATGTCCCATAAATGTCCGATGGGATATATGTCGGGTGATCTGGGTGGCGAAACCACTCGCTTGACTTATCCACGGTGTTCTTCAAACTAGTCGTGAGCAATTGTGGCCCAATGAGACAGCGCATTGTCATCCATAAAAATTCCGTCGTTGTGTTGGAACATCACGTTGATGAATGACTAAAAATGGTCTCCAAGTAGTCGAACATCCAAAGGACCCAGTCCCATTCCATGTAAACGCAGCCCACACCGTTATGGAGCCACCATCGGCTTGCAGAGTGCCTTATTGACAACTTGGTTCCATGTCTTCGTGGGGTCTGCGCCACACTCGAGCCATACCACCAGCTTTTACCAACGAAAATCTCCCCAGGCCATGGTTTTACAATCGTCTAGGATGCAACCGATCTGAACACGAGCCCACAAGAGGCGCTGCAGGCGATGTCGTGCTGTAAGCAAAGGCACTCGCGTCGATCGTCTGCTGGCACAGCCCATTAACGCCAAATTTCTGAGCTCTGTCGTAACGGAAATGTTCGTCGTACGTCCCACATTGATTTCTGGTGTTACTGGACCCAGTGCCGCTCATGTTTCACAACTATAACAAAACTCCACTGTTCTCGGTCGCTAAGTGAACGCCATCGGCCACTATGTTGCCCGTGGCGAGAGAGAATGACAGAAATTTGGTACTCTCGGCACGGTCTTGACACAGTGTATCTCGGAATATTTAATCCATAACGATTTCGATAGTGGGATGTTGCAGACGTCTAGCTCCTGCTACCATTCCATGTTCAAAGTTTGTTAATTCCCGTCGTGCGTCTTCAATCAGGTCTGCAGTCTGTTCACGTAAGTCACATGAGTACGAACGACATGTCCTCCAATGCGCTACCCTTTTATACACTGTGCAAGCGATACTACCGCCATCTGTGTATCTGCATATCGCTCTCCCATGGCTTTTGTCACCTCTACGTAAAAGCGCAGAGGTTACTATCAAATATTTTTTATAAATTATAAAACGAAATCTACAACCTGTAAGGATATAAAACACAGAATGGACAAATACTGAATGAAACGCAGTACTGAGGATGTGACAAACAAACGAACATAAAATAAAAAGAAATCTTCAGCTTCCTGTTCCCCTCCTACACATTCATTTATGTTTGCCTCCCTAACAATGCTACCAATACTACGGTAATTCTACCATTTACTTCGTCATTTATGTACTGTGCCAAAACTATCGAAACGCAGTTTAGACAGAGAGGAACTCTATTACTAGTCATTACGTAATTACGATTTATTCGTTTTCCTACCGCGATCACTCTTGTTACTGTGAGAATACCTTCACAAAACGTACAACACAGAGGAATGAAACAACCTTCAGATGCAAAAGTAAAGTGACGTGGTTGCCGTCGTTGAGGGTAATGCTAGGTTCTCAGCTCGTTGTGCCGCATTCCCTCCGTCTGGAATTAGTGAACCAAGACACGAACTGCACGTTGGTCAACACTTCATCAGTAAACCTATGTATCCTTCTCTGTATCACTGTTAATGTACAGGCTGTGAGAGGCAGAAATGTGAGACAGACATGAGCAGTACTGTAGGCAAACTTGAGGATGAAGAGTAGAGTGGCGCTTACTATTGTCAACAGCAACAAAAGTGCATGAATGGAACGGGTTTGCCGGCCCGAGTGGCCAAGGTTCTAGGCGCTACAGTCTGGAACAGCGCGACCGCTACGGTCGCAGGTTCGAATGCTACCTCGGGCATGGATGTGTGTGATGTCCTTAGGTTAGTTAGGTTTAAGTAGTTCTAAGTTCTAGAGGACTGATGACCTCAGAAGTTAAGTCCCATAGTGCTCAGTGCCTAGGAACAGGTTTGTTTCCAAACAAGATGCACAGCGCATACCGTCGAAATCTGCGTTGTTTTGCACTATTTTCAATGGAATACGAAGATAACTGGGACAAGAAACCAAACGAAATGCAATTACTCTGTAATGAGTCGCTTTGCATCCCTCATACCAAAATACGCTCGATGTATGCTTGAAAAACTTCTGGAATTTTGTCACTGGAGTACAAGATGATTCAGCAGCCCCTACCTATGTTTTATACAACCTGCAATGCCTTCAGAAGCCATATGAGAAATTTTCATATTCTCTCGCTTGCTGCATGCAAACTATTAATCCTACAGAAAAAAATGAAGAGGATATTCTTGAAGGAAAATTTAATGTAGTTGAATTTGGTACTGGGATAAGTTTCTCTGGAGGCCACGGTCTTCGAGTTATTCAAGAAAAACTTACAAAAGTGACCTCGAAACACGTTTTCCTTGAATAAATCTGAAACTGTGGACTCCAGAGAAAACATATCTTGTACAGAATTTAACCACGTTACATTTCCGACAGAGAGGCGCTGCTCATTTTTATTCTGTCTGCCTAACAGTTAGTGCGTAGCGAGTGACATAATACGAAAATCTCGTACATGGTTTTTGAAGGTGTTGCAGGTTGCATAAAACTCACGGGGAAGTGCAGCTGAATCACCCTGTGTGCTATTCGGTTGTGTCTTTAGCCAACGCCGCATGCAAGAGTGGTTGAGAGCATTATATCTGTGACGTTGCATAGGGGTAAATTTAAATTACAGTGGCTAGTCTGACATACATTACGATCAATTTTACCATAGGTTATTCTTAATACAGTCCTGGTTAGAACCGCAAATAAAACAAAGAGCCAGTTGAACAACAATACATTTATCAAATCGTAAACAGAATATTGTTTTTTAGTATTACTTTTTTATTTCCCTAGAGGTTGTCATTGCACACGAGATATAACGATCACTTTCAACTTCCATATTATTCTGTAGCTTGTTGCCTATGCTGCAAATTTCAGGATATTAAATTTACGCTGCATTTTACTGACGCTTCAAATTTGCATCCGACCATCCTGATTTACGTTTTCCGTTAATTCCGTAATTCTCTCTGAGCAAATAGCTGGATAATTCCTTTGAAAGGGCACATTCGATTTCCTTCCTCATACTTAAAACAACTCGGGCTTGTGCTCAGTCTCTAATGACTTCGATGTCTACGGGGCGTTAAGCACTATCTTCTTTCCATGCCTTCTTACCGTAATAAGTACTGGAAATTTATGTTGTCATTCGACACTGTGTTTTAACACAAAGTTACAAGTGTTTAGAAAATTAGGTACTTTTTCCTACATAAATCTATTGTCCACTAATAATTATGGTCGTACAGACATAAACAACTATCCCAGGCTTTTAATCGCACCCTAGTATCCATTTTCCATTTTACAGTTATAAAACTTTCCAGTGCGTTGCTTCGAGGAGCAGATGTCTGTTTTCGCTAGAAAGCGCAGCTCACGGCAAGGATGCGCTAATACTTCGCACATTAGCTGGAGACTACTCACTGCCGGCAAAACACCCACAGCAAGCCACGATACAACATACTATCACCGAAGACCTTTCCCCTCATATGGGTAATCACTGCGATACTTACAATAATGCGTAGATACACACACACAAATTTCATAAACTCAGGAAAAATCGTTAAGAATTCTTCGCTTCAGTTACGGTCTTCACCGCTAAAGTAAACAAAGAAGTAACAAAAGTCATGGGATAGCTATATGCACACATACAGATGGTGGTAGTATCGCGTACACAAGGTATAAAACGACAGTGTGTTGCCGAAGCTGCAATTTGTACCCTGAAGTGTCATGTGAAAATCTTTCGACATTATTAGGGCCGCAAGACAAGAATGAATAGATTTTGAAGGCGAAATGGTAATTGGAACTGGACGCGTGGGACATTCCATATCGGAAATCGTTAGGGGATTAAATATTCCGCTATCTACAGTGTCAATAGTGTGTACCGAAAATGTCACACTTCAAGCAGTACCTCTCGCCACGGACAATGCAGTGGACTTCACTTGACGATCGACGCCAGAGACGTAGTCAGTGCTAATAAGAGCGTGAAGTAAGAGCAGAAATCAGTATCGGATGTACGATGAACGCATCTGTCAGGACAATGTGGCGAAGTTTGTCGTTATTTGGCTGTAGCAGCAAACGACCGACGCGATTGCCTTCGCTAACGGCAAGACATCACCACCTACAGCGCCTCTCCTGAGCTCATGATCATACCGGTTGGGCCCTAGACGAATGGATAACCGTGGCCGAGTTAGTCGTCCCGATTTCAATGGGTAAGAGCTGATGCTAGGGTCAGCGTGCGGCACAGACCCATGAAGCCGTGGACCCAAGTTGTCAACAAGGCACTGATCAAATCGGTGATGGCTGCATAATTGTGTGAGCTGTGTTTACATGGAATGGACTGGATCCTCTGGATTTTCGGCTACATGGAGACCATTTTCAGCCATTCATGGACGTCATGTTCCCAAACAACGATGGAATTTTTATGGATGACAGTGCGCTTTGTCACCGAGCCACAATTGTTCGCTATTGGTTTGAAAAAGTTTCTGGAGAATTCGAGCGAATGATTTGGCCACCCAAATCGCTCGACATGAATCCGATAGAACATTTATGTAACATAATCGAGAGGTCAGTTCCTGCACAAAATCCTGCAACGATAACATTTTCGTAATTATGGACAGCTATAGAGGCAGCATGGGTCAATATTTCTGCCAGGGTCTTGCCAACTAGAGATTTTGCACTTCGCCAGGAAAAAGGAAGTCTGCCTAGACATTAAGAGGTATCCCACGACTTTTATCGCCTCAGTGTATATAGACACTAGAGTATATTTCACCATCATGCACTGCATTAAATCTGTTTACCAATGGCCGTTCTGCTCGAAGATACGTAAGCCAAGCTTTATCTGAAGAAAATGTGGCAGTAATGAAGGCAACTAAATATGATCCACACTTTTGACTTCAGGTTGAATTTTTAGAGAACACATATGTGTCTAGTTTTGGTCAAAGAGGAGACGTGTAGCGCAGGCCAACAGATCACAGTTTCATATTTGAGCTGTGGTGAACCTCCTCTCATGTGTATTAGCTTGGCTTCAGCAAAATGAGTATCTTTAAAAAAAAGTCAAGGTTTCCTACGAATTTTTACCCAAATAATATTTCCAACTACATCTATTATCTGTAAGCCACTGTGAAGTGCACGGCGTTGAGTACTTCCTTTTTCACCATTATTAGGACTGCTTCCCGTTCTGTTAGTGTATGGAGCGCGCTAAGCATGACTGATAAAATGCTTCTGTGCAGGCTTAGTCTAATCTTGTCTTCATGGTCCCTATACGTCTCACTTCATAGGCTGCAGTTCAGTTTTTTCAGCAGCTGTATGATTCTCCCCATGCGTCAAACAAACATGTTACGATCTGCGCTAACCTTCGTGTACGTTCAGTATTTCTTTTTAATCCTGTTTGGTATGATTCCCACCTACTTTATCAATATTCCAGGATTGTTTGCACGAGTGTATTATACGCAATTTTCATCGGATACTGGTTGCATTTCCATAGTTTTCTGCAAGGCAACTAAAGTCTGCCACCTGCTTTACCTATAGCTAAGGTGGACATCAATTCTAGGCTGATTTGCAGTCGCCTTGGTATTGGTAAATGAGACAGTACTGACGAAACCTCTGTAAACATACATAAGCTGAAAAGAAAAGTGAAGCGCTAAGGAGAGGAGTGAACGAAGTGGAACTTCATGGGTTGAAAGGATATGTGTTACATCAGTGATTACCAATTGAGTCAGATTTTCAAAGAACGTGGTAGTATCAGCCCACTTATCGTCATGACGTTACACCCCTTCTGCCCTGTATGCATGAACTAATTCGTTTGGGAAGGATGTTGTAAAGTCATTTTATTCTCTCCTGAGGATAGCTCGACCACAGCTGCTGCACTTTGTCCATGATATACAGGATAATAACACTGGGTTGTATTTGACATTGAAGGTGGTCACACACATGTTCTATTGGGGACAGATCTGCCCATCTTGCTGGCTGTGGAAATACCTCAAAATCACCCAGACATATTTTATGATTTGATGAGAATGGTCCTATTGAAAATGACAACTAGCCGTGACCTGAAGTCATATCCGATGGCTCCCCACATCATGGCTTCATGAGTAACCGTGCTGAGCCTCTCCTAAACAAGATAATGAGGCCTTTCCCCTCGTCAACGACATGCTCGCTGACAATCGCCATCCAGGGTAGTTCAGAATTTCGATACATTGCTGAACACAATGCGATGCCGTTCATGAGCACCCCATGTCTCCCAGTCATGACACCACAGCCTACTCATGACATTGTTATTCTCTGTTCTCTAATGAAGCTGCTGCTAGATTCAAAATATGTTGCGGGATCGTGAATGATCCTGGGGTGCAGTGGACTTGAGACAGAGAAACAGGAAACGGTTCTGCCAAGCATGTCGGTACCTGTGGACAGGACCATAGCCTGCGTAGCGAACATTCTTGGAAGTGAGATCAGCCAGAACACACAGGGGGCGGCAGGCATTGTCCTCTCAGAAGACCGCTTGCGGCTAACGTACGGCCGAGAACAGAATGACGCTCCGTCCGGGAGTCGGAGGCATCTTTTCATGTTTTCTGACTTCTTTTGAAGATTAGTATCTTCCACTTGTAGAAAGCGCAGGCCACAGAAAAAAACTCCAGCTTCATGGCGCTCCTCTCTCAAATTCTCTAACCCAGCGCCAGGCTGTGGACTTTGGGGGAAAAAGTGTGGTCTGTGTAAAGATGTGTGACATTAGATCACAGCGTAGAAACTAATGTTTTTGGAAGTAGAGCAGATGTTATCAATGAAGGCTGGAAAAGACTCACCATTTTTGACGGGATTGTCTATTGGAAGGAATCCTCGTGATTGGGCTGCAGTGGTGTGATGGGCGACTGGCACATTTGTGGTGGCATGGATTAGGCAGGGTGTGAGTGAGTGCCGTAAAGGAGGGACTGGGCACTAGGTTGCGAAAGCGTCCGGTTCGGCTTGTGAGTAAGACACGATAGTGTCCGATTCGAAAATCTGGTAGGACGTAAGAGTGTTCACATCGAATTCGGGTTAGGGCACCATGATGTCCTCATCGACTTGGCGTAGCAGCGCAGTAGAGGCAGCCACGTCTTGGAGTCCCACAGAGGTGCTGACGACTGCATTCTCGCGAAGGGGCAGCATGTCTGCAGCGCACAGTTCGGCGTACTGAAGTTTTAGTTACGGTGAGCATAATTCGCAGCACCGGTGGAATAGTTCAATTTGATTTCACACTTGTGGAAACCAGGACGATCGCTTGTACCACCTCTTTTTAAAATGGTAATGAATGTGTAGACTTTACGGTTGTAGTCACAAACTGCCAGTCACTGTTCCTAATGAGATTAGAGGCTTTATTAGTTACCATTTATTGGGAGAGAACAAATTCTTAAGAGAACAAGAAGTAATTTAACTGACAGGCGAGTGATACTAATTTCCGTTTAATCTTGATGCAAATCTTGAAAGTCTACCCCTTGTTTGTTATGCTGATTATTTTTCATTTAAGAAGTATCTCCCTTTAATATAAGCGGACGCAGTGCTCCATGGTTCCCATATCTACCGCTATGTGTCTAATTCTTTCAATTAGACCCGATAAATTGAGATATGGATAATCAAACCCGCTAGAAAAGACAGTATTCTAATTTAAAAATGAAGCAACGGATAACGCAACGGCGGTGAATGGCCATGGAACAATACATGCACATTAGGGACTGTAAGACTTTCTTTTTTTTTATACTATGAATTCAGTTAGTCGCATAAAGCGCATAATGCATACAATGGATATGCCTGGATTGAAAATTCATAGAATATACTCATTATCTCAGTGGTATGGTTGAAGGATACTGAATAACGCTAAGAGAGAATTTCAATTATCATTCTGATTTATTTCGATAATATTTAAGAAAACTATTACTCTCTGTGACAAAACATACATGAAATCTATTATATTTAAGAAAACTGCCACTCTCAGTGACAAAATCATCATGAAGCACTCACTATCTCTTGCATCTCGTCATACCGGAAACATAAAACAACACTTCGTCGCCAATTACATCTACTAATGATTAAAATAGGTAAAAATGAATGTTACTGAATGGTGGCCTCGTAACACCATTTAGCTATTGTCACACCTATTTAACGCGCGGAGTAGGGAAGGATATTACCTTTCACTCTCTCAAACATTACTTGTGTTACTACACATGCAGTACCATGCGGATAAGTTCATGTTGAAACCGCGTATTATGCAACCGCAATACAACGTGAGCCAACCAGCCCAGGCTTCATGACTCCACATTATTCATGCTATGATTAACGAAAGGCAAATCCAGTGACTACCATTATGAATGCTGGCAACACGTGGCCAAGTTCGACAACAAAGAAACGAGCAAAATAAATCGTTGAATCACGGAAAATTTATATTGCTTGTATCCGGAACTTAACTATGCAACAAATGAAACATTAATGAACCTATCTGGTATTGACCTAAGAATAAGAACCGTTGGTTCATGCCCGCAATCACCTCGCGGCCAAGTCCGCTAGTTGAAACACATTAATCTGAAAAATTTCTACAAATACAATATCGCTGAACATTTCCCGGTATTAATTCTCACCCTAACATTTTTCATAATCAATGTTACCACAAAAAACCTACATTATGGACAACTTTTCTCACCATCTATGACGAGCGCCGCAGTCCTGCGTCCGTCTCTTTCAATCGGCGGCCCAATAGTGTCCTAACCTGGCCAACCGTTCAAAAAAACTGGTGGTGGGGGTAGGACCTCAGTGAGAACCAACCTCACAAACTCTGCCCTGCTCATCCCCACTATCTTTGGAATCACGAACTCTCTGCCGAATCTGCTCACGTTGTTATGTTGGTGCTAAACTACCCTACTGCTACCATCTTTGACTAACCCAGATTTTATATATTCCATGCATAATTATGTTCATCCATCCACATACATCACGGGATCAAAGGATGAAAGAGGAGGTGTGACACCAACAGAAGAAAAAATATACACGGAAGCGTTATTGAATCCAGAGGTTAATTAGTTAGACGAAACATTGAAAGGACGCTCTCAGCGTAAAATGAATTATTAAACATGTACAAATTAATCATTAGTTAAATGAAGCGTAAACCTGTGACGTTTCAATCTGAATAGAAATAAGCATTACAGGCTTTGATTACTCATTTATATCTTAATCTCATGTGTGTTTATGAATAAACGTGAGTATTGAATTTAATCATTCTTCCTGTTCGATCCATTCAGGTACATTTCGTTGTGGGCTTTCAACCTATATCTAAAAAGATATTAGAAGTCAAATCTACATCGTTACTAACAAACTACTTCAGTCAAATGGCGAAAGTAGAATTTTATGTGCATTTCCCACTTTATGAGGTATGCCTATGACTATAATTTTCGTGTCATCCAGTTACTTTGTGCACAAACGTTTCGAAGTGAGTTATTAAAGAGATGATATGCCTGCAATTAGTTTTGTAGGATTAAGTGAAAATCTACACAGTGGGGTTTTGTGAGGTAACGTTATTCGAGACAACACACAGGTTTACCAACAATCGTTCAGCCACAGATCATTCGCGGCTAGAGGTACCAGCGATACACAAAGTACCCTTCGCCGAATACCATAAGGCAGCTTAGCTTTGGAGTGTAGTAAATGAAGATGTACACTATCTGATAAGAAGTATTCGCACCCCTGTATGTAATGCGGAATTGGCCGCTAGACGTCACAAGAGGCGGACCGTCAGTATAAGGAGTATCATGTCAACAGTAGGGATACAGTAACAGCAAAATGGGTCGGTCGCAAGAGCTCAGTGACTTCGAATATAGACTAGTAACTGCATGTCACCTAGATAAGAAATCTATCAGGGACATTTATACCCTTCCAAGCTGACATGATGATGTGACTGTGAAATGGAAATGGGAAGAAAGAAGTAAAGGTAAACTAAGACACGGTAGACCTCATACACTGACGGACAGGACCGCAGAGTGTGGTGGAGGGTGGCTGGAAACTCTGGAAACGTCGCATGTAATCAGTGGAAGGAATCACTCATGAGTTCCAAAGAGTTACCAGCAGTCTATCTGCCACAGTGCTGCCTGTAGGGTGTTGAAAAGAATTGGTCAAAAAGGTGGAGCAGCTTCTCATAAGCCACACATTTCTGTAATCAGAGCTGAGCGACGATTGTGATGGTGTAAAAAGCGACCGTACTGGACAGCGGGTGGCTGGAAACTGTAGTAACCAAAACCAACTGCGGGCACGCCTTGGGCTGCGGATCGGAGCCGCCTGGCAGGGAAGCCGCCGGCGGTGAAGCACGCACCACCGGGTAAACACAGGACGAGTCGGACGACAGACCAACGACAACCGACAACAACCGACCACGACCGACCATAACCGACACAACAAGAAAGAGATAAACCACAACACCAAACACCAACAGTAAATCCACTCGGAACCAGAGCCAGGCAATGTCAACAACGAGCAACGACCAGAACGCAGTACCGCCGAGATAGAGACGCAATCCAGAGCGAGTACCAGACTGACTGGACTAGGTTTTTTTTTCTTTATTGTGATTTTAATACCCACATAAAAACAGGTAGGCTGGCACAGCACAATATGCCGCTCTTCAGCCAAAGATATTACAATGATAAAACAGAGAAGACACATGAGTTGGAACAAAACGGCGGGGAAAAAACAGGAGACACATGAACATAAAAAACATGAATCCGTTCACACTCGATGACAATCCACACTACAAACTGTTGACAGGACGCACAAACACTGAAGATGACGATGGCAATGGTGAACGAAGGAGTGTGACACTGAACACTAAACACGACGAGACACACGAGACACTATTGGCGATGATCTCTGGCGCGCGAATGTCCACGTAGCGTGTGCGAGTCCGGGAACCTGCCAAGAGGGGAAGAAGGATGAGGGGGGGAGGGGAGAACAAAGATGCCAATGGCTGAGGAGATGGGAGGAGGAGTAGACGGACAGGGGAGGGGAAGCCTGGGGGAGGAGTGGGGAGAAATGGAGGAGGGAGGGAAGGGGGGAGAGAATGGAGGGAGGGTGCCTAAAGGAGCAAACACAGGAAGAGGGAGGGAGGATCAAAGTTGGTAGGAGGGGTAGATGGAGGGGAGGAGGGCATCATCAGGGAGCTGGCGGAAGCCACCTTGGGAGAGGGTAAGGAGGGTGGAGAGATGGAGACCGGGTGGGACATGGCAATACAGGTGCCGCAGCGGGTGATGGTGGGAGAGGATGCGGGAGACAAGTGGGTGAGGAGGATCGAGTTTTCGGGAGGTGTACAGGATCTGTATCCGTTCAAGGAAAAGGAGGAGGTGTGGGAACGGAATGAGGTCGTATAGGATCCTCTTGGGTGAGGGGAGACGGATGCGATAGGCGAGTCAGAGAGCATGGTGTTCAAGGATCTGAAGGGATTTATAAAAGGTAGGGGGGGGGGGGGCAGAGATCCAGGCAGGATGGGCGTAACAGAGGATAGGGCGGATGAGGGATTTATAGGTGTGGGGGATGGTGGAGGCGTCCAGACCACACGTATGGCCGGAAAGGAGGTTGAGGAGATGGAGTCGGGAGCGTGCCTTGGCTTGGATTGTCCGGAGACGGGGGGATCCAGGAGATGCGACGGTCGAGAGTGACGCCAAGGTACATAAGGGTGGGGATGAGGGCGATAGGACGCCCTTAGATGGTGAGATAGAAATCAATTAGGCGGAAGGAAGGGGTGGTTTTGCCTACAATGATCGCCTGGGTTTTGGAGGGATTGACCTTGAGCAACCACCGGTTGCACCAAGAGGTGAACAGGTCAAGATGGGATTGGGGAAGGTGTTGGGAACGCTGCAGGGTGGGGGCGAGGGCAAGGAAGGCGGTGTCATCGGCAAACTGGAGAAGGTGGACGGGGGGTGACGGCGGCGGCATGTCCGCCGTATACAAAAGGTACAGAAGGGGAGAGAGGACGGAGCCTTGAGGTACACCGGCGGAGGGAAAAAAGGTGTAGGAATCCGTGTTATAGATGGCTGGACTAGGTCAGAGCAGGTCCCTATATACGAAACCGGAGGGAGCGGCTATTGGCCGCTGTCTGCACGTGGCGTAGCGGTGGCGCCCTCGCTGCGCGAGAGCCGCTGCGCGGAATAGCCGCCGCCGAGGCGGAGCCCTCTATGGGCTGCCCACGTCCATTTGTTCTGGCGCGTGTTCGACTTCCGAGGTGGGAGGTACTAGAGAAACGAGACACGAATCATACTATGCACTGTGGCTATCCATTGGAAGGTTATGGGTTCGGCAAATGCCTTGAGAACGTTACCTGTCCTCATGTATAGTGGCAAGAGTGAAGTACGAAGGAGGTGATGTTACAGTATGGGAGCGTTTTTCGCGATTAGTATGTGAGCCCCTTATTGCGCTTAAGAAATGCTAAATGCAGAGGGATGCGAACACATTTTACGGCATTGTGTACTGCGTAATGTCACAGAACAGTTCGAAGACGATGATTGTTTGTATCAGCACGACGGTGTACTCTACCAAGGTCGTGACTGATATGCACGCTTTGAAATAACAACTATTCATTTATTCACCATGAAGTTAACTAAGTACAGACTTAGACGGCGGAGGTCCCACGCATGAATACAACTCAAATGTCCTTCTGTAAAGACGCGTAGTGGTGGCCGATATGACCAAGACAACGACTGTCAGTAGTGACTATGGGATGAGGAAGCAGGGACTTCCGGAGCAGCTGACGTACTAGCAGTAGCGCGGTTCCTGGCGAAGACGCGAGAGACAGCACTGCGGCAGTAGCAGTCCTACTGTCCATAGCGTAGGCCGGCGATCGGTTGGGGGCGTGGAGCTGAACTGGCTGCCAGGGCCTGAGGGGCGACCTAGCTATGGTCCGCCGGGGAATACCGGCCTGGTGTCACGTGTATACGTGATTTGGAATTTTTTTCTCTGTTGTTATTTCAACGAAGTTTTCCCCATGTGGGTGGTGGCAGGGGGCTGGCAGCGGTACAATGAAACTGTTGTTCAGCCAATAGACATTACTCTCTAACTTAGACACTAATACAAAAACGAGACACATGTATCAATGATTTAGTATTATTTTAGAAGGTGATGTTAATAGGATAACCTAAGAAAATAATACTGTCTTCATGAATTGCTTAAAAACAGTAACAAAAATGTGGACAGACAGCCCAGTTAAAACTCTTTAAAAAAACCTTGGAGAACAATGAAACTTGAAAAATCATTTGAAAAATACTGAGAACGACAGAAGAGAACCGCTCGTGAGAAACGAAACACCATACACTTTCATTAAAAGCTGGAAAAGGACCTCTCCTGGGATGCTAACTTTTGATGAAAATAATGGTGAATATAACAAACTGGATGTTCTGACTTTAACACATGAACAGTCGTATTTGCGACATCTGCAAATGGGTTTTGTTTCTGTTATGCTTGGGTCTCGATAGTTCCATGTTATTTATTTTTTCATGAAACAAAATTAGAAGTTATATCACTTACTGCGAAATAGTCATGTGGGGGAGGCATATTGATCCAAGAATAAAGTACAGTTACTGAACAGAAAACTATGATTGGGAATTTATTTGCATTCTTAATGACCATATCCGTTCGCAGGCTTGAAATGGTCATTACCGGGCTAAATTAATGACCTGTTAAAGTTTTGTCATATACTTCTCTTTGATTGTCGTGGTCCTCTCTCCCAAAGTTTAGCGTTATAAGCGTCACTAACGTAGGAATTTTCACGGAATGTAGAACACGAAAATTTTCTCCGTTTAACACTCATGAGTCCGACTTCGACTTGCGGTGAAGGAGAATATTACGAAGGCGTGCAATAAATAATGGAACACATAATTTTTCTGAAGTCAGGAGGGTTTTATTCAGGATTCTAATACGCCATATTATCCCTCACGCTTTTGCGTGAAAGACGATATTTTTCAACATAATCTTCGTTCAATGCGACGGCCTTACGCCACCTTACTGGGAAGCCTGTATGTCCTCATGTTACAACTCTACTGATCGACGTCGGAGTCAACGTCGTGCTGGGTGAGTAAGCTCCCCATCACCCAGGTGCAGATTCCCGGGGAGTGCATCCTTCAGTGGGCCAAACAGATGGAAGTCGAAAGGTGCGAAATCGGGACTACAGGATGGAAGAGAAAGAACAGTCCAATAAAGTTCTGTGAGCTCCTCTCGGGTGCACAGACTTGTGTGAGGCCTTGCGTTATCACGGAGTAGGAGAAATCTGTATTTTTGTGGCGACGCACACGCTAAAGTCCTTTCGTCAATTTCCTGAGGGTAGCACATAACTCTTCAGTGTTGATCGTTGCACCATGAGGGAGGACATCAAACAGAATAACGACTTCAGAGTCCCAGAAGACCGTCAATATCACTTTCCCTCTCAGACAGCGGCTTTTTCTTCGGAGGAGAAATGGTGTGGCTCCATTGCATGGGCTGCCGTTTTGTTTCCAGTTCAAACTGCTGAACCCATGTTTCATCACCTGTTAGACAAAAAATGGTCACAATCAGTCTCGTAACGGGCAAGCAGCTCCGCGCAGATGATCTTTCATTGCTCATTACTGTCTTTTGTTAGGCTGCGAGGAACCAAGAGGGTACACACCTTTCGGAATTCCAACTAGTGGACGAGTGTGTAATCACTACCAACAGAGACATCCAGCTGAGCAGAGAGGTGTCCAATTGTGATTTGTCGATCACCTCGAACAAGAGAGTCCGCACTCTCCAAAATTGCGGGAGTCACAGCTTTGTGCGGCCATCTCACACGGGGGAGATCGGACAGGTTGGTGCGACCTTGTTGCAATGACGAAAGAGGCCAGTCAACGACTCACCGTGATTTTGTTCACTACCAGGTATCCGTAGACATCCTGTAAGTGCCTATGACTATCTGCGTTGCTATGGCTTTCCGCTAAAAGGACCTCAATGACAAATCTCTGCATAGAAAACATCTCCGTTACAGACCCGATTTTGGAGGCTACATACTGCGTCTCCACTTGTCAATATTTCATGAAATTGTAGGAGCTCAAGCAGGAATTTCCACGATGTCCCACAACTAATTCCGCATTTCTTCACCAGAAATTGGCCAAGAAACAAAGTTTGTTCAATTATTTATTGAAAGCCCCCCCCCCGTAGGTGTATGCTTTTTACATTTAAATGTGGTGTCGATTTATACACGAATGTGAATGATAACAAACCGCACCCAAGAGTTGTGCATGTGTCGTAGTTACTGACACAATGGTTATTTTTTTTAGCGGTCGGAAGGCGTGGATTCTGTCCCACCAACAATTTCTTCAAGCAAGCTTTGTTCAATTAACCAGAACTAATTTGAAAAACAAGGTTCCTCTCTCAGTGAATTACGCTAGTTCTAAATCCGAGTGACATTCTAACACCGAGAACTCCGTGCATTACATGCACACATTCTTATATCTGATGCTGTTTGTAAAGAGGATAATTTCTCTTTAATTGCAGAAGAAGGTAATCCGGAAGAATTATAGCCCCACTTCGTAGTTAAGCTGTTTCTTCTTGTGCCCAGTAGTACGTCTAGCTTAAATTCCTGTACCCGTAACACGATTTGCTGTTGTTTATCGCTGTCAACTCTAATCTACTGGTACTTAAGGCAGTAATAAAGTTCATCCCCGGCGTTTGCTATTTTCTAAGTGCTTAAAGATCATTTATTTTCGACACAGCAATTCCAAGCCCTTCGTGCTAGTCAGGTCTATAGTCACAGAGCACCGCTTCTCAAACTAATTAACTTCGGTTCTGACTGCAAATGCTCCAGAATTTCTTTAAAAGAACAAATTTGTTATGCTAGAACGGAAAAGCAACAAAGAACATGAATATTGCATGGCTTCAAATTGCCTAGGCCAAACTGAAAAAGAAGTAGACCCTATAAAACTAAAGCGAGGGAAATGCTCAGAGAGTATGCAGATTTTCCCGGCGTATTAACTGATGATGTTCTTGAAATTTTAAATATTTGTGTCTACAATCGCAATTTATTTATTTTTCCTAGTGGCTGCCGGTTTCGGTACGCAATACCTCAGGCCGAACCCGGCATGCAGTAGTCTCTCTTGCTTCTCAAGTAGTTGTGACAACTACTCGAGGTGTGTGAAGTACTCAGTACTCAAGTACTCCAGCACTCTGTACTTAAGAGACCCACTTGGGAGGCAAGCGTGACGACTGCTTGCCAAGGGATAGCGTGACGATGGTACTGTGCTAGGTTACCGGTGGCCACTATGCAAAATAAATAAATTTCGACTGTGGACACATACATGTACTTTTTCAGAACTCTATTGGTTGCCGTTTCACTGACAGTATGTCATGAATATGTTATGATATTCTTGTAGGGTCTTCAATGGGAACATACAATCATCTATACACAATATTTCTGCGATTAACTTATCTCCATATTAAGGTGAGAACACTGTTGGCCAATCTCTGTGGAAATGGTTCATAGCGCTCTTGCACCAGAAATCGTCGCTGCAGCCTGCTATCCCAGGTCCATGTACGGCACCCCAGTGGTGAAAGCTGGCGTAAACGATGAACAGCTGTCGGCTACCTCTCTCGATACATTGTGTCCAGGCGGGTCAAAGATTATGGTCTTTTAATATTAGATGAAACAGGAGTCCAAATTTTACTTAAGAGGTACTCCTTGTCTCTATTTGTAATGCTGTCTAATTTCGATAGTTTTCTTTAAAACTAAATTCCACAGAGAGACGCAGAGGCAATTATTTGTGTCTCATCATACGTCATTCTGTGCCCCCGTTACACACTACTCCACTATCCCACATTTCTCATGTTGTAGTAACCGCATGTGGCGATGATGCCCAACACATGTCTCTAATTGTATGGTCAATATACATTTTCCCACAAGGCAACGGATTTTGTAAAATCCGGGCTTCCTCAAGCCTAGATCATATTTTACCGAGCCGAGTAGGGCTCTAATCTTCACTGGAAAAAGGAATATGCTTTTCACATTATACCTTTTTTAAAATCTTTCATATCTTTGAAGATACGCCCCCAGCATACTGTAGGAAAGCCACCAATCTAAATGCATCTTCTACTGGCTCCGGCTATATTTGAATGCACGACGGATCTGTTTGTCTGTGTAGCCATTCTTCTTGAATAGGATCTTTTTCCCTTTGACTACCATCGGGATATTTGTGTCCCACGATAGGTTATCAGATATCTACTGTGCCTTATTGGTATGTATCAATATACCACTGGTAAAGGGGAACCTATTACTGGTTAACAGATTTCTTGTAATTATAGACTGCACCTGTAGGACGTGCTGTCTTCATGTTTCGATGTTAACCTTCTTGTTCGTATTGTCAAATCCAATTAGTTGGTACCTGCAGGTAGGCAACCCAATTACCATACTTGCAAAGCGGGCTACCTTCGGACCTTCCTGGACACATCGCGTCAACTCCATGCATCCACGTATTGACGGTTGCCACATCACAGGCGAAGTCCATGTGAGCACCTGTATCGTGAATTACATACTTGTTGAATGCTCTGTCCACAGATGTGTTTCTGTTTTCAGTATCTGCTGTACTTTTTGCGCAGTCGTCTTCTGAAAACTTGGATGTACTTATAAATAAGCCTGTATTTTCTACAACCTTCCAAGCCCTCTAGAAAACGGCGGGAAATATTCTTTTCATAATGTTACTAATAAGACATTAATTAAAAGTAGCCATGCACTAATGTTTCTGAAATAAAATTGGTGGGAAAAGAGTTGAGGTGTTCCAAGCCGTGTGTCAAGGTTTCCGCGTACAAGGTGGCAGAAGCGTTCCACGAAAAAATCCGAAGGAGACTTGTGCGTTGGTGTGATGAATGACAAGTCGATGCATGTTGGTACCGGCCCGTATATGTTTGTTTTCTATAAAAACTGTACCCCGGAGTCCGATCCTTCATTCTATAGACAAGTGCGTCCAGAACGGAATGACTTGATCTCTAACATGACGTTGAGCCGGCATGAAGGAAAAGCGCGCGCTGTAGGTGTCCTGCGCCGTGTAGAAGCTGACGGTATGAATCAGTTTCGGACATAATAGCAAACAGTGTTCTCGGCTGAAGATAGCGGCCAGATGGATCGCAGAGATGTATCTAGATGATTGTGTGATCCTGCTGTAAACCATACAGGAATGTCATCAGTGATCAGAGACGTTTCAACACGTTTATTTTCAGATATAGGCTCCTGCAAATATAGTGGTTACGTCATCTCTGATTGAATTTTCCTACACATAAATGGGATGCACTAGTATATGCATTGGTCTACTCTGTAGGAGTACATTGCTTTCTGTTTTTATCCAGCCATTCTACACCTCCCTCTCCAAGTACATTTACATCTGTACTTCGCAAGCCACCACACAGTGCATGAATCGTGCCTAGGGAGAACGATTATCGGTAAACCTTCGCATGAGACAGATTTTTCGTTTTCTAAAAACATTGGGGCGAGGAACAAATGACTAGTCAAGCTGGTGTGTAGAACGTATTATTATGGAGAAACAGCTTCACACTTTCGGAAAAATACCATCGACACACACCCGAAGATAGCAAGTCCAGTTAAGTTCGAGAACTATCGCACACCTAATGCATACAAATTACTGACGGGAATATTATACAGAAGAACGAAAGCGGAAACTGGGGTCCTATTAGACGACGATCAGTTTGGCTTTCGGAAAGGTAAAGCCACGAGAGAGGTTGTTCTGCACAGCAATTGATAATGGAAGCAAAGCTTAAGTAAAATTAAGACACCTTTAAACCCAGAAAAAGCATTCGACAATGTACAATGATGTGAGATCTACATACACTTAACTAATCAATCCAACATAGTTATATTTATTTACACTATGTAAGCCGGCCGCTGTAGCCGAACGGTTCTACGCGCTTCAGCCTGGAACCGCGCTGCTGCTAGGGTCGTAGGTTCGAATCCTGCCTCGGGTATGGATGTGTGTGATGTCCTTAGGTTGGTTAGGTTTAAGTAGTTCTAAGTCTAGGGGACTGATGACTTCAGATGTTAAGTCGCATAGTGCTTAGAGTCATTTGAACCATTTTTTACACTATTTAAATAGTAAAGTATGTTTTACATACACGATCGAGTCTCTTTAATGCGACCACCGCCTGTGTTCGAAGTCAACGTGCAACAATCACACACAGACAGCAGATGGCAGCACTATCAGTGGAGAGTATACAATGCGTTTGGGGGGACGAGCTAACACTATAGTCATTGTCGTACTGCAGAAACGGGGCTACTTACCTGGCGTCCAAAAGGGCATGATCATTGGCTTTCGGACCAAGGATGGAAGGATTGCCGAAACAGCAAAATTTGTAAACTGTCAGCGTGCCGCCGTGGTTGTATACGCCACAATGATGTGAGATCTACAGACATTTAACAAATCAATCCAATATAATTATATTTATTTACACTATGTAAGCGAGCTACGTTAATTTCAGTATTATCTATATTTTTCTTACTTGTCACTTCTTCTTCAGTGTATTTTTGCTTTTAGGAATTTTCGAATACTAGTAATAGTGTTCCATAGATTTCGTGTTTGTTTTCAATACAGTCAGAGAGAGTCCCTTTAGTCACCCATAGTGCCAGTAGTGCTAGCGTTTGTTTTGAATACAGTCCAGAGACAGGTAGTGCTCATTTTCATTGTTTTCAACAAGAAGTGTCTAGTAACCACAGTTTAGTCAGATATCAGCCGACTTTAGTAACTTAGCAGTCTAGTTAGAAGTTGATTAACTCTCTATAGTAAATTGTTGATTTCTTAGGATGGACAGGATGTGTGACTGCTGTGTACGGACGCAGGAGGAGCTGGCCACTGTTCGCGAACAGCTGAACGTGCTGATGGCCGTGGCCAGCCGTCTTCAGGCTGCTGCATCGGAGTGTAGCGGCAGTGGGGAGTCTGGTGCGTCGCATGGTACACCCCAGGTGTTACATGCTTCACCCACGGTCCCCCCTGTCGAGTCATGTTCGCGGGTAACGGGCGCGGTTTTGCCACCCTCTCCCCAAGGGGAGTGGCGGGTTCAGCGGCGTTCGCGTCCCAAGAGGCGGAGGGTCAATGTGGAGGCTGGCCGTGTGGCATCGCCCGCTCTGTCTGTGAGTGGACATGTGGCTGCTCCTTCAGCAAGGTCCGAGCTGGCACAAGGAGGAAGGGGTTTATTAGTGATTGGGAGCTCCAACGTTAGGCAGGTGATGGAGACCCTTAGGGAAATAGCGGAAAGGTCGGGGAAGAAGGCCAGTGTTCACTCTGTCTGCTTGCCGGGGGGTCTCATCCGAGATGTGGAGCAGGCCCTGCCGGAGGCGATAGAGAGCACTGGGAGCACCCGACTGCAAACTGTTGCTCACGTCGGCACCAATGACTCCTGCCGTCTGGGTTCAGAGGTCATCCTCAGTTCATACAGGCGGTTGGCGGAGTTGGTAAAGGCGTAAAGCCTCGCTCGCGGGGTGGAATCTGAGGTAACTATTTGTAGTATCGTTCACAGAACCGATCGCAGTCCTCTGGTTTGGAGCCGAGGAAGGCTTAAACCAGAGGCTCAGACGATTCTGCAGAGATCTGGGGTGCAAGTTTCTCGACCTCCGCTACCGGGTGGAGAAATGTAGGGTCCCCCTGAATACGGTAGCGGAGTATGTGTGTAGTGCACACGTGGCTTTTTCAGGTTAGAGAATTCCGTCCCTAGGCCCGACAAGACGCCTCCTGAGACGCGACAAGGTAGTAGAAGGCAAACGCAACAGGGAATAGCAATATTAATGTGGTTATAGTAAACTGCAGGAGCGTCTATAGAAAGGTTTCAGAACTGCTCTCATTAATAAACGGTCACAATGCCCACATAGTACTAGGGACGGAAAGATGGCTGAAACCAGATGTAAACAGTAATGAACTTCTAAACTCAGATTGGAATCTACATCGCAGAGACAGCCTGGACAGTGAAGGGGGAGGCGTATTTATAGCGATAAAAAGTGCAATAGTATCGAAGAGAATTGACGGAGATCGGAAAGGTGAAATAATTTGGGTGAATGTCACGGTTAAAGCAGGCTCAAACATGGTAATTGGATGCCTCTATAGGCCCCCTCGCTCAGCAGCTGTTGTGACAGAGCATCTGAAGGATAATTTGGAAAATATTTCGAGTAGATTTCCCGACCATGTTATAGTTCTGGGTGGACATTTTAATTTTCCGGATATAGATTGGGTGACTCAAACCTTTATAACGAGTGGCAGGGACAAAGAATCCAGTGAAAATTTTTTAAGTGCATTATCTGAAAACTACCTTGAGCAGTTAAACAGAGAACCGACTCGCGGCGGTAACATATTAGACCTTCTGGTGACAAACAGACCCGAACTATTTGACACAGTTAACGTTGAACAGGAAATCGGCGATCATAAAGCGGTTACTGCATCGATGATTTCAGCCGTAAATAGAAATATTGAAAAAGGTTAGAAGATTTGAATGTTTAGCAAAAGTGACAAAAAGCAGATTTCAGAGTACTTGACGGCTCAACATATAAGTTTTGTCTCAAGTACAGATAGTGTTGAGGGTCAGTGGACAAAGTTCAAAACAATCGTACAATATGCATTAGTTGAGTATGTGCCAAGCAAGATCGTAAGAGATGGAAAAGAGCCACCGTGGTACAACAACCGAGTTAGAAAACTGCTGCGGAAGCAAAGGGTACTTCACAGCAAACATAAACATAACCAAAGCCTTGCAGACAAACAAAAATTACGCGAAGCAAAATGTTGTGTGGGGAGGACTATGCGAGGGGCGTTCAATGTATTCGAAAGTAATGTTCTATGTACTGACTTGGCAGAATATCCTAAGAAATTTTGGTTCTATGTCGAAGCGGTAGGTGGATCAAAACAAAATGTCCAGACACTCTGTGACCAAAATGGTACTGAAACAGAGGATGACAGACTAAAGGCCGAAATACTAAATGTCTTTTTCCAAAGCTGTTTCACAGAGGAAGACTGCACTGTAGTTCCTTCTATAGATGACAAAATGATAGATATCGAAATAGATGACAGAGGGATAGAAAAACAATTAATATCGCTCAAAAGAGGAAAGGCCGCTGGACCTGATGGGATACCAGTTCGATTTTGCACAGAGTACGCGAAGGAACTTGCCCCCCTTCTTGCAGCGGTGTACCGCAGATGAGCGTATCGTTCCAAAGGACTAGAAAAGGGCACAGGTCATCCAAGCTTTCAAGAAAGAACGTCGAACAGATGTGCAGAACTATAGACCTATATCTCTAATGTCGATCAGGTCTAGAATTTTGGAACACGTATTATGTTCGAGTATAATGACTTTTCTGGAGACTATAAAGCTACTCTGTAGGAATCAGCATGGGTTTCGAAAAAGACGATCGTGTGAAACCCAGCTCGCGCTATTCGTCCGCGAGACTCATAGGGTCATAGACACAGGTTCCCAGGTAGATGCCGTGTTTCTTGACTTCCGCAAGGCGTTCGATACAGTTCCCCACAGTCGTTTGATGAACAAAGTAAGAGCATATGGACTATCAGACCAATTGTGTGATTGGATTGAAGAGTTCCTAGATAACAGAACGCAGCATGTCATTCTCAATGGAGAGGAGTCTTCCGAAGTAAGAGTGATTTCAGGTGTGCCGCAGGGGAGTGTCGTAGGATCGTTGCTATTCACAATATACATAAATGACCTTGTGGATAACATCGGAGGTTCACTGAGGCTTTTTGCGGATGATACTGTAGTACATTGAGAGGTTGTAACAATGGAAAATTGTACTGAAATGCAGGAATATCTTCAGCGAATTGACGCATGGTGCAGGGAATGGCAATCGAATCTCAATGTAGACAAGTGTAAGGTGCTGCGAATACATAGAAAGAAAGATTCTTTATCATTTAGCTACAAAATAGCAGGTCAGCAACTGGAAGCAGTTAATTCCATAAATTATCTGGGAGTAAGCATTAGGAGTGATTTAAAATGATTTGATCATATAAAGTTGATCGTCGGTAAAGCAGATGCCAGACTGAGATTCATTGGAAGAATCCTAAAGAAATGCATTCCAAAACAGAGGAAGTAGGTTACAGTACACTTTTTCGCCCACTGCTTGAATACTGCTCAGCAGTGTAGGATCCGTACCAGGTAGGGTTGATAGAAGAGATAGAGAAGATCCAACGGAGAGCAGCGTGCTTCGTTACAGGATCATTTAGTAATCGCGAAAGCGTTGCGGAGATGATAGATAAACTCCAGAGGAAGACTCTGCAGGAGAGACGCTCAGTAGCTCGGTACGGGCGTTTGTTTGGAGAACATACCTTCACCGAGGAGTCAAGCAGTATATTGCTCCCTCCTACGTATATCTCGCGAAGAAACCCTAAGGAGAAAATCAGAGAGATTAGAGTCCACACAGAGGCATGCCGACAATGTTTCTATCCACTAACAATACGAGACTGGAATAGAAGGGAGAACCGATAGAGGTACTCAAAGTACCCTCCGTCACAGACCGTCAGGTGGCTTGCGGAGTATGGATGTCGATGTAGGATACCTTGTGTGGCAAAATGGCGCTATCCAAAACTGGCGCCGAGGCATGGGTCATAGATGACAAGCACGATATTGCAGTGCCTTCGTTATTCTGAGTTACGATGCAAAATTCGTTTGTACCTGCATGTCCAAAGGAACTTTGCATCGTAATTCAGAAGAAACACAGACACTATAATTTCGTATTTATCCGCCGACACCGGCCAAGCGAGATTCAAGTAATATCACCTGTGTGGGAATATAATAATGGATGTAAGAGTACAGGTGGTAGACGCATGGCTCACGACATATGTAAGTTTGGATGTGGTCGTAGGTCGTGCACGAGTAGGCAATTGGTAAGGCGACTGCCGGCGATAAGCGGGATGTGTGGGTTCGAGCCCCAGTGCGGCACCAATCGTCTTTCCATTCTACAGCTGATGACTGTCCATATTCGCAACTGCGAATACATTTAATGTGTAGCTGACAGGGATGAACGAAGACTGCGGAGACATGTATGGGCGAATGAACACACGTGCAACCGTCGAGCAGCTGACATCCAAGACCAACCAAAGGGCTACGAACAGGGTCTCCTAAACGACCGTTCAGCGAACGTTGCTGCGTATGTGTCTCCACAGTAGGCGCCTGGTTCATGTACCCGTGCAGACTTCTGTTCATCGGTGAAGAAGGCAGGAATTTGCACGCCGGTACTGCAACTGAGCGTCTACTGAGTGGCGACAGGTGGCCTGTTAGATGAATCACGTTTTATGCTCCATCGGTGTGAAACGTCTCAAAGCAAACACCCTGCAACAATTGTCGGAAGAATCCAGGCTGAAGGAAGGAGCGTTATGATCTAGGGAGTGTTTTCGTGGCGTTCAGTAGGTAATGTTGTCATTTTGGAAAAGACAATGGATCGACACTAGTATATTCTATCCCTTGGGTTTATGTCCACGCTTACCTGCAGTTTGTCTTTTCACGACTCTATACCTTCTAACAC
Source organism: Schistocerca americana (assembly GCF_021461395.2). NCBI lineage: Eukaryota > Metazoa > Arthropoda > Insecta > Orthoptera > Acrididae > Schistocerca > Schistocerca americana. The sequence goes on along the minus strand of NC_060124.1, from coordinate 303,313,785 downwards.
CAACGTGTCACACAGCCCGCAGGGTACGTCAGTGGTTCGGAGAGCACTAGTACGAGTTTACCGTACTCCCCTGGCTACCAAACTCCTCGGGTTAAAACGCAATACAGAGTCTATGGTACTACCTCTATCGAACTCATGCCATGGATCCTCAGCCGATAAACCTAGCGCATGTGGTCACGGCACTATAGTCGGTGCGGCTCCACACCACTTGTAAAGTGGCTGTAATTTCCCACCTTACAAGCACTCATCTACATACTTCGCCGTGATTTACAACCGGAATTAGGTATCATATGGTAGGTTGTACATCGTATATATGAACATTTCAAGAAGACTGACATTGTTACGTACACCTTGTAAATAGTTGTTAACGCTTATTGCATGAAAGGTGACGTAGTGTTCTAAATGGCTCTGAGCACTATGGGACTTAACTTCTAAGGTCATCAGTCCCCTAGAACTTAGAACTACTTAAATATAGCTAACCTAAGGACATCACACACATCCATGCCCGAGGCAGGATTCCAACGTGCGACCGTAGCGGTCGCGCGGTTCCAGACTGTAGCGCCTAGAACCGCTCGGCCACTCTGGCCGGCGTGACGTAGTGTCTTTATTATCAAAACGGCATAGTGTATGATTGCCTATACTAGTAGAGGTTGAAACGCCAGTGGAAATGAAACGGTAGGTGTAACTCAAGCCCTAGGTGGAAATGCCCGCACAGGTGTGTTGGTCCTGCTAAACACAGGTAATAGCCAAGACGGACGGTCTGGGCACCTGAGCGCTGAAGCACAATACAGCGACAGCTGGTCGGTATTGTAGCGGGGCCAGAAGGATAACCGGATAATACTTCAAAAACTCTGAAAATCTTGGACGCAGCACAGAGGAACGAGGAAGCGTTACCTCGGAAATCACACAGGCTGTGTTATTTCCGAGGACTTTTACTCTGAGAAGCGTACCATTGTATGTATTCCTAATTAACGAGGATAGGTATTTCCAATCAAACTTTCCGCGCTGGACGACAAAAGACTAAAATATGATTGGTCGGCTTTCGGAAGAATCTGTAGAGAGGGAGAATATTCCATGGTTTCGAGAATAGGATTCGGCTTCTTCAGTTACGAAGGAGGGGAGCTGAGCTTTGCTGGGAAACCAGCGATGGTGAGAAAGAGGTCTTCCGTTCTGAGCGCCCGTGTTTGACGGTCGCTCAGTATTAGCTTTTGTTGGTACAGGCGGACTTGCTGTCTTTGATATCAGGAGATTTTATAGTTAGAACGGTTAGGCACTGTACTGTTGCGAACTTACACGATTCTGGACTTCGCTTCCGGGGAGGGAGTCGTCTTTGATTATGCAGTGTTCAGTGATTGAGAGCACTTCTGCCTATACTAACGTTGAGACGTTATCTGAACTCCGTCCTTGTGGCTGGGCCGGCCGCGGTGGCCGAGCGGTTCTAGGCGCTACAGTCCGGAACCGCCGGCCTGCTACGGTCGCAGGTTCGAATCCTGCCTTGGGCATGGATGTGTGTAATGTCCTTAGGTTAGTTAGGTTTAAGTAGTTCTAAGTTCTAGGGGACTGATGACCTAAGATGTTAAGTCCCATAGCGCTCAGAGCCATTTGAACCTTGTGGCTGGGAGTTTGCGTTTCTCGTCTGTAGAACACAGAGGAGAAGACAGATTATACTAGTCAGAGACCCGTCTTCTGCTGTCCTAGTGATTGAATGTGTGTGTGTTTTTTTTTTTTTTTTTTATATTTTGTGGCTGGAGTTCTTCCGTCGTCGCAGACGTGTACAAGAAGCATCTCTCCGACGCACCGGACACAGTACATACGGTGACATGGCTAATTGCTTCGGCTTATTAGGGCTATAAAGCTAAAAAGCGGCAGTCATTTAAATTTTATTTCCACTGAGGTTGCACACCACTGACGATCATCTTTGGAAATAGTGTCTTCAGTGTCTGGTACGTAGGTGATGACAGTCATTTAGTATTACTTATATTAGATCGCGTAGCCATACAAATGGGAAGATTTGGGCCATTGATCAATCATATTAGTTAGGAAATCCATTTGTGCCTCTTTATGTCCATTGGACATTGATATACAAACATCTTTAATATATAAAGAGGTTTTAATTCCACAATAAATGTATAAGCAGAAACAGCAGTTATCATTTGTAGTTACTAGTTCCCTTAATTATTCATTTATCTTTATGTTATAATTTATATGTTAAAGAGCAAGAAGGAGGAGATAATATCACCCTTAAGAGATCCTAAGATCTGGTTTAGGGGATAGTCAGACAGGACCAAATCTTCATTTTCGCGTTCAGTACTTTCCGTTGCACACATTCATTTTACACCCGCCTGGAGTAGCATCTCGGATCCTGTCGGCATCTCCCTCAGATTAATGTGAATGGACAGTGAATATCTTGCAAAAGAAATGTCGTAAATCTATGCTAACTCGTGTTGGAAAAATATATTTAAATTTGTCTGGAACGTGTTAATACATTTTGAGAGGGATTTTCAAGTTAATTACATAAAGGAATTATCACCATTTGTGTCCAGACAGCGTTATCGCATTATGACTTTTTACTTCACAATAAAAATGCCTCCAATTGGGGAAAATTTATTTTCACTTCTTCTTCTACATGTGTTAGGCATTCTTGTGTTTCATTCTCTTGCTCAGAGCGTCTATTGACTCCGTTTGGTTATTGTCTAATGGCTCCACCTGTTTTTCTAGGTATGTCATTCTCGTATGTGAAATAGATGGTATTTATCAAGAAGTTGAATTAATTCACTCTCTTTATTTTCTGGTGGTCTTTTATTACAATTTTTCTAAGGAATGGATCTTGATCCTCAAAAGCCATAGTTTTTGTTCTCTGGGTCGAGAATTTCAAGCTACAGCCCTTGGCCGATATAAGACACCGTGCTGAAAAATAATGCTTCCGGATGTTTTACTGTTTTCTCAATATAGGCTGAGGTATTACATGTAGTGCATGTTACTTCGTCGACTTTCCTACTTTTTCTGAAGCTGCAACCGTCTACTGCTAGAGGGTTCCGAATTGTAGCGTTTAAACTGGCGGTGTGTAACGTCGGTGGGCGAGAAATGTCGTGCTGTAATCGAGTTTCAAATCGAAGCGTCAGTCCACACATAGAGCACCTTCTGCTTCAGCGTGATAGTGCCAGACCACTCACTAGTGCTGCGACATCAGCAACAATCCGACACCTTAGGTTCACTGTTATCGATCATCCTCCATACAATCTCGACTTGGCCGCATCAGACTTGCATGTGTTCCCGAAACTTAAAGGACGTCTTCGAGGACTTCACTTTGACAGTGAGGATGCGGTAAAAGCAGAGGTGACGTTGTGGCTCCGTCAACGAAGTCGAATATTCAACATAGGCGGTACCAACGAAGTGATCTCTAGTTGGGAGAAACGTATTCTGCGCCAGGGTGACTATGTTGAGAGATAAATATGTAGATCTGAAGAAAAAAAATGTGTAAAATACAAATGGCGTTTGTTTTATTTAAAAATCTTTAGTAGTTTTCACGTAAAAATATCGGAGACATTAATTTGCCGCACGAACTCAGATTTAATTTACGTATGGTCCTTGGAAGGATGTCCTCGCTGTAAAAATGTTCCAATGTGTGTGAAATGGGACTTAACTGCTAAGGTCATCAGTCCCTAAGGTTACACACTACTTAACCTAAATTACTCTAAGGACAAACACACACACCCATGCCCGAGGGAGCACTCGAACCTCCGCCGGGACCACCTCGCTGTCAGCTGCTGGAAGTTTGTCATCAGCAAACAGCGTTACCATTACATATTTTTGTTGGTTAAAGTTATTGGTGTAAAAATACACGTATTAGCTACTGTCTCAACAGATCAACAATGTAGATGTTAAAAACTACGGGAGATAAACTGCATCATTGTTAAGTCAATTTTTCTTGTTACTTTAATATTCTCTTTTCCGAATGACAATTTTGCAGTGTTGGTATGCCTGTTGCATTACTCATAGTAAGTGGTGTATTTCTCACAACATTCACCTATTCATATTCTTACAGGTTTTCCGATAGTCAGCAAACAGCAACTGTATTTCCGTATAAAATTGTACAAAAAAAAACGGCTCTGAGCACTATGGGACTTAACATCTGAGGTCATCAGTCCCCTAGAACTTAGAACTACTTAAACCTAACTAACCTAAGGACATCACACACATCCATGCCCGAGGCAGGATTCGAACCTGCGACCGTAGAAGTCGCGCGGTTCCGGACTGATGCGCCTTGAACCGCTCGTAAAATTGTACATGTTTTTCACTTATTTGTCTGATGACAAATGTGTTGACTGATGAGGACCTACACATCCCGAACCCATTTATACTTCTACATGAACATACATACTCTGTAGCGTATGGAGGAAGGTACCTAGTACCAGTACTAGTCGTTTCCTTTTATGTTCCATTGCAAAGAGATGGAAGGAAAAACGACTATCTAAATGCCTCTTATCTTGTCTTCTCAATCGTAAATGCTACATGTAGGTCAGCGCCAGTAGAATTGTTATAGAGGCAGTTCCAAGTGGCTGTTCTCTAAATGTTGTCAATAGCGTTTCGCAAAACCCTTCAGGGTTTCCCATTTGAGTACACGAAGTTATCTCCGTAATGCTCGCATGTTAACCGAACCCACTGGCAATAAATCTAGAGGACCGTCTCTGAATTGCTTTGATGTCTTCGTTTGATCCGATCTAGTGAGGATCCCAAAAACTTGGACAGCACTCAAGAACGGGCCGCAACAGTCTTACATGAATTACACTTCCCTAAAATTGTCCCAGTTAACCGAAAACTACCATTCGCCTTCCCTACTACCATCCTTCTGTACTCTTTCTATTTCATTTCACTTCGCATTGTCAGGCATAGATGCTTAGCTGCCGGCCGAAGTGGCTGTGCGGTTCTAGGCGCTGAAGTCTGGAACCGCGAGACCGCCACGGTCGCAGGTCCGAATCCTGCCTCGGGCATGGATGTGTGTGATGTCCTTAGGTTAGTTACGTTTAACAGGTTCTAAGTTATAGGGGACAAATGACCTCAGAAGTTGAGTCCCATAGTGCTCAGAGCCATTTGAACCATTTTCCATTTGTTTAGCTGACGTGATTGTGTCAAGCCATTAGCAGTGCGTTCGTACATTACAGGATTGTTTACTCATGTTCAGAAAAACCGACTAGAGATAGGACACTCATATTCACAGGACGTGTACATTAGTATGTTCTGCAGAAATTATTAGCATTTCAGTTACTCGGTTCGGATGTGTCCTGTTGCTAGTAGGCACTGAGTCTGCCATGGGTCCTGGTAACTTTGTCCTTGAGTGATGGCGTCGAAGCGTATAAGGCACGAATGACGTCTCGTGGTATAGCCATCCATGCTGCATTCACTTGGTTCCAAAGTTCAAGTGTGGTAGGTGGCACTGCGTCACAGCGCTCCACCGTTGTTTCGTCATATCCCATACACTTTCGATGCCGATGTGGCGGGCCAGAGCGAAAGGCTGACATTCTCTGTCACAAAGAAGGCACGTGTTCGTGCAGAAACACTAGGTCGTGCATTGCCTTGATGAAAAATGGATTCTGAGGTATTGTGCGGGAAGGGTATGCCTACAGGTCTCATGATATGTGGGTCATACTTACCCGTGGTCTAGCGGTAGTATTCCTGATTGCTAATCAAAACGTACTTGGTCTCGGATTTTGAAACCCACCATCGCTTAAATTTTGATTAATAATCATCATTTGGCTACCGAAGACTTCCGGCATAAGAAGTCACCCTCATTCTGCCAACGGCCTTGTCAAAGATGGCGGCGGAGCGGGCAGAGGTTCAGGGCACTCTCTTGTCCTTGGGGTGGGAAACTGTCCCTAAAGGCGGAAGGACCAGCATTGATCAACGGCGTGAGAATGCAGAACGTAATGGAAACCACTGCATTAAAGACACATAACGTGTATCCACAGGACATATGGCCTGTAATTGAAAAAGTGTCATGGTAAGATGAATATAGGGTAATATCAACAACAGCAGAAAATGCTATAATGGCTGTAGGATTCGTTATGAACAGGAAGGTAGGGCAGAGATTGTGCTACTGCGGACAGTTCTGTGATAGTTGTCCTTATCAGAATCGACAGCAAACTAACACCGACAACGATATTTCAGGTTCACATGCCAATGTCGCAAGCTGAACATGAAAAGACAGAGAGAGTATATGAGGGTATTGAAAGGGTAATAGGCCTACAGTACATAAAGGGAGAAGAAAATCTAATAGTCATGTTGACTGGAACGCAGTTACAGGGCAAGGAGCAACAGAAAAGGCTACAGAAGAATATGGGGTTGGGACAAGGAATGGGAATGAGAGAGGAGATAGACTAATTGAGTTCTGTAATAAATTTCAGCTCGTACTAGCTAATACTCTGTTCCATAATCACAAGAGGAGCTATACTTGGTAAAGACCGGGTGATACGGGAAGATTTCATTTAGATTACATCATGGTCAGACAGAGATCCGAAATCTGATACTCGACTGTAAGGCGTACCCAGGAGCAGACGTAGACTCAGATCACATTGGTAGTAGTGATGAAGAGGAGACTGAAGTTCAAGATATTAGTCAAGAAGAATCAATACGCAAAGAAGAGGGATACAGAAATACTAAGGCATGACGAGACACGCTTGAAGTTCTCTAAGGCTATAGATACAGCAATAAGGAATAGCTCAGTAGGCAGTACATCTGCAAAAAAGGTCATCACCGATGTTGGAAAGAAAAACATAGGTATGAAGAAGGTAACAGCGAAAAAACCATGGTTAACAGAAGAAATACTTCAGCTGATCGATAGAAAGAGGAAGTACAAAAATGTTCAGGGATTTTCAGGAATACAGAAATGCAAGTCGCTGAGGAATGAAATAAATAGGAAGTGCAGGGAAGCTAACACGAAGTGGCTGCATGAAAAATGTGAAGAAATGGAAAAGAAAATGCAGAGGAGAGAGCGGATATTTGTAAAGAGTGCAGTGAAGGCCTCTATGAGGGTCAAGATTTCTATGATGTAAAAGAAGAAGGAATATGAGTCGATTTAGAAGAGATGGGAGATCCAGCGTTAGAATCAGTATTTAAGAGAACTTTGAAAGACTTAAGATTAAAAAAAGGCAGAAAGGGTAGATAACATTCCATCAGCATTTCTAAAATCACTGGGTGACGTGTCAACAGAACGACTGTTAACGTAGGTGTGTAGAATGCATGAGTCTGGCGACATATCATATGACTTTCGGAAAAATATCATCCACAGAGTTCCGATGACTGCAAGAGCTGACAAGCGCGAGAATTATCGCACGATAAGCTTAAGAGCTCATGCAACCAAGTTGCTAACAATAATAATATAAACAATAATGGAAAAGAAAATTGAGTATGTGCTAGATGACGATCAGTTTGGCGTTAGAAGAGGTAAAGGGACCAGAGAGGCAATTCTGACGTTGCGGTTGATAGTGGAAGCAAGACTAAAGAAAAATCTAGACGCGTTCATAGAATTTATCGACCTGGAAAAATCGTTCGACAGTGTAAAATGGTGCAAGATGTTCGAAATTCTGAGAAAAATGGGGGTAAGCTATATGGAGAGACGGATATACAAGAGCCAACAAGGAATAATAAGAGTGGACGACGAAAAACGAAGTGCTCGGATTAAAAAGGGTGTAATACAGGGGTGTAGTCTCTCCCCCCTCCCCTCCCCCCCCCCATACTGTTCAGTCTGTACATCAATGAAGAAATGATAGAAATAAAAGAGGGCTTCAGAAATGGAATTACAATTCAAGGTGTAAGGATATCAATGATACGATTCGCTGATGAAACTGCTATCCCGAGTGAAAATGAAAGTGAAGAAGAAATAAGAACAGCGAGAAACTTAACATAAGGTTTGATGGTCACGAAGTAGATGAAGTTAAGGATTTCTGCTACCTAGGCAGCAAAATAATCAATGAGGGACGGAACAAGGAGAACATCAAAAGCAGTCTAGCACTGGGAAGAAAGGCATTTCTAGCATTAATTCGAGGAAGAAATTTCCGAGAATGTACGTTTGGAGTACAGCGCTGTATGGTAGTGAAATATGGACTGTGGAAAAACCGGGACAGAAGTGAATCGAAGCATTTGATATGTGGTGCTATAGAAGAATGTTGAAAATTAGGTGGACTGTCTAACAACCCTACCACAACAATTGTCAAAATTTAATAATGATTGTGGTGTTGCTCACGCTGCTAAATACTGCATTTTCGGGCAACAACTAAGTTATTATGTGGCAGGTGTCATTAGAGCACAGTTAATAAAGTCATTTCATTTAATAATGAATAAACTAGGCACTCATCTTTTCCTGTTTCCAACGCTGGTCTCGTTGTAAAATCATGGCTCAATCGTCGAAAATCTAGGTGGTGATGATTCCAAGCTCGGATGCAAAAAGGCCTAGGTTTTATTCTGCTATATTCAAAAGTTTTGTACATGCGCTTCACAAACCATTCTTGAAGATTAAACCTTTCAAAGTTAGCACAATGGTGATGTAAGAAAATAATCAGCACTCCGAATTTTAGTTCTTTTTTATTGCTTTTGTTGCGATAGCACGTAACACACAAAACATCACTTCACAATACAAAACATACTTGAAAACATCTTCCTCACTGTTAAAGTTCACATTTTATAAAGTGGCTACAATATGCGTCTTTCCAACATGACGTCCAAGACTTGACTTTCTCAAGGTCCGACTCTAACGACTAACAACTAACTAATAATCGCTTACGGGCCCAAAAATCATAGTTACAAGTACGTCAAAGATTATAGTGACAAAAGAAAGAATACACATAAGAATAATATCATTGCAACATAAACATATCGATGTATCAAAGTACCTCTACATTAATGAAATCAAATCTAAATGTTGTCTCTCAGAAACATGTTAACTACTTTACAGAAACACAGTAGAATATTGCTGGTATCGAGAGGTTCAGTTGAGGTGCCGTAATGGTTACGTAATTCAAGTACCATTACACTGATAAGGTAAGCAATGAGGAGGTTCTGCGTAGAATTGGAGAGGAAACGAATATGTGGAAAACACTGACAAAGAGAAGGGACAGGATGATAGGCATGTGTTAAGACATCAGAGAATGATTTCCGTGGTACTAGAGGGAGTTGTAGAGGACAACAACTGTAGAGGAAGACAGAGATTGGAATACGTACAGCAAATAATTGAGACATAGGTTGCAAGTGCTACTCTGAAATGAAGAGGTTGACACAAGAGAGGAACTCGTGGACGGCCGCATCAAACCAGTCAGGAGACTGATGACCAAAAAAAAGGTCACATTGGTTACAGTGCCCTTTCCGTGCACCAGTTGTGATTTGTGGTTGTATTCAATATCACCCCACACCATACGGCCTTGAGTTGGCGCTGTTTGTCTTGCGCGAATGCAGTCACTGCGATGCCGCTCCTCCTGTCTGTGGCGAACCAAAATGTGGTCATCATTTTCAAACAAACAGAATCAGGATTCGCCCGAAATCGCCACCTGATCCCATTCCTGTCCCCAGTGATGTCGTTCCCTACACCATCGTCGTGTAGCACGTTTCTGCACATTCGCCGAAGGTAGGCGGGAAAGCGAATGGCGCACAAGTAGCCCATGCCGTATTAAACGGCGACGGACTGTCACCCCTGGTAGTGTACCATGAGAGCCGAGGCAGACGCAGATCTGTCATGGATGAGCTGTTGATCGTTTTCTACGATCTTCCGTGAATCATTCTGCGCACACCCATTGCATTCTCTAAACACTTCCACACGACCAGCAGTTCCCCGGATGGATGCATCACAGTGTAACATGCCGGTAATGCGCCCTCTTTGAATGTCACTGATTTGACGGTAAGGTTCGCGCATACGTCTGCATGGCATCCTGCGCGTCTTCTCAAGTCACACTGATCCATTACCTTCGATAATGAACACATTTTACCGGTAAGTGGTGTTGCACCGCGAAATCGATGTTGAACCTGCGAGCTGAAAGAGTTCAAACACTAATCATTTTGTAGAACGTACTAATGTACGTGTCCTGTGAACACGAATGCCCTATCTCTAGTTATTCAAGGTGTTCTGTTTTTTTAAATATGAGTGTATTTGCCACTCACTTTAACTTATGTTTTGCTACATTTAGAACAAGTTGCCATTCATCATATCAAATAGAAATTCTGTCTGAGTCATCGTGTATCCTGAAATAGCCACTCAACGACAACACTTTCGTATACACAACAGCGACATCAGTATACAGTCGCAGATTGCTTCTCGCCCTACCCATCAGGTCATTTACGTACATACAGAACAATAGCTGTCCTATCACACTTTCCTGGGGCACCCCCGACTGTACCCTTGTCTCCGATGAGCACTCGCCGTCGGAGACAACGTACTGTGTTCTATTATTAAAGAAATCTTCGAGGCAGTCTTCAGATAGGAACCTATTCCGTACGCTCGGGCCTTCGTTAACAGTCCACAGTGGGGCAGCGTCTCAAACATTTCCCGGAAATCTAGGAATGTCTATCCCGCCTGTTGCCTCCATCAACGGGTCATAGGATGTCATGTGAGAAAACATTCACCTCAGTTCAGTATGATCTATGCTTCCTAAATCTGTGCAGATTTGTGGGAAAGAGCTTTTGTCTGAAAAGATAACTATTGGATTACGATTATTCAGCCAGCAAGACACTGTGAAGGAAATGTAATACTGTGCATGATTTGCCGTATAATATTAAATTTTATTAATCATGGTTGTGCGCGCCTCTGAAATTGTCACACGAACTGTACACCAGGTTCACAGTCACGTTCAATTATTTGCTGGTGAAATTGCCTGAGTGTAGAATATTTATAATTGAAATGGACTTTCCTATACTGAAAACGTTTTATTTCACCTCCGTAACATGCTTTTTCAAGCAGTTTTAGTACATTAATGCACCCGAAAATAGAGACTAATTAAAAACTGCTAAGGAAGATTTTCAATGATGAAACTTGAAAGTGATTCAGATCTGAAGACATTATTTGCAGTTTAATCACATGAAAATGCTACTCATTTACTGAAACGCACATATTACACAAATATCTTGAGATGTTCTCAGTAATTCATAAATCCGTCCATTCACTATTCCCACATTTTTTTGGGATATGGACTGAATTGTTATCGTCAACTGGCTGGCCCCTTCCATTAGGAACAGCAGTTTTTCAACAACGACCTGTCTTATCCTGGGAGACCGTATTTTCTTATTCGCTGTCTGAAGATTCGGGCCGGCCGAAGTGGCCGAGCGGTTCAGTCTGGAACCGCGCGACCGTTACGGTCGCAGGTTCGAATCCTGCCTCGGGCATGGATGTGTGTGATGTCCTTAGGTTAGTTAGGTTTAAGTAGTTCTAAGTTCTAGGGGATTGATGACCTCAGAAGTCAGAAGTTAAGTCCCATAGTGCTTAGAGCTATTTGAACCTTTTTTTTTTCACCACTGTACCTAACTAAGTCTCTTACCTTTCTCACCTCATTTTCACGACTGAGGTCTTCTAACAATGCCTCCCGTACAGCATCATCCGTTAGTAAACTGTCATTTATAGGTGCTATTTTTAAATCAAGGTACTTCACATTCAGCGACTGAACAGTTGCACAACGTTATACCATGGTCATAGTGACCCTTCAAGAAATATTTCTCTCACATTAATTAAACAACAGTGTCCCACAACTGCGAACGTCCGTCCTCTACTAGATCTCACTCAACTCAACTGTGATAAGTGCTGTGGTGCATGAACAGTAACAAACAAAACCCTCCAGGGTCAGGCTGGTGTACACTTCTAGGGCTAATGTCAAGCAAATTTCATCAATAAAATAAACTAACGATTTGACTAACTCTGTGCACTCAAGTACCATTTAACAGCAGAACAGCTCCATACCATCTTGTAAGTTAATCAGGGGATCTGAAATTACAATTGGCTGCAGAAATTTTGTGTTGTCAAAGAATAAATAAGTCTTTGTAAGCTATCCTTTGAAGCTGCCTTGAAAGGACGATTGCAGGAATTCGAGCGGCACCGTGGTGCATTGTGCGCAGGGCCAGGGCCAGGGCTGCCACCGCTTGAAAGATCCCCACTCCCACACGCGGGCCTTTTCCCGGAGTTTGCGGGGCACACGCAGACAGAAGACGGCGCGTGAAAGCTAAGCAGTGGCTCGTCCCACGTATTGTTCCGGTATTCTTCTCTGGCAGACGGCGCAGCGCGGAGTCGCGCCTCACACTATCGCAGACTGATGCAGCTCTACGGGCGCAAAACACGCACCCCAAAAGCGTGCTTTCCTTGAAAAGCGGCACTGGAGCGAGGCGGACCTTCCCCAGTTCCACGTACAGCTCGCCAGAGACTTGTGAGGTGCGTCGCCCCGTGTCTCCCGACCACGTTGTTGTCTACGTGTCGTTTCGCAGCATTGTACTTCTTCTTCAGAAGCCTGGTTGACGCCAGAACGACTGGGAGCGAATACAGGCGAACAAAGACCAGTCGCAGACAGTTCGCCAGCTTTCAAGACCATTCGCTTCTGTGAACAAGTTGGCGGAAGAGAACGAGAGAACTCTCCGTTCCCGGTTTTGGCGCTAATAATCGGCATAAGGGATACAGCATCACATGGTTAGAGCCATGGTGCTGAACTTCGATACCGTAAAGAATTACTGTGCTTGGAGAACGTAATGTGTTTGACGAAGCAAGCAAAATGATGTACAAAAAGAAGAATTTGGGCGTCTGAATTTGTATGCAAGAGTGAGATACGTGGAGATAGTGCAGTTAACACGTGATTGGAGCTCTAGCTTTCCTTAGCATTATTCCAAAACTTTGCTTATAAGTCGATTGACACTTTTCGCTGGCTTGAGGGGAACCAGAACACTAATTACCGACGACAAGCATAAGGTGAAGAAAGAGTAGCATTTACACACTCGTTATTTCCAACTGGAGAAATTTACTTTAGCGATGTAATTTTTCGAATTCAATTCCCACATCCAACAACGTGAATATCTCCTCAGGAACACTTTGAGCAGACATCAGGGAAAAAAAGTCCTCTAGATAAAGATAGATGGAGTACACAAGTTCCGTCCCAGGTGGAACTGGTGGCTTTAGGAAGGACATCTGCACACAAAACTACCAGTAGCATTGCCACAACTGAAATGACACGCCGGGAAAAGTCGAGAAGGAGACAGAGAAAGAGTAATTGTTCCGCCTTACAGTCGCTGCTATATCTAAGGTAGTTTCTGCTGTCTGTCGTGATATACGCGAAGCGCTTCAGGGATTTTCTTAAAAATACTAACAAGGAACATGGCAATAAAATCTGATAACTGAAATGTGAAATACATTTACCACTTGTCACATCGGCTACTTGATAGAACCTACTACATGGTTTGCCAGAAACCAAATAGCGTCATACTGAGTACACCACTTTTATTTATCATAAAAAATCTCTAATATGACAGTGATACATCAGCCATGTAATTACGTAAGCAACCAGAATTAATTTTTATCAGGATAATAAATATTATATAATCACACTTGTTCACTTTCAGGGATATTTAGTGTGCTTTTATTTTCTGATAGAAAGGAATACAAAACTTACGCTTATTCAATCCATTCCCATCTGATTGAAGCATCTAATTAAATTTATTGTCTTTTCCATATCCTTATATAAGTTGCATATTTAGGTTCTCGCCAATTCTCTATCAAACGTATTTCTTTTACTTCGACATTTGTGATGTGCATTTATTGGATCCCAGAACTATGATATCTGCAGGCTATAACTAAAATTCTTTTACAGACTTTGAGGTAAGGTTGTTGTCCATTAAGCTGGTACCTAAAAAAATTGCATTGATTGAATTAAGACCTAAACATCACCAGAAGATTCCTATTTTTGCAAGACCCTCGCAAGGTCGCCATAGTGTATTAAAGGGGTGGGTCATGATTTTAGTATGTTGCGATCTGACAAGCCCTGATACGATTGACCTCCCTAGGACGTTCGTAAATAACCTATTCAGGTTCTGTGGGGTGTACACTAATCTCAGTTAAATAAAAATAGTAGGATACTATCTAGATATTTCTTATGAAAAATCAAGGGGTTTGAAGACAGAATATGTACAATACATCATTCAATTATTTCCTCTTTTCAGACTAAGTTTACAATAGGCACAACACCTATCTTCTATGCAAAAATCACCCCCCCTCCCCCCCTCCCCCCCATTTTTACAACAGGAACGTTTAAATGGTTGATACTGTCTAGATTCTTCGTTACTAGAAACCTTGACCCTCAATGGCGTTGACAACAGAGAACTCAGAGTACAATCTAATGGAACTGAACACATTTATCGTTAGAGTGCTCTTTTCTCAAGATGTGGGGCACATATTAGCATAAATAGTAGAGTGGAGAACACGTCTGCCGTGTCTGCAGCAGGCTGTGAACATCAGGGAGATTGAGCGACGTGCAGATATGAAATTAACTGCACAGAGGGTACCTGGTTGCATCTCCAAACACCTACATTGAAAGGTCCTCGAGTGCAGAGTCCGCTCACTAGTCAAGATATTATTATCCTATTGCGCTTTAATAACCTGTTTTGTAGATCTATTTCACACTAGTTCTCCACATGTCATCTATACCTGCAACTTTGATTCCTTTTTTCGTTAAACCAAATCTTTTATCTGAACATAAACTACCTGTATTATCTCCAAGAGTTAGTACAAGGTGATCCGCACTAGAAAATGTGAGAGGTTTGATAACAAAGAGGTCACTACCATGATAGTATATTCCGTGTATACTTGTTATCAGGTACAGGACAATACCGCTTTCTTTCAGCCTTACTATCAAGCATAAAGTGCACAGCAATGAAGGCCACAGGTGAACGCTAATTATCCACTGTCTCTACAGGCCTTCTTGAATGTTTTAAGGGCGCCTGCTGTTGCGCGAAACACGTTCCGTGCTGCGTGTACATGCACACGACGATAGGCATTTTCTGCAGTCACCTAACAGTCTTCTTCAGTAGTACATCTCCAGCTGGAATGTGCAACTTCAGGTCTTGATGGGTCGTGCAAGCTTTGATGGAAGCTAACAGAAGGGAATTCAGGCGGGAGGATTCGTTTTCACGACGCCGCCTGCCGGGCACGCACACATACACTCTTCTTCCTTCTGTCATGAGGACGACGTGCCGACCTGGCAGTGAGTATAGACGCTTAATCTTGTGACAGTGAAACGTGTGCACTCATCCAGCTTCGTTCGGGATTATAATGAGATTGTATCTGGCTTTGCGTATATGTGCCGCATTTATTTGATAGTGAATTTTCTGGCTTTCTACGATATATTCCGCTGTCGTGTTTAACATAGGGAACGCTATTTCTTCTTTTGCCCGTTCAACGTCTTGAGAATACTCAATACATTGAGGTGACAAAAGTTATGGAATACCTCCTAATATCGTGTCCGACACCTTTTATCCCGGTGTGGCGAAGCGACTCGACGTGGCATGGACTCAAGTCCTCGGAAGTCTTCTGCAGAAATGTTGATCTATGCTGCCTCTACAACCGTCTATCATTGCGAAAGTATTGCCACTGCAGGATTTTGTGCACGAACTGATCTCTCGATTACGTCCCATAAAATGTTCGATGGGTGGCCAAATCATTAGCTCGAAATGTCAGCTTGTTCTTCAAAACAATCACGAACGACAGTGGCGCCGTGACATGGTGCATTGTCATCCATAAAAATTCCATCGTTGTTTGGGAACGTGAATTGGTGAATGGCTGCAAATGGTCTCCAACTAGCCGAACATAACAATGTCGAGTTGATGATTCGTTCAGCTGGACCAGAGGACCCAGTCCATTCCAAGTAAACACAGCCCACCCTGTTATGGAACCACCATCATCTTGCCCAGTGCCTTGTAACAACTTAGGTCCATAGCTTTGTGCGGTCAGCGGTACACTCGAACGATACTAATATCTCTTACCAGCTGAAATCGTGACTCATCTGACCAGACCACGGTTTTCCAGTTGTCTAGCGTCCAACCGATATGGTCACGAGCCAGGAGAGGCGCTGCAGGCGTTGTCGCGCTGTTGGCAAAGACTGCTCTCACAGCCCATTAAAGCCAAATTTCACCGCCCTGTCCTAGCGGATACGTTCGTCGTACGTCCCACATTGACTTCTGCGGTTATTTCACGCAGTGTTGCTTGTCTGTTAGCACTAACAACTCCACGCAAACACCGCTGCTCTTGATCGGTAAGCGAAGGCCGTCGAGCCTCTGCTTTGTCTGTGGCTGAGAGGTAATGCTTGAAATTTTATATTCTTGGCACAGTCTTGACACCATGGATCTCAGAATATTAAATTTCCTAACTTTATCCGAACCGGAACATTCCATGTTTCTGACGTGATTGTTGCCTCAGGACGGGAATTAACAGACTTTGGACATGGAATCCTAGTTGGCTGGCTCCAACTGCCATTCCACGTTCAAAGTCTGTTAATTCCCGTCGTGAGGCAACAATCACGTCAGAAACTTTTTCACATAAATTTTCTGAGTACAAATGACAACTACGCTAGTGCACTGACTTCTATACCTTTGTTGCTGATAGTACTGCCATCTGCATATGTGCATATCGCTATTCCATGATTTTCTTCACCTCATTGGAAAGAACAACGAACGACCATCTCAGCAAAGGAGGCACTCCACGGAAGGCAACACGTTGATGTTCGAAGAGCTTATTGATGCAGCAAGGTATTGGCTCCGGCGTCAATCACTGGTACCTTGCGAGCGTACAGCCCTCCCAGTAAGGTGGCATAAAGCCGTCCTATTGAACGGAAAATATGTTGAAAAATTGGGTTTTGTAGCTAAAAGAGTGGGGAGTAATATGGTGTATTGGGATCCTTAATAAAATCAGGTTCCTTTTAGAAAACGATGTGTTGTATTACTCATTTTTCTCACTGAAGCCCATCGCAGCTAACTTTATATCTTAACGTCTTTATTTAACTTTCCATTGTAGCAGAAACATTGGGCTGAAAATTTTCGAAATCGGTCACTGTAAATGCGACACAAGACTGAAACTCACCAAAGTTATCAAGAATGTGACAGACTGTGTTGTATGAAAATGTTGTCCGCACCGATAGCTGAGGGGTCAGCGCGACGGAATGCCGTGCAAAGGGGCCTGTGTTCGATTCCCGGCTGGGTCGGAAATTTTCCCCGTTCAGGGAAAGCCAGTGTCGTCTTGCGCGTCGAGAAAGCAGGTCGTAGTTAACTTCCGTCAGTGCCGCAGTGTCGCTTGTGTCAAAGTTAGTCAGTCTTGTTGGTATAGCGGCCGGAGTCACATCGTAGTTGCGTAGCTGAGTTTGTTGTCGTTTTCCTATTGGTGGCGGTGTTTTCTGCCCGCGCAATGGTGTCTGTCGAGTCTCCTAAATCTGTTTCTCGTCGAGCTACTGTTCGTTTCAGTTTTGACAAGAGTACGCGTCGTGTTCAACTTGGCTCCTTAGAAATTCGCGATTGGTTGGCTGATGTTATCCGAGTTACACCTGATCACGTAGACACTACTTACTTTGATTCTGATTTGTATGCATTCTTTGTGAAGTTTTATGATCCCGTTCAAGTAGAACGCCTTCTCTCTCGGGTTGGTTCTAAAGTGTTGTTTACACATCGCAATGGTTCCGTTAGTCAAGTCCTCCCTGACAATGCGGCACTCGAGTATACTCCGGTTAGAATTTATAACCTTCCTCCTGAAGTGGACGATTCATTTCTTAAAACAGCGTTGCTTCCGTTTGGAGTAATACATCATATCCGATGAGAACGCTTGTCAGCACAACATCACTTCGCCGGCCGAGGTGGCCGAGCGGTTCTAGGCGCTACAGTCTGGAACCGCGCGACCGCTACGGTCGCAGGTTCGAATCTTGCCTCAGGCATGGATCTGTATGATGTCCTTAGGTTAGTTAGGTTTAAGTAGTTCTAAGTTCTAGGGGACTGATGACCTCAGAAGTTAAGTCGAATAACGCTCAGAGCCATTTGAACCATTTCAACAACATCGCTTCCAGTGTTATAATGGTATCCGGACTGCGGACATGTGCGTTAAAAAGAATATTCCTTCCCACTTAACTGTTTGTGATTACCGAATCCATGTTACGTGTGCGGGGCAAGAAGGAACGTGTTTTCTCTGTCGTCTCAGATCTGATCGTCCGTGCCAGTCTACTGTTCTGACGTCGTCTTACCAAAAACGTCTTTCTTCAACGTTAGAAGACATAGTATCTTCGCAGTCAGCTGTCAGTCAGTCTCTAGCATTAAGCGATGTAGGGGCAACATTACCCCCTACTCCTCGCGAATTTCCACCTTACCGACGCGTACCAGTGCGGCCTCTGTCCATGAGGGGTCGACGGCTCCTGCACAGCAAGTCAAACGCCAGCGGACTGAGGAGGATACAGATTTCGATGACGCCCCACTCCAGTCTCGTTCTTCTGATACGGCGTTGACAGAGGGTGCTCCTTCTGGCGGTAATGGGTCGTCTACCTACGTTAATTGTTATTCTAGGATTACCAGAGATGACGTAGCTGCTTCTGTTGATGTTGAAATGTGTGTTGATTCAATTGGTTCAAATGGCTCTGAACACTATGGGACTTAACTTCTGAGGTCATCAGTCCCCTAGAACTTAAACCTAACTAAACTAAAGACATCACACACATCCATGCCCGAGGCAGGATTCGAACCTGTGACCGTAGCAGTCGTGCGGTTCCAGACTGAAGAGCCTAGAACCGCTCGGCCACCGAGGCCGGGTTATAAGGAAGAAGTTATTTATTTACTCCGACGGAACCAATGCAAGGTTTTGTGAGGGGGGGGGGCGGAATTTTAACTGCGTCTTACGTCGTGTAGATCCCCCAGTTATACATTTTGTCGTGAACTTAATGATATGGTGACGTCCTTGCATCTCCAGGATGTTTGGGTTTGCAGATATCCTACATTGGTGCGGTTTACTTTTTTTACAGCTACTTCAAGTAGCCGATTGGACCGCTTTTATTTATCTGCCCCCATATGTCGTCAGCTTCTATCGACTGACGTAATTCCTGCCAGTTTTATTGATCATTGCGCTGTTTCAATGACTTTTAACCACGCCAAGCAGCGGGTCGATCTTTCGTGCCCTTCATGGAAGCTAAACACACTATAACCCACGGACCCCTCTCTGGACGGTATCATCGCAGACGTATGGCGGCGCACAACCCAGTCCCAGGCACGTTATTCCTCACTTCTAGAATGGTGGGTTACCTTTGCTAAACCCCGGATTCGAAATACACTCAAGCATTTTAGCGCTGAAAAAGCGGCTGAAATACGGCGCACTACGGATTTTTATTATACTGTCCTTCGCGATCTTTACGCTAATACTCGTGATGCTCCCTTAAGGGTCGTCGACGTCCACCGTGTGAAGGCGAAACTTCTACTACTCAAACATAGGCAAATGCATGGTGTCCCACTGCGTTCCCAGCCTCGTTTAATCGTTCAGGCTGAGTTGACCTCTATCTATCACCTTCTCCGGCTTCACGAGTGATCTCAAAGGACGTGTCTTTCTACCATTCGTTCTCTAGATGGGCGTGAGTGGTCCTCCCAATCTGATATTATGCGTGAACTTTACCAGTACTATTCCGAATTTTATACTGAAGCGGATTCAGACGGTCCACCGTCTGTTGATTTCACCTCCCTCCTTGATAGTGTTGTTACGCCAGCTCTCCAAGACGTGGTGAATGAAGTACTCCGCGGAGGCCTTTTCCCGCCCAGCTTTAAGGTTGCTAAAATTGTCCTGATCCCCAAAAAGCCGTGTGGCCAAGTGGTTCTAGACGCTTCAGTCTGGAACCGAGCGACCGCTACGGTCGCAGGTTCTAATCCTGCCTCGGGCATGGATGTGTGTGATGTCCTTAGGTTGGTTAGGTTTAAGTAGTTCTAAGTCTAGGGGACTGATGACCTCAGATGTTAAGTCCCATAGGGCTGAGAGCCATTTAAACCATTTTTAAACCAAAAGGCCGGGACCTTTGCGTGATGATCAGATCCGCCCGATATCCCTCTTCCACTATGATTATAAAATAGTGGCGCGAATGGTAATAGCCGACTATCGATATTGTTGGCTACCATTATCGCGAGCCATCAAAGTTGTCTTTCGGGTCGTACTCTCCTGACTCCCGTTGCTGAATGTCGTGATACAATTTCGATTGCTTCCACCATTCCAGCGCCAAGCGCTTTGCTTTTCATTGATTTTCACCAAGCGTTCGACCGCGTTAATCATGTATTTCTGATGCGAGTGTTGACGACTGTTGGTTTTAACGATGCTGCATGACGGGTGTTTAGCTCTCTAATCACTGGTCTTCGGGCGTCCATTGACGTAAATGGCCATCTTACTTCCTCAATCGCGGTGTGTCAAGGCATCCTTCAAGGGAGTCCATTATCTGTGTTGCTCAACGTGCTGTTTCTAGAACCCTTATTGCGAACTATAGCTGCTCGTTTGGGTGGTTGGTCGTTGATGGGAGAAAGGTTTACCGTTCGTCCATATGCTGATGACGTTATGGTTATTCTCCGTACCCATAATGATATACCAATGCTGAAGGAAGTTTTCGATACCTTTTGTCGTCTTACGGGTGCGCGGGTTAGTGACCAGAAATGTCGCTTACCCAGTTTGCAGGGATTTGACGCTGTTGAAATTTCATGGGCTTTGAGGTTCACCCGATATCGATGGTTAGGTGTTGTTATTGACAGTTGTCCGCTAAAGAAGGCTACGATAAACTGGAAGTCTGTCACGGATAAGATTCAGGGAGCAGTCATTGAACACGAGCGTCGCTGCCTCTCACTTCTTCATAAGGTCCAGGCCATGGAAACGAATGTGTTAAATAAGGCTTATATTATTGCACACAGATTTCCACTACCTGCGATGATGTACCACAAGTTGCAACGTTTCTCTGGCCCAACTCCATATTTCGCGTGCGTTATGGGGTCATGGCGCGCCCCCGTCTGCTGGGAGGTTTGGGCCTCCCTGACATTCGGGTTAAAGCTTCTGCCTTATTCATCCGTCGCACCGTTTTAACATGTCAACGAACCCCCCCCCCCCCCCCCCCAGTCACTTACAGCTCGTCTTTATGACTGTATGAGACCGGCAAGTTTTACACCTCCAGTATATATTAGTAGGTTAGTTATAAACTACGGCACGTTAAGGAATTTTTTCTTGAGGTCAGGTACTTAGGAGTAAATATCATTTTCTAAGTGAATCCCTCACTAAAAATGCTGTTAAGCCGCTGGCCAATTCATCATAGTGTTCCCTCTGTGGAGGCCGTGTCGCCAGAAACGAATTGCAAGATTGTTCGGTCTAACATTAGCCTCCTGATTTTTCCGATGGAAGTGGCATCCTCGTGGCAGCAAGTTGTTCATGATATTGTACCTACCAACGTGCGACTTTTTCGTATTGGTCTCTGTGTGACGGATCGTTGCCATCGTTTCCATGAAAGTGATACATTATATCATCGGCTGATCTTCTGTGGTCATGGCCATTGGAGGTGGATTCGCCAACAACTGGCTTTTCTCCTCAGGACGTCGGAGGCGGCTATCTCGGGGGAGATTCTAGTGCGTCCCGATTCAACCTTCTTTCCCCGATCGAAGAGCAATGCCATCATGTGGCTTGTTGGACATTATGTCCACTACGTGATGGTGAGTGGATATGACGCAGATCCGTGTGACTTTTCCCAGTATATGGCCACAGCCCATTGGACGTAGCTCAGGATGCCCCGTTATAGTGAACTCTTTTCTAATATGCTGTATCTCGTTTTTCATCGACAAGGCGTTGTATGAGTTGACATTCCCCCTTTTTTTTGTGGACACTCTTGTTTGGATTTAGATGTTCCACGATGTAGAAATGACGGAGGAAAGAAAGTGGCAAGTTAAAATTAACCCCCCATTCCTTCACATACGTTTTTCTGATTTAACCCATTTGTTCTTGTCGAAATGACTTCTTTTGTTTTATTTTAAATGCCTTCAATAAGTGCTTTGAAGAAAAACTGAGTGAAGATTTTCGTTTTTTGAAGGAATACACTGCTATTTCAGTGTAAAAAAGGCTCATTCGGAGAGAGGGGAAAAAAGTGGTCAGCGCTACGGAATGCCGTGCAAAGGGGCCCGGATTCGATTACCGGCTGGGTCGGAGATTTTCCCCGTTCAGGGACTGGGTGTTGTGTTGTCCTAATCATCATCTCATCCCGATCGACGCGCAAGTCGCCGAATTGGCGCCAACTCAAAATACTTGCACCAGGCAACCGATCTACCCGAAGGTAGACCCTAGCCACACGACATTTCATTTTATTAAAATGTTGCAACAGTTTCTACATTCTTAGTCAATGAAATGTAATATATTACGAGTCCGACTTCAGAATAGGAAAATTCACTCCAGACAGGAGCCTACCTTCAGGGCACCAGCGTATCGATCTGGTTAAATTTGAATTTTAATATACGCGGATGCGGTACAGGTGCGGACAGCATTTGCTTAATCCGTACACTCTTCTAACGACAAAAATCTGCAATGCTGACCTTGGAGTTCATTCAAGTTCTTAACAGTGTCGTATTAAAGGAGCGATGAGCCCGGGTTGGAGCTGAGATGGTAAAATAGGGTGATTACAAATGAGTCATCGGAATTTGGATGAATGAATTTCAGAATAGAATTACATACAAAATTGTACGAATTGCATGAAGAATTTCAATTTAAAGTTTCTTATACCTCATTACAAATGTTCTACGTGTTCTCCTCGTCCTGCACGACAAAAATTTGTGCATTATGGATGTTCGACACATGTACTTCCAACCATGTCCCTGTCAATGTTCACCAGCGCATCAGTGACGCAGTCGGCAGAGACGTTACACAAGCACTGCCTTCCACGTATAGCCAAAGAATAAGAAAATCACAAACTATACAGTCGGGAGACCTTGAGAGCCGCCTGAACAGTGCTGAATCATCCTGAGTACAGCGCCTAACACACCGGTTCTTATGGCGACGAATTACTCTATGCCAATGAGGCGGAGCTCCGTTTTGTAGGAATATGATATTTGAGATACCTCTCAGTTTAGGAAACAACCACTCTTGCAAACATGTGCAGGTGTATTTTAACAGTCAGTGTTTGCGCAGGAAAGATGCCAGTGCACTTATTTACGTGGAACATCGCACAAGGCGGTCAGCTATGGAGAATATATTTTCAATCTCCACTAAAACATTTGGATTTGCCATGCCCCATATACGGACATTGTGATGATTGACTTGAACTATTAACTGGAATACATTAAATGTATTCGCAACTGCAAATGTGGACAACCATCATCAATGAAAATTTGTGCTGGACCGGGACTCAAACCAGGATTTCCCGTTTATCGCGAGCGGTCGCCTTACCATTTGGCTATCCGTGCATGCCTCAAGCCCAGATCCAGACTTAATCTAGCGCAGGTGAGACGTTTTACTTGAAAGTCGCTTGCCTACTGTCGGCGGATAATGCATTATTGGAGTGCCTGAGTTGTTTTGAATTACTATGCAAGGTTCCTTTGGACATGCATGCGTGTACAACGGAACTTTGCATCGTAATTCAGAATAACTCAGGCACTGTGGCATCGTATTATGTGGAACATGGAATCATCACTGACCACGAATCGTGGATGGAGGGGGCGGGGGTAAATTCAACTTCCATTGCTTCTTGGAAAAATCTCAATATTCCTATGTGATCGAACGTTAGCTTGGCAGTATACATTGCAGCAGCTGTATGCAATATTGTTTCTCATCCAATCGCTTGTGCAGGTTCTTCCAAACACTTGGCTAAGCAATGCTGATTTCGTGTTTTGCACAAAGTGTAAATTTCTTTGAGCTACGCCTCTCGGACACTTTCCACTGTTTCAGTTGTAACACTTCACCATCCCGAACTTTTCCCTTTACAGAAGCAACCCGTATCCTTGAACTGCTGTCGATACCACTGCAAAACGCTCTGGTCTGTTATTGGCTGTAGGTGTACTGTCTTCGTAACTTAAGCTGCTCAGTGGTCACGGATTCAGTCTTCTAATATTGCAGCACAGCAAATGCCTTTCTTCTGAAGTAACCACAAACGCTGGAACTAAGACGAAGACCACAAGACCAGATATGCCAGTGAAACAACATCTGCCAATTGTGCGCCGAATAGGACCGCACCACAATAGTAGCGCCCTCAATGCGAAGTAAATATAAGCGCCGCACCTGCCATCCTCGGCCGCCCAGATCGGTTCAGTATACGGACATTAGTGCACAGGATTCGCAGAGTATTAGCGCGGCCTAGCAGAGAGTGCTACGACATCAGATTGTAGTGATCCATATCCATTGCTTGTATATAGCAGGGACTCTGATTTATGTTGCTTGTCGCCCATCGCTTGCGACACCTTTGTACATTCAAGATAAGTATTGCTAATCTGGTTTATTGAAATAAAACTACTAATGTTATATGCTTGAACTGATGTATAGCATTCCGAGAACGCAGCATCCCTTAGGCTCCATTTACGAGACGAGTGGGCAAGACCCCATACTGGGCGACAAGGACTCAACAGCTTTTGTGTTGATTAGTCACCATTTTGCAAACTGCTATCAGTCTGCCAGCTTGTGACTCAGCAGGATGAGAGTGGGGCAGAGGCGGTCCCAATAGGAAGCACACTGGACTCACATTTGGGAGGACAACATTTCAAATCCAAGTCTGATAATCCACATTTTTGCTTTCCATAATTTCCCTAAATCGCTTCAGGAAAATGCAGGGATGGTTTCTTTGGTTTCCTTTCCCATTCTTGAATCATTCCGAGCATGTGCTCTGCCTCTGTTGTTACGGTCTTCAGCCCGAAGACTGGTTGATGCAGCTTTCTGTGCTGTTTTTATTATGTATGTTGTTGTTCTGTTCTGTACGTCAAGCGGTGTGCTTTAAGTGTGTGTACATGTGCAGTACAGTAAACTGTATAACTTACAGGCTCATATACGTATATTTACACATCAAATGACGCCACGCAATTTAAAGTGACTACACAAACTATCACGGGCGAACTACACAACCTTTCTTATGGGCTGGCCGGAGTGGCCGTGCGTTTCTAGGCGCTACAGTCTAGAGCCGAGCGACCGCTCCGGTCGCAGGTTCGAATTCTGCCTCGGGCATGGATGTGTGTGATGTCCTTAGGTTTAATTAGTTCTACGTTCTAGGCGACTGATGGCCTCAGAAGTTAAGTCGCATAGTGCTCAGAGCCATTTGAACCATTTTTTCTTATGGAAATATTATTTGAAGATTTGATGCCCGGAATATGAATCACGTAAAGAGCGGTGTGAAGCACTGTACTAGGTCGTCTGTTAACAAAACATCTCAGGTTCTTTTTGCACTGTAATTTCATTGAAATTAATACTACTTAAATGTCACATGTTCGCGTAGAGAAATATTATTGTGTGGTACATTTATCACCGATCATTTCGGAGTAAATTAATTTCTGTGAATTTACATAGCTGAGATAAAAGATAGCCGTTTTGCGACAACCACAAGAATGTAACGAAAACTACTGTTAATATTTGCAGATAAATTAAAATCAGACTGAAGTTAAATAATATAATTAAAATGCAAACTTTGTAATTTATTTCCGAGGCTCTGTGCATTTCAGTATTGTCAACAATCAAATAAGACATTGCGGCCATGCAAATGAGCGACTGCCATCATTCATAGGCCCACGCTGTACTGCACATTCTGATATTCTGAAAAAATAACTCATTAGTTTCCGAACATGTAGGGATGCGAAACATACATAAGTAAAGTTTTTAAGAGCAAATAAGGGCATATATACAACCAAAATGCAACGTAAGTACACTTACAATGCCTCGCACGTCTGTCCTCAACCAAGATCAAGACCAGAGTAGGTAATTACATAAAATCATCCGACTGTTTCACAGCTATTAATATTTTTAGCATAGAAAAAAGAATAACGTACATAATAAATCAATTTTGTTATTAAATACAATTACGTTGATTGATAAAGGTAATTTTTGTACATTTCTTCGTATGTCTTGGAATCATAACATTCTCAATTCATAGCACTGTTTGTAATTCCATATGAATATGTTCTCCCAAGGGCAACAAGTAGAATGGCCCCCTGGAATTACTGTCCCACAAATGCACATCATTTCTGTGGACAGTAATTCCACCTGTGCTGCCTCTGCACTGTCACAGCTGATCACCTTATTCGCACTTGTGAAAGAGACACGTTACATTAGTTTGAGTTTATTGTTACAATTTGTATGATCTCCTTTTCATAACGTTAATTTGCGTTTATATGAGCGCTATATTCTTGACTTTTGGCTCCCTTATACATTACAGTTATCGAAATGATTTTGGCAAATTTATATTCCACAGAAACATATTCACTGACTTCCCCAATCGGGTTACAGGCAACAATAAAAACTGGGTACCACTGAAAACCATTCTCAGAGTCATCAGACTGTGAATGATTCAATTTTACATAACAATTACCAAGTCCTTTACAGGTTACGCTACTGCAGTTATTAAGAATGAGGTAAGAAACCAAAAGTATTGCGTTATGATTATGATATTTACAAAAACATATTTGTTATACAAAGAACGTTACAACATTGGTTTGCAATATTGTCTTTTGTGTATCAGGAACATGCATGAATTCAAAAGTCTTTGCCAAAAAAGGTTTATAATACAGTTCATGCTGATGTTTGGGAGGTACGATATTTTTAAAATCTTAGTTCGCGAATACGTAAACAATTTTTCGTTAGTTTGTGGTGGCAGTGTGAGTACGGTGCATTGGAACAGAAGTCCATGGTTCGACGTATGGTTGGCCGGTGCGGATAGACGGCTCGAGGTCAGGTACACACCCCCTCGGCAATCAGCTGTTGCGAACAGCTCGGCCCCCAGAGGCGATCAGCTGGTCTGATTCTGCACGCTCCATTTGTTGCCGTTATTGTTACCAAGACTACATGAAACAGCACCGAAGACAGTATTAATATCTTATCAGGATTGGTGGTTCAGTTGTAAAGAACTTTTGATAGTCTGCATTGATTCCACAGTTATTCTTGTGTGTGAATAAATATTCTCGCATGTAATAAGAAGATGTATTTCAGTCCAGGTTTCGTACACGTTTGAGTCGTAGGAACTCAGAGTTAAGAAGAACCTACACAAAGCATCACTTTTCATTTTGGCATAGCACTTCTAACATATCGCCTTGTCTGTTGACACTGTGGAGAGAGTTCGTAATACGCTTATCGGGATCATGTTGTAGTGCTTTTAGTTTTCTTGATTGGTGCACCTGGCGTTGCAGCGTTTTGATGCGTTATTTTGAACTGACACTATCCATCTCGCGAGTAAACACAGCTGGTTTCCACTCGCTCAATTCGTCTCTTTTTCGTAATGCACAGTTCTAGAGGTATAGAGCGTGAGGTGAAGCGTAACTCATCTAAATATTTAACAGAATAATTGAACTCACTGATAATTTTACCAGTCAATTGATTTCTGTGATTCCGCAGTTCTTGTCTGTTTTCGTCACACACAGTTTATCACTCGACTAGAGCGTTCTTGCACTTAAAGCACAATTTATATTCACAAATCCACACTTACAATGTCATTCACATCTTTCAGTCCGTAGATTGAAAATGATGAAAAGGAAGCACTATATAAATTTCTGCAGTTCATGAGCCTATACACACAATGTGAGTTACCAACTGTTATGTCCATATGCAGATGTAGTTGTGATTTTCGGTTTTATACTCTCTGATCGTTATGTGAAAATTTTTAACTTCTAGCACTGAGGATTGTCAGTAAGTGACCGAAAATCGATTTTGCTGACAATAAAACAACAAAATATGGCCAATGCTGATTTTCCTTCCAATTCTATCCACTATTTGGTCGTGGTGCACACAACACGCCATGGAGCCGCCAATCAATGAACATGTAGTCTTCTTGTTAAAGTTGAGAGACGCTATTTGCGGAAACACATCATTTAAGAGTTCCATTATATGTGAGAAAAAACTGATCATCATTGTTGTACTTCGCACAACTTCAATAAATAGTTCCTCCCAGTCAGTAAAAAATCCTGACTGCATATATATAATATGCGGTGAACATTAATAAAAACCGAGCGAGGTGGCGCAGTTGTTAGCATTTGGGAGGACGGTGGTTGAAACCCGCTTCCGGCTATCCTGATTTAGGTTTTCCTTGATTTCCATAAATCGTTTCATCCAAATTCTAGGATGGTCCCTTTGAAAGGGCACGGCCGATTTCCTTCCATCTTTCCCTTATCCGATGGCACCGATGACCTCACTGCTTGGTTCCCTCACCCAAACCACCAAACCAACGAACCAACCATTACTAAAACTTATGAACTGCAGGAAGGATTCCTGACTGGAAATCGAGAATAAGAAGGTCCTAGGACCATGCGTCCGGAAATGCGTCGTTGCCATGATAGAGGTCGCTGACGAATGAAAGTTCCGCTGAATACGTGCGTTATGTTCCTTGTGTGTTGCAGGCTGTGTGCTTGACGCAGCATACTATAAGCAGCAGAATACTCCTGTATTCATGTCAGGAATAAGCCGAGATGGTGTTTGTGCACAGCTAGTCAGATGGAAATGTCAAGAGGCAGCACGGCTACACCAAAACAGACACCAACACTTCAAGCCCTTTTTGGGCCTTAGTGTTATCATGGCTAAGTACAAGGGAAGAGGGAGGGGCGGCGGAATTCGCGTACACCAGATTTGGAGGACCGAGTTCTATAACATATGAAGACAAACCCCAATACAAGCTCCAGGCAAGTGGCCCGCCACCATGGTGTAAACCTAAGTGAGATTATGTGTTGTTGATAATGGATTTCAGCTATCAGTCGTCCTTTCTAAATTTTATTGGCAGATCTCGATTTCAGCTAGAAACTAGTCATTCCCAATGCACTATCATTTTTTATCAATGCATGCAATCCAATGAACCGGGGATGAAGCCCGACCAACGGGCGTTGCATGCATTGATCAAAAATGATAGTGCATTGAGAATGACTAGTTTCTAGCTGAAATCTAGATCTGCCAATAAAATTGAAAAAGGACGACTGATAGCTGAAGTCTATTATTTACAAGTCAATATAAAAGTCGTTGCGTGCAACAACCTTCTGAATGGAAGGTAACCTGATAAGATTATGTGTGTCCTGCATGACAACCGCTATTATCCCTTGTAAGTAGGCTGTTTATGTTTTCTCTATGTAAGTAGGCTGTTTATGTTTTCTCTATGTAAGTAGGCTGTTTATGTTTTCTCTATGTAAGTAGGCTGTTTGTGTTTTCTTATTGGCAACGTTACGTAGCGCTCAATATGAAAATCACTGGCTGTGCTGTGTGCAGTCTGTGGCTGCTTTGCATTGTTGTAATTCTCGCCATTGTAGTGTTAGGCAGCTGGCTGTGAACAGCGCGTAGCGTTGCGCAGTTGGAGGTGAGCCGCCAGCAGTGGTGGATGTGGGGAGAGAGATGGCGGAGTTTTGTAATTTTTCATGAACTGCTATATTTATATATGATGATATCAAGGTAAATACATTGTTTGTTCTCTATTAATATCTTTCATTTGCTAACTACCCCTATCAGTAGTTAGTGCCTTCAGTAGTTTGAATCTTTTATTTAGCTGGCAGTAGTGGCGCTCGCTGTATTGCAGTAGCTTGAGCAGCGAAGATTTTTGTGAGGTAAGTGATCTGTGAAAGGTATAGTTTAATGTTAGTCAGGGCCATTCTTTTGTAGGGAATTTTGAAAGTCAGATTGCGTTGCGCTAACAAAATATTGTGTGTCAGGTTAAGCACAGTCTTGTAAAATTGTTCTAAGGGGAAGTTTCATATGGCGACCCTGCCAGGATACCTCACTGGAATCTTCTGATTTTTTCTTGTAGTTTGTGTAATTAGTGTAGCTATTGTTTATTGGTAGCGCATAATCATAGAGAGAATTTCCTTTGTAGTTGTAGTTTTTCATTATGTACAGTAAAACAGTTGTGGCATGCATGTAGATTTGCACCAAGTATTTCGCAGCTGCAATTAACTAGATATTATTTTCAGTGCTATGTTAATGTGTTCTCTTATTTTTGCTCTTCAAATTGTGTTTTTCTGTGTTATCGTGTGAAATATTGTGACAATTATGGCGTGTGAAAAACGTAATACTAGGCTCCAAAGTAAACTGAGAAATGACAGTGAAGACGAAAGCAGTGTGTTAGCGCCACCGAGTAGTGAATTAACTGATGTTCAAAGTAGTAATTTGGTAATTGTGAATAGAGAAATGGAGCGGGCTGCAAACAATGGTGTAGACAGTGAAACAGGTAGTGAACAGGGAAGCATTATCGATCGATCGGTCGGCAACAGCTCGCCTCAGGAATCCGAAATGACAGGACACAATTTCGCAAATACTGTAGATTCAGGTTTTGGGTCATCACCGTTTTCTCAAATAAGTCAAGACACATTTTCTGCTTGTCAAAATGTGAATGTTGCCGGTGCAAATGCACTGCCGAAAAGCGTAGAGAAACAGATTCCAGACACTAATACATTATTATTGCAATTAATGCAACAAATGGAACAAAATCAGAGACAAACACAGCAAAAGCGTGAAAAGTTAGACACAATGGAACAACACCAGAGACAAACACAGCAACAGTTAGACACAGTGGAACAAAATCTCAAAAAGTTAGACACAATGGAACAAAATCAGAGACAAACACAGCAACAGCTTCAAAAGTTAGACTCATTGGAACAAACTCTTGAACAAACGCGTGAAGATTTAACTACTGAGTTACATCACATTGAATCGAAATGTCAAAAAGTCTGTAATGACGTAAAAACACAAATTTGTGAGCATTTCCAACCTATTTTTTCGCGTCATGAAAATGTATTACAGAAGCACGAAGCAGCCATAAAAGAACTGCAAACTATTGTTCATGAAAATCATGAGACCTTGCAAGCTAAAATTGACTCAGTTGCATCTACCGATTCGGTTACGCAACTTGCAAGAACTCAGGAAAACTTAAAGAACACAGTAGATACCCTGAAAATTGGTTCAGAAAGACACATGGAGGAAATAAGTACACTATCGGAGAAAGTAGCCGAACTTTCGGATCAGGTCACTAACTTATCTACAAAGGTAGATGATGATCTGAATGACACAAGACCCGTAGCCTTCACTGACACAGAAGAGTATGAACAAATAAGAAAATTCAAACAGAATCAAAATCAAATCAATACACAGTACAAAAGAGAAATCCGGGAAGTACAAGATCAGCTGACACAGGTAATACAAGAATTACGTATTTCAGAGGACACTCGCGCTCCAATACGGGAAGAGGGACATAGAAATACGGTACAATCACAAAATAATAACACAGGACACTTCGGAAATTATGAAAGAAATTGGCAAGGCGCATTGGATTTTGAGATGGAACCGCCGAAACGAAGTAACAATGACCGACATGCGACTCGCCGACACGATGATTTTGACTATAAGCTGTTCATTACTACACGTAAATTCAAAACGTTTAAGAATTCTGCCAACGACATTCATCCACAAGCGTGGCTCCATCAATTCTCTCATTGTTTCCCTCCCAACTGGTCATTGGAGCACAGGTTAGAATTTATGTGTGGCTACTTAGAGAATGAACCAGCTGTAAGAATGCGATCGGTCATTCACGATTGCCACAGTGAAGGAGAATTTTACCATGCCTTCCTCTCAGCATATTGGTCTCAAGCCACACAAGACCGCGTAAAACATAGCATCATAATGATGAAACGTTTCGAACAATCTGAATTTTCCAGTCTTATGAAATATTTTGAAGACATGTTGCATAAGAATCAGTATCTTTCAAACCCATACAGCCCCTCAGAACTCATCCGCATTTGCTTAATCAAACTGCCTGAACATTTACGACATATTATTTTAGCAGGACGTTGCAAAGACGACATTGAAGCTTTTCAGGGACTGTTACAAGAATTAGAAATTGACACAGACAGTCGCGGGATGCGAAAACAGGAAAACAATCACTACAGGTCACATCCGTCACAATTCCGTGACGACAGAAACGATAACTGGACGCGACAAGGCTATTCTCACCACACAAATCGTGACCAAAATAGACACCACCCGTATGACAACCGTTGGCAGAGTACTCATAATTACAGGGAAATATCACCTCTCCGCAGTAATGACTATCACAGAGACAATCAGAGAAACAGACAATATGGTAATCAGAACTATTATTATCAAGGGAGACAGAATAATTTCAGACGCAACAGTTCAGCGCGCAGTTACGATTCAGGGAGAAATTCTCCACCACGTGACCGACACGAAAGAAACTGTGTAAACTACCGACAAAACGACAGACCTGAATTCCATCAGAACTGGCGAGCTTTAAACAGAGCTGGGCCCTCTCGGCAAGGCGAATTTGTGGAAGTTAGGCCTCCTAATCCCAGTAACGACGCGCGCCAACAAAGGAACAGACAATGACCCGCACCGCAGGCAGCCACCTGCGCCGGCTGGCTCAGAGAAAAATGACATAGACGCTAACCTTAAGAAAAATTCCAGTATTGTTTAACGACGTATACCACACGATAATTGCGTTGAAGTTGAAACTCTGCGTACTAGGAAGAGTAAAGGTTTACACCGCATTTCACATGTAAAACCGTTTATTGAAAGATAATCTGCTTTTTAACTTAGTCTTTGTCATAAAATTTTTCGCTTCACATTACTAATATGCTTTGTCAGATTTAGAATCTGTTAACATGTAACAATGTTTGAAGTGAAATATCCAGTCAAGAACCAAGAGAACTTATTTAAACAGAAATTACGAATGCATTGTTATAATGAACAGACGACACAGTGTTGTTAATTGTACATTCTTGCTTGTTAGTTGCACGATTACGTAACGACTATCAGGCTTACGTACTTAGGACACATACTGGTACTGTTAATGAGATTTTAATGCAACTTTTGGTTTACTTGAAAATACATTCTGGGTTTAAAGTACTTTCTGTGAGATACCAGAGGACACAGTGGTTAGTTTATGTGACAGCTACACGATGTTATCACGACGCTACTAATGAGTGACAATTCACAATGTTGCTTTTGCAGTGTATCTGTTTTATATCTGCACAGTTTTCTGAATTCTTCTAGGAAGAAAAACATGTTTTAGTAGTAACTTTTGTGGTATAGCAACAATGAGACAGCCTTTTTCGTGGCACAACATTACGTTACAGTACAGTACTTTCTTCATCACGGCAATAAGCGTAATAACTAAGACATTTATACGCAAAGCATTTCACTTTTGTGTATTATGAGGTAAGTACATTGACTTATGCAGAACTTAGCTTTCGGAGGACGATAACTACGACACTTCCACACAGATTATGTTGCAACAAGACGCACATTTAGCGCTACAGTACACGTATTTGAGTGGTTAATTTTGTACTTAAAACATTTATTTTGAAAGATTTTTGAATTACAAAGAAAGTTTTCCGTGATACATTTCATTTCATTGCTGTAATCTGTAACACCTGAGGGTATAATTACATTAATCCTCAGGGGGGTACATGCTTACTTTATGTACCATGTGTGTGGCAACCACAAGGAACCCTAGCTAATATGGTATTTGCTTATACAACTTTACACATCGGTACCATATTTCTCTAACACACAAATTACACAGCTATCTGATCATTTAACTGAGAGATAAACTTTTTTACTACATCTGTGACACATGTTTACGCAATTACGCAGTTGGGTAACTTCACACTTATGAAACTGTATTTTGTCTGTACTTTGAGAAACGCTCATATTTTTCGGAATCATTGTGATACTATGAGAGCTTTGAATGATGTATTTCGTATGGGGTCATGATTTTTAAAGTACGTTTCAGGCAGATGACACTATTGATATGAGCAGAGAATTTTTTAGGTTTTGAAATTATTGCAGAAAGCTACGACGATTTTGAGATTTGACTGAGGTGTTATGATGTTATTTTTACGACGACGATGTGTATTATGCTGCTGAGGTATGTTTACGATTAATAGGCTGAGGCTATATGAGTTATTTGATTATGCTTCATATTTATAATGACGAAATATTGACGACTGTCGATGGATACGTATATGTGTAATAAGGTAAGGAGTAATGAATAGTGATTAGGGACTCTGACTTATGGAAAAGGATGTTGGAAACCAAGAATCGTACTTTAGAATTATGAAATGTGTGTACATGTGTGAATCATGTGTGAATGTATCACAATGCCACTGAAATTTTTTTTTGGACACTGTTATATTCATAGGATTTTGTTTCTACACATTTGCAAAGTAAATTCCCGACCTGTGAAATTTTGTATATATGACTGTCACTGTAGTGGAAACTGCTGTCGTAAATATTTCCGTACGAAAGTTAAGTGACCACCTGCACATAATGCGTCGTGGGCACCCAGGTGTGTCAGATGCCTGGAGAACAAGCCATTAGTGTGAGTGCCTCGTCAGAAGCACAGGTAGAAAAAAAAGAAAGGGAAGGCCATTGTCCGCGCTACTGACATCTCCTTGTTGAAAGCATACTGTGGAGCTCGTAATTTATGATATTTACTGAAATGCCTAATGAAACGATGAGAAACATTTCACAGCTATTGCCTTGCTAGTTAAGAAAAATGCCATATGGCTTGCTTTATGTATTTATTTACACATTTTGTTTAATATCAAGTTTCTAGCTGCACTGCAGCATTGGTTAAAATAAAATTTTATAGATGTACTAATATAAATATTTTCTGTCTACAGATCGAGTATATAATAATTTTTTTCAAAAAAATGAGGGAGCACAAAGCGACAGTTACCTTCACAGGAACTGCATTCATAATTTTCTTTTCAAGTACTTGGTAATTTCTTTTGTAGAATAAATTGTGATGCATCACTCTAATGTTAAGATGTGACATAGGTATTAGACATGGCCATTTGAGTGTAATATTTTTTCTGCTTGCGCTATGTCATGTTTAGGTATAAGTTGCTGCTGTTTGCCAGGCATAGCGTTATTGAATTTGACTTTTGCTAATTTATACTGTAGCTTGCTTTGCAATTTTCCATTTTTTTCATTGCTGTTTATAATAATTGTTTTACGTGCTGCTGCATTGCCTCGTCCCTTAGTTTAGCATCTGAGCTCAGTAGATTTAAGTTAGCTTAAGAGGGGGTAGACTATATGAGAAACTGACTATGGAGAATAGGTAAAGAATGCATTGCGAAGTTATATAAAAAGGATTTGGGCCCAAATGAGTATTGTACAATCAGAAATAATTATTTTGAAAGAAATATGAACAGAGTACAGAAAGCATGCTTGGATAAGATTTTTTTGGTGGAAGCAAAGGTTGAAATAAGACGAAAGATCTATAGAATGAAGTTTTGGGATGGACTGCAGTACCAAATGTTACACTGAAAACGAACCCTGTCCTTTCCTTTTGTGTTATCCCAGTATGTGTTTGTGTACCCTTGTGTATTTGTTTTCTTCCTGTCTCTGTGTAGTTTCATAGAATTTTTTTCTCTTTTAATATTAAGCTACATTCACTATGATATTCTGTTCTGTTCAATGCTCATGTGTAAAGTTGATGTTTCAAAAGTTATTCTGATCTTTTATGTATTTACTTATGTCATAATTCCTGTAACACTGATGTATATGTTTATTTCTATTCTTTTGTAAAGCCCCTATTACTACAAACGTTATCTGTATTATTATGTTTTTAATGATGTGTTTTGTACCTATGTTATTGTATTCTTATGTTATAAAAATTGTAATTGTCACCAGTTCATGATATTATTAACTTGTTAGTTACATTTCACTGCACACGTTTCTGTTGGTCATAGTATATGGACAATATGTGAGAAGTAGGGACTGATAGTGTTTGCACGTGTGTTAATGATTCAGCAAGGGACTGGATAACAGCATTGCTGGTTCTAAGGACAATTTCAAAAACTTTGTGAGTGCACAAGTGGTGGTTTATGGACTTGCTATATTATCCGCAAGACTCTTCAACGGTGATTGTGCACCTGCACAGTCACAACAGATGGCTGCTGGCTATCTCTCCAAGGACTACAGTGGGTCTGCATCTTTGATGACCCACCAGTACCATTATCTCTACAAGGACTACAGTGGGTCTG
Source organism: Schistocerca americana (assembly GCF_021461395.2). NCBI lineage: Eukaryota > Metazoa > Arthropoda > Insecta > Orthoptera > Acrididae > Schistocerca > Schistocerca americana. Next base: position 303,277,605 of record NC_060124.1, on the reverse strand, counting down.
CATCTATGATGACCCACCATGTCATTATTTCTACAAGGACTGCAGTGGGTCTGCACCTCTGGTGGCCCACCAATACCGTAATCTCTACCAGGACTACAGTGGGTCTGCTCTGTGATGACCTAACTACCAATATTCTTCAAAACGTCGACTGACTCTGGTGTGGGTTTACTCTGTTGTGGCCCATTACCTGTCAGCATGTCAAGAGTCAACACTGTCTTTCCGTTGGAAGGACAACACTACTTCTTCAAGACTGAATGGAAATCCACTACTTCTGTGTGCATTTTTTTTTACTAATGAGACTTTGTGAAAAAAAACTGTAATTACTATTGTGATGAACAATCTGGACTGTCTTTATGGACTGTGAGAAAATTTTAGCTTTTGACCAACATTGTATCAATAAGTGTGTGCATTTGATTTCTTTGTTATTGTAATTATGAAAAATTTTATCAAACCATTATTGGCCACTGCCCAAAAAAAAATTTGTAAAATTTTTGTGGGGAGCATGGGGGCTATGTAAGTAGGCTGTTTATGTTTTCTCTATGTAAGTAGGCTGTATATGTTTTCTCTATGTAAGTAGGCTGTTTATGTTTTCTCTATGTAAGTAGGCTGTTTGTGTTTTCTTATCGGCAACGTTACGTAGCGCTCAATATGAAAATCACTGGCTGTGCTGTGTGCAGTCTGTGGCTGCTTTGCATTGTTGTAATTCTCGCCATTGTAGTGTTAGGCAGCTGGCTGTGAACAGCGCGTAGCGTTGCGCAGTTGGAGGTGAGCCGCCAGCAGTGGTGGATGTGGGGAGAGAGATGGCGGAGTTTTGTAATTTTTCATGAACTGCTATATTTATATATGATGATATCAAGGTAAATACATTGTTTGTTCTCTATTAATATCTTTCATTTGCTAACTACCCCTATCAGTAGTTAGTGCCTTCAGTAGTTTGAATCTTTTATTTAGCTGGCAGTAGTGGCGCTCGCTGTATTGCAGTAGCTTGAGCAGCGAAGATTTTTGTGAGGTAAGTGATCTGTGAAAGGTATAGTTTAATGTTAGTCAGGGCCATTCTTTTGTAGGGAATTTTGAAAGTCAGATTGCGTTGCGCTAACAAAATATTGTGTGTCAGGTTAAGCACAGTCTTGTAAAATTGTTCTAAGGGGAAGTTTCACCCTATCACCTGCAGCGAGTGCAAGCACTATCAGCAGCGGACTTCCCTCTACGGGAAGGATTTTGTCGATGGTTTTTGAACCAAGCCATCACAGTTATGGCATTTCTGTAACCAGCAATCCATGATCTGACGTGTGAAAGCGTGCTTTGCATCCCACGGAGGCCATTTGAACGTCTGTTATGACGTGGATGCGATGCAGCTCTGTACCGAATTCCGGGACGATTTGTTGTCGGTGTACGCACGCCGTCCATTTCCGGACACATGTTAGTAGGACATTTTTTCTTCTATTTTCAGTCAGGAATCCGTCCCTGCAGTTTGTCGGTTTTATTAACGTGTGTGTGTGTGTGTGTGTGTGTGAATGTGTGACGGTATTCGCATCTTTTATGACCGTATCCCTCTTGTCTTGATTTCACCTGATAACCGCCGCATGCAAAACATAGGTATTCTACGACAGCAAAGCAAGACGGATGCGACCATGAAAGAGTCGCAGGTCGTCCCAGTCTAGAAGTCGAGCGACGTCATAAAAACATTATTTCATCCTTTTAATGTATATCATCTTGCAAAAAGGCATCATATTTCATAATACAACTTCAGCTGAGGAGCAAGACATTAACAGAGTAGAGGTCATTTCAGCACCCAAGAACACTAATTGGCGTACAACGTTCTTTACAGACATGTATTTCTGTAGTAACAGTACGCTTGATGGATTTGACTACGACTTTGTGCAGACGATCAACAGTACGGCAAATGATATGTTATGATACTTTCTCAGATACGATGTTTATGCTATGTAAAACTAGGCCACCTAGAGCCACAGTCGCATTTTTAGTTATTGAGGTCAGCATTTAGTTCATGAAGAAAGGCCACTTGGAGCCCCACTCATTTTATAGCTATTAATATTAGCATATATGTATGTAAACAGGCCATTTGTAGCCTCTGATTGATATTTTCTATTCAACAGTTTTAGATATTAAGACTTGCATGTATTTCATGTGCTAGGCCACTTGAAGCCATTCAATTCTTGATTTCAATGTTAGGTTTTCTTCCATAATTACGTCTCAATGTTGCATGTACAAGGCCACAGAGAGTCACAGTATAATGTTATGAACCAGTGATGTTGTGTGTAATGTTTGGTTATTCTATGTTTAATTGGCAGCCTGATACCACGCTTATTGATGTTGCCTTATTCAAAGTTCACTTTCAGTTTTACCTATTCATTTTGATATAAAGCACTGTTACTTCTTCCAATCTATAATTTCATTAGGATACTGAACTTTTTCTAATCAGATACATTACTGATGTTGACATAGGTAGAAATGGTCATGATCCTCTACGTTACGTTTGCTACTTTTTTGTACCTTTCATTATCCAGTCTTCTACCACTGTTAATGATATTCGAGCAATTTACTGCTGGTATTTATACTTCAACATAAGCGACTATATATATCTTTGGATCTGAGAAGAATCTCCACCATGAAGAGCAGTGATGACGCCGGTCACCACGTTACTGGTATTATGATAATTGCCAACTACGGATGTTGATAATCTGTTGCTAAGTACCTATTGTATCTCTGCACCAGACTGAGGAACATAACACGGAGTTCAGATGTCTTGCTGCACTGAATGCAATCCACGTTGGTCACTACTAAGTTGTTTAACCTGCGCAATACAAAAAGAAATTGACTTTATGATGCAGTCACTTCAACATGCTCATAGGCTTCAGCCATGACTCTTCCTTTCCCTTGCCCAATCCTATACCATTATCCTGACGATTGGGATTGTATACTGATTTTGATTTACGTGTTAGCAACCTTTATTGTCAGGTAAGTTACTCATAATATAATCAGATTATGATTTGTTCTGGTGCACCTGCGCACTATCAATTCTTTCGAGTTTAATGATGTTATACAGTTAGATAAATTTGCCGCACATTTATTGTTCTAGGTACTTCCAAATATGTGTCAAATTTGTTGTACTCCGCTGGAGCGTTGTGAAAGGTGTATACTGAGGCACATTTGTATAAGACCGCAAACCCAGAGATACTGCTTCTAGTCCGACGTTATTGTAGTGTTGAAGTAGGAGAGCGCTTGGCGCACAGTTGAAGGTATCTGTCTTTGAGGGAAAAACGATGGAGTAGGCAGTTTTTGTGGTGTGCTGTGTGAAGCCACCAAGTGTTAGATTAATGTAGGTGTATCTATATTGTTGTAGTAGGAAGCAGAAGTCTTCATGCAAGCAAGATAAGATTGTTAAATAATTATGATTTCTGTTTTTGCCAGTTTGTTAGTATAGATGACGAGCTGACTGATAATTTGTGATTATTGAGTAACCTCAGAATGCACGTAAACTGTTTTGGTAAAAAGTCTAGTTAGATATTTCATTTTTGTAATGCTTATAAGATCTGTTAGCAGATCTATATGTAATTTGATGATTAGCATTTATACTGGTTTAATGAGGTTAGATAATACTTTCTGTTCAAATCTCATTGTTTGTGAATCAATTGTGAGTAATGTAACTTTAATTGTGACATGTTTTTGCAAAGCCAAACTTAACGTGCCATATAATTTTGCTAAAATCAGTACCACCTTCCTCTCCAGGTCATTGGATATTCATAAACGTTTTCATTTATCAGCCAAAACAGTTTCATGTGCATTTCGAAGTATTGCAGCCAGCACTGCACACGGCTGAGCCTGTAGCTAGCACATTTTTGTTTTTCATGAGAGACCAGAACATATCGCGTTACTCCGTTGCTGCTCTAGACGTAAGGCAATTATTTTTATTTGTTACGTGCGCAGGGGCCAGAGTTATCAGTTTTGAAGAGGACCAGAGGATTCAGTGCCTAAGTGGCTGAATGTATTTTGCAGTGACTGTATTTCTTTATTGGTATTGGGAGTTGCATTGCCCAATCAATTCGTATAAAGTTTTGCTAACACGCTACATAATTCGAGTTCAGTACCCATTCCACAGCTCACACATTCAATCAACGTAATCTTAAAATGTTTATTTTTTATTAAAGAAAGTTACAAACTGAATATCAAAATTTTTTGCGTTATTTCCTTTTTATCGTTCTTATGTTCAGCTTGATTAATTACAGTTACTGCATATATTAGATATGTTTCACCACATATGTTGTTAATAGCTTCTTATTTATTCCCTGTTCTCCTATAATTATTTAAACCGTATGATGACGTTAACTTTTTAAGTATAGAACATGTAGTAACAACAAATCTGTATATACATTTATAAGTATACCATGTAATCCGTACGCATGTGAAAGCATGTGTTATCAATACGCTCCAAAACGACGCCCACAAAAACGCGATTTTCCCGAGGTCTATTGATGGCATAAAGGTAGGGGTAAGTGTTTTGCATAGCCCTTGGGCTAATGACCATTTGTATACCCTACTTTTTTTCAAAGTCGGCAGCAGATATCTGAATAACTAACAGCAACAAATTGCTCAAATTTTAACGGTATATTCTCTAGGCATTTATCTAGGAGTGCCATCCTTTCATTTTCAGAAATATTTATCCTCTATCGAGAAATTGGCGTACCAAACCCGAGCCACAGATTCCAAGACGGCTATGCGCAGCAAATACAGCAAATGATTGTAATTTTTACTATATGTTCCTAAGATCCCTAACTCGAAAAGCTTTGAAAATTTTCTCGATTCGTTTCCGAGATACAGAGGTTTAAAGTTACTCTACTTGTCCACGTAAACTACTCACGTAAAAATTGGTGTGAGGGGAAAACATAGTTTATAAAATGACATAGCATGGAGAAATATGCTACAAAGTGTGTCTGTTATCATTAGGAAAGTTCTGGAAACTTCATGTTGTAGTACTGAACAACATGCAAAATTTTTGTGGTCATAAATCCGATGTGAGGTGTTAAATCAGTTGTGCGTTATTTCAGTTTGACGTAAAGTAAACTATCGGAGTTTTACTGACCAATATGGTTCTTTCCATATGAGTGACATGTCCTGCTGTAGCAGGGAAAAAGAACCAGTGGAGATACCCTCATATCGGAGCACAGAAAAGGCGAATTTGCTCCTGTTTAAAAGGCTCCTACTTAAACGTGGGATACTAGCTGCCTCATACTATCTTACTCACCACCTTTTCAAAGTTTCCCAAAAATGTTGCCATGTGAACACAAATGCTTTTTTTCATTCTGATAGAGAAGGAAACGTGGCAATGAGAAACAGACGGAAAAGTAATAAATACTGGAAGATGGTGTGTGAGAGAAAGAGGCCGGCCGGTGTGGCCGAGCAGTTCTAGGCACTTCAGTCTGGAACTGCGCGACCGCTACGGTCGCAGGTTCGAATCCTGCCTCGGGTATGGATGTGTGTGATGTCCTCAGGTTAGTTAGGTTTACGTAGTTCTAAGTTCTAGGGGACTGATGACCTCAGATGTTAAGTCCCATAGTGCTCAGAGCCATTTGAAACATTTTTTAGAAAGAAGGAGACACATTGGCGGTGGAACATAGGTAACAGTGACAGAACAGTGCTAGGAAAAGAGTGAAGTGCCGGTGGCAAAGGAATAAAGAGAAGGAGAAGGTGGAAGTGGATGAGAGCGAGTGATAGTGAAAGACGGAGTCTATGACAATAGTCAACGAGGAAGTGAGGGAGAGTCCCGCCAGTGGGAAGAGGCAGCAGCAATGGGAATGAATGAATGAGATAGTAACAGTACGAGAGAGCAAGAAGACGGAGTGAGAGGAGACAGTATTAGTAGGACAGAACGAAGGAGACTGTGGCTGTGAGACAAGACACAGTGACAGATACGGAGACAGAAGGAGATAATGACAATCAGTCGGGTTGAATAAGTGAGTGAGAATGGGCAAGTGGAAGGTTATGAGTGACTGGAGTAGGGGTTATGAGTGAGTTTGTAAGAATGAGAGGAGCGTTGCATATTAAAAAGAGCGTGAATATGTTCTGAAGTCAAAAATTTTTTGGAAAAGTTTTAAGTTGCTGAGGAAAGTAGAGTGACGTAGCAGTTACCCCATGTTTTAGTCAGAGTCTTTTAAACAGGCGCATTTTCGTCTTTTTGTGCTCCACCAGGAGCATTTTGCCGCTGGTTTCCTCCAGAATCAAACGCATGCAAATGAAACTCTGAAAATTTAGTACAAAATACGTTTCTTTTGATTAACAGAGACGGGTTTAGTTCTGTTACTTAAATCTCGGAAAACATTGTCAGTTAATGTATACAGATACAGAGTGCCGGCCGCTGTGCCCGAGCGGTTATAGGCGCTTCAGTCCGGAACCGCGCGACTACTACGGTCGCAGGTTAGAATCCTGCCTCGGGCATGGATGTGTGTGATGTCCTTAGGTTAGTTACGTTTAAGTAGTTCTAAGTCTAGGGGACTGATGACATCAGATGTTAAGTCCCATAGTGCTCAGATTCATTTGAACCTTTTTTTGTATACCGAGTGTTTCCGTAGGAGCGTACAAAAATGTAACAGGGGACAGACAGTGCTCCACTTAACAGTCTGAAGTAGGGAACATGGGGTTGGAGAAACTAGCTCAAGTAGATATGAAAGTAAACTTGTCTACCACCCGCACGGTTAGCCGTGCGGTCTGACGCACGGCTTTCAGGAGTGGGAAGGAGCGCCTGGTCCCTGGCACGAATCCGCCCGGCGGACTTGTGTCGAGGTCCGATGAGCCGGCCAGTCTGTGGATGGTTTTTAGGCGGTTTTCCATCTGCCTCGGCGAATGCGGGCTGGTTCCCCTTATTCCGCCTCAGCTACACTATATCGGCGATTGCTGTGCAAACAAGTTCTCCACGTAAGCGTACACCAACCACCATTACTCTACGAAGCAAACATAGGGGTTACACGCGTCTGGTATAAGACGTTCACGTGGGGGCGGGGGGGGGGGGGGGGGGGGGGGAGGGTTTCACCTTGGGCCGAACCCCACAATAACCCCGAACGAGTGGTTCGGTGTGGGGTGACGGAGGGCTGAAGTGGACTGTGATTGTCGTCGTGGGGTCTCCGTCTTTTCTAGGCTCCCAGTTAACATACAATACAATACAAATTTGTCTACCACTTTGTCTAGCATTAATGTTTTCCAACTTATTTACCACTTTACCACTATCATGCGTGCAAGATTACATGTACTGAACTGTTTATTTACTTGTACATTATTTATTTCCTACAAGGAGAAAATTTCATTAAGCCCTATCTTCTACCTGACCGTCTGAATGACGACCTGTACTTGTTGTTCGAGCAAAGAGCTGAGTTGTTGGAGAACATATTTTTGGCTGTTCGTGACATGATGTAGATATAATATGAAGGTGCACCGCTTCACTCCAGTGTTGATGTCATTGCTGACATCTCAAGGCTGTATTTACTGGTCACTGGATTGGAAGGAGAGGTCCTATTCCATGGACTGCGAGGTCACCTGACCTGCTTCCCCTTGATTATTTCCTGTGGGGATATCTAAAGTCACTTGTGTACGAGACCCCAGTGGATACAAAGATGTATTTAGTTGCCAGAATTGTAGCTGCCTGTGGTGTGATTCGAAACACACCCGGGATATTTCTCAGGGTGCGTCAAAATTTTGTTCGTCGATGTCATGCTTGCATTGAGGTTTATGGCAGTACGTTTCAGCGCATTTTGTGAGATACAGTACAAACAGTACGTTCATTGTATCAATGATGGTATTTGCAGATAACTGCAACTAATGTAAATAAAAATGCACACAGTAATATGATTTCTATATTCCTACTGTCTCGGGTCCCAGGTTCCCTACCTCAAATTGTTCAGTTTAGCATACTGAATGTCCTGTCAAATTTTTGAAGGCTCTTACGGAAACACTCTGTAGAGAGCAATATGAGTTTCTTTCCTGAAATCCAGTGATAACTTCCTAGACATGGTCAAGCTTCACTTACATGGTCTTCCGATAACAGCCACAAATGTAGAAGGTAGTAAACGCTGAAATACGTACAATATATGACTGCCAATTAGAGTAATTGCTTAAAATGTTGCGACAGCCGACAATAGCGTGACAAGCGTTCTTCCTTAGGTAGAGAGACCTTTATCGTTGCTATTGTGTTCTGCGCGTGATGAATGCTAGACTATTCTGGAGCAAGCTAAGCGAAGTCAGGTGGGTGGAACGCTATTGACATCCGAGAACGCGGCAGAACGGCGCGTGTGTACATAGCATGCTTGCCAGCCGTACCGTCACTTTAGCAGCGCTAACATGCAAACACGCCACTTCCATTGTGCGACAGCCAACAAAAAAGCCGCGACATTTCGCTTGGATTTAAAAAGCTTTCTGTGTATTGCTGTCCCCAGCTGCCCACAAGTGACTGCATCACACAAGCAAATAAAGTCATTGCTTTTCGTACTCTCAGGGTTCATTCACTTCTTCAAGAGAATCACGAAAAAGCCTGAGACTTTTGTTTGAACGAATTTCGAGTGATGCAATCCTTAATACGATGCCAAGAAAGGTTAGACGTGAATCCGAAATTTCATGTAGGTAAAATTCGATTGTGTTTTTTTGTATTTTATACATTAATTTCTATGCTTCCGCTTTATTCACTGTTGCACTAAACTACTGTACTTTGTATTTTTTAAGAACGTGGTGCCCCACAGCTAATAAATATTTGAAAAATGTTGTGATTCGCTGTTATGTAATACATATTTTCTGTTTTGAAATGTGTTAAAATACCTATGAGGCGCACTTGCCGCAGCAGCGATACCTTTGCTTTGAGCAGCTGTCATCCAGAGAAGCAATATTAATTGTCAGTGTAGGGATTCATTGCTGCTAATGACATCCACTCGCAGTTCTTTATATGCTATAAAATGAAATGTAAAATGGTTGACAGTCCACTTCGTGACTTATTCTCCCGACTGTCACTTGACGATTGTTAGTTATTCACGTATTACATTCTGAAGAGACAATAAAACGTCCATGTTCTTCTTTAGTAATGTAAAATGAACCCTGACCTTTATCCAAAACACAGAACTTTATATCACCTTCTGTGATATAAGAAAATTAGCAAAGCAGCCTTCAATTATTCAAATATAATTTAATTATGAGCCATCCACTCTGTTTGAATTTATGTTTATGATGTACTCAGCTTCATGCCCTTACCTGGTACACGTGATTAACAACGAAATTCAATTATCTGATTGTTTTGCACGACAAAGATTAGAGCCTGCATTTCTTTACGAAATTCAAACATTACGAAATTCAACTTGCTAACATTATTATAAGTTTAACATTATTAGTACCAGGCAGGACTGACGAGGTGGAGTAATCTGACGCACGTTTGAAAACGGTTTTTAAAACCTTATTATGTCATTAATTATTTGTATTCTAACACCAATTAGTTTCCTGTCTCGTCCAACTGATGTAATCAGTTCTGGAGTGGAAAATAGAACGATTTCGTAAAATCCACAGACAACTACAGAGATCCAACATTGATGGAGTTCGAAAATACAGTTATACCTTTCAAGTGGAGTTTTCTGCATCGAGCATTACCAGTTTTTTTTATCAAAGGAAGGTGAGTTTAGTACTTTTTGTGAATTAGTGATGGTAAAAATGCTCTCCCTAATGACTAATTTAGAATCCAGCACAGATCAATTAGTTGAGGAAACATCAGGATCTAGAGTAAATGTAGCAACAATTAGTACACTGCAGGATATTTTAAGTGTCTTATTGTAAAAGTTAGATGCTATCACGAATCAGCAAATTGCTGTTGCACAAAAGCAAAATGAACTTACGAATCATCAAAGTGTCATGGCTCAAAGCAGGACCAACTTGTGACTCAGCAAAACTCTAGTGTAACTGAGATTAACAAACGTCTGAATCAGCAGAGTGTTCTGGCTCAAAAGTAAGATGCAATGGCTCAATAGATGGATGATATCGTAGCTGAAGTTAATGAGATCGTAAGGAGACAGTAAAAACTTACAAAAAAATTGATTAATAGACTTACTGTATTAAAGCAGGCATATTCTAGTTTCCCAGAATCTATGTAGGAACATGGTTCAGTATTAGGGGCTGTTCGGAAAAAGCTGAGCGAATTGTCGAACACAGTTTATCGTCTAACAGGAGAAACGGAAGAACTCACTTTTGGACAAAATCATGCGAATAACAAGCAAATCTATTTGCAGTGTAAAATGCTGGCAGACAAATTAAGTGCCTGGTCTGCAGAAAAAGACACACATTTTACGCAATTACTAGAAAAAACTACAGTAATTAACAGGACAAATCTCCACAGATATTCGTGACATAAAAAGCAACATGGATATTTCACTCGGAAGCTAATTACTGAAAACTGATGATAAATGTATCCAGGAGTATTCACACTGGGGGGAAGTACTCAGTGAACAACTCAGGGGAAAAAAACTAGCGGAGGTGAAAAAGATTGTACAGAATGAGGTATCATGAGTGGATTCCGAAAGAAACTTTTACGCAGAACTGATGTAGACCTACAGAAAATTAAGATTCGTTAACGAATGTAACACATGGTGCAAGGGTGGTGCCATTGTTTGCTAATATGATTTTAGGAGCAAATCTAATGATGCATCACCAATTTCAAGGTTTTATTCTGGGTGAGAAATATTGGCATCAGATTATGTTCTTAAAACGATTCCAAGGAACTATACCATATTTGTGTATGGGCTCAAAGAAGATTGCATTTATGACAAGTTTTATACTTATAAGAGGATGGAGATTGATGGGCAACGGACATTGCTGAACATTTCTCAGGCTAAGATGATTTCTAATATTTTTTTGTATCTAAATATTAGCCAGCATGCATACAGGAAAAAATTTTGCAGGAGCGCCTTTCCACACACATCAAAAAATTTAAGAAACTATTTTGAGAAATACTTGAATAAAATACGATATTTGGATAATACCATATCACAATGAGATGTGAGAAGAATTTTAATAGCAGAACATGTCATATATATTTGGAAAAAGTTATTTGATGTATCTGAATCAAATAATAATTCGTCTCAGTATAAGATTCCATTGACATGATTAAGGAAAAAACGAAAGTGTTTTATCAGAAAGGAAAGAACAATGTTACAAATCTACATAACAATAATCATGAAGGGAACAGAAACTGTGCAAAAAATTATAATAATCAATAGAACGGTAATGAATGGAAATGGAAGACCCCACAACAACCACAACAACAATCCAAATCACAACCTAAACCATTACAACCATAAAAAACAGACGAACCAAGATTATACATTTCTCCCTGGATATGCAAACAGACATGGTACTCCACAGTGGCAGTATGAACCAGTTAAGTACCTCAAAACCCTAATTGGGTGAATAACAGTTATTTCAGTAATGATAGTTTGAATGGAAATGGTAATGCAGATGACAACCAGCTTCATGTAACTTGTTCAGGAAACTTAACTTCTACCCTGTTTAGCCCTGAATAGTCAAGCATGGAGTGAGAAGGAGACAGACAGGAAAAGATAAGTTAATAAGATACGAGAATGGTAATGATATCTGGAAGAATTTATTTCTGACAACACAAACTATCAGACCCAATCACAAACTGTGCCATAGTCGGCTATACATGTCGTAGTTGGAGAGATAACTGCCATAGTGACAACAGATGCAGATGCTACAGCAAATGTAATTTGTCTAGGCTTGTTTGGAACATTATGTCAGACAATTAAACTGCTGACTTTGTCAATCAATGATTGTAGGATCGTATGAGCTATGGGCGAACGATCTTCAATAATTAAATGGCAGAACCAGGTTCCTCTAATTGCATGTAATGTGGCAATTATAGGAAAATTCCTCATTGTCAAGGTCTTAATCACTGACTGCATAATAGGTATTGATTTCTTGTATGAAATGAAGCCTATAGTAGACCTTAGTAGAGGGGCAACAAGGATGTGGCCCCACACTCCATTGCTGCCAGATGTATCCAAGATGGTGGCGATGACATCATCCAAGATGGTGGTATGTAGACTTGGCAACAGTGCATGACGTCATTCAAGATGGGTGATTTTGGCGGGAAGAAGGTCAATTGGCTACCTTCACCAAGCTAACCCATCCCCAAAGAAAATGGCGCGAATTTTAAACACTAGCAGGATAACGTTTGACACCCAGGTTATCTCTACTAAGTAGGGAAAATGGCTGGAAAAAATTACCTTATTATTTAACCAATTTCAAGCAGGTGTGTTCGCCACTGAGTCTGGACTCCAGCTGGCTGTCACCAGGGAGCGCCATCATGACGCAAGATCATGACTCATGTACCGTTATTCAAGATGGCTGCACCAACTCAGTCCACCACCACGAGGTCCAGAATCCACTTCATATCGCTGCCACCAGAGTGCGCCACCGTCATGTCAGGTCATTTCAAAGTACCATTATTCAAGATGGCTCCACGCAGTGTATCGATCACATGGTGTTGGCGTAGTTTCTATCGGCGCAGCGACGTCTGGTGATGACTCAAGATCGTCAGCTCTCTGCCTCTCACTGCGCAAGCTGCCCCCCGAGCTCAAGACTGCTGATGTCACAGCTGTCATACTCGCGCCAGACATAGTCTTCTGTAAATATTCTAACTAAACTATTACCATTATTCAATCTGCATGGTCCAGGACACAGCTAGAGCATGCTCCCATTATGTAATCCAAGATTGTCGCTCACCCCACCTGTAGTCAAGCGCTGAGAGAGAGAGAGAGAGAGAGAGAGAGAGAGAGAGAAACAGATATGCTGCAATGCCTTCTCTCTCATATAGGTAAGGAAAGGCGCACACTATACTTTCAACTACCTAGTTTCAACTGCTTTTCAAGGTCGAGGACGCCACCTCTTCCTAGGAACTGGCGCCAAGTTTGAATTCTGGCAGTAAAGGAAAGTCACTTGGGCTTTCGCCACCAACCTCAGAAAAGTGTTGCAAACGAAGCTCACCACCAATAACCTAAGCCTCCACGGCTCAACCCCTTACGGGGGGTTGCTGGCAAAAGGACTCAGTCTGCACTAGGCTGATAGAGAGAGGAAGGAATGTACTTTATTTCTTTGGGAGCAATTCATTTAAGGATGGAGTACATGTATCACATAACACATGCTCTGACATGCCCCACATCATACAAACCTGCAAACTAAACCCACATAACTCATGTATAAGGCTCTGCACACACGCTTGCTAATTGTAAACCGTCAAAAATAACGCACTGCACAGCCTACAGACATGTGAACCACTCGTAAATAATGCAATAAATTTACATCCAGATAGCCAAACAAATCCTAAATTGTCAAAATAGTAATCCATCTAAAAGACTCTGCTTGCTAATCGTCAACTGTCTAAATCATATACCAGTCTTTATTCAAACAACTAGAGGCAGCGCCACCACCAAGTGTACTTGCCGCTGAGTCTATAGCCCAACTGACTTAGTTCATATCGATGCCACTAGAGGACGCTGTAGTGACGTCAGGTGATAATGCAAGTACCATAATCTAAGAAGGCGCCAGCTAGTGGCTTCACCACGAGCTCCAGACCCCCAACTGGCTTAGTACATTTCGTCGCCGCCAGAGGACGCCACCATGACACCAGCTGATGACGCAAGTACAGTTATCCATGATGGCGTCAAACAGTGTGTTCTCCACGAGCTCTAGTACTCAGTACCACCAGCAGAGGATTCTGTCATGCATTTCCTGATGTAAACCAAAATGGTTAGGGAAAATGGTGGCAAGATGACTCAGACTGCTCTGGGCTGCTGGGGAGGGTAAGGATTGACTGCACTCTATTTATTTTGAAACAACTTATTTAACGATAGAGTATATCTATCACACTGATACAAAAAATCAACCCTGATGTGCCTGGGGCCATGTTTCACAGCCCACAGACACGAAACCAACTCGTAATTTCCGTACACAATAGCAAACTGCTGCTAAATAATCCTTCACGCTGATGTGTAGATGCGCTCAGTACTAGTAAACTGTCCAAATAGCACATAGCACGGCCTACAGAGCCGCTTGCAAATTAATGCAATCAACACGTGCAAGCACAGTCCACCGCCCCCTGTTCAGTAGAGTACACAGCAGGTATCGATAAGTGATGCATCAGTCAGATGCCAAACCGCGTACAGGCCCCTGCTCGGCTTTCGCAAGCATGAGGTGGCGGCACCCCCATTCATACATAACACCTGAGAAATTCCTGTCCGATAGACACCGATGATGATGCGATCGCACGTACGGTCGATACGGCCATCGGTCAAAGCACTCACAGCCCTCCATTTAGGGCCACACGAGCCACAACCACTGTGAAGTGAGGCAGCTGCAGTTCGGGTCCTGCGCACTCTGTCACAGTCCCTGAGCCAGCGTCATTGAACGGTGAAAGTTGCCTGCCTCTATATAGTCACGGTTATACTATCATAGCATTCCAAAACACGTTCATGCCAGTCTCATATTCGAGGCATCTCCAAGCGCCAGTTGTATTTACCATTGAAGGCAGAATAGAACAGAGCATGTTGACACACGCGTTCAACTGCACATACCCGCCCCAGCGAGACTGACACATCGCTATCTAAAACATTCTCAATGTTGTTCTTACGTCACATGGCTTTGTGAGAAAAAAAATATCATCCAAGTCCAGCTATCTGTAATTTTATAGTGCCCCGGAAATAGTTAATGTTCTCTTTCTTTTTGTCTCAGGTTGTATGCGCGAAAATTCCTACACTAACATTACTTGTTTATCAGAATATCGCCGAATCTAGTCTTCCTCCCAGACATAACGTGATAGCCTTCCTGCTCTCAATATACGCAAATGTTCTCGCTGCTCCTATATCCCCCCAAAATCAATGGAGCATTCTCATTGGCTCTTATCGAATTTACCAGTCGAATTGCTAATGCAGTCCGTATCGAAGCAGCATCCACCTTTTCTTTCTGTGTCTTTCTGCCGTTATTTTGCAAAGATTGCTAAATTGCACCGACAGTTCCTTCAATATATACCCCTCCCCCATCCCCCCCCCCTCCTGTTCTTTCTTTCTACAGACGCTACTCTCAGTGGCGATAAACTGTTTCACACAGATCACCATTTCGCACCGGCCGACAACTAAACATTGGAAAGTTGTCTACAGGTCATCAAATACGTACGATAATGGCAAAAATATTGGAATGTCAAACCGATCTCCAACCAGGGAATATATCACTGAGTACCGTCTCGATCTAGTAAATATGCCATTCATATCCCCCACCATACCAAATCATCCCCTTTACATCAGTGAGAACTGATGGGCAAAGGTAGGTTCGTTTCCCATTGGCACAAACGCGTTACTGTTTTTGCTTTCTTGCTCGCATTTCTACAGACGTCTCCAGACTCGTCGATTACAAGAACACCCGTATTTTCGCCATATTACTATACAATTTTCGCCATACTTCTCGATATCAAGCACACAGCAGCAGCCTCCCGATCGCTAACGCAACACTATGCAGAAGACATAAACTGTAAATTATTTCTCCACAAACATCAAACTTTAGCGAGGTGCAGCATGCTGTAAACCATTGACTTACTAGAAACAAGTAAACTGATATTTGCACTCTCGAATACCGAAGTCGGTGATGTAACAGATTCCAGATGATCAATATTATTTTCAAAACCAACTAGGGTCTTTCTCACGTCTAGAGAACAGCCAAACGTGTGTCCAACACACCACAATCGATATTCCCTCAACTAAATGAAGGCACCAAATGTGCAGAAGCAGTCGACCGAACAATTTACATGGGAGGGAATAACGCTTCCCCGCAAACGCACCATCTTCTCAAAGTTACACTTTATCACGAAAGCTGCCCAGCACATACCACGCATTAGTTCGGCATTCGGTCGTCTAGAAAATGGTAAAGTTAACTCTGATACATTACTACACTCCAACAAGCCTCTGCATTCCGAAGACTGCTACCATTAACATGGGAACGCGAATCAATACCACCACAGACTTTGCATACACGGACACATTCTAGGAAATCCCTCACATATATCTTCTATCATAATACTTACAATTTAATCTTACGATGGCGGTCTCAACTGAACGGTATTCGGCAATGGCCGAAGTATCGGAAATACACTCTGATGACTGCTGTGGCTCTGGAAATACCTGTACCTTCCTTACGACTAGACATACTCTCCCCTTCGCTATTACAGTACTCCAAGTCAAATCTATACCCTCCCTACAACAGTACATAGACATTTCCTTTACACAAACACATATACTTTATAAACCTGATGCTCAAATGCGAACATATCTCACACCCAGCACTAAGTATCATATTACCTCGTCAATATCTGCATGCATACGACACCAAATAATACTGACCGAAAATCAATGATGTGTGTGCATGTCTCTTACGTTCTTCCTGTGAGTCATACCACCGTGTCACAGACGTAATCGAGCAGATGTTAAAGAAAAAATCTCGCTCCCAACAACTACTGCATGTTACTCTCACAAGCGCTCTCCGTTCTACAGGTGCACCCAAGTACCCATGTTAAAACCTATAACCGCTTTACGAATCGAGACACGACATTACCTCTGAATGAGGTGGTGTTTTCTGGACAAATACCGTGACCTTTATCGTAGAAATGTGTGTATTAACAGCTAACGATGCAACCTCGCGATAAACTCAATGAACTTTGAAAGTCATTCGGCTGAGAAAGGTGAAATGCAAGCGCTATTTGCGACTCCATCACACCGCACCCAACTACATAATTCATTAGTTTTTGCAACGCATTCTGTCTCGAGATCATATCAGACGTTTCAGCGATATATCAGCTGAGTTATAGGTGATGACAGACAGTAGTAGATGATGTGATAATTGAGGTCCTAAGAAGAAAAATATACACTAACTGCTCAGATCTCTAGCCTTACACTATATATTATAAATTACGCCCATTCGAACACATACTTGCATAAACTAACACCCACAAGTCAGTCATGTTTCCACAGTCTCATATCTCTAAACGAGTCACCTCTTCGAACGTGTCCGCTACAGTAAAATTACAACCTCGTTTTAATCACACCCTACATATCTTGCAGTCGCACCCATTTCTGCACCTTTCCACAAGTGCTAGTTCCAATTTAAGTTGCCGAAAGACATATCCAACACCTTCTGCAACCTGTGTAGAAACAGATCGAGCTGAGTTACTGCAACAAATGGTTCAAATGGTTCTGAGCATCAGGCGAATTAACTTCTGAGGTCATCAGTCGCCTAGAACTTAGAACTAATTAAACCTAACTAACCTAAGGACATCACACACATCCATGCCCGAGGCAGGATTCGAACCTGCGACCGTAGCGGTCGCTCGGCTCAGGACTGTAGCGCCCAGAACCGCACGGCCACTCAGGCCGGCGTTATTGCAACAGGACCGTGTTTTCAGCATTCGGTGGAAATGCGTACAACGTGATACGCACCCTAACAAAGGAAAATAACGAACTATAAAAGCTCATCCTATTTACAAGTCACCTACGCGTCGATGAGGGCGCAGTGACGTATAGCTACGGTGGGCCTCCAGCGCCAAGAAAGAGATTTCACAATACTTCCCCAGAATAGCGTAGCATGCAGCCATCCAGGCATTCCTAACGGTTCACCAAGTCCTACACCTCAAACTGCAGCTGCCTATGTGTACACGATCATACACTACTGGCCATTAAAAATGCTACACCAAGAAGAAATGCAGATGATAAACGGGTATTCATTGGACAAATATATTACACTAGAACTGACATGTGATTACATTTTCACGCAACTTGGGTGCATAGACCCTGAGGAATCAGTACCCAGAACAAACACCTCTGGCCGTAATAACGGCCTTAATACGCCTGGGCATCGAGTGAAACAGAGTTTGGATGACGTGTACAGGTACAGCTGCCCACGCAGCTTCAACACGATACCACAGTTCATCAAGTGTAGTGACTGGCGTATTGTGACGAGCCAGTTGCTCGGCCACCATTGACCAGATGTTTTCAATTGGTGAGAGATCTAGAGAATGTGCTGGCCAGGGCAGCAGTCGAACATTTTCTGTATCCAGAAAGGCCCGTACAGGACCTGCAACATGCGGTCGAGCATTATCAGTGCTGAAATGTTGGGTTTCGCAGGGATCGAATGAAGGGTAGAGCCACGGGTCGTAACACATCTGAAATGTAACGTCCACTGTTCGAAGTGCCATCAATGCGAACAAGAGGTGACCGAGACGTATAATCAATGGCACCCCATACCATCACGCCGGGTGATACGTCAGTATGGCGATGACGAATACACGCTTCCAATGTGCGTTCACCGCGATGTCTCCAAACACGGATGCGACCATCATGATGCTGTAAACAGAACCTGGATTCGTCCGAAAAAATTACGTTTTGCCATTCGCGCCCTCAGGTTCGTCGTTGAGTACACCTTCGCAGGCGTCCTGTCTGTGATGCAGCGTCAAGGGTAACCGCAGCCATGGTCTCCGAGGTGATAGTCCATGCTGCTGCAAACGTCGTCGAAGTGTTGGTGGAGATGGTTGTTGTCTTGCAAACGTCCCCATCTGTTGACTCAGGGATCGAGACGTGGCTGCACGATCCGTTACAGCCATGCGCATAAGATGCCTGTCATCTCGACTGCTAGTGATACGAAACCGTTGGGATCCAGCACGGCGTTCCGGATTACACTCCTGAACCAACCGAT
The DNA here is from genome assembly GCF_021461395.2 of Schistocerca americana. Lineage (NCBI taxonomy): Eukaryota > Metazoa > Arthropoda > Insecta > Orthoptera > Acrididae > Schistocerca > Schistocerca americana. The sequence goes on along the minus strand of NC_060124.1, from coordinate 303,258,822 downwards.
TCCATATTCTGCTAAGAGTCATTGGATCTCGACCAACGCGAGCAGCAATGTCGCGATACGATAAACCGCAATCGGGATAGGCTACAATCCGACCTTTATCAAAGTCGGAAACGTGATGGTACGCAATTCTCCTCCTTACACGAGGCATCACAACAACGTGACGGTCAACTACGGTTTGTGTGTGACAAATCGGTTCGAAACTTTCCTCATGTCAGTACGTTGTAGGTGTCGTCGCCGGCGCCAACCTTGTGTGAATGGTCTGGAAAGCTAATCATTTGCATATCACAGCATCTTCTTCCTGTCGGCTAAATTTCATGTCTGTAGCACGTCATCTACGTGGTGTAGCAATTTTAATGTGCCAGTAGTGTATTAAATATAGAAACACCACAGAGACCGCTTTAAACTTTCATCACCTATACTCTAAGACAATTATCGTATGAGACGCTCCCTCTGGTCGTGATTCAAACACTGGTTTGTAACACGCTTTTGTACACTGCCAAACATCTCGTTTTCTGCCACGACTTCGAGGTCTGTGTCAGTTTCTAAACTGACAGTAAGACATTCTGATCAACGACCTCTCACAGAAAACTAGACATCAAACGGTGTATATCGTATTGTTATGGCGGATAGCATAACACTGGATGATTTTTAAATAAAATGCACTTACAACATAAGGAAACTAGATGAGTTTGGCAGCGTTGTGGAGAGTTTCCAAACCACCGTCCAAATATCTGAATGTTTCAGAAAGAAAAATGCTCCACCAGTATGTGATATTTGTCTCTTGTTAATATAAACTTTAAAAATAAAGTGGTATTAATAACAAAATGTATTCACAACCACTTGAAAGAATGAAATCTGTTAAATATCGTAAATAAAACGAAAAATTACTATGTGGAAGGGCTCGGTCATTACCTGTTGTCAGTAACCTAAGTCTCTCACCGTTGGGGGCGATATAATATATTTCGTGCTTGCTGTTTTGAAATACACTCCTGGAAATTGAAATAAGAACACCGTGAATTCTTTGTCCCAGGAAGGGGAAACTTAATTGACACTTTCCTGGGGTCAGATACATCACATGATCACACTGACAGAACCACAGGCACATAGACACAGGCAACAGAGCATGCACAATGTCGGCACTAGTACAGTGTATATCCACCTTTCGCAGCAATGCAGGCTGCTATTCTCCCATGGAGACGATCGTAGAGATGCTGGATGTAGTCCTGTGGAACGGCTTGCCATGCCATTTCCACCTGGCGCCTCGGTTGGACTAGCGTTCGTGCTGGACGTGCAGACCGCGTGAGACGACGCTTCATCCAGTCCCAAACATACTCAATGGGGGATAGATCCGGAGATCTTGCTGGCCAGGGTAGTTGACTTACACCTTCTAGAGCACGTTGGGTGGCACGGGATACATGCGGACGTGCATTGTCCTGTTGGAACAGCAAGTTCCCTTGCCGGTCTAGGAATGGTAGAACGATGGGTTCGATGACGGTTTGGATGTACCGTGCACTATTCAGTGTCCCCTCGACGATCACCAGTGGTGTACGGCCAGTGTAGGAGATCGCTCCCCACACCATGATGCCGGGTGTTGGCCCTGTGTGCCTCGGTCGTATGCAGTCCTGATTGTGGCGCTCACCTGCACGGCGCCAAACACGCATACGACCATCATTGGCACCAAGGCAGAAGCGACTCTCATCGCTGAAGACGACACGTCTCCATTCGTCCCTCCATTCACGCCTGTCGCGACACCACTGGAGGCGGGCTGCACGATGTTGGGGCGTGAGCGAAAGACGGCCTAACGGTGTGCGGGACCGTAGCCCAGCTTCATGGAGACGGTTGCGAATGATCCTCGCCGATACCCCAGGAGCAACAGTGTCCCTAATTTGCTGGGAAGTGGCGGTGCGGTCCCCTACGGCACTGCGTAGGATCCTACGGTCTTGGCGTGCATCCGTGCGTCGCTGCGGTCCGGTCCCAGGTCGACGGGCACGTGCACCTTTCGCCGACCACTGGCGACAACATCGATGTACTGTGGAGACCTCACGCCCCACGTGTTGAGCAATTCGGCGGTACGTCCACCCGGCCTCCCGCATGCCCACTATACGCCCTCGCTCAAAGTCCGTCAACTGCACATACGGTTCACGTCCACGCTGTCGCGGCATGCTACCAGTGTTAAAGACTGCGATGGAGCTCCGTATGCCACGGCAAACTGGCTGACACTGACGGCGGCGGTGCACAAATGCTGCGCAGCTAGCGCCATTCGACGGCCAACACCGCGGTTCCTGGTGTGTCCGCTGTGCCGTGCGTGTGATCATTGCTTGTACAGCCCTCTCGCAGTGTCCGGAGCAAGTATGGTGGGTCTGACACACCGGTGTCAATGTGTTCTTTTTTCCATTTCCAGGAGTGTATATTTAAGATACGTATGAGAGGGCGCCTGGCGCGGCAGCGATATCTTTGTTTTGAGCGGCTGGCATCCAGAGATGATACATCAGTTGCGAAGGTAGAGATTCCGTGCTGCTAAATTACATCCAGTCGCTGGTTCTTCGTGTATTACAAAATGGAACGTCAAACGGCTTGAGAACCCACTTCTTCACCACTTCCTGAGTTATTGTTGTCGACTTGCACTTCATGATTGACGATTTTTAGTTGTTCAGGTATGATGTTTTGAATTCTGAGACAGTAAAAGTGTTATCTTACGTGCTTGTTCTGTTCTAGTAACATGAAGTAAACCAGAAATTTTATCCAAATGACTGAACTTTATGCCACCTCCGATATATTATTCCAACAGATTTCAGCTACTCAAATATAATTTAATTAATGAGCCTTCAGCTCTGTTTCCATTTTCTCCATGTTCTCAGTTTCTGATATGGTGCTGATGATTAACAACTAGATTCAATTATCTGGTTGTTTACACTAATTAGAACTGACATTCCATTAAGAAATCCGATAGCCAAGTTTGCTAACGTTATTGCGAGAGTTAACATTATTAACTTCAGATAAGACTGACAAGGAGGAGCGACACTAGAACCACACGTACCCAGTTGTGGCTTATTCCACACAGGCGTAAATGTGTAAACATAAATCACTGCTCATTATCATTTTATTACTGTCAACACTAATGGTCTTACAACACACATAGTATACTGTTGATTACAATGTATAGAATGTTAAACTCTTATAACTGTCACATATGCTCATAGTAACATATGATACGTAACATCTGTTACGTAAAAATACTCGTTACTGTAGTCGTATGTAGATATCGATGTAGGCATTCCTCTGGATCATCTTTGGTGCGACATGCAAATAGTAATCAGGTGTGCAGCCGGCAGAATGCAGAGGAACCTCTCTCTTAACGTCATAAACTGACTGTTAATATAACACGAAGGAGAGCAGTATCTGGTACATTTTGTACTATTAACAATGTAGTAATTTATACCACTGTTCGATAACAGGTAACACTGTATAAATGTATTAAGAATTTCGTGATATGTATTGATACAGTCTGTTACATTACTTTATTTGTCATATTTCTATTTCAGCTGCCGAATCCTGGGTTTTATGTTATTTCATGCGATTGATTTTGTATCGCCTTGTAAGTTGTTGCAAATATTTTATGAGAGTGTTCGACATAATGCGAGATTTCGTTAACATATATACCATTTAGACGTAGAATTACAGTTCATTTTGCAATGTTCTTTCCACTGGTTTATCGGACGCTTGACTGGGTCTGTAGAGCAAAACTGGGTGTAGGATAAAGAAATTTCTGTCAGCAGCCCTTGCCAATTGGTCATGACGTTTTTCAACTATTTTACTTTTTGTTGGAAATGAGTAGGACATAACATTCTCAAAAAATTATGTTAGGAAATCTAATTTTAAAGCCTGCAGTACCAACGCTTAAGCATCGGACTTCATTGAACTTCTGCAGTGTCGTGTTATTTGTTATTTATGAGAGCCTAGAACTTGACAGTACTGACGGTGTTTTATCCAGAATTAGAAGCTTAGCAGATGTAAGCACTCAAAGCGATTTAACTGTTCATTAAATCTGTATTCCACTGCAAGGTCATCATATCTGAACAGATTTCACTCACATCATTTCAGATCACTGCATCTTTATCCATTTTATCACCATCGATTCATTAACTTCACTTTATTTCTTTGCATATAACTGCGCTCTCAAGTTTGTAGCAACGCCTTTAGATGTTCATGCTTAATTTTATTTGACACTTGATGGTTGCACTTAGTGTGTATTACATGATGGAAGAACAGCGTCCAACGGTGCGTGGCACCATTACCTGTGAAAAAGGCTCCAATCGCCTGAAACGCTTAGGCTCGTTGCTCCAACTGCTGTGGAAGGTGGTGTGTTGTTTGCTTGCTGAACCTTGCGTCTTAAGGACAGCCTTGGAAAGAGGACCGAGGTAATCATTCCTCCATTTAGCACTTCTGACTTGTGTATCAGTAGCTTCTGCTCGCAGAGCTGTGTACATACTGAAACTGAAACCTTATAAAGCAACGGCAGCGCATTGTCTTACCAATTCAGTTTCAGGAGCGCAACCTCTCAGGGCGGCATAGACAAGATTACACTACTTACAGTAGGTACAGGATGGAATGTTCCTGCTGTGACACATTGCTGTGTCGGACATGCTAATTGAGCAAGTTCTTCTTTGCGAATTCTTGAGAAAAACGCTAACATTGCCCCCACTGGATTTCTTCTCTGTCGACCGCACATTATAGCTTGCATTTATTAGATCTTTGGAGTTTTCACTATTACGATAATGGAAGTTCAGAATATTGGGATGGCACCAGAATCACACAATTTTTTGCGTCTCTAAATCACGAAACGAGAAATACTCTTAAGTTTCAAGAGTCAGTCTAGCATCCAAGTATGCACAAGAGATCACGGTACACAATTATCACTTATTGAGGACAGTGATATATCACATCAATCATCACAAGAGCTTTTAGCCATGTATAACATTCGTCCCTCCGCACAAACGTGTTGCCTTTCAGACTGCTTGTCGCGGACTGTACTTACATACGTGTTCCAATGCTGGTTTAAACTTAAGTTTACTTTTAACTACATGATACTAGAATGTGTAATGCACACACATTGTCAGCACTAAGCTTGTTACGAACTGCGTGATAAGCTACATTGATCAGCACTCGTATTGCCTCTCTGAAAGCCCGTTCTAGACAGCATACAGGAACTAGCGTTCAATTACGCACCTGCTCGTTCAGGGCGCCCTCAAGATTAGTCATTTCAGTCCACCAATGGTATATGAAATGAAACATTTAACTAATTTTGGGGCGTTGAATTAGAGTAATTGAAAGTACAATTAAAAGCCAGCCGTGTGGATAAGGTCATCATACTTGCTGGAACTCTAGACAAACATTTAAATAGTAAATGTAAACAATGAAACCTACGCGCTTTCCGCCAATGCTGACGGGCGAATCACAGCTTTCTCTGTGTACGATTCCGCACGAGTCATCCTCGTTTCCATGCTCTCCGGTCATCATTCGTTTGTAAGATGTGGTGCTTTATTGATCTCGCCTGCTTGTTAGATAGTTACAGGGTCCACACGATATTCCAACAATTCTTTTATAGGAATAGTGCGGAGCTACTCAGTTTACAGGTTATGTATAAATTATGACTGTTAACGGTAATGGACACATTATTACTTTAATCGTACTCATGCAACAACATTTAGAAATAAGTTGCCTTTTGTTTTACTGCCTGGTAGTTTTTAAGTGAAAATTCGTGACTGTATTAGGAGGAGGTCTCCAGAAGAAATGATTTTAGATTAGATTTAAAATTTCCTTCGCTATCTGTCAGACATTTTATGATATAATCAAGAAATTGAGTTGCTGTACATTAAACTTCTTTCAGAGTCAGTGACGGCTTTAATAATGGGTAACGAAGGACATTTTTAGCTGTAGTGTGGAGGTCATTGTGCTTCTGAATTTGTGATGGATTATTTATGACTAGTTTCACTACCGAATATTGTGACGGCGCAGTTAAAATGCCTAGCTCCTTGAAGAGCCACCATATTGGCTCGAAAGTAATTCCAGGAAAAAATCTTCCGCGAAAATAACTGACTGAGAGGAGAAAAATTACAAAAAAAAAAAAAATTGTACTGAAATGTAAGACGTGGATATGTACCATAAACATTTGTTCTAACATTTGATACAACACATAGGCAACAAATTTTTTCTTACTCTCATCATGATCAGTACCAGTATTCACTTATACACTCTCACTCCTATCATTTTCCTCATTCTCTTTCCGCAGTACGTCATCCTCGCTGCCATCCAGTGCATTCGATATGCATCATTTCTTGAACCCCTTGATAATGGACTCTGATGATGATAAGGACCATGAAGCAAGAATCCACTTGCACAAAAGGGCGACTGGTGGCTTCTTCGTCTTACCTAACGGTGTAAGGACAATGTATTCTTCTAGGATCCTGTCTGAATACATTTTTCGGAAGTTGTCCTCGAACGGTTTTTTTATGGCCACATCTTTTACACGTGCTTATGAAGTCTTTCCTCTAAGTATTACGACAAGCTCTGACTTTTGTGCAGCAAGTTTATCTTTTACTTCAGCAGTTAGATGTCTCGTTAAAGCATCCGACTCGCTTACCAAGCAGTGCCCCAGGTCAGCGATTCCATTCGATAGAAAACTAATCACCCATCAGTTGCGTTGTCATCTAGCCCTTTTCTTGCCAGCGATACTAAAGGTTTCTTTGAGCACGGCTTTTCTCTTCAAAACGATATAAGGGGATAACTTCCCCGTCGGCTGTAACAGCTAACATTATAGTTATTAATTTTTTTTCATTCCAAGTGCTTCTTAATGAGATACTTTTTGCCTCTTTCATGTCTACTGTCGTTCTGTTCGTCATGTCGAAAAATACTGGTGTTCTGTGAGCATTGCCACACTGATGAATATTATATAAGCGACACGTTCGCAAATGGATGACGTAACACTGGAAGTTAATTATGTTCTCCTCGAAATCTGCTTGCATTTTCTATACTAGCGTAGCATTTCGTCGGAGAGTGAGACTATTTCTCCGCATAAAGCGACGACACCAACTAATACTCGTGCGAAATTCTCAGTGTGGCTCGTTTAAGACTTTTGCGATTTCCAGGATGATAAATTGTCGTAGGATAGGCATCTCATCTATCCTCTTGTCTTGCGCATAGGAAAGAACCTTAAGTTCCGGATACTTGTCACATTTCTGTCCCTTGAACGATTTTATCGTTTTCCTCTTTAGCAACCCAACGTCACACACTAGGTTAGTCCAGTCAGTATCTTATTCCGACCTCTCTGTTGGTTGCCTATGTGTTGTATCAACACAACTGTAAGTTTGAAGCTTGCATCGTAACTACGCCGAAATTTCTTGGCTTGATGACGATTTTCATTCTAAATGGTCGTTCATACCGTCATAAATTAGGCTTTCTTACCAATATCCATCTGAAACTGAATTATAAGCCAAAGAAACAGTACTCATAGACCTACACACTACTAACGCAAATAAAACACCATAAAAGTTTTCTTTGCTGGTTAATAAAATGCCTTGTCGCCCGTTTCGGCTACGGACTCTAGTTGTATTGCTGCAAATGAGCTTCATTTTTGTACTGCAATTACTTTTGTAAAAATTCAAGGTAGCGGATGCAAACCGCGAGCTAACATTTGGAACATGAAATCTGGATAAAAAGTGTAGCTTATTTTAGTGTCAATACGTACCTAGGTGACGTTCATGGATGAACACCACATACTGTTCTCAAACCCTGTAGGACTCCATTTGTGATTACTTGCCAGTCACTAGGACTTTGTAGGCTTCCGATATTGTTCAAATTATTCAGCACAGCCTTATGTATTCTATTTGTTAAGTATGATTCAAAGTCGTCTATAATCATCAGTTCTGTAAAACTTGAATTTTCCTAAGAGTGTAATATGATCTACACAGTCAAATACCTTAGAAAGACCACAAAAAGTACCAACCCATGATATTTCATTATTTAAGGCTTGTAATAAATGGTGAGTGAATGTATAAATAGCCTTCTCAGTCGGGAACCCTTCTGGAATCCATATTATGATTTGCTAAATCAATTGTTTCCACATAAGTGTAGGAATCTTCGTGACTAGGTTACTTTTTAGAGTATTTTGGCAAAAGATGTCAGTAAGATAACTGGATGATAATTATTTGAGCCTGTCTTGTCAGTTTTCTCATAAAGAGGTTTAAGAATCACATGTTTTAACCTGCTTGTAAAAATTCTGGCCGGTAGCTGTGGCCGAGCGGTTCTAGGCGCTTCAGTCTGGAACCGCGCGACCGCTACGGTCGCAGGTTCGAATCCTGCCTCGGGCATGGATGTGTGTGATATCCTTAGGTTAGTTAGGTTTAAGTAGTTCTAAGTTCTAGGGGACTGATGACCTCAGATGTTAAGTCACATAGTGCTTAGAGCCATTTGAGCCATTTTTGTAAAACTTCTCTCTCCTAGTGACGCACTGCATACATCGCTAGCGACGTTACTTTTTAAGCTCTGACTGTTAACACCCCAACTACCTGCCCTGGTAGTTCGCTTAGTTTTCTGGCAGTGTGTCTTTCCTCATCATGTTGATGCTATCCAGCATAGCATGTAGTTCGACAGCCTTTTAAGTTGTTTGGTTCATATTTTGCTTAGAGTTGTTATTGTTCCCTTCGCTGCTTTTAGACCCCAATTTCTCTATGAAATTCCATTAATAGCACATGAGTTTTTGTTTTTAGAGCTTTTAGAATTCCGTTAATTTCAGCGATGGGTTTTGGCGCTCCTTCTAGTTGCTTAATGTTTATGCTGTTTTTGCTGATACATTTAGAAAGTCATTGTTAAAGGTACTTGTAGCTTTTGAATTACCAGTCACAATATTATCATTAAGTTCATTGTTATGGAATCTTGTACATTGTCTGGCTGTCCTGTCTTCATAGTATCTTGATTTACTCTGACTTTTATATATTTCGCTGCAGCGCGAGTCTTTAGGAACTGTGTGATAAAATATAACTAGATATGTGCTGAAATGGAGCATAAATGCCACAACTCTCCCAACGATTCATATCAGAATAGAACAGAATGGATGGAAATTGTAGTAAGTCATATTATCGGATGTACCCCATGCCACTGAGCCATGGGAGGCTCGTGTTCATATCGTTTATTGCTTGACATCTTGTCTTAGTGGTACTGCGATCCTGTTTCTTATTCGATTTACTGGCGTCACTAAGTTTCTGGCTTACCTGTCCGTGAGTGGCAGCAGCAGCGCTTATTCATAAGAGCACTGTTTTACTGTCCTCGGAGCGACCGCTAGTGTTTCCGAGTCGTCGTGTGTCGGGAGTTGAGTCGGGACGGAGCAGCAGTGAGGTCCAGACAGCCAAAACTCGCCCGTCCATTGCCGATACACATGAATTGAGTGGGAACGACCTTGGTTGGTTGCTCGGTCGGTCGTCTCATTGGAAGACGTATATTTGGTTGGTGACCGCTTCTGGGTTCTCTGTGTGTGTCGACTTGTGATTCGTCCTTGTTGTTCCACAGTCACTGGTTTTAGTATTGTTCGAGTTGTTTGTGGAAGTGTTTTGTGGAACCTTGTGTAGCTTGTGTGGTTTTGACTGAGCAGCTATTCCAATGCTGTCTGTGTGCTGCAGGCAGTCAGTCGGTTGGGACGGAGCAGCAACGAAGTCTACACGGCATGCGGACAGGCCGGGACCACTGGAGGCATGCACGCGCTGTCGGATCGTGAGGCGCTAGCTGCGAGAGCGACAAAGTTCGTTGCTCACCGAACCTGGAAGCTGAAGTTGAGTGATCGGTAACATGTTAGGAAACCTCATCTATTGCGACATCTCTTCGTTCATTTGCGGGTTGTTGCTCCCTGGGCCGTTTAGGCTAGCAGCAACCTATGATGTGTTGTAGTCGGCGAAATCTTGCAGCCATCTTCCTATGTTGTGATTAATTATTAAATTGACTGTTGCTTGCCAGCGAAGTGCACCAGCGATATTTTCAGCTCTATGACTGTTAACACCCCAGTTACCTGCCCTGGTAGTTGGCTTAGTTTTCTGGCAGTGTGTCTTTCCTCATCATGTTGATGCTATCGAGCATAGCATGTAGTTCGACAGCCTTTTAAGTTGTTTGGTTCATATTTTGCTTAGAGTTGTTATTGTTCCCTTCGCTGCTTTTAGGCGCCAATTTCTGAAGGCCTTCCGGAGTGGCCGTGCGGTTCTAGGCGCTACAATCTGGAGCCGAGCGACCGCTACGGTCGCAGGTTCGAATTCTGCCTCGGGCATGGATGTGTGTGATGTCCTTAGGTTAGTTAGGTTTAATTAGTTCTAAGTTCTAGGCGACTGATGACCTCAGAAGTTAAGTCGCATAGTGCTCAGAGCCATTTGAACCATTTTGAACCAATTTCTGAAGATGTAGTGATGTTTGTATCCTCGTCCTCAGCCGATATTTTCCATCGTTGTGCCATTGGCCAGATGGAAGGGAATTGGTTAAATTGTTGTTTGGTTCTCGGGTCGTCCTAGATTGGGTAGCTATCCGATTATTTATCTTCAACTCTTCAAATTCCTTAAAATTGGTTCTATCTGAAATTGTCTGTAATCCAGGCCCTAAGCCATTAGTTATTCGATGTGTTACGTGTGGCCTTCAGCCGAGGATTTACGTGAAGCCCTTTTAATAAGGCCTTCAGCCATGTGTATTCTTTAAAGGAAATTTTTTTTTTATGAGAAGGAAAGGGTTTATTTTAAATTGTTTGTCTGACTTGTTCTTCAGGCCTTCAGCCATTGTTTCAAATTTGTTTGTCGCCTTGAGCCATGCAATAAGTTAATATTTCTTTATTTTGGCTTTCGGCCATTCTGTTGTAACTTTAAAAAGAAATTTCTTAGTTAGAAAAATGTTTATTAATGTGTTTTAATTATAGTTGTCCTTCAGACGTGTAGTGTAGACCTTCAGCCACTAATTGTTTCAATTGCATGATTTTTAATTTTTTTACCTTCCATTTTTAATTGCTTTTGATTTCTAAGCCACGCCTTCAGCTGTTCTATTTTTTGGTGTGGTTTTGGGCCTTCAGCCCAGAAGGCATCTCAAGTTTTCTTTAACTAGGCCTTTAGCCGTATTTTCTAATTGTGATCTTTTAAAGCAATGTGTAAATAAGTGGTTCTTAGAAAAATAAAGAATTGTGCAACTCACAGTAACTGTTTATGGCCCCATCCACAATCGTAACATTATTCTGTGCGCTCTTCGAGTACCTATCAACCAGGTTTCAGCCACGCATCTTACATTGCTTTCCAGACATAGATGTAGAGATGGAGATGTAGAGATAGAGATGTAGAAAAGTCGGTAATCTCTTTTAGATCAGTTTACTTAAGAGAAGAAAAGTATATTTGTAACTGATGACATCAGACAATACGCTATAGGTTCAAGTGTATCCAGACAGTCCAATGTAATGCAGAATTGATTAATAGATGTTAAGATAGGCGGACCCATAAGTGTAAAGGCGGTGGAAAGTACACGGTTGTTATAAATTAGTTGTATGAAAGTAACCCTTAATTGTGAAATGCTAAATAACTTACAAAAATGTTTGATACAGTGTTGAATATAGTATATCTTCAGTTTTTATTTTGCCTGCTAAGACTGTTAGCTCTCGACGTTCCCGCTAGTTGCCATGCGCGAATGAGTTATTCCAACAGTCATCTTGCAGTCATTTAACGGCGCAGAGAGTGAAGAGTGTTGTTTATGTTTTCTTGAATCCAAATCCGCTGCTGAAGTTCAGAGACAATTCCGGACTAAATATCGGAAACCATCACCTCGAAGACCAACTATTATTAATAGGTCGCCGAAACTGGCTGTGTAACACATAGAACTCCGGGTCATGGTCGACCAGCACTCTATGATGCAAAAACAGAATAAGTTCTGTGTCTTGCATTTGTAGTCCGGGTAAATCAACGAGACATACCACTTTAGAATTGAATATGTCTAGTGTTACACTGTGGAAGGTAACACACACCTGTCATTCAAACCCTACAAATTGGAAATGTTGCAAGCTTTAAGAGAAAGTAACAAAGAAAAACTAGTAGAATTTCATGTAGAAATGTTTAACAAAATGCACTCTGAAGATGATTTTCTTAATGAAATTGTTTTGAGTGATGAATTCACCGTCCATACCTGTGCGGTAAAGTGAATCGGCATAATGTTCGGATATGGGATCAGCAGAAACCACGTCACGTAATCGAACATGAATGGGTAATTTCTTTCTTTTTTTGCACTGTAGATCCTTTCTTTTTCGACCAGTCAACTGTAGCTGGCATATCGCACCTAGATACGCTTGAAAATTATGTAATGTGTCAATTACTACAGGATATGGGTACATAATTTATTGTCTCGCAAGATGGCGTGCTATCACATTACTGTCGTGAAATTTTCGCGTATCTCTGTAGTATTGTCCCAACTAGGATTGGACGTCGCAGAAGAATATCCTGGCCATCATGATTACCTGATTTAACCTCAATGGACTTCTGTGTGCGGGGTTACATTAAACGCAGTGTTTGTTCCTCCGTTTTCGGGAAACTCCGACGAGCTGCGACAACGGAAAACACAAGCAGCTGGCAGCATACGTTAAGACTCGCTTTATGGGATTTGGCAGCAAACGGATTACAGATGGGACATTTGTCGCGTTGCAAAAGATAGGCACAGTGAACATTTGGATATAAAACTTGAAGATATACTTCATTCAGTGCCGTATCAAACATTTCTGTAAGGTACTTACCTTCTTTGCAATTAAAGGTTACATCTGTATAATTATTCTATAAACACCCCAGATTCTGTTGCCAGTAGGGAAGCAAATGAGCTGATCAGGAGAGCTCAGCGACTTCGAATATGGACTAGTCATTGGATGTCATCGGGTAACAAATCCATCAAGGACATTTCAGTTCTTCCATAGCTGCCGAAGTCTACTGCTGGTGACGTCACTGTGACGTGGAAATGAAAAGGACGGACCACATCTAAACCAAGGCCAGGCAGACCTCATATACCAAACGGATAGGAACCATCGGGAGAGTTACCGTAAAAAATTGCATGAAATGAGCGGTGGGAAACAATTTGGAGTTCCAAACTGCTACATGCATATGAGCTAGCGCAGTGACTGTGCATAGGGAGTTAAAAACAATGGCGTAGGATGGTGGAGCAGCTGTTCAGCAGCCAGACATCCCTCTAGTCAGTGCTGAGCAACGCTTGAGGTAACGCCACTAGACAGTGGATAAGTGGAAACGAATCATTTGGAGTGATGAAACGCGCTACGGCGTGTGGCAGTCTCATAGAAGGGTTGACGTTTGGCGAATACCTGGAGAACATTACCAACCATCATGTGTAGTGCCAGTAGTGAAATACGGAGAAGGTGGTGTTACGGCATGTGGTTTTATTAACTGTAACAAAAGTCATGTAAAAGGTATGCACTCATTTTGAATGTTTTTAATCGTTGAAACAGTGCTAATATGGACACTACAGTAGTCGCAGCTTTTGTGGTGACTGATTTGTTTAATATGTTAATCTGCAAAACTTACAAAAACTCAAACGATAAAGTGGAGACAGTTTGATAATTGAAAAAGTTACTGCATAAATACTCGACGAACTGAAACATAAGTTATATAATAGTACATACCAAAATATGAAAACGAAGCACATGCGAGAAGCATGGAGTCATGTATCTTAGACATATGCTAAGATGACCCTGGCTAGTTAAGGCGACCTGTGCCGCGTAATTGGCAAACTGCCATTAGACGGCATCAGTTGTCTGGCATAAGCTGTACAATTCGACATTTAACTTACAGATATAGAAAATAGGAAGGCGTAGCCTTGTAGAGCTTTAATAAAAGACGCATTTTTTTTTCGAAAACAGAGCCAAGAGAATATCGTTAACATAACACCTTGTGTATAACTGAATGGGAGAAGAGCAGGGGGATGGGATCAATGGAAGGTAACAGGAAGGGAGGGGGTGGGGGAGCGTTAAATACACTCCTGGAAATTGAAATAAGAACACCGTGAATTCATTGTCCCAGGAAGGGGAAACTTTATTGACACATTCCTGGGGTCAGATACATCACATGATCACACTGATAGAACCACAGGCACATAGACACAGGCAACAGAGCATGCACAATGTCGGCACTAGTACAGTGTATATCCACCTTTCGCAGCAATGCAGGCTGCTATTCTCCCATGGAGACGATCGTAGAGATGCTGGATGTAGTCCTGTGGAACGGCTTGCCATGCCATTTCCACCTGGCGCCTCAGTTGGACCAGCGTTCGTGCTGGACGTGCAGACCGCGTGAGACGACGCTTCATCCAGTCCCAAACATGCTCAATGGGGGACAGATCCGGAGATCTTTCTGGCCAGGGTAGTTGACTTACACCTTCTAGAGCACGTTGGGTGGCACGGGATACATGCGGACGTGCATTGTCCTGTTGGAACAGCAAGTTCCCTTGCCGGTCTAGGAATGGTAGAACGATGGGTTCGATGACGGTTTGGATGTACCGTGCACTATTCAGTGTCCCCTCGACGATCACCAGTGGTGTACGGCCAGTGTAGGAGATCGCTCCCCACACCATGATGCCGGGTGTTGGCCCTGTGTGCCTCGGTCGTATGCAGTCCTGATTGTGGCGCTCACCTGCACGGCGCCAAACACGCATACGACCATCATTGGCACCAAGGCAGAAGCGACTCTCATCGCTGAAGACGACACGTCTCCATTCGTCCCTCCATTCACGCCTGTCGCGACACCACTGGAGGCGGGCTGCACGATGTTGGGGCGTGAGCGGAAGACGGCCTAACGGTGTGCGGGACCGTAGCCCAGCTTCATGGAGACGGTTGCGAATGGTCCTCGCCGATACCCCAGGAGCAACAGTGTCCCTAATTTGCTGGGAAGTGGCGGTGCGGTCCCCTACGGCACTGCGTAGGATCCTACGGTCTTGGCGTGCATCCGTGCGTCGCTGCGGTCCGGTCCCAGGTCGACGGGCACGTGCACCTTCCGCCTACCACTGGCGACAACATCGATGTACTGTGGAGACCTCACGTCCCACGTGTTGAGCAATTCGGCGGTACGTCCACCCGGCCTCCCGCATGCCCACTATACGCCCTCGCTCAAAGTCCGTCAACTGCACATACGGTTCACGTCCACGCTGTCGCGGCATGCTACCAGTGTTAAAGACTGCGATGGAGCTCCGTATGCCACGGCAAACTGGCTGACACTGACGGCGGCGGTGCACAAATGCTGCGCAGCTAGCGCCATTCGACGGCCAACACCGCGGTTCCTGGTGTGTCCGCTGTGCCGTGCGTGTGATCATTGCTTGTACAGCCCTCTCGCAGTGTCCGGAGCAAGTATGGTGGGTCTGACACACCGGTGTCAATGTGTTCTTTTTTCCATTTCCAGGAGTGTATAAATAGGTTGCGGAAGATTATTAATTGCGGTAGAAAGGCAACATTCGCATAAAAATACATAATAAAATTAGAAGATCGATAACATGACATCTTAGGGTCTAACAAACAAAAGATACGTGTGTAAAAGGGACAACCACTTAATGTAACAGAGCTTAGGACTGCTTAAGCCGCGTGGGATTAGCCGAGCGGTCTGGGGCGCTGCAATCATGGACTGTGCGGCTGGTCCCGTCGGAGGTTCGAGTCCTCTCTCGGGCATGGGTGTGTGTGTTTGTCCTTAGGATAATTTAGATTAAGTAGTGTGTAAGCTTAGGAACTGATGACCTTAGCAGATAAGTCCCATAAGATTTCACACATATTTGAACATTTTTTGACTGCTAAAAAATAGGGTAAGAGAGTGCCAGACTGCCGAACGGGAGGCGTGTATAGTCAGGAGCTAGAGGATGAAGTCATCAGAAACCAATGAAAATATCATTAAAAATTAACCGAGCTTATGAAACTTCCTTATGTCATAGAAACCAGCGTAACATTAACAGGCTTACACGTGTAAATACGGACATTAATAAAGTCAAATGGACATGCATTGTCAGAAGTCTCGTAAAATGCATCCAAAAGTAATAAAAAGTTTTTTTAGTGTTTATTTCGAACGTATGAGAAGGAATAAATTATAGCACTTAAAAGTATAAGCGAACGGATAAACCACAAATTGTTAAAACTAAGGTAACAAATGACTGAGGATAACAAATTCGGGAACGCCTGACAGGCGCGTAGGTGCGTGAGATGCTCGTATTGGTAGAGCGGCTGATATGAAGAATTATGTATGCAGCAAATAATATAAGTAATTCGCAAGCGGTAGATGATTCCCCCCCCCCCCCCCTCTCTCTCTCCCCCTTCCTGGTACCAGTCATTGCTCTCCCCCCTTCGTACTCTCATTGGGCTATACACTAACGTTAACGATATTCTTTAGCCTTTGTTTTTGAAAATTTTGTATCCTGCATTAAAGCCCTGCGTGGCTACGACATCCTATTTTGCATCATTTGTAGCTTATAAGCCAAGAAGTACTGCTAACACCACACAACTGATGTCACCTAGCGGCTAGTTTGTCTGTTTACGTGGCACAAGTCGCCTTAACTAGCCAGAGTCATCTTGGCGTGTGTCTAAGTTACATGACTCCATGTTTCACGCATGTGGGTCCTGTTCATATTTGTATGTACTTTTGTATAACATTTGTGCCAGTTTCTGAAATATTTGTGTAACAACTTTTTCAACAATCAATCAGTCTCCGCCGTTCTATCTGAGGTTTAGTTACTTTTCCAGATTATCTGGCGATTATACCGAAACGCGTCATTAAATAAATCAATCGTCACAAAACCTGTGGCTCATGTATTTTTTGTAGTAACCATATCAGCACTGTTTGACTGTTTAAAAGTAGTCTCTTTATGGTTAAGGTGTGGTACATTCATTGTTCATTAGTAATCGGTAACTGTGATAGATGTGAACAAGCCTTGCCGCATTGTGCACCGCGTAAAGTAGAAGAACTGCTCGGAGACAGTGATTGTTGTATCAGCATGACAATGCACCCTGTCATAAAGCAGCAACTATGAGGCAATGGTATGTGGACAATGACGTTCCTGAAATCGACAGACCTGCCCTCAATCCCGACCTGAACCCAATAGCACACTCTTGGGCTGAGTCACGATGTCGACTTCACCCTAGCCCACAGCATCGAACGTCACTACCTTCTCTGGGCTCGACTCTTGGGAAGTAATGTGCCACCATTCCCCCTGGGACATTGAAATACCATACTGAAGATGTCCACAAAAGAGTTCAA
This sequence comes from Schistocerca americana, assembly GCF_021461395.2. NCBI lineage: Eukaryota > Metazoa > Arthropoda > Insecta > Orthoptera > Acrididae > Schistocerca > Schistocerca americana. The sequence continues at coordinate 303,241,543 of NC_060124.1, read as the reverse complement.
GCCGTCATAAAGGCGAAGTTGACACCACACCCCACCTTAATATCCACTAAAAGTGTGCGCCAGCTTTTTTCTTCCATAGGAACAGCACTTGCTATACAGCGACTGATCACTCACACTCTTTTACAGTCGTGCGGCGCTCGCGATTAACTGCCATGCAGTGCTCTTGTTCACAGTCTGTCTTGCTAACCAGCGAAGCCCAATCTATGGTCGCGCGGAGTAGCTGCGTGGTCTGAGGCGCCATACCTCAGTTCGCGGGGCTCCTCCTGTCGGAGGTTCGAGTCCTGCCACGGTCGTGGGTGTGATTGTTGTCCTTACCGTAAGTAAGTAGTGTGTCAGCATAGGGATCGATAACCTCACCAGCTTCGTCCCTACAGGAACTTAACCATAAATTTCCAAATTTTCCCAGTCATTACAAGATTGTAGATAAGGAATGCTGTAAAGGTGCACAATCTGTTAGTCATGCTTGGAAGGTAAACGCAAATCTCATTCCAAGCAGTTCAACCGTTCTACTGCTGTTCTCGAATGCATTTGACTATACAACATTTAGCGAACTCATAATGATATTCCTCGTATTGAAGATACATGCCTAGTGACCGAAAGTAGCAGTTTGGGAAGCTTATGCAACATAACTGGGAACTTTGCCGTACAGTATATTACAGGAGATAATACAGTTAGTTGCGCTGAACACACTGACGGCCAACAACGAAATGATGTGACAAGAGACTCGGCTAAGAGCGACAAGCTTTTCCGCCGGACAACGTGACGTCACTGGGACTGGATTACTGCGGAATGATCCGCGCCGCCGCAGCGAAGTCAGGCGCAACTGGCAGATGAAATCATCGCAGTCATCCTGAGAAGCCCCGCACACGAGCGCGCTTGTTGGGTGCCCACAGGGCGAACGCTGCCCAACGCGGCTGGCCTTCTCTCGGATCGCATAAGCTGTAGTACACATTCTCGATTTGTAGTTTCCTGCCTTCATTAATTGTTCATTCACTCTGTAAGTTTACTTCTTAAATTAGATACATAAAGTACATCTTAACTAACTATTGGTAAAAACTGGAACGTGCTATATGACTCATAATTAGTGCACATCCGGTTTACTATATAACTGTTGTGGAATATAGTCATCTCTGGGATGGAATCTTAAAACTTTAATAAAGTTACACATTTTTTCTCGTGGTCTGGTAGAATAGCTGTACATACATATTGCCATTGTCATCTTTGTGGGACATTTTTTACACATTTACGATTGAAACACTTCTTTGTACATTCCCTTGCTATCTATTTTCTTCCAAAATGAAATCTTGACAACTGCTGATTGTCTGTGTACATTGTAAACAACAATCTTTTGCAAAACTATTAACCTTTGAAAGATGTTTACATCTCCACAAAAAGAAAATAACTGTGCTGTTGACGTAATTTACGTTTATTTATAAGTTACTGCCTGGCGCTAGAATATTCTCAAAAGTTAATTTTTATAATCACACTACATTTCAGTTAACGTTTCAGTTATGGGCAAATATTACTTTCTTTGATGTTAGAATTTAATGTTTCGATACGAAAGATATTAATATTTAAATTAATTACAGATTCGATATCCATCTTTTTAGATTTCACAGGTTCATTTACGTTAACTTTTCCATCAATTTTCTGTAATGACATACATTCCACGAAGCTAACTACATATTCTTAATCGCGTACCAGAAATCTAAACTTTGAGTAAAATATCGCAATTTTAAGTATCCCACATAAAATTCTTGAAATTTGGCATATCCGCCTGTTGCTCATAACAAATGCAATGTATAGTATAATACAAGAGTGCAGCACTAAAAAAATTGTTATTTTGAATAGTATATATCTATTTGTCCTTCTTTTCTTTCAAAATGATCACTATAACAATGAACCTTTTTTTAAAAGTATTGGACTTACGTACTTGAAAAAAACCAAACTGAATTATTTTGTTAGTTATGTCCCATAATGAATCTAAATCGAATCATAAAATATATCAAAATACAGGGTGTCTGGGCTAGAGGTATAAAAAAGCATTTGTTTGCATTCTAGTACCTATTAAGATTTATAACTTCATTTGCCCAACGTTAGACACAGGAGATCTTACACTTTTACGCATGTCGGAACAGTTAAATGTGGACTCAGTCAATAGCTCGACAGATATCGAAATGGTATTCCACTTCTCGCCACGTGTTCATAAGAATGAACGGTATTATAGCCTTTATTTCAGAGTACATCGTTTGTCTCTAATCTACCAGATCTCGAACGCTTGTTCTGTGAACATTGTCCTTGGTAAATTAATCCCCCATGCACTGAAATCCAACGGAGTCAGATCGGAAGAGCAAGAGCTACCTCAAATGAAACATCCACATGATAATGGAGGGAGGTATCATCCTGCTGGAAAATGGCGTCGGGAGGCACTTTCGGAACTGCATAGTTTGCCAACATATCGAGATAGCTGTGTCCTGTCGTTGCTGCGCATGCGCCATGCGACTCAGCGCTGCTTGAATGATGAGGATCACATCTTGGTGAGTATCTCTATCGAGTGTGTACTTACTCAACAACATAAAATGTCGGGTTTTTTCGTTATAAGGATTTATTGGTGTCCTGTATCCAGGACACCGTGTACATGGATCGCCTTCTTCACTAAGGGAATCTTGTCTCTATCCTAATGCATTTCAACACACACGTCCTGTTCCTTAAATCTTGTCATCTATGAGAACCTCAAGGGAAAATGGAACGAGTCAAGTCATACGATAACAAACAGTCTCTACAGGAGTAAATCCAGACGCTTAATCAACAAGAGTTTCCTTTCTCCGCTTGCAAAGTTACCTCTCTTCGTGGCATGGAAGTTGTGTCTTCAGCGTGTAGGTGACTGCGATGGACGTATACCAGGCAAAGCGAACTTAAGACACAGCCAGGAAGCACGGATGAGTGGGAGGGATAGTGGCAGCAATAGCATACCATCTGATACATTTAAAATGAGTGCTGTCACACGCTGCACTCTTATACACTATTGGCCATTAAAATTGGAACACCACAAAGATGATGTGCTACAGACGCTTTTCAGAGCATTCACACGCCGGTGGGGACACCTACAACGTGCTGACATGAGGAAAGTTTCCAACCAATTTCTCATACACAAACAGCAGATGACCGGCGTTGCCTGGTGAAACGTTGTTGTGATGTCTCGTGTAAGGAGGAGAAATGCGTAACGTCACGTTTCCGACTTTGATAAAGGTCAGATTGTAGCCTATCGCGATTGCGATTTATCGTATTGTGACATAGCTGCTCGCGTCGGTCGAGATCCAATGACTGCTAGCAGAATATCGAATCGGTAGGTTCAGGAGGGTAATACGGAACGCTGTGCTGGATCTCAACGGCCTCGTATCACTAGCAGTCGAGATGACAGGTATCTTATCCACATGGCTGTAACGGATTGTGCAGCCATGTCTCGATCCCTGAGTCAACAGATGGGAACGTTTGCAAGACAACAACCATCTGCATGAACAGTTCGACGCCGTTTACAGCAGCATGGACTATCAGTTCGGAGACCATGGCTGCGATTATCCTTGACGCTGCATCACAGACAGGAGCGCCTACGATGGTGTACTCAAAGACGAACCTGGGTGCACGAATGGCAAAACGTAATTTTTTTCGGATGAATCCAAGTTCTGTTTACAGCATCATGATGGTCGCATCCGTGATTGGCGACATCGCCGTGAACCCACATTGTAAGCGTGTATTCGTCATCGCCATACTGGCGTGTCACCCGGCGTGATGGTATGGGGTGCCATTGGTTACACGTCTCGGTCACCTCCTGTTCGCATTGACGGCACTTTGAACAGTGGACGTTACATTTCAGATGAGTTACGACCCGTGGCTCCACCCTTCATTCGATCGCTGCGAAACCCTACATTTCAGCACGATAATGCTCGACCGCATGTTGCAGGTCCTGTACGGGCCTTTCTGGATACAGAAAATGTTCGACTGCTGCCCTGGCCAGCACATTCTCCAGATCTCTCACCAATTGAAAACGTCTGGTCAATGGTGACCGAGCAACTGGCTCGTAACAATACGCCAGTCACTACTCTTGATGAACTGTGGTATCGTGTTGAAGCTGCATGGGCAGATGTACCTATACACGCTATCCAAACTCTGTTTGACTCAATGCCCAGGCGTATCAAGGCCGTTATTACGGCCACAGGTGGTTGTTCTGGGTACTGATTTCTCAGGATCTATGCACTCAAATTGCCTGAAAATGTAATCTCATGTTAGTTCTAGTATAATATATTTGTCCAACGAATACCCGTTTATCATCTGCATTTCTTCTTGGTGTAGCAATTTTAATGGCCAGTAGTGTACATCAGTGCCGTTGCCGTGAATAGCACAATAATTTGATAGGTCGTTTTGTTGCAATACTTTTTTGCACCTATCACACTGTGATCAAATTTTGTCAAAGATCGCAGGGAGAACAGGGAGTATTGACAAACAAAATTACCGCTCAACGTTTGAAGCTTTTTTTTTCCAAATGTGTGTGAATTCCTAAGGGACCAATCTGCTGAGGTCATAGGTTCCTAGACTTACACACGACTTACACCAACTTATGCTAAGTTTAACACACAGGTCCATGGCCGAGGGAGGACTCTAACCTCCGGTGGAAGGGGCCGCGCAGTCCGTGACATGGCGGCTCAAACTGCAAGGCCACTCCTCGCGGCCGTTTGAAGCCTATCATCCACTTTGTTTACCTGAAGAAAAACGCCTAATGTTCATTCTGCCGTGGAGTAGCTATCAGTTGCTCAGCTATCTTATCATGATTACAGTCGATAGTGACACTGAACTGAATGCACTTTTAAAGCGAAATTTCAGCTGTTTGCTGGCCGCTGTGGCTGAGCTGTTCTAGGAGCTTCAGTCCGGAACCGTGCTGCTGCTACGGTCGCAGGTTCGAATCCTACCTCGGTCATGGATGTGTGTGAAGTCCTTCGATTGTTTAGGTTTAAGTAGTTCTAAGTCTAGGAGACTGATGACCTCAGATGCCATTTTTTTGTCAGCTGTTTAATAGCGTGTTGCTCCACCTTTGGAGCACAGTGGAGCTGTGAAAAACCTGACAAGTCCGTGGTCTGTCTCCAGCGGTATGTGGCACCAGATGTCAGCACACAGGTCACACACTTCCTGCGGTTTGTGGGCACGAAGCTGGCGCCTGATCGCATCCCACATGTGTTCCACTGGATTCAGATCAGACGAATTTGTTGGTCAACACGTCAACGGGAGTTCAATGTCATCCTCCGCGAACCGCTGTAGTACGATTCCAGCGTTATGACAAGGACAATTATCCTACTAGATGATGCCATGAACGTCAGAGAAATTTTTTTTTCTCTCACTTGTTTCATGCGACTCTCCACGAATCCCTCTCCTGTGCTAACCTCTTCAACTCAGAGTAGTACTTGCAACCAACGCCCTCAATTATTTTATGGGTGTTTTCCTTTACAGTTTTTAGCCTTTACAGCTCGCTCTACAGTCATGGAAGTTATTTCCTGACTTCTTAAGAGATGTCCAATCATCCTCTCCATTCTTCTTGTCAGTGTTTTTATATATTCCTTTCCTCTGTGATTCTGCGTAGAACCTCCTCATGCCTTACCTTATCAGTCCACCTACTTTTCAATATGCGTCTGTAGCACCACATCTGAAACGATTCGACTCTCTTCCTTTCCGGTTTTTCCACAGTCCATCTTTCATTACCATACAATTCTGTACTCCAAACGTGCATTTTCAGAAATGTTCTCCTCAAATTAAAGCTTATGTTTGATACCAGTACACTTCTCTTTGGTCAGGAATGTCCATTTTGCAAGTGATAGTCTGCTTTCTGTGCTCTTCTTGCTACATCCGTCAGACACTTTTTGCTACCTAGATAGCAGAATTCCTTAACCATCTACTTCGTGATCCTGATGTTAAGTTCCTCGCTGTTCCCATTTCTGCTACATCTCATTACTTTCGTCTTTCTTCGATTTACTCTCAAGCCACATTCTGTACTCATTAGACTGTTCATTCCATTCTGCAGATCATTTAATTCTTCTTCACTTCACACAGGAGAACAATGTCGTCAGCGAATCTTATGACTAATATCCTTTCACCTTGAATTTCAATTCCACTCTTGAACCTTTCTTTTATTTCTATCGCTGCTTTTGGATGTAGGGGCGAACGACGACATCCTTGTCTTACAACCTTTTTAATCTGCCCTCGTTCTTGATCTTCTACTCTTATTATTCCATCGGCTCTTGTACATATTGTGTATTACTCATCTCTCCCTATAGCTTCATCATCATCATCAGTTATCTGCTATATTAGCAGGTCCTTTGCCTCTCCATTTTCTGCGATCCATTGCTTCCATCTTAAGGCTGCTGTATGTTGTACCGTCCATCATGTCATCCAGTATCTGGAATCTCTTCCTTCCTCGCTTCCTTTTCCCTTCTACATAACCTTCTAAAACTGTTTTTATCAGTCCGTCATTCTTTCTTAATATATGCCCAATCCAATTTCTTTTTCTTCTCTTTATTACATCTAGTAACTGCCTTTTCTCTCCCACTCTTCTCAGTACCTCTTAATTTTTTACTCTGTCCATCCAACTTATTCCTTCCATCTCCCGCCATGTCCAGATCTCAAAAGCCTCCAGCCTTTCTCTGTCTTTTTTCCTCATAGTCCATGTTTCAGCGCTATATAGAAGAACACTCCATACAAGACATTTTATGAGTCTCTTTCTGAGTTCTCTGTCCATACCGCTGCAGAAGATTCTCCTTTTCTTATAAAACGCCTCTTTTGCCATTGCTATCCTTGTTTTAATTTCTGTGGTGCACTTCCAGTCGGTGTCTATCCTGCTTCCAAGATACTTAAAATTTTGCACCTGTTCTAGTTTTTCTCCATTCAGCACAATTTTTAGTTCCTTATTTCCTCCTATTGCCAATACTTTTGTTTTATTTGTGTTAATTTTCATTCCATAATTTTTTCCGTTAGTTGCAATGGTGTCCACCAAATCCTGTAATTCTTTTTCCCCTGTGGCTAGAAGGACCATGTCATCAGCAAATCTCAAGCACCCTACTCTTCTTCCTCCAATTTCTACTCCTTTGTCATCTAATGAGCATTGGTCAATCATATTTTCCAAGTACAGGTTGAAAAGAGTAGGTGATAAACAGCATCCTTGTCTTACTCCTTTCCCTAGTCTGATCCAGTTTGTACTTTCTCCTCTCACTTTAACTGAAACTTTTTGATTAAGGTACACTGAGTTTATAAGTCTTCTGGTTTTCCAGTCCACTCTCTTTTCCCTCATAATAGTCGCCAGCTTGTCCCAAACCACATTGTCAAATGCCTTTTCTAAATCGATGAAGCACATATATAGGTCTCTTCCTTTTTCAATAAACCTTTCTCCTAAGATTCGTAGGAGCCCTATTGCGTCTCTGGTGCCCGTATTCCGTCTAAAGCCAAACTGCTCCTCGCCGAGATTCTCCTCTATTACTTTTTCAAGTCTTTTATTAATTATTCTTAACATGACTTTGGCTGCATGTGAAATGAGGCTGATTGTCCTGTGCTCGCTGCATTTCTTGGTTCCTTGTTTTTTCGGCAATGGAATCATTACTGTTGTCAAAAAGTCCTCAGGCCATTCACCACTGTCATATATTTTATTACATAACCTCAATATTTCTCTTAATCCATTGTGGTTCAAGCATTTTAGTATTTCTCCCGGTATTGTATCTGTACCTACTGCTTTGCCATTTTTCATTGCAGCAATAGCAGACTTTACTTCTTCCATTATGATGGTCGGTCCTTTCTCTTCATCACTTACACTGTTGTGTGATTCAAGTTCCAGAGTTTCTGGTTTGCTATTTGTGTCATATAGCTCTTTTATATATTCTTCCCATCTCTGGAGGACATCGTCACGATCTTTATACACTACCTCTTCGTCTTTACTCAAAATTTCCATAGTAGCACTTCCTGCTCTGTTTTGTTCCCATGTCATAGTCTTTACTGTGTTGTATAGTAAGTCGTATCTTCCTTTCCTGTCCAGTTCTTCAATTTCATCACATTCCTCTTTCAGCCATTTTTTCCTAGCCTGCTCTGTTTATCTTCGCAGTTCGTTATTTAACCTTCGGTATATCTTTCTTGCATCTTCAGTGTTCTTGTTTTTCAATTTTCTTCTCTCCTCCAGCTTGGAAATCATTTCTTGTGTGACCCATGGTTTTTTTGACCTTTTCCCTTTTACATATCCTATATTTTGCTGTCCTGCTTTAATGATTCCTTCTTTCAGCATATTCCAGTACTCGTTGGCATTATCAGGTGCTTCTTTGTCTCGTAATGTGTTTAGAAAGTCCCGAGACAGCATTTCTGTAATTTGTTCTTTGTTGGACCTTATCTTCTCTAGATCCCATTTCTTCACCATTGTCGCCTTTTTCAGTTTTTTCATTCTTATTTCTATTTCTGCCATAAGTAAGTTGTGGTCACTATTAATATCTGCACCTGGTAATGTGTGCACCTTCTTGATTCCATTCCTGTATCTTTCTTCTACCAGTATAAAATCGATTTGGTTTCTATATTTATCCCCTGGTGATTTCCAAGTGTAGAGCCTCCTCTTATGGTTCTTGAACCATGTGTTTGCCACTATCAGCTGCCTTTCCCTGCAGAAGTCAATTAACCATTCACCTCTGTCATTTCTCTTTCCAAGACCATGACTGCCTACTATGTTTCCCTCTTTCCCTTCTCCCACAATGGCGTTCCAGTCTCCCATTACTATTTTGCAGCATTTTTTATTTTCGTCCATTATTCTCTCTATTACATTGTACGTTTCCTCTACAATTTGGTCATCATGTTCTGAAGTTGACATATACACCTGGACAATCAGTAAATCTTTTTGTGCTCCTTTCAGCCTTACACCAATAACCCGGTCATTTGCATAGTCTACATATTCCACACATTTAGCCAATTCCTTTGTCATAATCATTCCTACTCCATTAATTCCTTTTACTTCTCCTCCTGAGTAGTAGAATACATATTCATCTGACTGCAACTCTCCATGTCCATTCCATCTTACTTCAGCAACTCCTACGAGGTCCATATGATTCTTTTCCATTTCTCTTTTAAGGTTTTCTAGTTTTCCTGCTTGTAGCAGAGTTCTGACATTCCAGGTACCAATTCTCGTTTTGATTTTTTGCCTCCTTTCAAGTTGTCCCCCCCGGAGATCCGAATGGGGGACTATTTTACCTCCGGACACTGATTTAACATGAGAGGAAGCCATTTTTTGTGCATAAAGTGGAGACTGCATTATGCAGGGAAGATAATCTGCGGTGGTATTCCGTTGCCTTCCGCAGTTCTGGAGGCCGCCCCTAACATGGGATACAGACGCCTTTTGCAGCCGCCCGCTCCGGGTCAGACGCTGCATGAGAAGTATAGGTTGGAAAATGAAAGACCCCTAGCCCTCGAAACCTAATAGCGTCAGGGTCGGAAAAGAACTAGAGCTGGCCGAGGGTGGCCAGATAGGAAAGATAAGAGTGAGGAGCCTGGCATAAGTAAGTGGAAGCAATGCCAGGACTCAGCTCGGGGCCCCGTGGTCGCCGGCCACGTATCACTAGGTGTGACCCCCATTTTTCTCAGAATTTCGAACAACTTATACCATTTGACATGTTCTAACGCTTTTTCCAGGTCGAAAAATCCTATGAACGTGTCTTGATTTTTATTTAGCCTTGTTTCCATTATCAACCGCAACGTCAGAACAGTCTCTCTGGTGCCTTTACCTTTCCTAAGGCCGAATTGAGCGTCATCTAATAGATCCTCAATTTTCTTTTATGTTCGTCTGTATATTGTTCTTGTCAGCACCTTCGATGTATTGGCTGTTAAGCTGATTGTGTGATAATTCTCGCACTTGTGAGCTCTTGCAGTCTTTGGAATTGGTGGACATTTTTCCGAAAGGCGGGGAGTATCTAGTGAGGCTCAAACATTCTACACACTGTGAGGTTATGAGATTTTCCAGATATTTTGCAGCCAAAGTTTGGAAATAAATAATTCAGCTGAATGGAAATGAGATCTCGTGTTAATTTTGATTATACACTGAAGAGCCAAAGGAACTGGCAAACGTGCTTATATCGTGTAGGGCCGCCGACAGCGCGCAGAAGTACCGCAACTCGACGTGGTATGGACTCGACTACTGTCTGAACTAGTCCTGGAGGGAATTGACGCCATGAATCCTGCAAGGCTGTCCATAAATCCGTAAGAGTACGAGGGGGTGGAGATCTGAACAGCACGTTGCAAGGCATACCAGATACGCTCAATAACGTTCATGTCTGGGGAGTCTGGCGGCCAGCGGAAGTGTTTAAACTCAGAATAGTGTTCCTGGACGTATGGGGTATCACACTGTTCTCCTGTAATTGCCATTACAGAGCCTACACCAGCTTCAGCAGTCCCTTGCTGACATGCAGGGTTCGTGGATTCATGAGGTTGTCTCCATGCCCGTACACGTCCATCGGCTAGATACAATTTGAAACGAGACTCGTCCGACCAGGCAACATGTATCCAGTCATCAACAGTCTAATGACGGTGTTTACGGGGCCAGGAGAAGCGTAAGGCTTTGTGTCGTGCAGTCAGCAAGGGTGCACGAGTGGGTCTTCGGCTCCGAAAGCCCATATCGATGATGTTTCGTTGAATGGTTTGCACTCTGACGGCAAAGGGTTGCACTTCTGTCACGTTGAACGATTCTCTTCAGTCGTAGTCGGTACCGTTTTTGCAGGATCTTTCTCCTGCCGCAGCGATGTCGGAGACTTGATGTTTTACCGGATTCCTGATATTCACCGTACACTCGTGAAATAGTCACACAGGAAAATCCCCATTTCATCGCTACCTCAGAGATGCTATGTCCCATCGTTCGTGCGCCGATTATAACACAATGTTTAAACTCATTTAAATCTTGATAACCTGCCATTGTAACAACAGTAACCGATTAACACCTGCGTCAGATACTTGTTGTTTCATATAATCGTTGCCGAACGCAGCGCCGTATTCTGCCTGTTCACATATCTCTGTATTTGAATACACATGCCTATACTAGTTTCTTTGGCCTTTCAGTGTAAATGAACAAGCTTCGTTAGTATAATTATATGCAGTTTTTATCCAGAATAATCGTTCAGAACGTAACGTTTTAATTTTTACATTAGGAAATTTGTTACGAGATAAGTCCTGTTTTGCATATTTTATTATTTGCATGAGGCTTTCCGACTGGTCTTCCTGCCGTTCCAAGAGAGCTGAAGACGTACTTGGAGTCTCAACGGGCAAAGAAATCATGGGCGGCAAAGAGTCTTCTGCACCAGCCATGCTGTCAATGAATACCCATGATCAGAAGTTTACATCAATAATGTCTATATGTCTGTATTGAAAAAACGCTTGTTATTCGTTACGTAGAAGGTCTTTTGTAACAAGTTACTTATCATCTAATACGTTTAGTATTTAATGGCACAATAAACGCCTTAAAAGATCAGTGTTGTCAAGTCCTCGTTTTTAGTAAAAATTAAATCCGTCTACAGATAAAAAGAATATTTAATAAATCAACAGTGCTCGGACTGTTCCGATCTGAAGATCACAACGAAATAACTTAAAATATAAACGAACCCTCGCAACACCGAAGTGAATAGTCGTCTTGTTGCCGCTTCCTCCAATCCTTTTAGAAATTGTGATGGAATGTTAGCTATCCTTTCTACCTTATTAGATATTAAGTCTTCCAACGCCCTTTTAAATACTGATTCTAATACTGGATCTCCTGTGTCTTCGCTATCGGCTCCTATCACATCAGACAAGTCTTCCCCTCATAGAGACCTCCAGTGTACTCTTTCCATCTATCCGCGCTCTCCTCTGTATTAAACAGTGGAATTCCAGTTGCACTCTTAATGTTACGGCCCTCTTTCCGATTTCTTCACATTTTTCATGCAGCCATTTCGCCTTAGCTTCTCTGCACTTCCCATTTATTTCGTTCATAAAGGACTTGTATTTCTGTATTCCTGAATTTCTTTTAGCGTTTTTGTACTTCCTTCACCGATCACTTCGAGTTTTTCTTCTTTTACCCCCGTTTTTGTGCAGTTACCTTATTTGTACCAATGTTTATCGTTCCGAGTTCTGCGGTTGCCATTTTTAGAGATGTCCTATCCCCTTCAAGTGAACAGCATACTGAGCTATTAATTATCGCAGTATATGTAGCCTTAGAAAATTTGAAGAGTACCTCTTCATTCCACAGTACTTCCATGTCCCAGTTCTTTGCGTATTGATTTTTCTGACTAGTCTCTTAAACTTCAGCGTGCTCTTCATTACTACTAAAGTGTGATCTGAGTCTAAATATGCTCGTGGGTACACCTTACAATGAATGGATGTAGGTGGTCCGAAGTAATGTTCACATAGTCCACGGCACTCATACTGCCTTATATTTCTACTACACGTCCCATGGAAGCCCAGATCACTGTCATTCATGGCGTAATACCGTTCGCACCGACCTATAGGGGATGGACAAATATATGGAAACGTCAAGATAGTTTAATGCTGTTACTAGCCAAGCTTGCTGGTTGCTATGTTCTCTTTGACCACGAATGGCACCTACGTACTGTCCTCAATACGTTGCAAGGGTCAGTCGTGGTCTGAACAGCGTTCTGTGTAGTTGTGACTGCAGTATGTCTGAACTAATGAATTCGACGGTGGTAAACTTGATGGTGTCCGTATGGCGGGTCCTTACGTAACTACGGTAGCTGAAGTATTGCGGCACCGTATCGAATATTTAAACCACTTTCAGAGAAAGCTGAAACATATCACCCCCAAAACATAGCGCGGATGAGTGTGTGTCGAGTTATCAAAACGAACGGTAGTGGAAGAGGATTATGACGAAAATAAGGGAATGACAGCTGCAAAAGTCACTGCAGAAATTAATGTTGCTCTCTTGAACCCTGTCAGCACCAGATCAAAACAGACGGAACTTCATAATTCCAAAGCGGGCTTGAGTTCCAAATTCACGAATCAGTGATGCAAATGCCCGTAATAGGAAAAAGTGGCACCCAAGCCATAAAAGCCTAGACTTGGGAACAATGGAAGGAACTTCTTTGGTCGGAAGAGTCTTGCTTCACGCTGTTTCCTACTTCTGGTCGAGTTGACGTCCCATAGGTGAAACATGGCAGTGATTTGGTAATGATTTAGGCAGCGATATCGTGGTACTTTGTGGGCCCTATGACTACCCTGGGGTTGCACTGTAATGGTGCATTACTGCCAAGGAGTATATGATCATTTTGGCTCATTAGGTCCACCCCACAGTATAATGATTGTTCCCCAGTGATGATGTTGTATTCCAAGACGACAAGGCCCCTTTTCACATTTCTTTTGTAAGAACAAGGATAAATACTTCCATTCTAACTGGCCACCACAATCCTCTGATCTCAATAGTGTTGTGCTTTTGTGGTCTACTTTGGAGAGAAAAATGGGTGATAGCTACCCACCTCCCTATGGTTACCTGAACTTGCTACTACTTTGTAAGAAGAATGCTACAATAATCCATGAAAAATCATTCGGGACATTTGTTTATCGATTCCGAGAAGACTGGGAGCTGTTGTGAAAACCAACGAGTTTCCTATCCCCCATTAGGTATGGTAATGTGTTGTGTTTTTGATGTTTCCATTTTTTTGTCCACGCTGTGTACTAGGTTGGTGCACAAGAGTGCTTTGCCATAAGTTTGATAAACACAACAGACACACACACAACAGACACTTAAGTCATCAATAATTTACAACAGTCTACCAATACTGGGCCGGCCGCAGTGGCCGAGCGGTTCTAGGCGCTTCAGTCTGGAACCGCACGACCGCTACGGTCGCAAGTTCGAATCCTGCCTCGAGCACGGATGTGTGTGATATCCTTAGGTTAGTTAGGTTTAAGTAGTTCTAATTCTGTGGGACTGATGACCTCAGATGTTAAGTCCAATAGTGCTTAGAGCCATTTGAACCATACCAATGCTGGTACAAATTGTCGTTTCCGCGACTATAGAAAACACGTCGTTTTGATGCGAAGAACTTGTTGAATCATGTTTGGAGCGTATTTTCATCCGTAAAGGAAGTTCCTTGCAGGTTGTGCGATAGAGAGCGAAAAGGGGAAAATCTGGGGGCACGAGGTCAGGTGGCGCAATGACTTCCCAACCCAACTCCTGGGTAGTCTTTTCTTTCAGTCTAGCAGAATACGGGCGTGCGTCATCGTGGATTAGCATCACTTCACAGAGTCTTCTTGTCGTTGTAGTGGGACTGCATCTGTAAGACGCCTCAGTTGCTGACGACATACGTCAACGGTGATGGTAACACCTCGGGGAACCAATTGGTAGCGCACCGCTTCGTCGCTGTTCCATCAGATGCTTAACATTATCATCTGTGAATGTGCCTAGGTCTTTGTACGTGGATCTCCAGCTTTGTTTTGGCTCGACCATTCCATTCTGTTCCTTATGTTAGAATAAAGGCACAATTTCTCGTCACCAGCAATGACACAGGACAGAAAGATCGGTGTTGTTCACGCGCCAACTGATGACGAGCAAGCAGAGATGATTCATTAATATCTGATTCATTAATAACAGAACTGCAAAAGTTAGACGTATGGGCCACAATTTTTGTCTCATTGTAATTCATGGCATGACCAGTGGAAATACCGTGTTCGGCGATGGCAGACCTACAAGGATGAGGAAGGCGAGTATGCCGCTGATGTTCTACAATGCGATCCTGCACAGTACGCGTCGTTTTCCCTATATAAGATTTGCCGCGTTCACGCGGAATCCTGTAAACACCTGCCTTGGGCAGCTCTAGGTCGTCTTTGACAAATCCCAACAGCGACGAAATTTTTGCAGAAGGGCGAAAGGTTGCTTTCACTTTATATTTTCTTATTATTCTGCCTATTTGCGCTGAAATATTACCAATGTATGGTAAATAGGCAGTCGTTTGAAAAACCTCTTCCTCTTCTTTGTTCCGTCGTTTACAGGTCTTCAGCGCTCTCTCCACTTGCTGGGACGAGTATCCATTCTTCATAAATACAGTCTGCAGGTGCCCCAGTTCCATTTGCAAACTAACGGTGTCAGAGAAAACGTGGTTCAAATGGTTCTGAGCACTATGGGACTTAACATCTGAGGTCATCAGTCCCCTAGAACTTAGAACTACTTAAACCTAACTAACCTAAGGACGACACACACATCCATGCCCGAGACAGCATTCGAACCTGCGACTGTAGCGGCTCAGTGAATCAATGTCTTCAAAACACCCATCGTTTGTGCCGGATGGTGGCAACCAGCGGCTTGCAAGTAAAGGTCTGTGTGAGTGGGCTTTCGACATACCGAATGACCAAGTGTTCCATCGTTCTTACGTCGCACCAATACGTCTTCTCTAACTCCATAGTAAATTTTGTATTTTCGTGTATGGAGTTCAGATGTTGTAGGTTCTCTCGCAAACGATCCAAACCAGGAGCCCAAACTATAAAACTATCATCAACATATCGCTAAAATACTGTTGGGCTAAAAGTGGCTGAGGCGAGTGCTCGCTCCTCAAAATCTTCCATAAAAAGATAGCCCACCAGGGGAGATAAAGTACTCCCCATGGCGACACCGTCTGAGTGCTCATAAAACTCGTTGTTAAATAAAAATTATGTAGAGGAGAGAGTGTGCTCAAACAGATCTGTAATGTCAGCTCCAAACCTATTGCCAATGAGATGTAGTGAGTCCACTAGAGGTACATTTGTAAAAAGTGAAACTACGTCAAAACTGACCAACAAGTCATGACTTTGCAGCTGCAATAACTTAAGTCTACTGGTAAAATCACTAGAATTCTTTATGTGATGTGGACACTTTCCTACCTTTGGTCTCAGAAAAGACGCCAAATACTTTGCTAAGTCGTAAGAGGCTGCTCCAATATTACTCACAATTGCACGTAATGGCACGTTATCCTCGTGGATCTTCGGCAATCCACGTAGGCCAGGTGGAACTGAACTATTTGGTTTTTGTTTCTTAATTACCTCCTTTGGTAAGGAACTGCTAGAAGTTCTGCTGTTTCCCTCACCACTCGGGTAGTAGGATCCTTATCTATTTTGCGATATGTTGAGTCGCTTAATGAAACATTAATCATATTAACATAGTCCGCTCGTAGCATTAAAACAGTAGCATTACCTTTGACCGATTTAAGTACTACTGTATCCGGGTCTGTTCGCAAGTAACGGAGGGCTGCCCTCTCGATAGGCGAGATGTTGCTCTTCGGCGGTGTAGCTCTTGTGAACACACACCAGACTCCCGGCGCACTTCCTCAACTTCATCTGTAGCAAGACGACGCACAGCTTCTTCGTTGGGACTGACGAAGACCAGTAGTGGTGGTGAAACAGGTGTAGGGGCAAAATTGTGACTTGCTAACACAGACATAGTCGTGTCATCTATAGGCTTCCCCGCAAAATTAATAACGGATAGTCGAGTAGGAACTTCCTCCAGCATCTGTGTCGAAAGTCGGTCGAACTTCGCTATTTGCATCGTCGTAGCTTTGTCATGTCTCCAGTTTGCTTTGGCCCATGTCACACCATCCACCAAGTCCCAAGACAACGTTGACAGTCTTGCTGCCAATTCTAAATGAAGATAATACATGTCCTTCGATACGGAATCCAGTTCACGCCGACTGAAACGAATCCTTTCTCTCACTAATGCCATACTTGCTTTACGTTTGGTGTTATTTGCAGCGGTGCTATTATCTTCTTCGTGGGGTTTTGGCTGTTTAAGCTTGTATATTATGCTGCCTGCTTATTGTCTCATTGATTATTGTGCCATGGTTGCGCTGCATGCGACCCAGCTCAGCGAGCGTTCCCCTCGCTTTCCAACTTAGCAAAACTCCCGCTCTGAAATCTCTATTAAAGCGGAGAAGGCATATTCATTTAAATATCATTTTTTGTGCTCGTAACTCGAATGATAGCTTAAAGCTACATTATGAAACTTCGAACGACTTCACTCGATATCGGCGATCGTTGGCAACGAAGCGCCTCCTTTGCGGAGCGGCTCCTTTGTCGTACAGCAGTATATACCTTGCCACGGAAGTAGCTCCTGTGCGGTGAGTCTGCACGTGCTGTGTGTCGAGCCCTGGTGTTTTTATAAAGAACGAATCTAAATAAAGTACACAAATTTTATCGACACTTCATCAGTAGATCCCGTATGGAGCTTATAACGTTTCTTAGGCATGGATGTGGGCCCTAAAATCGTGAAGTTGGTAGTGAAAATAGGAACTTTTTGACTGATTCAATTGAATGTTTTACGGTGCATGATAGGCATGGAGCTGTTTCAGTTTGCCTCATATGCAACGGACCTGTCGCTCTTGTTAAAAGTGCCAATTTAAAGCGACAGTACGGAACAACTCATCAGCAGTTCCATAAAAATTTTCATTATGTTAGTGAAGCTCGTCAAAGAGCACGAGATAGCTTATCTTCTTACATAAAAAGCACGGCCTTCCTAGTCCGCTCTAGCACGGTCTACCTAGTCCGCTCTCTGAGCGAGAAAGAAAAATATGCAGATGCAACGATGCTTCTGTTGTTAGACGCTTAATAAACACCAGAAACCATTTGCAGACTCTGAGATAGTAAAAAAAAAAAAAGTATGCTGGTAGTGGCCGTGACACTTTTTGAAGAGAAAAAGGTCATTCTTGCAAAATTCCATTGTCGGCGAGAAGTAACACAAGAAGAACCGAAATGTTGACTGCTGCCGGCCGGAGTGGCCGAGCGGTTCTAGGCGCTTCAGTTTGGAACCGCGCGACCGCTGCGGTCGCAGGTTCGAATCTTGCCTCGGGCATGGATGTGTGTGATGCCCTTAGGTTATTTAGGGTTAAGTAGTTCTAAGTTCTAGGGGACTGATGATCTCAGATGTTACGTCCCATAGTGCTCAGAGCCATTTGAACCATTGTTGACTGCTGACAATAAAAATAGTTCGCTCGAACTTCTGCAGAAGGTGCCTCGCTACGCCATAGCACTAGATGAACCATGTCCTGTTGTTGATGAAGAACAAATGTCCATTTTCGTACGATTTTTGGATATTGAAAATGTAAAATTTACGGAAGAATTGCTAACAGTATTACTGTTGAAAGACAAGACTCACGGAGAAGATTTATTCAAGTTTTTTGATGTCTTCATGACAAAATCAAACATTAGTTACAATAAAATGATGTCTCTTTCAACTGATGGGCCATTGCGATTATCGGCAAAGAAAGAGGACTGTTAAAGAGAATCAAAGATAAGAATGCTGGGCTACTTTCTTATCAGTGCGTAATTCAACAGGCAGCCCTTTGTGGAAAACAGTGTGAGTGCAAGAGGTAATGGGCACGCTGATTGATTTTATAAGGTCTCGTTCTGCTCTTCAGCACAGACAGTTGAAAGAGATTTTTCTGTGTGTGATTCGGTGCAGTCCGACTTACTCCAGTACAACAATGTTCGCTGGCTAAATAAAGGTGAAGAGACTGAACGATTTAGGCAAATAAAAATAGAAGTAACATCCTTCTTAGGAAACTTGGATTCACAAGTAGCAAGAAACCATTTGGAGTTCCTAGGAAATGAAAGCTGCACGCTAGCTGTGATTTTCTTGAAAGGCTTTGTGAAATACGTAAATCCGCTCAACACCGAGCTACAAGGAAATGGGAAATTAATGTGCGATCTGATAGAAAATGTGTCTTCCTTCCGTCGCAAACTGAATATCTTTGAAAAAGACATTGCAAGTCAAGAATTTTTTCATTTTTCAAGAATTTTTGTGATTAAAACAATTCTGAAATATACATTTCAGTATTCTCAAATTTTATGTCAGATATTAATAAGGAATTTGCAGCAAGATTGCAAGACGTTTCAGAGACAGAGAAACTATCGCGATTTTTAAAATCGCCTTTTGAAGTTTCTCCAGTGGCAGAATGGAAGGATGTGGCTGCGAAGATGTTCTACTGTTCAAAACCTTTACGCAAGATGGAGGTAATAGACTTGCAGGAAGATATTTTCTTGGAAACGTATAAAACTGCATCCGATGAAGAATTTTGGAGTAAAAAAGTTCCAAAAAAATAAGAAAATTGGAAAATTAGCCAAATACTTGCCTACTGTGTTTGACTCACATATATTGGTGAAATTTCATATTTTGTCGTGAAACTTAAATAAAAAATAGTGCTGAATATAGGTTTTTTTCTGGATTTTTCAATATAATTATGTCTATCTACTGTATGTCATATTTTTTGTGAATGAAAATAAAATAAAAAAATTGAAAGTAATATAAGATTGTTTCTGGATTCTTTAATACAGACAGGCCTATCTATTACATTTCTCATTAGTTTGACAGTGGAAACCAAAATAAAAAGTTAGTAATGAATATGAGCTTTTTTCTGGATTTCTGAATAAAAATGTGTCAATTATTGTGATTCATATTTTTTATGAGTCAAAGTTCAAGCAAAAAATTTGTGAGAAATACGAGGTTTTTCTTCTGGACCTCGATAAAAATTTTCAAAAGTATACGGACGCCGTCTAATATTTGTGAGATACATAACTGCATTTAGGTACAATGTAATCAGTTTCTTTAAACATCATCATAGCTTTCACAAATTATTCTGAAATTACTATGGGCTGAAAATATTGAGCTACACATTGAACACTTTTAATGAAGTGCAAATGCTTCCCTTCTTATAGAAAAGATACGTGCAACACAGATGTGATTGTATGTGGTAAACAATTACATTTTGACAGATCGAGGTAGAAAGAAATAGCTAGCGACTGGAGTTCGACAAGCGGATCTACTATTTCAATAGGTTTTTTTGATGTATATCGGTTTTACATTTCACACATTTAACAGCTCAGTTATTGGTATTTTGTTACGAAAAACAAGGTACAAAACCGCGTACAATATTCACAAAATAGTTTAAAACTGTACATAAGCTATATACAAAATATGCATCTCAAAAACCGTAACTCTTTCACAGATTCAAGTGCTTTTATATTCTCTTATGGTTTGGGACATTCTTTAACCACCGTCTGCAGCGTCAACACTTGACACTGATGCACCTGAAGTGGATCACCTTCAATTTGGTGACAGGTGATATCCTCTAGTTCATCCACGAAATGATAAAATACACAACCGCGAGACCGCTACGGTCGCAGGTTCGAATCCTGCCTCGGGCATGGATGTGTGTGATGTCCTTCGGTTAGTTAGGTTTAACTAGTTCTAAGTTCTAGGGGACTAATGACCTCAGCAGTTGAGTCCCATAGTGCTCAGAGCCATTTGAACCATTTTTTGAGAAAATACAGAAAATTTTCAGTGAAGATAGGAATGCTGGAATACAGTGGTTCTGAAATGAAATTAATAGGAAATGCGAGTAAACAAGTGGCTACAGGTAAAATATCGAGGATAAATTATCATCAGAACGATAGATTCAGAATACAGAAAAATCAAAATAATTTTCAGAGAGAGAGAAAATGTCGATAACGTGAAAAAAGACGAAATGAGAGTCGATTTTGGGGAGATCCAGTATTAGAGTCGCTGTGAAAGAACCTGAAAAACTTGCAGTAAAACACGGCAGAGAGAACGGGAAAAATTACTTCCTAACGTTTGTTCAAGTTTAAGCATAGCTTGTATTAGACTGGAGACATACCATCAGACTTCTTGATAGCTCTAGGACCCAAGCTACCAAGCACAGTAAAAGATAAAAAAATATAAAATAAAATTGAAGATCTGTCAGGTGACGATGGGTTTCACTTAAGAACTGGTAAAACGTCTGAGAGGCAGTTCTGATTTTAGTCATGATGATGAAACGAAATGATCGTATGGCATTACGGGCCTGGAGGTTCCCTGTGGAGTTGTTTAGCAGCTTGGTACAAATATTTTTATTTGACGGCGATATGCAAATCTTTGTGATGAAGATGAGATAAAATTGCTAGGACAGCACAGCCATCGAGTCCCCGAGCGAAGAAAATCTCCGACCCCGCCCGGAATTGAAGCCAGGACCCCGCGATCTCCAGGCAGCGTTTCTCATCCCTTCTGTTTGATTCTGTCTGCTTCTTCGTCTTTTTTCTCCAGCAGCTCGTCGCGGACGTAGCATATCATCTCTCAAATTCCATCGATGGAAACTTCACTCAGCCTTTTTATTAGAGAACGTGGGCAGACTACTGACCAAACACGCTGAGCTGGCATGGTCACGAAGTTTTGATAATGGAAACTAGACATAAGAAATTTCATTGCATCTGTTGCCCTACAAAAAGCGTTTGACAACATAAAGCGGAGCCAGCTGTTTAGAACTCTCTAAAAGATGGGTATACGCTATAGGGAAAGACGAGAAATAAACAATATGTACAATACGCAAGATGGAACAATAAGAATGAGAGAGTAAATGGGGAAGTGGTTGGGAATGGGGTGTAAGGGTGGTATACAGTCTTTCTCCTCTAATGTCCGGCCTGAATCAAAATGAGAAAGGATACAGGATCTGACAAACGGAACGAACAGTTTATGGTGCACAGAATATGGACTGTGAGCAAACCAAAGACAGGTGGAAGAACTGACGAGCAGCAACAATGAGATTAGCGTCAATCTTTACATCAGGTGCTAAGACATCAGAGAATGACTTACACGATACTGGAACGAACAGTAGACGGAAGAAATTGTTGGATAAGAAAGAGGTTGGAATGTAACCAACATATAATTGAAGGCGTTGGGCGTAAACTATATTCTGAGCCCTCATGTGAAGAGTTTGGTACAGGAACGGAAATCGTGAGGGACCGTATCAAACCAGTCAAAAGACTGTACCTCACCAGTTGTCTATAAAAGACTGATTTCGGTGTTTCTATCAACATCACAGACTTTGTTTACGACAATTGTTGTAATAAAGTTACCGTAATGGGAGATGATGAGAAAAAGTTACAAAAACCTTCGTTCTTTAACGATTCAGCCCAAACAGAAGACGTGCAGTAAGAGGCAATTACTGATTCTTATGCCAGGAGGTGACTTCATGTGTACGAGGCTAAAATATACATGGATTGATAACGACCTAGCAATCAACGCTTTCTGTAGTCTCTCATCTACGTAAGCCAGAAGAAAGTAGTGGCTCATTAGATTCGTAAGCTGTGTATTACAGAGATTTATTTTGAACCGATGGCAGTTATTAAACAACTGTTTCTAAATCTTATCCCAATTTTTTTTCCAAAGTTCTTAACACTCTCAGCGCCTTATTTTAAATCAGCAGCAACAACATAAAATACACTAGGACTGGTAGGCTGTCTGGAGCGAGCTACCAAAGAAAATATCGAATGAATGGAAGCGTAGAGTTCGTCGTCATAGGCGGGAATATAGGGCAAATTTCACACACCAGGGATGTGTCCAACTACACACGGGTCTCTGCAACGCTAGGCAGAATGTTTAGGGGCCCGTCACTCAAACCAGGTGTCACTGCGCCGTTCATCTCTCTGTTAGCCCGTGGTGGAAAAAGTCGTTTCTCCTGACTGCGCACGTTTAGAAGGCGGAGACACTGTGTGGCCGACACAGTAGAAAAAAGAAACTGAGTATTCCGGCCTTTTTTAAAAAGAAAAAGAAGGTGAAGAAGACGGCAAGTTTTTCACGAAAACTCAGCCACATGAATTTCGTAGAGCCTTTTCCGCAAAGCACTTCAGTTCTTTGGCGACCAGGTGATCAGCAATAACAGACTGGCGAACGGTACTCGATCGCTTTGATAAGATAATACAGCAATTGTTAAAGTTGGGATTGCCCCACGATTCCAAGAACAATTGTAGACTTATTGTAACACATTCCTCAGATACTCACTGCCTCGTAGCTTAGCCAATAAGAAATGTCTCTACATATAAATTAAAGTCCCTCTCCGCATTTTTCTGTCTCTATGCCTATATTACAGCTACTCTCATGAAACAGTGTAGTGTGTTTGACGCAGTTTTCACTAATATACAGATTGATTTAAGTGAAAGGTTTGTGTATGAAATTTATTGTTTTAGCAATGAAGAGTATGTAATGTATGTATCGTTATCTGTTCCGTATTTAATTGGCTTAACAGTGAAATCTCGTAACAATGATACGAGCTACAAGCTCGTTAGCCAGAGAGGAGGTGGTATCTGGTGGGGAAAGCGTTGAAGAGCCGACATAACTCCAGAAAGCTTGATTGGAATCTGTTCACATCATAAAGTAAATCCCACCATCGCGGTTTCCTGTCTGTTTGTGAGGGCTAATCGCAGGAACTATTGTTGGGGTTTTGAGGATAGTATGTGCAAAGCCTACATGCGTTGATATTGCAGTACTAGCTTTTTGCATGTAAGTTTTGCGGATTCGGTCTCCCACTTCCTTAGTATGCTGATGAGACATTACACGAAGTTCTAAATTTATTTATCAAAAAGATAGGAGAAAGGGACCAAAGGTATTGCAAAGTGTCCACATCGGCATGCACGCTCCTATTTCTAGTTTGTGTCACCTGTAATTGCCTGACCACAAAGTCATGTTCTGTGTTATGCAAGAGAGCCTCATTAAAATATTTCTTGGTGTTATGTCGTGTCATCTTATAAAATACTTAAAACGTTAAGATACAACCCACGTATCGGCTACATTGCAGCAACTTTTCTTATGGAATTAGCATTGTAAGCATTTTATAAGATAACACGGCAATATACCCAGAAGGATTTTAATGAGGTTGGTACTGGCCCCGGAGGCCTATGTATTTGTATGGAGGAGAGTATTCAGTACGATCGCTGGCACCAAAACCCCGGGCATATATCTTTGCCCTATTTTGTGGAAGGTCTTTGAGCATTACTGGACTCCGGATATGCTTGTTAGGCTGGTACACGCATTTTAAGCAGCCTAGTGTGAGGTACAGCTGGCGGAAGATTCACTATTTTCTCTCTTTCTCCAAAGGTCAAATTTCATAATTATAAATTTTATGAGAGATGTGCTACGACTTTCGAATGGTGTGATACGTTTATATTGTGCAATGACTTCTCTTTTTGTTAACGAATACCTAACATAAATACTGGGCCGCGCGGAGTGGACGCGCGGTTAGAGGCGCCATATCACGGACTGCGCGGCCCCTCCCGCCGGAGGTTCGAGCCCTCCCTCTGACATGGGTGTGTATGTGTGTTGTTCTTAGCATAAGTTAATTTAAGTAGTGCTTAAGTCTAGGAATCGATGATCTCAGCAGTTTGGTCCCTTAGGAATTCACGCACATTTGAATGTAAATACTGTAGTCTGTAACTTCATACGATTTAAAATTGTATTGTGCAGTATCTATGTTATTCCTAAAGACCTCAGTTTCTGATATGCTTTAATTACCCACTCCCCATCCCCTGCCGCTACACCATTGACTGGTCAATCAGATCATTTTCATGTGTGTGTGTGTGTGTGTGTGTGTGTGTGTGTGTGTGAAATCAAGGGCACATAATTTTAGTGTAGCCAATTAAAGGGATGTATTTCCTGAGGGCTATGGTCACCCGCAGTGCAGCAAGAGCACACCTACACGAATATGAATAGTAAATAAAATATAGTAAAATAGTAAATAGTAATTAAAATACATAATGAGCAAAATATGGGGCGGCCACTGTCGGCGATCAGTTCTACGCGCTTCTGTTCGGAGCCGCACTGCAGCTACGGTCGTAGGTTCGAATCCTACCTCGGGCACAGATGTGTGTGATGTCAACAGGTTAGTTAGGTTTAAGTAGTTCTGCGTTTTAGGCGACTGATGACCTCAGATGTTAAGCCCCATAGCGCTCATAGCCATTTGAACAATTTTGAGCAAAATGTGCCTAGGTCAGAACTATTTTAACTTAAATGTCAAAAGCCAGAGTACTTGAGTTGCAAGTGCTGCATACAAATGAAAATAAATATGTATTTAGGCGCATTAATGAAGTGAGACGAAACGCATCTGGCAAAACAAATCCTGCTTTTAATCGGTTGCACATAGAAAATACTAACTTAAAATTGAAACTTCCTGGCAGATTAAAACTGTGTGTCGGAACGAGACTCGAACTCGGGACCTTTGCCTTTCGCGGGCAAGTGCTGCAGAGTGAAAATCTCATTCTGGTAACTTAAAATACATTAATATAACAGCAATAGAAACTAAAATTGACAGTTCAGGAGATTTAGGCTGATCAGTAAACAAATAAATAAGCTATTCTGCCGCATTAGTTTAATTCCATTGTTTTATACTGTTAAATCTATTTAAGAGAGAAATGGATATGTGTTTTTATCCCCATTATGTTTTGTGTAATTGACAGTAATTGTAGTCCACAGTGGTGGACAAAGAGACAACAAGCCTATACTGCACTGTTGCATGATCTCTGTTTCACATGAGCTCCCTGAGCATCGTTACCAGATTTCCTTCCGCCTCCCACCTCTCCCAGTTCTGTAGGCCACTTCTGTGATTTAAAAATGACACCAAACTGAAAAGGGCATTGCCGTATTAGCGGAGGAAATGAAAACAGCTGGCATGGTTTCCAAATTCACCCCACTTCTCTAGGCCTTGTATGGTCCCCCCTTCCTTTTCCTCGCCTGTTCCCTCCAGGCCAATTGTGAGAGCCTCGTCATTCATGTTCTGTACACTATGGTGAAACGATCAGCCATCATGTCCTAGTGAAAAAGGCCTGATTTTGTATTGTGTCTACAGACTGAAATGAGCATATATTACACTGCCACCAGTCCAAAAGAAAGTAACTCCAGTTTTAAAAGGGACGGGAGTTAAAAAATCTAAATAACACCACTGATATTTTGTAACAAGTCTCTACAGCCAGACTGAAGCATGTATTATTCAGACTCTGGACCAAAATCAGTTATTTCAAGCTCAAAGTGCAAGCATCTACTACCATCATAGTCAGACATGAAACAAGAACTTTACACACGGTATGTACACACTGCTATCGCCATGGAACATGTACACTACAGGTCACAAACCAGACATCGCTAAAATTACGCAAAAAGCCATTGCTTACATGTTAAGGATGTCTATCATCCAGTCACTCTGTACTTTCGGGTGCGGCAGGAAGGACGAATCGGTGGGATACGATGATTTTTATTACACTACTGGCCATTAAAATTGCTACACCACGAAGATGACGTGCTACAGACGCGAAATTTAACCGACAGGAAGACGAAGCTGTGATATGCAAATGATTAGCTTTTCAGAGCATTCACACAAGGTTGGCGCCGGTGGTGACACCTACAACGTGCTGACATGCGGAAAGTTTCCAAACGATTTCTCGTACACAAGCAGCAGTTGACCGGCGTTGCCTGGTGAAACGTTGTTGTGATGCCTCGTTTAAGGAGGAGAAATGCGTACCATCACGTTTCCGACTTTGATAAAGGTCGGATTGTAGCCTATCGCGATTGCGGTTTATCGTATCGCCACATTGCTGTTCGCGTTGGTCGAGATCCAATGACTGTTAGCAGAATATGGAATCGGTGAGTTCAGGAGGGGTAATACGGAACGCCGTGCTGGAGCCCAACGGCCTCGTATCACTAGCAGTCGAGATGACAGGTATCTTATCCGCATGGCTGCAACGGATCGTGCAGCCACGTCTCGATACCTGAGTCAACAGATGGGGACGTTTGCAGAACAACAACCGTCTTCACGAACAGTTCGACGACGTGTGCAGCAGCATGGACTATCATCTCGGAGACCATGGCTGCGGTTACTCTTGACGCTGCACGACAGACAGGAGCGCCTGCGATGGTGTACTCAACGGCGAATCTGGGAGCACGAATGGCAAAACGTCATTTTTTCGAATGAATCCAGGTTCTGTTCACAGCATCATGATGGTCGTATCCGTGTTTGGCGACATCGCGGTGAACGCACATTGGAAGCACATTCGTCATCGCTATACTGGTGTATCACCCGGCGTAATGGTATGGGGTGCCATTGGTTAAACGTCTCGGTCACTCAGTTTTTGTAGCAAAATTGTATTACAAGTTAAGTTTGGTTTTCAAAAACATATGGCAATTGAAGTTACATTACTCACAAATCATTCACCAACAATGAGATTTAAACAGCAAGTATTATCTAACTTCATTAATCCAACATAAATGCATATCATCAAATCATACATAGGTCTAGCTCTGTTAACAAATCTTAAAAGCATTACAAAAATGAAATATCTAACTAGCCTTTAGGAGTATATCAAAATCGTTTACGTACATTCTGGGGTTACTCAACAATTACAAATTGTCAGCCAACTCGTCTATACTAACGCGCTGGCAGAAACAAAAATCATAATTATTGAACGTCTTTACCTCATTTGCCTGAAGACTTCTGCTTCCATGTTCAACAATACATACCTAAATTACGTCTCTCCCACACAGACAGATACCTACAACTGTGCGCCAAGCGCTCTCTCACTCCAACGAAGCAGTACAGTACCTTTGGCTCTGCGATCGCGCGCAGTCAGCGATCCGCATTATCGAGATCCATCAGAGACACTCATCGTTTATAGAATACTAGATGCATTTTAATTTATTAATATTCTTATCTTATTCTGTTGCCACATAGAAGTGTGCCCCAGTATACTCCTTTCACTACAGGGTGATTGCAAAATTTTATTTCTTTACTTCGATGTGAGGGTTCCTTTCACAGGGCACTAAAAACACCGGTGCTGGCAGCGTTTCTGAGAATCGGCTGCCCACACAGACGCCTGCGGCGTCGAAGCCGAGAGCGCTGCTAGAGAAGACGGCAACCACTAGGCTGGGGCGAGCACGAGAGCGCTCAGACGTTGGGTGTGGGCTTCGTGTGCTGCCAGCTGTGACGGTCGGGAGAGCGCAGTAGCAAGGCGCTGGCGCTAGCGGTCAAGGTTTGGCGCCGGACGAAGGCCCTGCTTCCGTCATCAAGAGGACTTTGTTCGTGCTTCACAGCTGCGGAGTAACTTGTAAACAGTCTCGTCCTGGAAACTTCGTCAAGATTAAAGATGGGAGCCAGACCAGGACTTTAAACCAGTACCAGTAGCAAGTGCTAAACTTCAGAAACGATTTAGTTCTTACAATTTTGTCTCGGGCGAACCACCGCAATAACGAGCCTAAAATAAAAATCTTCTCGTAAATTTACGATACCAGCACGAAAATGACAACTGACTGCTTACGTTTAGCGTATAATTGCATTAAACATATTCCACAGCTACAGGCGTCTCACATAGAACCAAAGATCGTAAATTTTAAAACAAAGATTAGTTATTTTCTTAGCTTCATGCAGCGATTCAAAACGGAAACTGCACACTGTGCTCAGGTACTGAAAATAAAATGAGGATACTTTCTTATCTGTTCACTATGTAAAATAAACCACTGATCACTGAACTGAAGTCGCTATGCATACTGTGCTCAACTACTGACAATAAACTGAGAATATTTTTGTATCAGTTCACTATGTAAAATAAACCACTGATCACTGATCTAAAATGGCTATGCACACTATCTTATCAAAGTACGTAGCCATTCCTATGTAATGCGGAATTGAGCACCAGATGTCACGAGAGGAGGAACTACCTGTATAAAAGAAGAGGGAATTATTGCGTTGTCTGTAGAGAAACTGTAACAGGAGAGCTCAGTGACTTCCAATGTAGAGAAACTATTGGGTCGGACCTGAGCAACAGATCCATCAGGGACATTTCAACACTTCCAAAGAGGTTCACGTCGCAGATGGTGGTGTGACTGTGAACTGCCAAGTGCAACGCTTATTAACAACAACAGCTAAACCACGACCGATAGATCCCATATACTGACGGACGTGGACCATCGAACATTGCGAAAGAAAGGAACGCATGGAATCAGCGGGAGGAACCACCGGAGAGTTCCAAAGTGCTACCTGCAGTCCACCTAACACTATGTCTGTGCGTAGGAACTTTATAAGAATAGGTACAATTGACGGGCATCTCCTCATACGGCACACATTTCTGTAGTCAGTGCTGAGCGACGCTTCGCGTGGTGTAAACAGCGACGCCGCTGGATTGTGGGCGACTAGGAACGAGTGATATGGCGTGATGAACCACACTATACCCTCTGCCTTCCGATGGAAGGGTCCGGGTTTGGTGGATGCCTGGATAACATTACCAGCCGTCGTGTGTAATGCCAACTGTGAAGTATAAAGGAAGTGACGCTCTGGGATGGGTGTATTTTTTGTGGTTAGAGTGTGAACCCTGCGCCGCGCTCACTCCGAACTATGCATTTGCTTGAACTTGGCTGTCTATCTGCGTTCGGTTTCCCGCCGTTGTTGCGGTTATGCCGTGGTTCTTCCTCCTTCTTTGTGTGGCAGCAGCCATGTGTATCGATATTTGCACCGTGTACCATATTTGGTCTAGTGCATATAATTTCCGGCTAGGATATGTGCCGGCAGTCGGTCGGTTGGTACGGACCAGGGAGGATATCTCCATGTGGTGCAATCGGCTGGGTCCGCTGGCGGTCCCTGCACAGTGTCGGAGCGTGTGTGGAGCCGTTCGATCGCTCACTGACCCAGGACCCCAAAGTTGAATGGTGTTTTAAGTACCCAAGCCACGTCCGTTCATGTTGTGTCGTTCGTTTCGGTTGTTCGCTGTTGGGGAGCTTTTCCTGTGAGCAACACCGAGTTGTTGTAGTGGTAGTGAAATCGAGTTGCCGTGCGATGGAATTAAATATATTGGTTCACTACAATGCAAGTGCACCAGCGGAATTTTCTGCCTTGTGGCCGTTAGTGTTCTGGTTACCTGCCCGGGCCACTGACGTAAATTCAGGCAGTGTTCATTTTTTGGTGGAGTTAACTATATTACCTTATTTCAAATTCAAGTGTACCAGCGCAATTTTCTGCCTTGTGGCCGTTAGTGTTCCAGTTAGCTGCCCTCGCCACTAACATAATTTCAGGCAGCGTCCTTTCCTTACCTGTTGTCGCTGTCCAACACGGTGTGAAGTTTTGACAGTTTAATACATACTTCACTGTGGATAATAACGTTTGTAACAGTCTGGTCTTTGAGTTTTCATGTAACAATTGGTGGCTAGTAAGTTGTTTGGTCGGTCGGTCCGTGACTGTGTCTTAGTTGGGTTACTGACGGATCAAATGTAGTTGGGCCCACCACCTGTGCTACCTAAGTGAACGTTAATGTTTCGAGGGCAGGCCCATATGCCCCCCCTCCCCCCCCCCTTCCTGGGGGCGTCTGAGTACCGTTGTCTGAGTACCGTTGTCTGAGTGTCGTCGTAACTGCCGTCTGCTTCATGTCTGCTGTGCAGCGATCTACGTTAATTTAAGTATTAACTGTATTTTTCTTACTTGTCACTTTTTCTTCCGTGTGTTTTTGCTTTTAGGAAGCTTTAATTGTCGAGTGCTAGTAATTGTGTTCCATAGATTACGCGTTTGTTTTCAATACAGTCAGAGAGAGTCCCTTTAGTCAGCCGTAGTGCCAGTAGTGCTACTGTTTGTTTTGAAACAGTCCAGATACAGGTAGTGCTATTTTCATTGTTTTCTACAAGAAGTGTCTAGTAACCACAGTTTAGTCAACTATCAGCCGCCTTTAGTGAATTAGCAGTCTAGTTAAAAGTTGATTAACTCTCTACAGTAAATTGTTGATTTCTTAGGATGGACAGGATGTGTGACTGCTGTGTACGGACGCAGGAGGAGCTGGCCACTGTTCGCGAACAGTTGAACGTGTTGATGGCCGCGGTCAGCCGTCTTCAGGCTGCTGCCTCGGAGGGTAGCGGCAGTGGGGAGTCTGGTGCGTTGCATGGTACACCCCAGGTGTTACATGCTTCACCCACTGTCCCTGCTGTCGAGACATCTTCGCGGGTACCGGGCGCGGTTGGGCCACCCTCTCCCCAAGGGGAGTGGCGGGTTCAGCGGCGTTCGCGTCCCAAGAGGCGGAGGGTCAATGTGGAGGCTGGCCGTGTGGCATCGCCTGCTCTGCCTGTGAGTGGACATGTGGCTGCTCCTTCAGCAAGGTCCGAGCAGGCACAAGGAGGAAGGGGTTTATTAGTGATTGGGAGCTCCAACGATAGGCGGGTGATGGAGCCCCTTAGGGAAATAGCGGAAAGGTCGGGGAAGAAGGCCAGTGTTCACTCTGTCTGCTTGCCGGGGGGTCTCATCCGAGATGTGGAGGAGGCCCTGCCGGCGGCGATAGAGAGCACTGGGAGCACCCGACTGCAAACTGTTGCTCACGTCGGCACCAATGACTCCTGCCGTCTGGGTTCAGAGGTCATCCTCAGTTCATACAGGCGGTTGGCGGAGTTGGTGAAGGCGGAAAGCCTCGCTCGCGGGGTGGAATCTGAGCTAACTGTTTGTAGTATCGTTCCCAGAACGGATCGCAGTCCTCTGGTTTGGAGCCGAGTGGAAGGCTTAAACCAGAGGCTCAGACGCTTCTGCGGAGATCTGGGGTGCAAATTTCTCGACCTCTGCTATCGGGTGGAGAAATGTAGGGACCCCCTGAATAGGTCAGGTGTGCACTACACGCAGGAAGCGGCTACAAGGGTAGCGGAGTACGTGCGGAGTGCACATGTGGGTTTTTTAGGTTAGAGAATTCCCTCCCTAGGCCCGACAAGACGCCTCCTGAGACGCGACGAGGTAGTAGTAAGCAAAACGCAACAGGGAATAACAATATTAATGTGGTAATAGTAAACTGCAGGAGCGTCTATAGTTAGGTCCCAGAACTGCTCTCATTAATAAACAGTCACAATGCCCACATAGTACTTGGGACAGAAAGGTTGCTGAAACCAGATGTAAACAGTAATGAAATTCTAAACTCAGATTGGAATGTACATCACAGAGACAGGCTGGACAGTGAAGGGGGAGGCGTGTTTATAGCGATAAAAAGTGCAATAGTATCGAAGGGAATTGACGGAGATCCGAAATGTGAAATAATTTGGGTGAAGGTCACGCTTAAAGCAGGCTCAAACATGGTAATTGGATGTCTCTATAGGACCCCTGGCTCAGCAGCTGTTGTGGCTGAGCACCTGAACGATAATTTGGAAAATATTTCGAGTAGATTTCCCCACCATGTTATAGTTCTGGGTGGAGATTTTAATTTGCCACATATAGACTGAGAGACTCAAACATTCATAACGGGTGGCACGGACAAAGAATCCAGTGAAATTTTTTTAAGTGCTTTATCTGAAAACTACCTTGAGCAGTTAAACAGAGACCGAGTCGTGGCGATAACATATTAGACCTTCTGGTGACAAACAGACCCGAACTATTTGAAACAGTTAACGCAGAACAGGGAATCAGCGATCATAAAGCGGTTACTGCATCGATGATTTCAGCAGTAAATAGAAATATTAAATAAGGTAGGAAGATTTTTCTGTTTAGCAAAAGTGACAAAAAGCAGATTTCAGAGTACCTGATGGCTCAACACAAAAGTTTTGTCTCAAGTGCAGATAGTGTTGAGGATCAGTGGACAAACTTCAAAACCATCGTACAACACGCGTTAGATGAGTATGTACCAAGCAAGATCGCAAGAGATGGAAAAGTGCCACCGTGGTACAACAACCGAGTCAGAAAACTGCTGCGGAAGCAAAGGGAACCACACAGCAAACATAAACATAGCCAAAGCCTTGCAGACAAACAAAAATTACGCAAAACGAAATGTAGTGTGAGGAGGGCTATGCGAGAGGCGTTCAATGAATTCGAAAGTAAACTTCTATGTACTGACTTGGCCGAAGATAGTAAGAAATTTTGGTCTTATGTCAAAGCGGTAGGTGGATCAAAACAAAATGTCCAGACACTCTGTGACCAAAATGGTACTGAAACAGAGGACGACAGACTAAAGGCCGAAATACTACATGTCTTTTTCCAAAGCTGTTTCACAGAGGAAGACTGCACATTAGTTCCTTCTCTAGACTGTCGCACAGATGACAAAATGGTAGATATCGAAATAGACGACAGAGGGACAGAGAAACAATTAAAATCGCTCAAAAGAGGAAAGGCCGCTGTACCTGATGGGATACCAGTTCGATTTTACCCAGAGTACGCGAAGGAACTTGCCCCCGTTCTTGCAGCGGTGTACCGTAGATCTCTAGAAGAGCGTAGCGTTCCAAAGGATTGGAAAGGGCAAAGGTCATCCCCGTTTTCAAGAAAGGATGTCGAACAGATGTGCAGAAGTATAGACCTATATCTCTAACGTCGATCAGTTGTAGAATTTTGGAACACGTATTATGTTTGAGTATAATGACTTTTCTGGAGACTAGAAATCAACTCTGTAAGAATCAGCATGTGTTTCGAAAAAGACGATCGTGTGAAACCCTGTTCGCGCTATTCGTCCACGAGACTCCGAGGGCCATAGACACGGGTTCTTAGGTAGATGCCGTGTTTCTTGACTTCCGCAAGGCGTTCGATACAGTTCCCCACAGTCGTTTAATGAACAAAGTAAGAGCATAAGGACTATCAGAGCAATTGTGTGATTGGATTGAAGAGTTCCTAGATAACAGAATGCAGCATGTCATTCTCAATGGAGAGAAGTCTTTCGAAGTAAGAGTAATTTCAGGTGTTCCTTAGGGAAGTGTCATAGGACCGTTGCTATTCACAATATACATAAATGACCTTGTGGATGACATCGGAAGTTCACTGAGGCTTTTTGCGGATGATGCTGTGGTATATCGAGAGGTTGTAACAATGGAAAATTGTACTGAAATGCAGGATGATCTGCAGCGAATTGACGCATGGTGCAGGGAATGGTAATTGAGTCTCAATGTAGACAAGTGTGATGTGCTGCGAATACGTAGAAAGAAAGATCTCTTATCATTTAGCTACAATATAGCAGGTCAGCAACTGGAAGCAGTTAATTCCATAAATTATCTGGGAGTACGCATTAGGAGTGATTTAAAATGGAATGATCATATAAAGTAGATCGTTGGTAAAGCAGATGCCAGACTGAGATTCATTGGAAGAATCCTAAGGAAATGCAATCCGAAAACAAAGGAAGTAGGTTACAGTACACTTGATCGCCCACTGCTTGAATACTGCTCACCGGTGTGGGATCCGTACCAGATAGGGTTGATAGAAGAAATAGAGAGAATCCAACGGCGAGCAGCGCGCTTTGTTACAGGATTGTTTAGTAATCGCGAATGCGTTACGGAGATGATAGATAGACTCCAGTGGAAGACTCTGCAACAGAGATGCTCAGTAGCTCGGTACGGGCTTTTGTTGAAGTTTCGAGAACATACCTTCACCGAGGAGACAAGCAGTATATTTCTCCCTCCTGCGTATATCTCGCGAAGAGACCGTGAGGATAAAATCAGAGAGGTTAGAGCCCACACAGAGGCATACCGACAATCCTTCTTTCCACGAAGAATACGAGACTGGAATAGAAGGGAGAATCGATAGAGGTACTCCAGGTACCCTCCGCCACACACCATCAGGTGGCGCGCGGAGTATGGATGTAGATGTAGATGTAGATGCAGACCTTTTTATGGGTGTTTAATTGTCCGTTGGTAATCTATTATAGCCAATGCTTTAAAAAAAATGTTTTTCATTATGTTTCATATAAATCAAGGGCCTTCAGCCTGTATAAGTAAGTTTAATTCTGGCAAGTGGATATTTTGCCGAAAGTTACTTTTCTTGTGCTATCTTTTCATTTAGTGCGCTGTCAGCCACTTGAAACTTAAAGGTTTAAGGTATTTTGAATTTTTGGAAAATCAATTGTGGGTCTT
Organism: Schistocerca americana; assembly: GCF_021461395.2. Taxonomy (NCBI): domain Eukaryota; kingdom Metazoa; phylum Arthropoda; class Insecta; order Orthoptera; family Acrididae; genus Schistocerca; species Schistocerca americana. The sequence continues at coordinate 303,206,907 of NC_060124.1, read as the reverse complement.
CAGCCGCTTGAAACCTTATTTCTAAATTTAGTTATGGTCGTTGCGTTGCTATTTCATTTCGTGTGCCTTTGGCCACTTAAAACTTTAAGGTTTAAAGTATTTTTGAATTTTTGGAAAGTCAATTGTGGGCCTTCTGCCGCTTAAAGCCTTATTCTTAAAATTGCCCCTGACGCGAAAACATTGCGGCCTTCTGCGTTAAAAGATTATGGTATTTTAAAATTTAATTGTGGCCTTTAGCCGTTTGTATTGCACATTCTTTATGTTTGTTCTAGCCACTATTGCCTTGAGGCTTTCAGCCTAGCTGTGATATATATATATATATATATATATATATATATATATATATGCAATTTTAACTGCTTGTCTTTAGCCACTTGAAATTTATTTTGTTGATTTTTAAGATTTCTTGTTTGGAGGCCTTCAGCCGTGAAAGAATTGGATTTTGAAACTCGTAGTTGTAAAGGTGTGGCTATGTGCCGTTTTGGTTTAAATGTGCTATTAAATTACAATAAATTACAATTTTGAAGTGAAACTGACCGCCACCTTATTTGGCCCTTTCCACAACCCTAACCACCTGTTGTACCCAGCGGGTTTACCGGGCGTTTCAGGCCCTTCATTGTGCTTAAGAAAATCCTAAATGCCCAGGAATATGAACACATTTTACAGCATTGTGTATGGCGTGCAGTGCAACAACAGTCTGTAGACGATGATTGTACCACCATGACAATTCACACTGTCAAAAAACGTCTGTGAGGCAGACACCAACGTTCCGGAAATGGAATGGCCTTCCCCAAACCCCGGTCTAAGCCCAACGGGTAGCCTTTGGGATGAGTTAGAACGTCGACTTCGCTACAGACCCCACCGTCTCTGCTTTGGACTGCTGAGGAAGAATGGCCTGCCATCCCTCACAAGACATTAAAACACACCATACCAAGTGTCCCCAGCAGAGCGCAAACCCTGATAAAGATCGTGGACATACCTGTGTCACTGTCAACTCCAGTAATGAGTGTCTCGAAACTTTTGATCAGTTAGTGTACTCTTAAAATAATATTTGTTTCGAAAAATGACTTCTTAACAGTCTTTACAATTATTAATGATAATTGAAATAGCTCTGACGCAAATATAAACTGGTCAGTTCGGAACGAACACAATGCGACTCTCTTACAGTGTCGTGTTTTCTTACGAGACAAAGGTGGGTTGTGGATCCCGTGTCGCTTAGACTGACATTACGAACCTCCACCATATTCACATCGGTCTCCCGCATACTGGAAACTCAGAACGCGAAGCTGTGTGGCACTTCGGAAGCTCTCGGCAGTGAACATGAAACTATTTTTTTTTTTCCAAAATTATTAACAATAGAATTTTTTCCCACTTGTCACTCTACTTCCACCACTCAACAACAGTTTAAAACTTCGTCTTCCTCTCCTTACATGTGAAATTTATATTTTAGTGAAGAATAAGAGAAACCTGTGTAACTACACTGTCATATGATCTAACGCTTGACGCACACAAGCACGTAACAGCCTTGTGTGCTCGCAGCAAGCACTCAGCGTGAGAAATCGATTCAGTACAGACACGGCAACGTGACACCATTAATCGCACAGCACCCCTACACTGAGCAATAAAACTGAAGCGTCCCTTTTCAGAAACCCTGTAGTTATCCCCCAATGCGACGTAGAATTTTGAAATTTCTCTCAAACGTGCCTACAACATTTCTCTATAGTAATGCATAAACATGGCACCCAGGGACGTCTCATTACCCCCATCTCACCCTTTTCTTAACACCTGTGTGATGGAGGTCAGAACCGCGACAACCAGTGTTGAAATCACGCGTTTTTCTCGAGAGCGGACAAGGAAATCATTTCACACAATTCGCAATTGATACGAAAAGACCTTAGGTGCTGGCATAAAGGGCGTCAATGACACTACTTATTCCCTTAGGGCTATAATTCCCATACATTTCACGGTCAAAAACGACAGTTCGCAGTGTGATGAGCAACAAGACGACGTTCTTGACAACCTCCGACACTGGTGACGTCTCCGCCCCCCTTCAGGACGATTCAACTCTTCTCTAAGGCATGTGGGCTTGTGAGCTTGCAACCCCATTGAACGTGATCTGACCCGTTTGGAGTCTAGTACGACCACAATTTTTTCCATGGTTTAGGGAATGGAACGACTGGAGACCATTAGACAAAATTCTAAAGTGATCTGAAACAGCAATTGGTGTTTATGCTATTTCAGACCGCGTGCTTGTCGCATCCTCCTGTGCCCTAATCCGGGTGGCGGGGAGGGGGGGTGGGGGAGGGGCGGGAGGGGGGGGCATGGACTGCGGTGACTCTGACACATATGTGAGTAAAACGGGTCAGGGGCCGTCTAAAGTATCCCAGTTCAACTAGATATTCGGTGCCACTTGCGCACCTTCGTTGGAAACTTTAAAAATGGCACTGCACAAAGACCGGCATTCAGTGATTCCTAGGCGCTACTGGATACCATTTCGACACTCCTCAGCTGAGTGGCGCTACGTCGCTGGTGTAGCAACTGAGGACTACATGATGTATCTGAAGGATGACGAAAGAGGTGCAAGACACGCCGGCTCCCAAGAAACGATGAACGGTGCCCAACAATGAAGGCGTGCGGGTCTCACAGGGAGTGTTGGTGCACTGGGGAGTCTTAGAGAGGCACTTCCCCAATTTATTGATGCATATGTCAATGTCGACCCCCCTTCCTCCCCCCTGTCCCCACACCCTCGCCCTAAACTGACTCCATCATGCCACAGGAGGGCTGAAGAAGGATAAATACTCTTTGAAGCATCAAATCACCTTCACATTACCTCGAATGGTTTTGGAAGGTCCATAGTGGCTCCATCCTGCATCCAGAGCAAAAACTACAGTCACGCTATACTGCACACGGACTGCGTTCAGTGGGGTTGCAGTCCCAGGGTGTCCTTAGAGTTGGACTTAATCATCGAAGGGGTGTCAGCAGTATCAGAGGTTGTAAAGGATGTCATTGCATATCGCACTGTGAACTGTTGTTATCGACCGCGACATGTGTGGTTCAAATGGTTCAAATGGCTCTGAGCACTATGGGACTTAACTTCTGAGGTCATCAGTCCCGTAGAACTTAGAACTACTCAAACCTAACTAACCTAATGACATCACACACATCCATGCCCGAGGCAGGATTCGAACCTGCGACCGTAGCAGTCGCGTGGTTCCAGATTGTTAGCGCCTAGAACCGCTCGGCCACGCCGGCCGGCACATGTGTGGTAATCGACAACCAAGGAAAGGGATAGTTTTATTGACGCCATTTATGACACCCACCAGATATCTTTTCGTCTCGATTCTGGGGGACAGTGTGTCTGAAACAATTTCTCGGTGTACTGTTTCTCCTGGGTGGACTTGGGTTTAAAAAAATTGTAAACTAAATATTACGATACATTTTATAAATAATCGACAAGTACCCCAAAGAAGAAGAGATAGAACTACAATGGACATGTTATTCCTTGGGCTTCTATGCATGAACTATCTTTCCTTTGTCTTTCGCTTATCTAATCTGCTTGGATTCGGACCTAAGAGGACGTTCTTATGTAAAGCTCATGTTTACCAGTTGATAATGTAATTGTACTTAAAACCCGGAAAATGTAATGGTTATTCTGTCAAAAGAATTTTGTGTATGTGGTCAATCTATGGTTAGTCTGATAACTAGACTGCCTTAAGTAGATATGGGCCTTAACAAAGTATTTTCATTGTTAGGCGTCATCTTGGAAAAATCTTTAACATTCTTCTTTTAGCTCAACTACGAGACGTGCCGACGGTTAGGACAATTAACTTTATTTCAGATCCCACGAGACCGGAGGCAGCTACTAATAATTAAACAATTTTACTTGCAGATTTTCTTTATATAACGAGATAGTATCCCAGGCAGAAAAGGTCTGGTCACAGTATTCCAGTTCCATTATAGGATTTCATTTGTAGATGCTACTCTTGTTATCTTATATTCGGGAATCGAGACGAAACCTCGGTAAGTTACGTATTATAGTATTGTTCATCGAACAGACTTGGCAAATATTCTCTGGTTCAATAAGCACACGACTTCTGACGAACCTGGAATAATATCTCTGGTGTTGAGAAATAAGAAAAGGTCAATTAATTATCGACGATTACGTAACTACCTGAGAACTGAGCTAGTTTACTGAGTGCTTATACGCGTCGGGCTAAATTAAACAACATATTACACTGTTAATAATATTCCTACATTAGTTATTTCTCTTTTATGCTAAGCCATTGCATTAATGTGAGTTTATTTGTTGTATAAGTCACGGCTCATATTTTATTTTATTACATTACACTAATAGCCACAAAACAAATAATTTTATTTTATTTTATTACATTACATCGGCTACCCACAAGAAAAACATGTGTTTTCAACTCTGGGAGTCGTGGTTCTAACTTCCATCGCAGACATATCAACAGGAGGGGTGAAGCGTGGATAAGAGGGAGTGGGACGACCTTCCCATCGTGTGACACCTCCACGGTGGCGTTGGGCAGAGCTGTGGTGTAATTTGGTGTCGATGTTAAACTATTAACTTACCTTATACCCCACATGGAGTTCTGGGCTCTGGCCTTATTTCGCGTGTGTCGACACCTTGCCGTTTGAAATGTCGCCTAGCCCGAGGGTGACGATGCAGTGCGCCCCGCTTTTAAAACTTTACGGAGGAAAGTTCAAGGGGCGTTGAGCCAATTTCAAACTTCTGCGTTGCAACGGCACACAATTACGTGGTTTCGAAATGGTGATCCTTTAATTGTGTTGGGCAGTGTGAAGTGGAAGGCAACAAGTCTGGACATAGACAGAAGAAAGCAGGCAGTATGACTGCTATAAAGTTCAGAACCGGCTGATATAACAGAACAGCTGTTAAACAGTATAGGTTCGGCTCATATAACAGAATATATTTTGAGCTCTTATTAGTGATTAAAGATATATTCATTCAGAAGAAAGTGCCCGCTTGTGCTAGTTAGTAATGTTTCAAGTTTTGAATGGCGATATTCGAGCAAAACTCCCACCACTACAATTGAAACCAAGTGATTATCATGGTATTCTTTGCGAGGTATATCCCCTATTTCAGGACATTTCTTCGCCTCTTAAATAAACAGTTCTACGTCCGAAGTAGCTGCATCCGTGGCAAGCTGACGGTAGCTGCTGCTAGCGTTGCGAACAAGTGTGAACTGTCTAATTCTTCCATAATGACTGTTGCATCACGGTAATCGGAATGAAGGAAAATCAGGATTTAATATGCCTTCGACAATGAAGTCATCAGAGATCGATCGCAAACTAGGATTGGTTAAGGATGGGAAAGGAAATCGGCCGTCTCCTTTCAAAGGAACCATCCCAGAATTTGCCAAGTGGTTTAGGGAAATCACGCGGCGATCGGAGATATCGTTGCAGTGTTGAAGAGTTCATAGCTTCATTGCCACAGTGTGCGTGGCTCCATTGTTTCACATTACTGTTAGAAAACGCTGTAATAATTCGCTCGTGTGCATGGAAACTTGCCGACTCAGCTATCTATGAGCGACTCACAACTTGTTTTCACAGTTTCATTGCTGCTACTACATCTTCTCCTTCCTCAAAAACTTCATAGAAGTTCTCCTGCATACCCAGAGAGCTATCGCTCCCCTTGCGGAGAAATGGCTCAGCCACAGCCTACTGAGCATAACTTTCACAAATAATCTAAAATTCTGCAGCTAAGTGCTCGCTGTTTTGAAACATTCAGGCAGATTAAAATGCATGTCAGATAGACACATAAACCCACGACCTTCCTTTTAGCGAGCAACGCACTTATCGACAGAGCTATCCAGGCAGGTGGAAGTAAAGCTGTGAGAACAGTACGCAGGTATTACCTGGATAAATTGACGATTAATGGAAAGATTCTGCATTCCATGCCCGGGTCAGCACACATTTTGTCTGGTGGGACGATTCAGTCTAGAATCTCGTTTGCCAAAGTGAATAAAACTTCTCGGTTTATCAGCAGCGTCATTTCCAATAACACTCTTGCATTCGATGACTGCCTCCACTATCATCATCAGTAGTAAAAAACCACTAGCGCCGAGTTCCGCTTCTGCAGGCATGACAGCAGCGTCTGGAACATTCCGGAGTGGTCCGAATTAGCGCATGCGATTTGAGCAGCTGGTAGCAGTTCCAACTGGCCACGGGGCCAACTAGGTATACGGGCCGTATGGTGTGCGTCACAATAAGTGGCATTAAAGGTCTTACTACTTACAACCACCGTCCCGGCAGAGACCGAATTACTATTTCGTAGCTGCGCGTTTAAATGTAGTTTAACTCTCAATAACATATGACAACGCTAAGGAGTTTACTAGGTAAGTTTTCATTCTCATACAGATTTTCCGCCAGGATCCGGACGTAACCGTGCCTTTGCGATGTATGCCAGACACGGCAACTAGTGTGAAGTCCCAAATTCGTTGTGGGTCTGTATTTCTCGAGAGCCCCGCAAGGGAGCGAGTGGTGTCAGGTGACGCGAGGGCCGGCACCACTTTGAAATTATCGCTGCAACCACCCTACTTGTTTCAATCGTCTGTCTTCGCTTTCGTTCGATATACAGAGCCCGCCCCCATCCACTTCTGCTCACCCCTGGTCACTGTAAAAATTGCTTCGACTTATTCCAGTCTTGACGGTTATCGCCAGATACTCAGTAGTCCCAAGATAACAACAAATGACCTAAGACTCTTGTCCTTTCAAAACGTATTTTATGTCTGCTCCCTTTATTTAATGTGTCGTTTGTGCTCAGAAAAACACTCAGCAACAATGCGAATAGTTTCACCTATAAAGATGCTGCAGCATTTGCAGGGGACACCATACACACTGGGCACTCGAAGAGCTACATCGTTTGTAATTGCGTGTAACAAAGCTTGTGTCTTTTAGGCGGAATGGAACTCTGGTCTCAGTCCATGTCTCCGCAGCACACGTCCTACCTTGCTAATCTTATCTCCACAGTATGGCCGGAAAGTAGCCGGCTCGGCCTCTCCCGCCGATTCACGAGGCGTCCTTAGTCGGTGGCAGCTTTTATCGTTTGCATTATCGCCCTTGCTATAACCACCTTCTCTGCACATTCATCTTAAGTGCTGCCTTTCAGGCTGTAGATGGCTGTCGTCAAAAATAATCTTCGCTGTGTGTGTATTAATATGTTCATGACCGACTTCTTCTGTACATGGTAGTGAAACTATTGGTGAGTAGTCGTTGGTTCAGTGTACACTAAGAGAACAAGACGGTCTCCTGCATTCCACTCAAATCACATATCCTACGTAGATAGCTTGCTATCCTTGAGACATCTCAGTACCAAATTAAGTTTTTTATTTCCCTACCGGATAGGACCACACGATCATCTACAAATGGCGATAACATTGAATCTTACAAAAACTTTTACTGGCAGACAATTGAAGACAGAGGGCGTACATATCCTCACGTACAAGACACAATACTGTAGGAACTGAGCCAGCCGGTGTGGCCGAGCGGCTCTAGGCGCTACAGTCTGGAACCGCGCGACCGCTACGGTCGCAGGTTCGAATCCTGCCTCGGGCGTGGATGTGTGTGATGTCCTTAGGTTAGTTAGGTTTAAGTAGTTCTAAGTTCTAGGGGACTGATGACCTCAGATGTTGAGTCCCATAGTGCTCAGAGCCATTCTTTTTTTGTAAGAACTGCGGCTTCAGCGGTATGGAATGGTGGTAGGTTGTGTCACCAACCAACGAAAGACCTGATGTATGGAAGTGGACAGAGGGCTGCCACTGGAAGCAGCAGTGTCCGTTGCCAAGCTCCCCATTCTCAAGTGTTTGGAAGTGGTTTTCCACGGATACATATGACATACAGCTGCAGATTATTATCGACGGCTACTGCGGCAGGTTCGTGAATTAGTTCAACAATATGTACTGCATGCAACAGATATGTCCCAGAGCGTACAGTACGTCATTGTCCACTTGGCACCAAAAATAGGCCAGTTCGCATAGATATTTCCGTTGCGCATCAGGATCGCGTCAAAGTTGCAGTCGGCTTCCGGACATTTAGGAATGATGACCTCCTCTTTAAAATCTGCTACAATACCTTGAAGCTGCCACCGAGAGGAGGAGGCACCGGACTCGTAAACGTGAGGAATAGTGTGCATGCAATATTTCATAGTACGATGCAACGCTTACGGAGAACCGAGCACGTCACCTTAATGGGTGACCTCCCATTCGCCCTGTTCACCAGTCAACAATGGCCACATTACAGCACCGCTCGCACACCTTCGGGACTTCATTGTCGACTACAGTTACATTTATGACAAATTGCTTGAGATCAGGCTGACCACAGCGGAAGATCTTTATCGAAGTTTCCTTCAACAACACCCTCACAATGTGATCGAACAAACGTATCCAACAATAAAATGGCAGAGAATCTGGAGTACAGTTCATTTCCCCTCTCTTTCTACATGCGTCGTGGTATGTCGTGGTGAACGGTGAATTCCTGAATCATCAACAACTGCACTCTATTCACCTGCTCGACTCACTGATATGCCACCAAAGCACGGTCGTCATTTGGTTTGTGGCAGGAAATCCAGTGTTGGCTTGTCACGAAGAAAATGCTGTCCCTCTTATTGCGTATGATCCACACATAATCGAAGCTGATGACCTACTCTCCGCAGACGGTATTTACCTTTCCAACGTCGAGACAAACGCCGTGAACTGGATAAACAGGATGGTGACGAATTATCTGTTTCGCACTGGTGAAAATGATGTCTTATACCTCTTGTACATATTGCAAGAGTACCGTATGATCTCGTGGCGAAACATAAGATATAGAACATGTACTTGGGTTCGTTATTCACGGACCATTAGGTAAGCTGGGGTGTTCTGTGTGCGACAAATGAAGTGAGGAGATAGATCACGATTCAGAGCTTACGTTCGTGCGCGATGTACTCAGGAGACTATACGGCATTTTTACATTAGCGAGAAGCCAACCTGGTGGCAAGCCAACTGGGCAAGTGTGACGTTGCACAGCCTCATTACTTTTGTTAGTGAATTCGTTTAATCTAGACGGCGTTGGGAGCCATTTTCCATTTGGATGTGTCGAATGGCACCTTTAGTTTCTTTGTGTTAGCACCTGTAAATCGCAAAAAAGTCCATCTCATACCTTGGACCACTTCCCCAGGAACAGGAGGGAGGAGACATTCTGACCATCCCTCGAGTTGCTACTCCTGTCCACCCTATCTCCATCAACCCACGACCTGATTCCTTAAATCCCAAGTGAAATAAAAGTGGTTTAAAGTACGTGCCAGGAAACCAAGAGCTCGCGGGATCGAATCTTGGTAGGAGCACCGACTTTTCAGTCTTCGTTTTAACCTAGCCTTTACCCCTCAACGATATGAGGAGTCACCAGAAACAACACGTGGTTCGGCTTCCTCGTTAAACTGTTCGTCTCCTTCCCTCAGTTGGATAATTTGGTACGTTAGGGCCACCCAAGTCCCCAAAGTCGAGTCCAATAGAAAGACTTTCACCAGGTCACTGAGCCACACATCACTGCTACAGATGTGTGCCATTACCTGCAGTTGGCTGAACCCTGTGCTCTTCATGGCATCTGGAAGGACCCACTCCACGTCTGGAATGACTCCACCCTGTACGCACACGGAGCGCACGTTGGTTTTCTCACGCTCCTTGGCAGCCACGTCTATAAGGTGCTCCATAACACGTCTAACATTGGAGCTGCCGACTACCAATAATCTCACCCACTGATATTGCCGGATCTTGCACGCAGAGAGGTTTCCTCTGAAACAGGACAAGCGACTGCATCTTGCTGAGGGACAGTGAAGCCGCAGACAGCACCAGGGACCTGTTTGCCAGATTAACCGGGGAGCCCTTACGTGCAGCCCCTTGGTAAGTCGTTCGCTGAAGGAGACCTCCCCCTCGATCACGGGTGAGGAGTCTAGATCAGTGCGAACAGTAACTGGGCTGGCCACTAGTGCGGACCTATCGGTGGACTCGCGCGTGTTCGACGTTCGTTGGATCCGCATGGCCGGCCCAGGACAGTGATGGCCATCCACTGCAGCTTCAAGCTGTGTAACAGAAGTCATAACAGCGTAGAGCTGGGAGCGAAGTGTCACCAACGCGACTTGCATCCGCACACAGCAGTCACAGTCCCTATGCGTACTAAATATAGTGAGACCTACACTACACAGACAATTATTTGTCTGTGTAGTGTAGCTCTCACTCTATTTAGTATAGTATAGACACTGAAGAAAGCGCAAGAACACTGTCTAATAAATTAGAGTAATACGCAGATATTCAAAAACTGATCTATCGAAGCACTTAGGCAAGACTGAATAAATCGTTCTTGATGAAGAACTTTTAATGGGTCATAAAATCGGTTTACTTTCCGACACAAACGAAATCGCCAGAACTGTGTCTAGCAGATATTAAACTGTAAGTATGCTGTTTAGGTTTTTATGTTGGTAACGCCAAGTAGTGCCCTGTATAAAAATCGCTGAGAGTGCTGTGTGCAGTCTGTGGCTGGTTGGGTTCATCGTTGGAACATTCGCCGGTGTAGTGTTGGGCAGTTGGATGACAACAGCGCGTAGCATTGGGCAGTTGGAGGTGAGCCGCCAGTAGTGGTGGATGTGGGGAGAGAGATGCCAGAGTTTTGAGGGGTTCCTATGAGAGCACGATCTGGACGTGTGTCCATCAGAAAAAGGAAATTTGTTTAATTTGATGTCACAAAATTATATATATAAAGACTTTTGAACATTATTAAGGTAAATACATTGTTTGTTCTCTATCAAAAATCTTTCATTTGCTAACTATGCCTATCAGTAGTTAGTGCCTTCAGTAGTTAGAATCTTTTATTTAGCTGGCAGTATTGGCGCTCGCTGTATTGCAGTAGTTCGAGTAACGAAAATTTTTGTGAGGTAAGTGATTCATCAAAGGTATAGGTTATTGTTAATGAAGGCCATTCTTTTGTAGGGATTATTGAAAGTCAGATTGCGTTACGCTAAAAATATTGTGTGTCAGATTAGTGTTGATCAGAAAAAGTAAAGAGAAAACTGTCTGAGTACGTTGAGTTATGCTCAGCTGTTTGAAAATCAAATAACGTAAGAGTTTTTCTAGCACTGTCATTCATAATTTTTCAAAGGGGACGTTTCAAAACTAACGCGCAGAAACTCAAGAAAGTAAACTACCAAAGCACACAGATGCAGTTCGCTCCTGGTTAGAAGCGGTTACTTCCCTGATGCTGCATGTGTCTCGGTCAGCTGTTGCTTGACTTACTCGTTATTTTCCTTTCTTCTTTTCTTGTTAAGGATTTTACTTTTTGTATATTTCCTCTAATTTTTCTTTCTTTTTCGTTTCTTCTATTACTTCACAGTGTTTCTTCACACAATCTTCTCTAGCCTGGTCAGTTAACATTTTCATTTCATTGTTAGGTTTTATGTAATCTCTTCTACCTCCTTACGAATTGTCATTCCTCCATTTCCTGTAGTCATCCATTTTATCTAACATCACTCCTGTTCTTCACTCTTATTAAATTCTTCTTCTTTTAAACTTTTCACTAAGCACTGACAACAGAGACAATGAACAAGATGGCATAAGAGGCAAACGCCTAACACTTGGAGAAAGGGGAAAAGAAGAACTTTAAACTCTTAAAAGCATAACGCAGAATTAAAAGTTGACTTCGATTTGCTGCTGAATAATAGTCTCTGCTGCAGTTTTCAGGTGTGCGCATCCACTATACCGCTGCATGTTTACTGTTGGTTGCCATCTACACAGTCTTTAGGTGGATGATACGGTCATTGCCTATCTGCTTGCGTCAGGGAATGCCTCGTGATTGTGCTGTTGAAACGTCCCCTTACAACAATTATACATGACTGTGCTTAAACTGACACACAATATTTTTAGCGCAACGCAATCTGACTTTCAAAAATCCCTACAAAAGAATGGCCCTGACTAACATTAACCTATACCTTTCACAAATCACTTACCTCACCAAAAATCTTCGTTACTCGAACTACTGCAATACAGCGAGCGCCAATACGGCCAGCTAAATAAAAGATTCAAACTACGGAAGGCACTAACTACTGATAGGCACAGTTAGCAAATGAAAGATTTTAATAGAGAACAAACAATGTATTTACCTTAATAGTCATCAAAAGTCATAATATATATAGCAGTTCATGACATCCAGTCTTACAAATTTCAAAACTCTGCCATTTCTCTCCCCACATCCACCACTGCTGGCGGCTCACCTCCAACTGCGCAACGCTACGCCAACTGCCCAACACTACAATGGCAGACAACAATGTCAACCAGCCTCAGACTGCACACAGCACAGTCAGTGATTTTCATACAGAGCGCTACGTGGCGTTACAAATATAAAAACCTAAACAGCCTACTTACACTGTCACGGTCCACCTCTGCTCCTCTACTGGTGGGAGCATTGTGCGAGGCTGCGGCTGTATTTATGGAACAAGGGGCAGACGCGCTGGCGTCCCGTCGAGGTATGCCCAGTGTCGCAATAACCTGGCCAGCCCTCATCCCATCCACTATACTGTAATTGCTGAATCAAAACGTAGGTCTTCACAAATATAGATGAAACCTTCCCTCACTAGTTAGTCACATACACACTAAATTCTATTTAGGAAAGAAATTATCGGTAGTCATTAAAGTCTGGCTTACACCGGAGCGACTCGAAGGGAATGGCAAGCGAATGAACAGTCGCAGACAATTTGCCAGTGTTCACTGCCATTCGCTTGCATCTGTAAACAAGCGTTTACGCAGGGAAGAACAGAAGAGAACCTTGAGAGAATGAACAGAGCCAATGAGCAATGAGTTATTATTGTTTGGTGATAATATTCGGGGCACAGGATAAAGCACTGTATAGTTAGAGACATGATGCAAAACTCTAATATTCAGTGAGGATTACTTTGCGTGGCGGGGGCAATTTCTGAGGAAGTAACCAAAATGGGATGAGAAAATAAGAATTTAAGTGTCTGAATTCGTACGTAAGCGTGAAATGCGTGGAGGTAGTGCACATAACACCGAACACTGCTGCAACTTTCCTTAACATTATTCCAAAATTTGCACGAACGTCGGTTGACGCTTTTCGCTGGATTCTCATGACAATTGAGGATGAAGTTAAAAACAATAACACTATTTATCAACATCTACACCTACAACATACTGCGCAAGCCATGTGAGGGAGAGTGGCGGAGGGTACTTCTGACACCAGCAACGGATCCTCCCCTCTTCCGCTTGCAAATGGTGGGTGGGGAGAATGATATTCAATAAGACACTAATTTCTTCAATTTTCTTGTCGTGGCCATTTCGAGAGATGGATTTGGGAGGAAGTAATAAGTTGTCCTACTCTTCCCTGAAAACGCTCACTCGAAATTTCAATAGATTCTTTCTCTGATCCTCAATCTGTCATCTGATTTTTCTACTATTTGTTTTAGTGTTAATTCTACTGAAGGTCGCTCTGCGTAGTTAGCCTCCATATTTTACGGTAGATACTGTTTCCAGCAATTTGTCATCAATAGCGTAGTTGTACAGTAGTGGATTTCCACGTATGCGCAATGTGTTGCATTTATTTACTTTATGGGTTAACTGCCAGAACCTCCACCATTCTGCAAATCTACATAGTTTTTTTGCGTTACTACTTTCCTACAGAGAACAGCATCATCTGCGGACAGATCATCTGACGCTTTCTATTAGGTCACTTGCTTACATTGCAAACAATAACGGTCCTGTCACAACTCCTAAGAGTATCCCGAAAATTGCCGTTACGACTGTCGATTTTGTCCCGTTAAGAGCGAAGTCTTGAGTTTTATCTGCAAGGAAGTCTTGAATCCAATTATAAAGCTGGTTCGACACTCGATATTCTCGTATTTTTTTCACTACACGTTATTGCATGATAATGCCAAATACCTTTGTGAACTCTTGGAACACGTCATGTAGCTGAGAACCGTTGCCTACAGCGCTATTGATCTCATGGAGAAACAGACCAAGCTGAGTTTCGCAAGATCTCTGTTTGTGGAATTCATGTTTCTTTTTAAAGAGGGGATTTTCGTTCCCCAAAATCGTCATAATTCTTAAGCGTAATACAACCAAAGTAAAATGAAGAGAGACTAGCATTTACAATCTGGTCATTCCCAACTAGAGCAACTACAGGATGAAAAGTATTTAAACTGACAAACTTTGGGAGGTTGTAGAGGACATCAAAACAAATATTTTCCCTAATGTCATTTTTTCCTATGAGGAGTATTTAAACCGGTAGAGGAAGATTTCTCTGACGGCAAATTAGTTAAACCAACAAATACTTTTCCATTTTTTATGACCGAGAGACAACACATTAACACAACCCAATTTCAATTACAGTAGATTTTCAAAAATACCTTCATTGACATGTAAACAAAGGTTACACCGTCGGATCATGTTCTGTCTGACTAGGGCAAAAACCGTAGGAGTATCCTGAATTGTTCCTGCTGCTGCAACTATCCGGGCAGCCAGATCCTCTTCTGATAGAACAGGAGTTACGTAAACAAGGTTCCACATCTCTCCCCATACAAAAAAGTCCAAAGGGAACATATCTGGGGATCGAGCAGGCCATGGTACAGGATCACCTCTGCCAATCCACGTTTCTGGGAACCGTCGGTCTTCCAACAATTCTGGCAATGCTCCGGCGAGAAAATTGTAACAGGTAGCAGATACGGCCCAATTAAACAGTCCGCAACAACACCGACCCACACATTAACGAAGAACCGCACTTGGTGAGCGCCAGTCACTGTGGCATGTGGGTTATCCTCACTCCAAACGTGCGAATTGTGCATGTTGAAATCACGCCCGAACGTTGCTTCATCGGTAAACAACACAGAGGATGGAAATGTAGGATGCATTTCACACTGTTCCAGGTAGCACTGCGAAAACTGTGCTCTGGGTGGATAATCAACTGGTTCCGGGTTGTGGACAGGCTGTAAGTGAAATGGACGTAACAATTGCTCTCGAAAGACTGTTCTTGCATTCGTCTGGTTCGTCCCCATGTTACGTGCAGTTGCACGAGTGATGATTGAAGGATACCGCTCCACATGCTGCAAGACAGCTTCCTCAAATTGCAGCGTTCTTACCGTGCGACGGCGTCCCTGTTCAGGTAATCTGCTAAATGACCCGGTCTCACGCAGACGTTGGTACACAGCAGCAAAGTTCGTGTGATGTGGGATACGGCGGTTAGAATATTGTTATTGATAAACCCGCTGTGCAGCTCGTCCGTTGTGGTGCGCTACGTAGTACGCAGGAACCATATCAGTGAATTCACTCCAGGTGTATCGCTCGATTAGTAAACAGAGACAATGCACTACTACACTGGTGGACAGCAGTTGCCTACAACTGAAGAGCGTAATACGGCCTCCACCGGTTTAAATAATCCTCATAGGAAAAAATGACATTAGGGAAAAATATTTGTTTCGAAGTCCCCTGCAACCTCCCACAGTTTGTCGGTTTAAATACTTTTCACCCTGTAGAGACATTTACTTTAGTAATTCTTTCGTTGCTGTATCTCAGATGGTTTGCAATTGATGTCTGCAGTGCCATATGCGTAGAACGTCAAGGATGTTAATAAAGTACATATAAGGAATATAATGTCAATAAAATGTGGTTATTGAAATGTGAATATAGTGCACGCGACCTGTCACATAGGCTACTTAAGAAAAATCTGCTGTAGAGTTCCTTAGAGTGCAGAGAGCGTGATCTCAGGTGAAACGGTTTTACTTATCACAAAAAAATCTCCATTATAACAGTAACACAACAGCCGTGTAATTACAGCTACTATGAATGCCAGCAACGAATGTGAACAGATCTTTCGTGTATTTTTAACTACCTCAGCACCCGACATTGCCCGGATGTGTATTATTCCTTCTACTCCTTCCCTCTCTCTCCATCCATCTCCTCCTCCACACCATCTCTGTCCTTCGCCTCCACCCCCTCTCACTACCCACCTCCTCCATCTCTCTTCTCTCCTGGCCCTCTCTGTGTCCATCTCCTCAAACATGTCTCCGTCCATATCCTCTTCCTCCCCCCTCTCTCTGCCCATGTTCTCTCCCCCCTCCCCTTTCTCCGTCCATCTGCTCCTTCCCCCTTTGTCCATTTCCTCCTCCCCCCCTCTAGCTTCATCTCCTACTTCCGGATGCTAAAGTTTTGCTACATGAACATCAAAGATGCAATAAGCTGTAATTTTTTCCCTTTCTTATTTTGTGAGGGGGTGAGAAAAAAAGTTTCGAAAACGGTTGAAATTATGTGTAAATTTTAATGGAAGTTGCGAATGCATTGATTCTCAAACACTGGATAAATATAGTCTGGGCCGTGAGTTGTAGGACGCAATCAAAATTTTTCCGTTTGAGGGCGTTGCTGCAATGTGTATTCAAAGTGACGCGACTCAGATGTGGGTATATAAGCACCGACGTGTAGGCAGTGGATTACAGTGGCATTCATGTCTTTCCGACTAGTGTGCTATCAAATGCGTCCAAACAGGACCAACGTGGTATTATTCTGTTCTTGGCGGTCAAAGGACAACACCGTTAGACACACATCGGAAAATGACGAATGTGTGTTGGACTGCATGTGTGTGGAAAACTGCCGTATTAGAATGGTGCGCCAAGTTCTGTGATGCTGCTGCAAAGTTGAATCGGATCCTGTTCTTTGACTACTGAGGCCCATTGCTTATTGATTTCAAGTAACCTGGTGTCTGCATCTCTGGGGAATAGTAATCGAAACGCTGGACACAATTCTGGCGTGGAATTAAGGCGAAACGTCCGGGAAAGCTGCGAGGAGTGTTGCAGTTTCATGATAACGCACTGTTTGGACAACTACAACTACAGTCACAGTAATACCTTCTTGCTTACAACACCACATAGCTCACAAACATGCAGCTTTCCACTCAATGGTACACCGTCTCATATCTGTCCTCATGTTCACAGATGATTTTAAAACACAGCTAGATACAATAAAATTTATTGCCTCAACTAATCGCTACAATCCAGTCCTGATTGATCGCATCTTACATAGGAAACAAAGACTGAAAATTATATCCCTCCTCTACGTCCCATCTGCTGTCCCTTCCACTGTTTTCAAGAAGCAGTCTACATTAGTATTTCTAGGAGAGGTATTACGGAGTGAAGCAAAAACACTGAAACCTTGCAAGTATTCGCTCTCCTACTATGCTAAGAACACCACAGCCCAGTGCATTTTCAATACCAAAGATAAGATCCAGTTATTAGCAAACAGTGTGGTATACAAAATTACCTGTTCTGATTGTGAGATATTTTACATTGCTCAGTCAGTCAGAGACATAGCAACTAGGCTGCCTGAACATGAACGCAGCTGTAGGTTGCAGAATTCTGACTCCGCATTTGTTGCTCATATACTGAGTGATGGTCTCAACTATAAGCCCATGTTCTTCAATTAGCAAACAAAGTCTAAAAACTTAATCTGCTGGAAGCCCTGGAAATCAACAAACACCTAGCTCACAGTCCAGATCTAATCTTAAACAGCCAGGCGCAGCTTAACACATTCCCTCTCCTAAACTTTACATAATCCTCTCTGTTTTTCATTATTTTCCTCACTATCTGTTCCTACACACTCTCCCATTTTTCTATATTCATTGAGTTCCTTTATTTTATTGATTTATGTATGTAATCCATACAGACTTTAGTTACAATTGTTAAGTCTCTCTTTGAACTGATACCTGTATTACTTTCTATGTTTAATACCTCTTGTAGTTGCCTCATCATGCACTGCTTTTTTTTAAAAGTGGGTTCATTTATTTAATGCAAATTGTTACGAGTACAGTTTTGAAAACAGTGTTAATGTCTTTCCAGTTTGCTCCTTTTGTATTTGTTTACTGTTCAACGTTTTACTTTTTAAAATGCAGTGCCATGACACCCCCAAAGGTGGCATTTAGTATATATTCGCCTACACTCCTCTATTTTCTTGCATTTACCCATTTCTGTTTATTTTACTAATATTGCTTGGGTTTCTTATATATTCTGTAGTTACACTGATAATTCTTTCTTCCTTTTATTGCTATTGTTTTCCTCTATTAACATAAACTGTTATGTAGATTTGCTGATCCAATTTTTTCCTGTATACTCAGTTTACATGTATTTGCTGTCCAACTTTTTACTTCTTACATTGTATTACCACCACACTGTCAAAGATGGTTATTTACTGTACGTTTCTACTTCAATACGGATGTGTAACTTGTTTTCCACGGTTAACACAATAAAAGTATTACTGTAGATCAAAATCAAACTAGTGGCTTTCATTTATTATAGTCAGGTATCTATCCTTTACGTAAAATTCCATATCCTTTTTTGGTTGAGCAACACTGGTGAATGTAATATGTCCTAGAAATCCCATAATCCTACTTGTCGCTACCAGGCACCTCCTTTAACCTTTAACGCAAAATTTTACCTATTAATATGTTTTCAAATTCTATCAATAATGATACCAAATATTGAAAATCAAATTTTTGTTCTCCTTGGAAGCTTTTAAATAACCCTCCGCCAACCAGGACTCGCTGATGTGTGACGATTTTGGTCGTTTAGCAATACGGGTAGTACTCCTTGTACAGCAATGATTTGAGGAGTATAAATGTACGTGAGGACGCATATGTAGATGTAGATGTAAATGTACATATAAAACTGACACTAGCCCGAAGTTTACTTTGAGCACTACGTTCTCTCATTACGCATGATGCTGTTGCAAATCATATGTCTTTAAATTCCTCCGTCCTTTGAGGTCACTTGCCCAGCCCGTTATAGGGAGATCTTCGAAACACTGGCTACTAGGCATTTTTCCACATGAACCTATCACTCCAAGAGGCGAGACAAGCAAGAAGTGACAGAATAATGTCCTAGCACAAGGTATGAAGACCAATATTTGGATTTGTGGTATGAAACCTATCCACTTTGTCATAGAGCCACTGTCATTAACGATGGCACTGAAAAGTTAAGGCACTCTTATGGCAGTATGCCGCTATTTTGTCTACGGAGGCGACTAAGAGTTAACGAAACAGAAAATGAGGATGGGTCGTGAGTCGTGCTTGGGTAGTTCAGTCGGTTGCCGGCACGGTAGCTCAGCGTGTTCGGTTAGAGAGCTGGCTAGTCTCCGTAACAAAAACAAAAAAAAAAAAAAAAAACTGAGTAAATGGATCAACAAAAAAACTTCAACGGGTGTCATGGACGTCCGGTACGGCCAAATACAATGAACAAAACGCAAAAAAAAGGTCGGTGGAGCACTAGCCCGGGAAAGACAAAGGTCCATAGTTCGATTCTCGGTATAGCACACAGTTTTAATCTGCAAGGAAGTTTCATATCAGATCACACTCCGCTGCAGAGTGAAAATCTCATTCTGGAAACATCCCCCAGGCTATGGCCAAGCCATGTCTCCGCAATATCCTTTCTTCCAGGAGTGCTGGTTCTGCAAGGTTCGCAGGAGAGCTTCTGTGAAGTTTGGAAGGTAAGAGACGAGGTACTGGCGGAAGCAAAGCGGTGAGGACGGGTCGTGAGTTGTGCTTGGGTAGCTCAGCCAGTCGAGCACGGGCCCGCGAAAGGCAAAGGTCCCATGTTCGAGTCTCGGTCTGGCACACAGTTTTAACCTGCCAGGAAGTTTCAAGTAGAAAGTACTAATACTAGGAAACGGGTCACGTCGAATTAGTTTTAAAGAAATAAGTTGCATTGTGTTTCAAATTATTCGTCATTTTACGATGGTGCTGATCCACGGTTACAGAATAGCATGTCTGATCCCTACCTTTATCCAGGAAAATCCACACTGCTTTATTTGAGTTTTCTTCCTGTAATTCGACTGTCTTGTACACACAAAGGAGTTACTCTGATTAGGTTTTGAAAGGCAGGGAACGAAAACTACCAGTAAGTTATTCTTTCGCTAAGTGTAATATTTTTATTATTGCGTGTGGTATTTTCTGATCCGAAAGTTTCAGTGTGTTATGCCAGGTTCAGTGAGTAATCTGTTGAAGTTGTTTATTTGTAGCGATGTATTTTAATTATATTTGGCTGAACTAGATTTCCTTCTACTAGACTCCTGCTAGGCCTAATAACTGAGCAAAGAAATGCTCTACTTAAAAGCTTGAAAGCACGGAATTACATTGTAGCGGCTTGTGATTTGTGACATAATGTGGCAGGTGGGGCTAATGTAGAGACTTCCACCAAAATATATTTTCACAGTGAATTCCTACTAGAAATTAGTGGTTCAGTGGAATATTGCCTACATCATATTTAAATATCCCTGAAAAATGATGATACTAGCAAGAGAAATTATCTCTGACAATAAACATTTTGCAGGTTGGAAATATGTGGAATGCTTTATACCACCTGTCGAACGTAAAACTAGTAAACGAAATCCGATACCCCACTGTGCTTTTGCCTCGCATTACATAATCAGGAACCAATAGCGCCTACAAAACAAATACGACGCTAAAACGCTACTCGGCGAGGGTGGAGATTTTGTTTTGCATCCCACAAATCTGTAATCTCTGTGTGCATAGACACAGGGGCTTTACTATCAATTCATCTGTTTACTTTTATCATACATGCCTTTCATCTCTTGAATATGGCTAACGGAAATCCGGTAACTGTTTCTCCAATAGGAAAGACAACAAATAAACTGCATTCACTAGCATACACAACAGACCAGAGGTAGCGAATTTTTTGCTTGACTTCAATAATGCGAAATTACAGTTACTACAAGCAGAAA
This sequence comes from Schistocerca americana, assembly GCF_021461395.2. Taxonomy (NCBI): domain Eukaryota; kingdom Metazoa; phylum Arthropoda; class Insecta; order Orthoptera; family Acrididae; genus Schistocerca; species Schistocerca americana. Next base: position 303,186,115 of record NC_060124.1, on the reverse strand, counting down.
TATTAATTATTTTTAAGTGTTTAAAAACCTTTTCCGGGTTAAAATAATCGTATACACTGAAAAATAAGATTGATAATTTACGGTACGAAACTGGTTGGTACTTAAAGTTTTTCACATTTTCGTTACAGGTTCACGAACATTGTATGTATGTATGTAATCAAAAGTCGTTTTTTATCACTTTATTATCTGTTGTTTAGTAACTGCCACAATAAAAACTCTGACCTTTCCTTTCTTTCGGAATATTTCATGTTTCATTGCTTGCGCAATTTATCTCTAAGTAATTTTCCCATTCACTGACATAATGTATGCCATGATACGACTTCATTTAAGCATGATGGTTTAACACAGTGTATGTATGTATTTGACTCGCTGGAATGAAATACTTTATAATTTATGAAGCTCATTGTTTGTAAAAGTGTTAAAAATGATGTATGTAACTCTACCCACTTGTCAGTCCTTACTGCCCGTTCGGACATATTTTGCCTGGATGCACAAAATAGAATTTCTATCTATTCTTTTATTTTTGTACAAACTCCTTTTCCGCAGTTTTGCTTATAGAAATAGGCTGCTCCTATTCTTGAGACTAGTTCACAAGTCTTACCTCTCAACATTACTCATTGTTTTTATAAGATCAATGAACACCGAGGTAATTTCTTTCTTAATTCGTTTATATTTTCGAATATTTACCTCACCATTAAATCAGGACACATGAATGATCCTCGTTTTCTGAATTTCCCTTACTTAAGTCCGAGATTTAAAAATTCGCCTTGCTACTCTCACAATGTACATTTTTCAGGCTCGATCTAATGGTATAGAAGTCACAGGTACCTTAATAATAAGAAGAAAAGGGGGATAATTTCTTTCATTCGGAAACTTTTGAACAGTTCCTTTAGGCGTAATCCTTCAGGTGAAAGTAACAGCTGAAAGAACTGCACTCACATCAGTACAGGGTAGTGCATATATCAAGACGCGATTGGTTTCCGCCGTTCCAATAGCACCGATTTGAATTAGTGAGCAAACTATGATCGTGGCCATACGTCACAGCCGTGACGACATTTTGAGAGCTAAAATTTCAAATAATTTCTAGATGTTAACCTCGTGTCTGTCCTGATGCTGACAGATATCACGTTTCTGTAAATATTTCACGCGTGTTCGTTCATTCTACCAGTTCGCAGCAGTGACTAGGGTCCGTCACTAGATGAAGAGAATAACAGCATAGTACTCTTATCATTACTCAAACACTACGATACTACGCAGTTTCTGTAGACTAGTACTAAGGGAATAGTACTGTTCGTTGTAGTGCCTTTTCCTACAAAGTGAGCTATAGGCACTATCTCAAATTTCAGGCCATACACGCACTTGGGCACCATAGAATCCTTGGATACTAAGAAACTGTCTGTAACAAAATTTCGACCCGTGCATGTTTTCAGTAGAAAATTTATTTAAGAAGAGACAGTTTGGCAACACCGTAAACACTTACACGTCAGGTATCTCCATTCAATATTCTCTAGACGTTCTTCCGTCACAGCACAGTGGATTGAGTTTGGCGTTAGAATACTCGATATCGAGTGTTTGATCCTGGTTCTAGGCTAATTTTAGACTGCACGACGTTTCTATCATCTTAATCATGATACATAAATTACAGCAGGCATGAAATGATAGTACAATCGTTTACATGATTCCACCTTCAAAGACATGTTTTGCCCTTAAACGCGTACTCCGCTGTCTTCCGTGCACTACAGCCCTTTATGCTTTCCAGCCCATTCTTAGGACTGCTTACACTCTCTTTTGTTATGCCTTTTACCCCAAAGTAAAAGAAAAAGTAACACTTGTCAGTGTGTGGGTGTTATGTTGACGAGTTGCGTAACGGATTGATCTGACAAGTACCCTTTGGCTCCTGCAAGAAGCAATTTCCACCCCACACTACTACAGACGTCAGACAGACGCTCTTAACTTACCAAACAGAAATGCCTGAAAAACTTTCAGCAATAAATATCTTCTGGAGCCGTCCGCTGTAAGGAAAAGACACAAAAATATTCTGTTCTCTTACGTAACTAGTGGGATACTTGGGTAATGGAGTATTGCTAGTTATTGTAAGAAAAACATTAAACGAACGGAAAATATTATTTATTGCAAAATTTAAGCAAATCAAGTGAAACTTTTATTTATAAACTGATACACAAATTTCCAGGTTCTTTTCGGAATAAGAGGTTACCTCTCATAGATAGGAATCCTGTTAATGACATTTATATACAAAGTGTGGGAAAGCTCTTTCATCCCTCTTCTTAAGGAATGTTATTTAGTCGGCAGAAAGGCTTAGAGGCGCGCCTACTAAACTTGAATAATTATCTGATTGAATTTTTCTAAGTACGGTCGAGGCTATCGCGTGAGAAATGTAATGGAGTGACGTGAATGAAGTATGTTATTTCTAATGGAGGAAAGATGGGTATCGCTTACGCTGTAGCGCACAATACTGTGAGCTGCGACGACTGCTTCCTGCGTCGCTCGCCACTGAAAAATAACAAAACTATCTCTTTGTATCTTGATTGACCTTCACCAATCGGACTCTCAATACGCCTTAATGAAGTCAAGGACTCCTATCTGTCCCTAGTCTAACTATTGGCGTGGTACACCGGTCAGATAACCAGTCCACTGCAATGACACTCACTGTTCGCTCGCAAGCGCTAACTAATACTCTGTGTTCAAACTGCACATTAAGTGTTGTGGCCAACACAGTGAACAAACGCTGAATCGTGAGCGACTCAATATAGATTATCACTTTGATTCGCTTCCGACAGAGGTGCTCTTTCAGTGAAGTACTGAGTAGAGACTTTGTTCCTTGCTCTCTGCGTACACGCATGAGCGCACTCGCTCCCACTATGTGTTCCCGCTACAAGAGCGTCACCGGAACGACTTCCCTCCACGCAAAAAGCGAAAGAGTATATCATCCGCTGTCTTTCCCTCACTCCTCTGGCTCATTGTGTCACAAATAGTCCACCAATCAGCGTTACTCTTACAAATGGGAGAATGGCTAAACTGACCAATCTGTTTTGGTCCGTGGGTGGTCGGCCGGCCGGCGCAGCTGCGTGCTAACTCACCCTCCTACAGACTTTCCAGCGGGCTGGTTGCCTCTGCCGAACAAAAACTCCTGTGGCCATTGTGTCTTGAATGTTCATGTACACCAGCCTCGACTTTTTAATCTCAGTGTGCATTTGCGATTTATTTATTGGATTTGCATATCGATTAAATGGAAATATGTAAAATTGACTCTATCCTATCGAGTTTGGGCTCGAATGAAACGTCTTGATACGCAGAATACGATGATGATGTCGAAATATGTTTGAAATGAAGGTCAGGAGACCAGGCCACCTTATGCACTGAACAACAAATTTGAAGTGAAAGTGCGTAACTAGCATGATTTTGAGTTAGTTATGTTTATGTCAGTATGAACTGATACAAAATCATCATCTTCATAAATATTTAGCTCTAGCTTTTTAAAAAAAGTAATTACATTTTTCTATACATAACTAACTAAATATACATTCATGTTCCAAGATTCAGCATAAGAAATTTTAAGCGAATAATTACTTGGATTATGCAGTGTGTTATTCATTGATAACTTTCGGTGCCATTCTGGAAGTAAAAAAGTAAAACATTACGAAAAAATTAAGATAACATTACAAGAATGAAAATACTTTGTAAGTCTACTTTGTTCCAGTACTATGTAAAGCATAAAACAAAATATATAAATTAACTGCTCGAAATGTACATACTCATACCCGGGAACATCTCTTATAACAGTCCAACCGTAATCTGATAAAATAGTAGGGCTCCACTTTTCGGCATACCTCTTCTCAAATGTGGCAATATCTTGATGAAATCGCTCCCCATGGTCATCACTTACTGCACCACAACCTTTCTGGAAGAAGTCAAGATGACTATGTAAGAAATGCATTTTTAGTGACATGTTGCAATCATAAAAACATGTTATCTACAATATCCTTGTAATTTATTGCTCGTTTGTTCCCTAAGAACTGTAAACAGACTAACATTCCCATGCATGCTTCTCATCACCTTGTATGGTTCCATCTAAAGTATAGTTTCCAAAAACTCTCGAATTTCTGGGTGCCACGTGGGGTGGCTACGCGGTTTGTGGCACCATGTCACAGACTGCGCGGTGACTCCCACCAGAGGTTCGAGTCCTCCCTCAGGCATGGGTGTGTGTGTTGATCATAGTGTAAGTTAATTTAAGCAGTGTGAAAGTCTAGGGACCGATGACCTAAGCAGCTTGGTCGCTTGGGAATTTAAACACATTTGAACATTTCAACATTTAATCTGTGGGCCTACAAAGATGCCCTCCTTTACTTTGGCATCACTTAAGTAAGCGAATTTTTGTCTTAATTACTTAAACTCGTCACCATCTTTGTTCATTCCCTTAACAAAGTTTCTCATGAGACGCAACTTAAGGTGCAAGGCGGGAGCAGAATCTTTTTAGGGTCTACTAGAGGTTCACTCTTAATGTTCTTTACACATGATTGAAGAGATTTTCTGGTGGGCCATTCATGTTTACTGTAATGAATTGCACGGGCTCATATATCCCATTCACAGAGAAAGCAGCAATATTTAGTATAACCTAATTGCATACCCAACGGAAGTACAACCACTTTCAAGTTGCCACAAATCTGCCATTGAGAGTCATTATACTTGATGGCTTCTAGTAAAATTTTCATGTTTTAGTATAACTGTTTCATATTTACACTATTCCCAACACGCATAGAAGGAAGCTCATTACCAATATGTAAAAGCACTGCTTTTAAACTCAATTTTGACGAATCAATAAACACTCTCCACTCATCAGGGTTGTAATTAATTCTGAGAACCTTCAATAGACCATTTATGTCTAAACATGCCACAAGACTATCTTGCATCTTAAAAAAAGGAGAGAATTGTTGCTCTTTTCTGCGGTAGAATGAAACATTTCCATTGCTTTCCAGAAAATTGCGCTGCTGCAATCTTGATGCTAAAATATCAGCGTTAGCTTTAGAGAGCTCCAAATTTCTAATGAGATCTCTTAACACATTTTGAGACAATTTTTGTGGATCATCAGTTAATATATTTGGAAGAAACTCTTGATCTTGTGGTGTACATGGTTCAGGACATTCAGAATCCCCATTCAAAGTAGTTTCGTACTCTGGCGGTGGTTCAGGTATTGGATATCCTTCCCCACGTAGTACTGGACGTATGTCAGACGGAATGTTAGGATAGATCACTGTCCGCTTTATCTTCTTAAATATTCCCTTCTTGATAGGAGAAACCATACAGAAGTAGCAGATCATGGCACTCCAAAGGGCATCAAACGTCCTTTCCCATGCATCCAATTCCTGAGGTTGCTGGCATAAGTGTTTCAGATCACATGTGGAGCCCACAGTTTATCCTGATCACCTTTTTTGCACCCAAAATAACAACTGTAAGCTTTTTTCATCAATGGAGTTATTTGCTGTTGTTGTGAAGCAAATGTCGCTTCTCCACACACATAGAAAAATGTGTCAGCACTGTTAACACAAACTCATGGCATTTTTGTTTATTTCAATAGCAGTCAACTTGAACAACTGCTAGTTAACCTGGCAACAAATGTGCCAAAATTATGACAAGCATCAATAAAGTCAATGAAGTTGAAGAGGTGGGAGAGAAAAAGATCACTAAAATTGGTATGAAAATGTTTATATCCAAAATATTGCACACAAGTAAGACCAGGGACAATAATATAATTCATTGTTACTAGTTATTATGTCTCTGAAAAACCATTATAATATTTGATTTTAAACTTAACATAAAAATCCGTATATAATTGTCTCACCATAATAAAACAGTGTAAAATTAAAACTAGAGCTAGTTTTGTATTGTCTTTGTGATATTCGCGATCAGCACATTAGAATTGATAGTAATTGTCTGTTTTCATTCGATTTACATTTCTATTGTTGCACAGTATAATCAGAGAACTGGCCACTGTTACAAGTGAACATTCCCGAGTGTAGATAAATATTCTTGATGAAACTTGAAGAGTATGAACCGGGGGTCAAAACAGAGCAGTAAGTAGTTTTTCGTTTTTGATCTATTTCGCTTTTTAGGAGTAAAACATACACTGAAAAGTAATTTGGTATATTAGTTTTAGTGGGAATATCTACAAAACCATGATAAAAAATTTGTTTCACATAAATATTGAAGTTCTGTTAACGTTCTTGAAGATTGTATAACGAACTTCTCTTATAATTTAAAAATTTTCAAAATGCGCCACCACTTTTAATTAATTTTCAAAAATGAAAACTTTCTTTAGAACATAGATTAAAAAAAGTTTTTTTGTTTATTGAAAATCGTAAGTAACTCATTAAGATACCAAATCATTACAATAATGATTGTGTGTAAAAAAAATGCTTAAAACAACGTTTCTTTTACATCATCCACGTAAAATAAACGAAATTTCTTCACATAATCCACAAAATGCAAAATAAATTTCAGTAGGATTCGCAAATTATGGCGGACGATCCTCTAAATATTCTGTTTTCTACCAGGTATATTTGAGTATAATTGAAAATTCTGGCGAAGAGTTTGAATACATACTACTGATCGCTGCTCACCTGGTTAGCCGAGAGGTCTGAAGCACGGCTTTCTGGCCGGGAAGGAGCGCCTGGTCCCTGGCACGAATCCGCCCGTCTTACTTGTGTCGAGGTCCGGTGAGCCGGCCAGTCTGTGCAAGGTTTTTAGGCGGTTTTCCATCTGCCTCAGCTCCACTATGCTGGCGATTGCTGTGCAAACAAGTTCTCCACGTACGCGTAACCACCATTACTCTACCACGCAAACATAGGAATTACACTCGTCTGGTGTGAGACGTTCCCAGGAGCCGAAACGCACAATAACCCTGAGAGAGTTGTTCGGTGTGTGGCAGTGAAGGGGAGAAGTGGACTGCGCTAGTCGTCGTCGTGGTGGGGTTGTGGACCACTGCGGCTGTGGCGGGGACGGAGCCTCTCCGTCGTTTCTAGGACCCCAGTTTAACAATACAATACGATACAATACTGATGACAGCTATATTACATTGTTTCTCAAGTGGAGATTCACAAAATTCATCAGAACTAGACTGAAAATCTCGCGAAGTTTCTCCGTCATCGAAAGCTGCGTACGTCCAATGGCTCTACTTGTCCTGTCGAGCATTTTAGTACCACAAGCTGCGCAAGTTTCTTGTCCTCAGGAACGCGGCTCAGACCCCCTCCCCCTTTTCAACGAAACATACATAATAATGGAGAGTTAGGGCCGACAATTGGAGAATCTCTTTTTGAAGTCCAAAATAATCTTGTGGCGGCATCGATATATTATAAAGGAATGTCTGACAACTTCAAAAGATGTTTTACAGACGTTACCTTTCCTAGTACAGGAGAAGAATCTGAATTATTGTTAGATTCTTTGGGTGGTCAATGTGGAAAAGCCGTTTTGAGCATCGTGCCTGAGGCAAAAGAACTTGTTCATCTGGTGATCCTAAGAAGACTCGGCGGGGCACGTACAGTAGTGGGACATATACGGCATTCGATGTTGAAGAAACTTCGTGAAGTTATTTTCAGACATAGTTCTGATGAATGATTATGATGTTAATCTCCACTTGAGAAATAATGTAATCAAGCTGCAGTCACTGGTACATAACCAATTCTCTTCGTCAAGGTTTTCTAGTGTATTGAAATCAAGATTTTTAGGGGATCGCCAGCCGCAATTTGTGAATCCTTCTGAATTTTGTCTTACGTTGTGTTGTCCCTCGTGCGGAATATGTGAAGAAAATTCGTTCACTTTATTTATATGGCTTACAGGAAACGTTATGCTCCAAGAAATTCTTTACAGATTATCATTATCTTTACGATTGAGGATCATAATAATTTCTTACTTATTATTTTCAGTTAATAAAACACACTTACGTAAACGCTAACCTAAAATAAAAAGGAACATGTATTTAAAACGTAAGTCCGCAGCTCGTGGTCGTGCGGTAGCGTTATCGCTTCCAGCGCCCGGGTTCCCGGGTTCGATTCCCGGCGGGGTCAGGGATTTTCTCTGCCTCGTTATGACTGGGTGTTGTGTGATGTCCTTAGGTTAGTTAGGTTTAAGTAGTTCTAAGTTCTAGGGGACTGATGACCACAGATGTTAAGTCCCATAGTGCTCAGAGCCATTTGAACCATTTAAAACGTAATTACAATGTAACACATAAAACAAAAAGAAATAAAATGAGTATTTAGAGTAATAATGAATTTTTATAAATTTTAATTAGGTATGCTGGAAACGCTCTGACAGCACGCTGTGTACATGTCATTTTCCGAAAGTGGCTTTTCAGAAACCAGCTTTATTACACATGTTTTTCGTCACTTGAAAGCTTCCTTAATTTATGTTACAAATCTCTCTTATAAATCTCTCTTGAAAGTAAAATTGGGCAAAAACGAAAAAAATACCATTGCTGTACTTTGTCCCCTCTTCATATACGACAAGTTTCATTAACACCGCTTTTTTACGCTTTTTTACTCTTGGGGTGTTCTACTGTTAGAGAATAAAACAAGTATGTTCAACATCTCTGCTTTGATAAGTTTTGTAGTTGTTTGTGTCCTAGGATAGGTTATTACGAATTTTATGACATATCTGACCAGTAACTGTTATGTTTATCGTCAAATTGATATGTGATGCTATAATAGGACGTCGAATATTAGGTGCACTAATGAGATGGGAAATGAGCTCTGCGCAGAATTAGCGAGGAGAGAAACATGTGAAAAATATAGGGAAGAATTAGTTCCAGGATTGTGAGACACGTGTTAAAGTATCGGGGAATAATTCCCATCGTACTCGATTGAGCTGCATGGGGTAAAAATTGTAGGGGACGACAGCGATTGCTATATAGCTAACAAATAATTGAGGCTGACTGCAAGTACTACTCTGAGATGAAGAGTAAGCACAGAAGAATAATTCGTGGTGGGCGCATCAAACCAATAAAGACTGATGACACAAAAAAAATCAATATTTCGCAGAGGAGGCAAATACTACACATTTTGCATAGGCAGCAGCCAGTATTAAACAAACGCGGAAAAATCATTGCAATTTTTGACTACACACTGATCAGACGCCTGAGTACCGTTCCCGTGTTGTCAGTTTCAACATCCACTGCATGAAGGCGCATGGTTGTACGAAACTGCAACGTCTGCCAGCTTACTTCGCCAGCTGCTGCAGCCGTTAATAACCGCGCGGTATGTTCTCGCACCCCGCTTGTCAGAGCATCTTGTTACGTAATTACTCTGGCGGAAACACAAAACGAGGAAACACAAGTTGCAAAACGAACATTCAGCGTTTTCTCAGCACTTGAAATGGCATAAACATCATAGAGCAACTATATAACAAGACATGAAAATGAACAACGCAAATACCACTATCCACGCAAATACTAAACCCTTACGCAAGTCGCCGCAGAATGCAGTAAAGTGACACAGGAAATCTGTAATCATAGACGTGACAGAGGCAAAAAAATCGTACAACAAGCACTGAACTGGAGAAAAATTAGTTAAATTAGAAAGAAGTGAAACATTTGAGATAGAGAACGGAAGTAATAAGTAAGTTTCACATATTACTTAAACTACACATACATGAACAATGAAATTGCTGACCATAGACGTCACACACCAACGGTACCACAACAGAACGGGAGCAAAATAAAATGAAGATGTCCTACTCTAATGAAGGCAGTCATTAGAGGCACTCTTAAAATTACTGTATTGGATTAAATCATTCGTAGTAGAAAATGTCGAAATCCAATCTCCGATTTGGTTTATCAATTAAATATTGTTAGAAATTATCATTTAAAGCCCGTTGTGAATAACTCATACTGTTAGTTACCAAATATATTTTAACTGCTCAAAGGATAATAATAATTTGCTAAAGGAACAATTATTCAAATTATTATCTATTAGTGATTTTGAAAAAGGTTGCCTGTACTGGAACCATAGTACAACAACCCAAAATAAATCTGAAACACTTAATCCAAATATCCCGCTGTACGATGTAACGGCTAGCTTCCTTTTCAATACTTTCGTATTGTGACTTCTAAGGAATCGAATGACCCACTTGTCCAACAGTTACGTCTTTGAAACTATGTACGAAGGTAATATTCTCCGCCAGTTGTTCGGCCGTTCTTCACAAGTAAAGTCGACCATGCCCAAAAAAGAACCATTCCGAAACGGTACCAAACAGTTACTCTCCATTATTTTTCCCCAGATGTATAGGTCCATCTCTATTTTGGGTCCATGCATGTCTGAAGGAACAATGCTTCGTACTTCACAAAACAGGTATTGCAGTACCGTATTTGTCCTCAGATACCAGGCAGCGACTTTCAGTTAAACTATCTCTCTCCTATACGGAAACTGCATAATATGTACGAGTTCAGGTTGTGACGCAGAAACAGCGACAAGTGGGAGTTTAGGTTTGGCCATGAGTCGTGTGCACAGGCAGCAACAGCGGCTAAGGTGACTGCACGCATAAAGCGGGAGGTCCGAGACTCCAGTCTGGCACAAATTATATTGTCATTCTGCTATGCAACTGAAAAAGTACATATTCCCAACTGCGAATACCCTTCATGTATCATTCGACTATGGCATATTTTACTTATTTTCTATTTATAACCAAGTCCATTGGCTTACGTCAGAAACTTGTCAACCTCGTTGCATTCACCCTACGAAATGCCAAAGCTAGTGTAAGGTTCAGAAATGAATTCCATGAAATTTTTGAGATTCATACTGGCCTTCGACAAGGCGATGGATTGTGTCAATTATTGTTCAGTTGTGTGCTGGAGAAAATGAAGCGTGAATGGAACAAGATATGCCCACCATCTGTTACGATTGGAAGAGAGATTCGACGTAACTGCCTTGCATTTGCAGATTATTTGGCGTTGTTAGCAAACAATATTGATCAAGCAAAGGTTTAGACAGAACAACTAGAACGATTGGTGGCAAAGGGTGGATTGCAAATGTAAGTAGGCTGTTTAGGTTTTTTTATTGGCAACGCCACCTCTGTATGAAAATCACTGGCTGTGCTGAGTGCAGTTTGTGGGTAGTTTGCATTGTTGTCTGCCATTGTAGTGTTGGGCAGCGGCAGCTGGATGTGAACAGCGCGTAGCGTTGCGCAGTTGGAGGTGAGCCGCCAGCAGTGGTGGATGTGGGGAGAGAGATGGCGGAGTTTTGAAATTTGTCATGAACTGCTATATTTATATATGATGATATCAAGGTAAATACATTGTTTGTTCTCTACTAATATCTTTCATTTGCTAACTATCCCTATCAGTAGTTAGTGCCTTCCATAGTTTGAATCTTTTATTTAGCTGGCAGTAGTGGCGCTCGCTGTATTGCAGTAGCTTGAGCAGCGAAGATTTTTGTGAGGTAAGTGATTTGTGAAAGGTATAGTTTAATGATAGTCAGGGCCATTCTTTTGTAGGGATTTTTGAAAGTCAGATTGCGTTGCGCTAACAAAATATTGTGTGTCAGGTTAAGCACAGTCATGTATAATTGTTCAAAGGGGACGTTTCATATGTCGACCCTTAGCCTAGGATACCTCACTGGAATCTTCTATTTTTTTTCTTGTAGTTTGTGTAATTAGTGTAGCTATTGTTTATTGCTAGCGCGTAATTATAGAGAGAATTTCCTTTGTAGTTGTAGTTTTTCATTGTTGTACAGTAAAACAGTTGTGGCATGCATGTAGATTTGCACCAAGTATTTCGCAGCTGCGCTGGCAATTAAGTAGACATTATTTCCATTGCTATGTTATTTTATTTTGCTCTTCAAATTGCGCTTTTCTGTGTTATCGTGTGAAATACTGTGACAATAATGGCGTGTGAAAAACGTAATACTAGGCTCCAAAGTAAACTGAGAAATGACAGTGAAGACGAAAGCAGTGTGTTAGCGCCGCAGAGTAATGAATTAACTAATGTTCAAAGTAGTAATTTGGTAATTGCGCATAGGGAAATGGAGCGGGCGGCAAACAATGGTGTAGACAGTGAAACAGGTAGTGAACAGGGAAGCGTTATCGATCGATTGGTCGGCAACAGCTCGCCTCAGGAATCGGGAATGACAGAACACAATATTGCAAATACTGCAGACTCAGGTTTTGGGTTCCCACCGTTTTCTCAAATGAGTCAAGACACATTTTCCACTTGTCAAAATGTGAATGTTGCCGGTGCAACTTCACTGCCGAAAAGCACTGAGGAACATGTTTCAGACACCAGTGCATTGTTATTACAATTAATGCAACAAATGGGACAAAAGCTTGAAAAGTTAGACACAATGGAACAACATCAGAGACAAACACAGCAACAGTTAGACACAATGGAACAAAATCAGAGACAAACACAGCAAAAGTTTCAAAAGTTAGACACAGTGGAACAAAATCTTAAAAAGTTAGACTCATTGGAACAAACACTTGAACAAACACGTGAAGATTTAACTACTGAGTTACATAACATTGAATCGAAATGTCAAAAAGTCTGTAATGGCGTAAAAACACAAATTTGTGAGCATTTTCAACCTATTTTTTCGCGGCATGAAAATGCATTACAGAATCACGAAGCAGCCATAAAAGAACTGCAAACTATTGTTCATGAAAATCACGACACCTTGCAAGCTAAAATTGACTCAGTTGCATCTACCGATTCGGTTACGCAACTTGCAAAAACTCAAGAAAACTTAAAGGACACAGTAGATACGATTTCAACACAAATGGACACCCTGAAACTTGGTTCAGAAAAACACACTGAGGAAATAAGTACACTATCGGAGAAAGTAGCCGAACTTTCGGATCAGTTCACTAACTTATCTGCAAAGGTAGATGATGTTCTGAATGACACAAGACCTGTAGCCATCACTGACACAGAAGAGTATGAACAAATTAAGAAATTCAATCAAAATCAAATCAATATACAGTACAAAAGAGAAATCCGGGAAGTACAAGATCAGTTGGCACAAGTAATACAAAAATTACAAATTTCAGAGGACACTCGCGCTCCAACACGGGAAGAGGGACTTAGAAATACGGAAAAGACGCAAAATAATAACACAGGGCATTTCGGAAGTTATGAAAGAAACTGGCAATGTGCATCGAATTTTGAGATGGAACCGCCGACACGACCTAACAATGACCGATATGCGACTCGCCGACATGATGATTTTGACTATAAGCTGTTCATTACTTCACATAAATTCAAAACATTTAAGAATTCTGGCAACGACATTCATCCACAAGCATGGCTCCATCAACTCTCTCATTGTTTTCCTCCCAACTGGCCGTTGGAACACAGATTAGAATTTATGTGTGGCTACTTAGAGAATGAACTAGCTGTAAGAATGCAATCGGTCATTCATGATTGCCACAGTGAAGGAGAATTTTACCATGCCTTCCTCTCAGCATATTGGTCTCAAGCCACACAAGACCGAGTAAAACATGGTATCATAATGATGAAACATTTCGAACAATCGGAATTCTCCAGTCTTATGAAATATTTTGAAGACATGTTTCACAAGAATCAGTACCTGTCAAACCCATACAGCCCCTCAGAACTCATCCGCATTTGCTTAATCAAATTACCTGAACATTTACGGCATATTATTTTAGCAGGACGTTGCAAAGACGACATTGAAGCTTTTCGGGGACTGTTACAAGAACTAGAAATTGACACTGATAATCGCGGAACGTGAAAACAAGGACACAACAATTACAGGTCACATCCGTCACAATTCCGTGACGACAGAAACAATAACCGGACACGACTGGTCTATTCTTACAATGCAAATCGTGACCAAAATAGACACCACCCGTACGACAACCGTTGGCAGAGTAATAATAGTTACAGAGAAAGATCGCATTTCCGTAGTAATGACTATCACAGAGACAATCAGAGAAACAGACAATATGGGAACCAAAACAAGTATTATCAAGGGAGACAGAATAACTTCAGACGCAACAGTTCGGCGCAGAGTTACGACTCGGAGAAATTCTCCACCACATGACCGACAAACAAGAAACTATGTAAACTACCGACAAAACGACAGACGTGAATTTCATCAGAACTGGCGGGATTCTAACAGAGCTGGGCCCTCTCGGCAAGGCGAATTTGTAGAAGTTAGGTCTCCTAATCCCAATAACAACGCGCGCCAACAAAGAGACAGACAGTGACTCGCGCCGCAGGCACCCACGTGCGCTGGCTGGCTCAGAGAAAAATAACATAGACGCTAACCTTGAGAAAAATTCCAGTATTCTTTGCCGACGTATACCGCATGACAATTGCATTCAAGTTCAAACTCTGAGTACTAGGAAGAGTAAAGGTTTACACCAGGTTTCACATGTAAAACCGTTTATTGAAAGATAATCTGCTTTTTAACTTTGTCATTGCCATAAAACTTTTCACTTTACATTGCTAGTATGCTTTGTCAGACTTAAGAAACTGTTAACATGCAACAATGTTTGAAGTTAAATATCCAGTCTAGAACCTAGGGAACATTTTTAAACAGAAATTACGAATGCATTGTTATAGTGAACAGACGACACAGTGTTGTATTTGTACATTCTTGCTTGTTAGTTGCACGATTACGTAACGACTATCAGGCTTACATACTTAGGACACATACTGGTTCTGCTAATGAGATTTTCATGCAACGTTTTGGTTTACTTGAAAATACATTCTGGATTTAATGTACTTTCTGTGAGATACCAGACGACACAGTGGTTAGTTTAAGTGACAACTACACGGTTTTATCACGACGCTTCTAATGAGTGACAATTTACAATGTTGCTTTTGTAGTGTTTCTGTTTTATTTCTGCACAGTTTTTCTGTTTTATTCTGCAAAGTAAAACATGTTTTAGAAGTAACTTTTGTGGTATAGCTACAATGAGATTGCCTTTTCCGTAGCACAACAATACGTTACAGCACAGTACTTTCTTCATCATGGCAATAAGCGTAATAACTAAGATATCTATACATAAAGCATTTCACTTTTGTTTATCATGAGGTAAGTACATTGACTTCTGCAGAACTTAGCTTTCGGAGGACGATAAGTACGACACTTCCACAGAATTATCTTACAGCAAGACGCACATTTAGCGCTACAGGACACGCATTTGAGTGATTAATTTTGTACTTAAAACATTTATTTTTAAAGATATTTGAAGTACAATGATACAAAGGTTTTCAGTGATACATTTCATTTCATTGCTGTAATCTGTAACACCTGAGGGTATAATTACATTAATCCTCAGGGGGGTTACACACTTACTTTGTGTACCATGTGTGTGGCAACCACAAGGAACCCTAGCTAATATGGTATTTGCTTATACAACTTTACACATCGGTACCATATTTCTCTAACACACAAATTACACAACTATCTGATCATGTAACTGAGAGATAAACTTTTTTTATTACGTCAGTGACAGATGTTTACGCAATTACACAGTTGGATAACTTCACACTTATGAAACTGTATTTGTCTGTACTTTGTAAACTGTTCATATTTTTTTTGGAACCATTGTGATACTATGAGAGCTTTGAGTGATGTATTTGGTATGGATTCATGATTTTTAAAGTACGTTTGAGGCAGAGGACACTTTTGACATGAGCAGTGAATTTTTTTAGGTTTTGAAATTATTAGAGGAAGCTACGACGATTTTGAGATTTGACTGAGGTGTTATGATGTTATTTTTACGACGACGATGTGTATTATGCTGCTGAGGTATGTTTATGATTAATAGGCTGAGGCTATATGAGTTATTTGATTATGCTTCATATTTATAATGACGAAATATTGACGAGTGTCGATGGATACGTATATGTGTAATAAGGTAAGGAGTAATGAATAGTGGGTAGGGACTCTTGACTTGTGAAAAAGGATGTTGGAAACCAAGAATCGTACTTTAAGAGTTATGAAATGTGTGTAAATGCATGAATGTATCACAATGCCGGCGAAAATTTTTTGGACAACGTTATATTCATAGGATTTTCTTTCTACAGATTTGCAACACTAATTCTTGACCTGTGAAATATTTTTATGTGAGACTGTCACTGTAGCGGAAACTGGTGTCGTAAATATTTCCGTAAGAAAGTTAAGTGACCACCTGCACGTAATGCGTCGTGGGCACGCAGCTATGTCAAACACCTGGAGAACAAGCCATTAGGGTGTGCCTTTCCGGAAGCACAAGTAGAAAAAAAAAAAAGAAAAAAGGCAGGCCTTTATCCTCGCCATTGACATTCCTTTAGGGAAAATATTGCAAATGCGACACTCTCATTACTTCCATTAACCTTGCTATTGACATTCCTTTGTAGAAAGCATCGCAAATATTACACGCTCATTACCTGAAAACATATGATTACTCGTAGTTTGTGCTAATTACTGCAATGCTTATGAATTGATGGGAAATATTCGTACATCTGCACACCTGATTATGACAAGTGTCTTTCTATGAGAGTTGAGAGCTACTGACTTACGAAATGCCACATGACTATTGAATGATATTTTTATGCTTTGCTTTTCGTAGTTGCTTATTTCACTTGATATCTGGTTTCCAGCTGTGTTGCAGCATTGCTTTTATAAAATAAAATGCATTTGCTAATGTGAACACTTTCTGTCAACAGATCTATTAAATAATAATTTTGTAATCCACATTCTTTAAAAAAGGAGCACTTGGAAAGGAAAGAACAATAAGAAGGGACTAGTAACAGTAACTGGACACATAATATTCTTTTCAAGTACATGGTAATATTTTTTTTACAATAAGTTGTTGTGGTGCACCACTTTAATTACTTATACATTAAGATGTGATTATACATTTCCCTTATCTGCATTGTTGTCTTTACTGTAATATTTTTTCTGCTTGAGCTATGTCATGTTTAGGTATAAGTTGCTGCTGTTTGCCAGGCATAGTGTTATTGAATTTAACTTTGTATTACTCTGTTAAGCTTTTCTTGTTGCTGCACATTGGCTCATATTAGTTGTAATTTATGCTGCTTGCTTTGCCTTTTGCCTTTTTTATCGTTGCTGTTTGTGTTAATTTGTTATGTGCTGCTGCATTGCCTCGTCCCTTAGTTTAGCATCTGAGCTCAGTAGATTTAAGTTAGCTTAAGAGGGGGTAGACTATATAAGAAACTAACTATGATGAATTTATAAGAAATGCATTGAGAAGCTATCAGAAAATGGTCTGGCAAAAAAAAAAGGATACTGTACAGTGGAGAAAAACTATTTTTGACAGAGGATGTGAACAGAATACAGAAAGCAGGCTTAGATAGGACTTTTTGGGAATAATGCTGAACGAAGGGAGATCTCCATGCAAAATACTGCAGTAAAACAAACCTTGTCCTTTCCTTTTGTGTCATCCCTCTATATGTTTGTGTACCCTTGTGTATTTGTGTTTTTCCTGTCTTTATGTGTTTAGCTGATGAGAGCTATGTTGTAGAATTTTTCTAATACTCTGTTATTTACTTTGTAAAGATGCTTAGACATTATTTATTCTGTTTTGTTTTAATGCTCATGTGTGAAGTTGATGTTTCACAAGTTATTCTGATCTTTTATGTATGTACTCATGTCATAATTCCTGGAACACTGACGTATATGTTATTTCGATTCTTTTGTAAAGCCTGTACTACAAATGTTATCTGTATTATTATGTTCTTTAATGATGTATTTTGTACCTTTGTTATTGTATTTTTATGTTACCAAATTGTAATTGTTACCAGTTCTTCAAATTAAGTAACATTTCACTGCACACGTTTCTGTTGGTCATAGTACATGGACAATATGTGAGAAGTAGGGACTGATAGTGTTTGCACGTGTGTTAATGATTCAGCAAGGGACTGGATAACAGCATTGCTGGTTCTAAGGACAATTCCAGAAACTTTGTGAGTGCACAAGTGGTGGTTTATGGACTTGCTATATTGTCTGCAAGACTCTTCGATGGTGATTGTGCACCTGCACAGTCGCAACAGATGGCTGCTGGCCCTCTCTACAAGGACTACAGTGGGTCTACATCTTTGATGATCCATCAATACCATTATTTCTACAAGGACTGCAGTGGGTCTGCACCTCTGGTAGCCCACCAGTACCGTAATCTCTACCAGGACTACAGTGGGTCTGCTCTGTGATGACCTACCCACCAATATTCTTCAAAACTTCGACTGACTCCACTGTGGGTTTGCTCCATTGTGGCCCATTATCTGTCAGCATGTCAAGAGTCAGCACTGTCTTTCCGTTGGAAGGACAACACTACTTCTTCAAGACTGTGTGGAAATCCACTACTTCTGTGTGCAATTTCTTTTACTAGTGAGCCTTTGTGAAAAAAAAACCTGTAATTACTATTATGATGAATGATCAGGACTATCTTTATGGACTGTGAGAAAATTTGAGCTTTTGGCCAACATTGTATCAAAAAGTGTGTGCATTTGATTTCTTTGTTATTGTAATTACGAAAATTTTTTCAAATCTGTATTGGCCACTGCCCAATCCAATTTGTAAAATTTTTTTGTGGGGAGCATGGGGGCTATGTAAGTAGGCTGTTTAGGTTTTTTTATTGGTAACGCCACCTCTGTATGAAAATCACTGGCTGTGCTGTGTGCAGTCTGTGGGTAGTTTGCATTGTTGTCTGCCATTGTAGTGTTGGGCAGCGGCAGCTGGATGTGAACAGCGCGTAGCGTTGCGCAGTTGGAGGTGAGCCGCCAGCAGTGGTGGATGTGGGGAGAGAGATGGCGGAGTTTTGAAATTTGTCATGAACTGCTATATTTATATATGATGATATCAAGGTAAATACATTGTTTGTTCTCTACTAATATCTTTCATTTGCTAACTATCCCTATCAGTAGTTAGTGCCTTCCATAGTTTGAATCTTTTATTTAGCTGGCAGTAGTGGCGCTCGCTGTATTGCAGTAGCTTGAGCAGCGAAGATTTTTGTGAGGTAAGTGATTTGTGAAAGGTATAGTTTAATGTTAGTCAGGGCCATTCTTTTGTAGGGATTTTTGAAAGTCAGATTGCGTTGCGCTAACAAAATATTGTGTGTCAGGTTAAGCACAGTCATGTATAATTGTTCAAAGGGGACGTTCCACAAATTTCGTTTGAGAAAACAGAAATGATGCCCAGCTTCCCAGTTGACACCTGCGATATCATACTTCATAATGATCAAAAAATTAAAGTAGCAAAAAAGTTCAAATATCTTGGTGAGATTTTTACCCGGAATTCTATCGAAAGAGCATCAATAGATAGTAGAGCATTAAAACTACAGCGAGCGCAGAGAACCACATGGCCAACCAACAAAAAACGATCTCTCTCAATAACTGCTAAATTTCGACATTACTCCTCCATCATTAAACCGGAAGCAACATATGCAAGTGAAACACTATTCGAACTAAATACACAAGCAACAACTGACAAATTGTAGAAAGTTGAGAGAAGAATACTCCAGACAATTATCAGTAAAAAAATATGAAGTTAGTGGGCAGTGGAGACTTTAGCCCAGTTCAGTAGTGTATAAACAAATTGACTCCATTATTGATACAATGCCGAGAAGAGAATCCTGAAGCAACTTCTTGACTACTTCTGGAACAGTAAAACCAAAAACATCTGGTTTAAAAAAGTACAAATTGATCTGGATGAACTGAACGTCACCACACACCAAATTCAACACAGAGAAGAGAAACTGCTTCTGAAGAACAAATACGCACAGCTGACATTCATACCATCATAACGGAAGAAGAATATCATATCTGCAGAAGATCGAGCAGCCAGATCACAGCGAATGAAGAAATTTAGTCATTGTAGACTCTGAAGTATTATGTTTGATTTTAGTTCTCGAGTGTGGGCGTACTCTATGTAAATAAATAAACAAAGCGGTTTTCTCAGCAATACTGCTATAGGTACTTATGGTTGCCCCATAGTAAATGTTAGCCACCATGTGTTGACATTTATCTGCATTTTCTTACTAGCCTTTTGGCCACATGTGTGTTCAACAAATATATTCAACACACCTCCTCCTCCTGCTCCCCTTTTCTGTGTCCACCTCTTCGTCCCTTTGTCTGTCGACCTCATCCTCCCACCTGTGTGTGCCTATCCCATCCTCCCCACTCTCTCTGTTTCTTCATCTTCTCCTCCACTTCTCTTTGTCCATTTTCTCCACTGCCCAATTTCTCCACTCCTTCTCTCTGACCATATATTCCTCCCCATCCCTCTGACCATATCTTCCTCCCCCTCTTTCTTTCCATCTCCACAACCCCCTCTTCCTTTTCCACCTACCCACTACTTCTGTACACCTTCCACCTGCGTCATGTACCTCCTCCTTCTCCCTTTGCTCTTTATCACCTCTCCTTTCCATCTCTATCTGTCCCCAGCTATGCTCATCAGAAATACATTTCAATAAATCAGGTCAATACTACTCCAACACAACATGCCTGTCGTGTACGCCAGAGTACATGTTGGGTGCTGTAAAACTGTTTTCTGTACATGACATGTAGGGTGCCCTCCAAAGCAGATTGATTTGGCAGGCTGTTACTGTTCCCATACACAATGCCTGTTTTGCAGGACAGCCTATAAGCCAAAGGTTTAAAAAACAAGTTTTTGCCCGTATCTCCGTTCCCATTGGAACAAGGAGGTTATAAATACTGCAGTGTGATGCTCATGCGGCCTGCTATTTCTGTGCCAAATTTGGTTGCATTCGATCGAGGAGTTTCGGAAAAGATACCAGACATACACATATATACACTGCTTTACACATACATAACAGATTGCAAAGTTTTTCGCTTCCGTAGGGACTTTAAAGCTGATGTAGGTTAGTTTCAAGTGCTGTGTAGGTGCATGGTAGAAACTGAATTGGAACACTGCCACTAGCAAGCTTTGCTACACTACTGGCCATTAAAATTGCTACACGACGAAGATGACGTGCTACAGACGCGAAATTTAACCGACAGGAAGAAGATGCTGTGATATGCAAATTATTAGCTTTTCAGAGCATTCGCACAAGGTTGGTGCCGGTGGCGACATCTACAACGTGCTGACATGAGGAAAGTTTCCAACCGATTTCTCATACACAAACAGCAGTTCACCGGCGTTGCCTCAATTAAGGAGGAGAAATGCGTACCATCACGTTTCCGACGTTGCTAAAGGTCGGATTGTAGCCTATCGCGATTGCGGTTTATCGTATCGCCACATTGCTGCTCGCGCTGGCCGAGATCCAATGACTGTTATCGGAATATGGAATCGGTGGGTTCGGGAGGGTAATACGGAACGCCGTGCTGGATCCCAACGGCCTCGTATCACTAGCAGTCGAGATGACAGGCATCTTATCTGCATGGCTGTAACGGATCGTGCTGCCACGTCTCGATCCCTGAGTCAACAGATGGGGACGTATGCAAGATAACAACCATCTGCACCAACAGTTCGACGACGTTTGCAGCAGCATGGACTATCAGCTCGGAGACCATGGCTGCGGTTACCCTTGACGCTGCATCACAGACAGGAGCGCCTGCGATTGTGTACTCAACGACGAACCTTGGTGCACGAATGGCAAAACGTCATGTTTGAGAATTAATCCAGGTTCTGTTTACACCATTATGATGGTCGCGTCCGTGATTGGCGACATCGCGGTGAACGCACATTGGACGCGTGTATTCGTCATCGCCATACTAGCATATCACCCGGCGTGGTGGTATGGGGTGCCATTGATTACACGTCTTGGTCACCTCTTGTTCGCATTGACGGCACTTTGAACAGTGGACGTTACGTTTCAGATGTGTTACGACCCGTGGCTCTACCCTTCATTCTATCCCTGCGAAACCCTACATTTCAGCCGGATAATGCACGACCGCATGTTGCAGGTCCTGTACGGGGCTTTCTGGATACAGAAAATGTTTGACTGCTGCCCTGGCGATCACATTCTCCAGATCTCTCACCAACTGAAAACGTCTAGTCAATGTTGGCCGAGTAACTGGCTCGTGACAATACGCCAGTCACTACTCTTGATGAACTGTGGTATCGTGTTGAAGCTGCATGGGCAACTGTACCTGTACACGCCATCGAAGCTCTGTTTGACTCAATGCCCAGGCGTGTCAAGGCCGTTATCACGGCCAGAGGTGGTTGTTCTGGGTACTGATTTCTCAGGATCTGTGCACCCAAATTGCGTGAAAATGTAATCACATGTCAGTTCTAGTATAATATATTTGTCCAATGAATACCCGAATATCTGCATTTCTTCTTGGTGTAGCAATTGTAATTGCCAGTAGTGTATTTTGAAAGACACAACCAATGTGACCAACTCCCACACATTTGTCGTCTGTTTCACAGTACCATAGATAATTTGCAGGATGACAGTAGATTTTATGAATGATTTCCAACTTTTCGTCACACTTATTCATTTATACAAATCTTTCATTGTTGTGTTTGATTCATACTTTTGGAATCGCATTGAAATTTAATATTTTGCCGCCCCAAGAATCCTGCCACGCTAGTTGGCAGCAAGGCTTATCCCCGTAGACTTGGCCATGGTTCTATGGAGAAAGAGCTGGGACGTTATTGTAGAGCACAAACACTACCTTGGACAGGTTCTGAGACCTTTTCGTCCTGACAGACTCCTGTAACTTCGTCAGGAGGTTTTGGTAGTACGCTCCTGTGAGGGTTTACCCTTTATAAGCATAATCCGTTAGCACCACGCCAAGACAGTCCCAAAGAAACACTCAACATCGGCTTCGCTCGTGCTAGTTAGGTCTTCAGTACTGATGGTGGCGAGGTTCCTCATACTTCTAGTTCTTGCTTTGCACTTTGTCTCAGAGTCTAGCGAGCAGGCAGTTAAATACGTCACCTCGATTGCCCTGACACAGCTGAAAGACTCCCACTTCTGTATCAGTTCAGCGAATTGATTAAAACAGTAAGGGCAGTCGTGGATTGGAACATACGGCAACTCTTTCCATGTCCAAAATGTCGTGTAAGAAGCTGAAAATTGATCAATGATAGGCTTTCACTTTTTCAACTATCGCCTCCACAGTGATACGCCGGTTTTTTAATGTTATATCCTAGCCAGTAATGCCACCCGAGCCCGCTGCCAAAAGGTTGGCAGCATCAAAGTCCGGACGCCGTCCGCATAAGCAGCGCCAGCGAGACAGGAAATCGCCGCAAGTCTGCGCGCGCCACCGCTGGCTTCTGGCTTCTTAAGCGCTGGAGTCGCGAGCGCTAGGACAGTTCTGTATTCGCCGCTCAGTTGTATACTCGCCACCGAATTGTGTACTTACTAGTCAGTTGTGTGTTCATCGCAGCAGAGTTGTTGTTTGTCGTCAGCCGACGCTGACCTAGCCACTCCGACTCGAACTAGACAGATCTCTGTAGACACGGAGATCACTTCTGTGTTTCTGTATCTTCGTTAATAGAGATAAGTACCGACTTTTATTTAATCAGAGTGTTTGGGTTTTCATCTTTCTGTTCGCTGTTCCAGCGGACCGGTTGGCCCGCTATTAAAAGTGTGGCGGTGACTTCGTAAGCCGTTTCTACAGCGAATTGCTTGTCGCTACGAACGCCGCCACAAAATTTAACACCCCAGCCACCATTCCGCAATTCATACTTGTGGGATGTAAGAACTGTAGAGGGGATCCAAAACTCTGCTACAATAAGCAGATTCAAATGGATATGGGTTTCAGTAGTTACACACAAATGAATGGGGTTGCACAGTATACACTAGCGTGTATACCTGCATGAAGCCAGACTGAAGGCTACAAGAACAACAGTACTAAACTATCATAAAGAAAAGTACTTGGTATTTTTCTTCTATTGCAGTTCATTAAAATGTACATCCTTGTATCCACTAAATATTCTAAAGAGTCCTATACATGGGGTTACCGAATATAATTACGCGGAACAGTTAGAAGGCCGTACACTCCACAATCGGCATACCATTCATGTAAAATCGCCGTGAGCATTAAGTTAATCATCCCACAACCGCACCAGGTTGAAGATAAACACCACGTCCTGCTGCGTGAAGAACTGCCAGCTGCACATTCTCGTCCGACAGGAGTCGTCGATCATTCAAGGCGTGATAATCGCATGATATGAGAGAAGTGAGAGAAGAACTATAACGCGGGAGCTCGAGTGTCTCCCAAGTTACGCGCCATCTCCGATGTCACGTAACTTAGGATACTTGCGATATAGGGTCAAGGTGGTCTCCGACAGATGTGCTGCCACATACACATTCTTCACCTTCCGATGTATGTCTACCGGTGTTTGTCCTTCGGCAGCCAAGAAAAGAATAACAACACGTTAGTCCTGTTTGGACGCGTTTGTCAATAACGTCACCGTAGTTCACGTTTCCGTATTTACCCTACGAATGTCGGAAAGACACCAGTGCCACGACAATCCCCTGCACACATGTCGCTGCATATATACCTGCATGGAAGTGGCGCTACGTTTCAAATACACTGTATCAACACTCTCAAACGAAAACTTTTTGATCGCCCCTTATACAGAGCTAGACAATGCCAAAAATATGGCAAGTAAACTAAAAATACTTACTTAAAATACGCAAATATAAAGCATCACAGAACATAGTGGCGAAACGAGTACGGAAACTATAAAAACTCTTATTCACTAAGTGCAAACGGATTTTCAAATCACGGATACTATTTTTATTTCTTTCTAGAGTTAGATGAAAATTTCTCCCAAACACAAACTTTTCACTGTTTTATATCATTTGCACTAGAAACGAAGCTGTCTGAAGAAAACATCGTTAGCAAAGAAAGATTACGTGAATTTTACTGACATTCTACTCCGTTTCTATACGACAGGCAGTCACAAAGTTTTAATCATTACCTAAAAATTATATTTACGTAATTAGTTTTTAGTTTGTTTTCAGGTGCATGTTTGTTGTAATTTAATGTGAGCCAAAATAAAACCATGTGATTTTTTTAAAGAAACATTTAAAACAACTCGTGATGAAACGAAACAAAAGCAACTACATTTAATTACGAAAATTTAATCAATGTACAAAATGCTACGAGGTTAGCAAGCGTCATCTTATTTTTTGAAGCCAACACGAATTAATTTTATGTTTATTGTGTTTAAACTTTTCTTCTGATATAAGAATCACATGTAAATATCAATTAGACTTCCAGAAATAAAACTTTAATTTGATGTGCAATCCTAATGAGTGTGGCCGGCCGAAGTGGCCGTGCGGTTAAAGGCGCTGCAGTCTGGAACCGCAAGACCGCTACGGTCGCAGGTTCGAATCCTGCCTCGGGCATGGATGTTTGTGATGTCCTTAGGTTAGTTAGGTTTAACTAGTTCTAAGTTCTGGGAGACTAATGACCTCAGCAGTTGAGTCCCATAGTGCTCAGAGCCATTTTTTCCTAATGAGTGTAAAATACAATTTATAGATCAGCAGTAATATCACAGGTCTTTTCTCTCCGAAATTATTTCTAAATTTTAACCAAACAGCCTCGTAGATTGAGAAGATTCTCTCAATGGATGTAGTGCTAGCATGGCAAGGAAAGAGGAACTAATAAAAGTAGTTGTAAGTATGGGTTAGTGCCGTTTTAATTAATCATAGGAATTAAAACTGAACTATTTAATAGTCAATACAAAAGTCCCAAAAAATCAGTAAAACCGAAAAAACCCAGTTTTACACACTGGTTTGACATTTTAAAAAATACTCGGATTTTTCTCAACCCTGATGTGTGTAGTCCTGGCATACGTTGAAGTCGCTCCAACACACTACATCAGCACGCCGCTAGAGGAGCAGTCCTCTCGCTAAATGGAGTGCTATGCAATAATACTTTTCCTGCTCTTGAGTACTATGCAATAACACGTTTCTTGAAGGGAAACAACGCTGCAAGAATCCATGCTGAGTTGATTGTAGTGTATAGCAACAATGCACTATCACACAGTACAGCGGTTAAAACTCTGAATGGCAGAGTACGAAGCAGAAACCGTCTCTCTGTGAAGAACCGGGTCTTCCAAGAGAAGTGGAGACCCTGGTGCTCGAAGGCCTGTGAACTGCAGTCGATGCGACAGTCGGAAAGATTACTATTACGTGGAAAAGTATTCAACATCTTGTTCGACATTTGGACATGACAAGGATCTGCTGTTTCCCCTATGTAATAAGTGCTTCAGTGATTCACATGCTTCACGCTGGATAATGTTGTGACAGCTGCACGTTATCTTCGTGTGCTTACAGACATGTTGCTTTTTGTGGGAGGTTGCGGTTCAAATTGCTCTGAGCACTTTGGGACTTAATTTCTGAGGTCATCTGTCCCCTAAAACTTAGAACTAGTTAAACCTAACCTAACCTAAGGACATCACACACATCCATGCCCGAGGCAGGATTAGAACCTGCGACCGTAGCGGTCACGCGGTTCCAGACTGCAGTTCCCAGGACCGCTCGGCTACCTCGGCCGGCGGGAGGTTATGGTACAGCGTCACCGGTTTAGAGTGGTCTAACTGTCTTCATGTAGGAGTAAAAACTTCCTATAGTACAATAACATCACTGAAAGGACATCATCGTATTCAACGTTAAAGGTGTGACTGTGAGACTTGAAGTCACTTACCACCCTCTTACAGAGGGAGTTCAGTGTTGTCGGTGTGAAGGGTCATTCCTGCATTAATAGTTATAGTGGTGGCCGTACTAAGAATATCACGTGATGAGCGGCTGTATCAAAACTGTTGCATTAGTAGTGGCTGTACCAGTGCTACGATTTGCCTTTGTCCGAAACCGACCCCTCGAACATGCTAAGAGGAACACGACGGCGGTGCCAGTGCTGGGGAGTTGCGCTGCTAACGTGTTGCAAGCCATTGACGATGTTACGGAAGGCGTCCACTTTGTCGTACAGGCGCCTCACCTTCTCACGAATGATCACCGACACAAGGACCATGTTTGTCACCTTGTGAAAGATGGCAGTCCACGTGAGCGGCGGGGCATACAAGATCCATCGAAGCACCATGTTCTGCAGGTGCTGAAGGATCTGCATCCTGAAGGCACTATTCGTGGCCCACGCTGTGGAACCGTACTTGAGGGAAGAATGGACAACCATACGATACAGTCAGAGCTTGTTATCTGAGTTCAGATACGTGCTGCTGAAGGGCAGGACGATTTTTTTACCAGTTTCAGCCCCTTTAGAGTGGCGTACCCCATTTGTCGGTGCAAAAGCAGTTTGTTATTCATACGGACTCTTACGTATTTGTATCCAGGGGCCGTGACTCTCGAACGCCACCAGTAATGATGTTGTGGCGGAGAATAGGGCGCCGTTTCGTGAAGTAGACCGCTGTAGTTTTGGTGGCATTGAGGGCAAGTTTGTTTTGAACAAAACCAGGTGACTGTTGCGTCCACCTGTCTCTGGAGACGAGCAGTGAGCTGGTCGGTGTTGCGGCTGGTCGTATGGGGCTCCGCACAGAAAGTGTGCCAGGGATGGCTTGCGTATCATTAACATAAACTTTAAAGACGGTGAGAGACAACTCAGAGCCTTGAGCGGTGTTCGTCAACATGTGAAATATTCTCGATATGTTGCTTTTCTTTGTGGGAAGTTCAAATATAGCTTCACCGTTGGCTCACAGTTTTACTGTTTTGGTGGATAGTAAAACTGTTCGATTCGACAATGATGTCATTCCTAAGACATCACTGGAGTCTACGTTGAAGGTGTGTTGGTGAGGCTTGAAGTCCCACACCACCCTTTGACGGTGGAAGTTCAGGTCGCAGGCAAATATTGACTAACTTCATTACAGTGGTCGTTTACGATGGTCGATACCCATCGTGTGGTCTAGTCAACACTAACGCTTCATTAGTGGCCGTAGCGACATGTTGCTGCGGTTGATCGCCAAAATATACGCTAACTCGATGGAAAAGCGCAGACGCCAACGGGTTGGGCTACATCGAGAGCCCCCTGCCGGAGAAACGTGCCACAGTCTACGCATGCGCGACGCCGGAAAAACGCGGCCCAGTACTCGCATTCGGTACGCATGGGAAATACCGACCGTTTAAAATCGGTACCTGTGTTTCAGTTGTGAATATTCGGTATTTCTCGGTATTTGTTTGGTCTCGGTGATAACACACATTTTCTCTCTTCACTGATAACCCGATTATAAGCGATCTATCAATTTTCCACAGCAGTGTTGCCAAAATTTTTGAGTTACATAAAACTTTTTTAAAAAACCGAGTTTGATAGGGCGGTTTGTGGCGTCTAAAAGATTGATATCGTCTTTGCTTGATACTGCTTCTGATGAAAGCAGTCAACTTACAGATCAACACATTATGGAACGAGTATTTATGAGTAGATTGGGCAATAAATTTTCGCCATTGGACTAATTCATTATTGAAATTTTAACTGTTGTTATGTATTTGTTATATTTTTCCCATCATCTGAACTGTTCACTTAAATTTTTTAAAAGAGCATTTTTGGGTTTCAGCAAAAAAAAAAAAAAACAATCGTATTTAAATTCCTGTTAAAATGTAAGTATATGTATTTGATTCTAAAGGCTTTTTCATTCGAAATAGCTTAAGAAAAAGAATGCTTTAAGATTTTACGCAAGAACTTATTATTTGCCTGTCATTTCTAAAAATAATAAAAAAGGAATTGGCGGCATCAGTAATAAATTACAAATTTAACAGTGCATTCATACTTTATAACAAAAACAGAAATTAGTTGATCTGACGCCTGTGTCTGCATAATATGCCTTTACCTACGTGCAGCTTCTAGAAACGGACAACTTCACACGAAAAACAGAGGTTTCCTACCTTAGTTTTCACCCATTAGCATTCACTATTCGTAATGCCCAAATGGTGGTTGATCTTCAATTAAAACGTGATTTTTAACAGAGGTTTAAAAAATTAAAATCTGTAGGGGAATACTGGAGAATATTTTATAGTATTCAAGCTCCCATTACTTTCGAGAAAATCTTTGTACAGTGGACGGACTCAGTTCTCTTTTATTTACCTGTTTTATTTGACCTTTTGGTTCTAGCCATCTTGAAACCCATAACACACAAGTCAGAGGGAGTCGTAGAATTCTTCAACCTCTTGCAATATGTTCGTTTATTGTTGGAAATAACAGCAATACTAAAACCGAAAATCGGTTATTTCAGAAACCGGTTATTTCGGAGACAACTGCCGCCCCTAGCGTGCGGGTGCAGTGTTGGCGCCCAGCTTAAATGTCCTCACTCCGATTCCCCGTCTGTATTGACTCGTTAGATTCGTTCGTCCCCTAATACCGCCAGTGTGGTTCCTATGCCTTGCTAAGTTGAAATCCTGTGTCTCTACTAATCAGATCGTTACTTATACGTATTTAGACTTCTTCTTTAATGATGCATTCCCAGTACATGGTGGCTGACGAAAGGATCTTTGTCACTTCATAGTTCATGCTACGTCCCGTCTCATGACAGTGTTTAGCAACAGGAAACTTTACTGGCTGACCTAATCTATTGCGCCTTCTATCATTAACAGTGCGACACGTCTGGCCAATATATGACGTATAGGCTGATCACATTTCAACGACAATCGAGACACCTGCGTTTATACTTTATAGCTAACTTCAAAATCAAATGGCTCTGAGCACTATAGGACTTAACTGCTAAGGTCATCAGTCCCCTAGAACTTACAACTACTTAAACCTAACTAACCTAAGGACAACACACACATCCATGCCCGAGTCAGGATTCGAACCTGCGACAGTAGCGGTCACGTGGTTCCAGACTGTAGCGCCTAGAACCGAACGGCCACCCCGGCCGGCAGCTAATTTCATTACTACACTCTGTGTTTGTACCTAATTTCATTACGACACTAACGCTTACCTTGCTTGTCAACTATCGTGATATTTTGAGATCGATAATAGACCTATAACGATGCAACAGCTGAAAAACCTATAGCAAGGATGTATCTTCATTTTGTGAACTGGAAACGAACATATAGGTACATCACGCATGAAAAAATTCTTTTCTTCAGAAATATAAAAGGCTAATGTACACTTTTTACTGTAACAACTCTAGTATATTTTTGGCAATGTTTAGTCACTTACTAGGTACTTAGATGTTGCTGCCATTTGCCGTCCTATAAAGTCATCAGATGACCAAAACCAATTGCAACACGATTTAGACTAGATATCTGTAGGGTGCGAAAAATGACAATTGAGCAAAAAAGTGTGAAGTCATATACATGAATAATGAAAAATAAATTTAAAAAAAAAAAATTTAAAAAAATCTGCTAAATTTCGGTTGCACGACAGACCACACACATCTAAATGCCGTAAATTCAACTAAATACTGCCGCAATCAGATAGACATTATACATTTAATACTAAAATTTAAGATTTCGTTCACTGCAGACTATTAGGGCAAGCGTGCAAACATGTCAAACACTCTTCAATAAATACTTACAACACACACCGCTTCGCTCACATTGTCCACAAAATTAACTTCGATATGGCTGCATTTCCATAAGGGATCAGCTATAGGGAAAGACAGTTAATATGCATTATGTACTAGAGCGAGGAGGGGACAATAAAAGTGGAAGACCAAGAACAAAGTACTCGGATTAAAAAGGGTATAATACGGAACGTAGTCTTTCGGCCATATTGTTCAATTTGTTTATCGACGAAGCAATGACGGAGATAAAAGAAAGATTCAAGTGTGGTATTAAAATTGAAGGTAAAGGACATCAGTGATAAGATTCGCTGATGACATTGCTACCCTCTGTGAAAGTGAAAAAGAATTACAGGATCTGTTGAAAGGAATCAACAGTCTAATGAGTACAGAATACGCATTGAGAATAAATCGAAGGAAGACGAAAGTAATAAGAAGTACAAGAAATCACAACACAGAGAAACTTATAAGGCCTGGTGGTCGTAATGAAATTAGGTACAAACACAGAGTGTAGTAATGAAATTAGCTGCCGGCCGGGTACGAAGGAGAGCAAGAAGCAGAGGAAACGTTTTGCTTCATTATCGCCGGACATTGCGAAGTCCCATCTGTAATTGGCCAAGGTGATGCACATTGTTTTTCTCGGATTGCCATGGTGCGGTGCTACACTTTATGCTCGTAAGGCGCAGGCCGTCGCAAAAGCACACTATAGAAATCTAACGAGGTTACGGGAGACAATAAAGACGAATCACCACAGCCATCTATGTTTTTGATCCACGACAACGTTTTAAACTTATCCTGTTAAGGCCACAGTCACATGTGCTGCTTTTTTTGTACCACCAAATTTTTTCTTTCCTCTCCCTCTTATTCTACTGCCCTGTCACCCAGTGACTTCTTGCTGTTTCCTCATATGAAGTATTCATTATATCGCACCCATTTCCATACTTGTAAAGGTCTCTACGCTGGTCGTAAAGATTTCTGCAGGACCTGACCATTATTTTGCAGGAGAATGCTCAAGCACGGACAGAGCGAGCTGTTACTGATTTGTTTGACTGATTGGGCTGCTAAGAGCTATAACACCTACTGAACTCCCTTGACTTAAGCCCTCGTGAGTTCTATTTGACTTCTAAACTGAAGGAAACGCTTCACGGTATTCGCTTCACAAATGCTACAAATTCGTCAGGCAACAGACCATGCCGCTCAAACTGTCAACACAACTGGCACTGCTAAGAGTATTCTACGACTTCCACATAGCTGGCAACGGGTTATACACAATGCTGTTGACTACTTTGAAAGTCAATAAAATTTTGAAATACGTATCTACTTTGTACGAGCTGTAAATAAGTAGTTGCCACTGTGTGCGTGCGTGCGTGCGTGTGTGTGTGTGTGTGTGTGTGTGTGTGTGTGTGTGTGTGTGTCAATCTCAAGGGGCATGCCTGGAACGATTTTTCGATTTAAAACGCACTGTCGTCAAATTTATGAAGGAAATAGGAGTGCAGAATGAAAATTGGTATAGCCGGAATCGATTGTAGACCCCATATTTCAAGTGGACTTGACGGCACATGGCGCTCAGTTAGACACCGTGAAGTGAGGAGCAACTTACTTCTCATCTGATACGAAAGCATTTAAAAATAAAATCTCATTGTGTTCATAGCGAAAGAGAAAATTCTCACAAAAAAGTCGTCTCTTTTCCTAAGCTCACTGGCTTCAAAGAATATACGAGGTTTGAAGGATTCATCGAGGCGTTTAAGGAATTAGAAGGCCAGGTTTCGTCCCATATCAATCAGTCAATCAATCAAGGACACTGGCAAGCCTGCGTCTATTTTTGAGCTTTCTTCGAGACCATTTGCCGTTACACTTTAAAGTGTCCCTGTGCATCTGCTGTTGTAAGAGAGAGATCTGTGATGTAATTCCACTTTAATGACAAATCGCTTGATATCTGTCTCGCAAAGTGGTTCCTCTGTAACGATGAGCTCCAGATAATTAAAATCATGAATTCTTCTGTAGGATCGGCTTCAGACTACTAGAGAGTGGCAAGGGTCTCTTGATTAGGCATATGTCATGTTCGTCACCAGATATTTGTCTTCATTTCATTTACCAGGAGAGTGATTCAATCGTTGTTGTAGCCACTCTGTGACTTATCCGAATCAATTACATCTGGCCTATAGTAGCATGTTGTTGACAAATCCGAGATACGTGGTTTTTTTTTTTTCATCTTCGGCATCGATCACTTAGAAATTTTTGTTTATGGATCTACCAAAATTTAACTTACCCACTTCAACTAAAATCTGTGGTGTCACCGCCAGACACCACACTTGCTAGGTGGTAGCCTTTAAATCGGCCGCGGTCCGTTAGTATACGTCGGACCCGCGTGTCGCCACTATCAGTGATTGCAGACCGAGCGCCGCCACACGGCAGGTCTAAAGAGACGTCCTAGCACTCGCCCCAGTTGTGCAGCCGACTTTGCTAGCGATGGGTCACTGACAAATTACGCTCTCATTTGCTGAGACGATAGTCAGCATAGCCTTCAGCTACGTCATTTGCTACGACCTAGCAAGGCGCCATTATCAATTGCTATTTATCTTGTGATGCATGTACCGTCAGACCGATGTTCACCAATTATGGATTAAAGTTAAGTATTCCAGCAGCCACGTACCTTTTTTTACTAGACTCAACCCCTTTAACTGTTCCAGACCTCACGCCAGCCTGCGTGAGCTTAAACGCGTGCCTTTCGGCTACCCGTCACAGTGGATTGGCTGTCTTGCCAGTCCACAACAAAATCCATACAGAGGAAATGGTAGCTCTCGAAAGGACAATAACACAACGCCGCTAGATACTGAGGAAAGAAGATTTGAGGACCTAAAAACTCTTGGAGAAGATTGAGAAAGTGCTCCATGGAGTTCTTGGCACGTTAGTTCTATCAGTCCCGAGAATTCGGCGACTTCCTCCGTCGTCATCGTCAGAAGAGGAGATTTCAGTAGGCATCACGTGAGGTACTTTAGTTGCCCGAATTATGTCATAGAGACGTCACCAAGTCATGGAGCTTCCATATGCTACCAGAGGTTACGTCGGACTTTATGACTGAAGATGCTGATTTCCTTGACGGTTATATGGTGGAAGACTCAATTGAGTTGTCTGTTTCCTTTCAGCATCAAGTAGCCGTTTTCCGAGCGCCACTACAAGTGTACCCACTGTCCCCTAGCAAGTTAGTGGTATACATTCTGGTTTCAGCAGGTTGATTGATGACAGAATCCCAGTACGCAGATGCATGGGATAATATTTTCGATTAATGGAACATTATCGTATGTTTGTTGATGAGGCTGCAGCAGATTTGTTGAAATCGCGATATTTAATATGTCGGTGGTTCTCTTTGCAGTGTTCTGATATTGTGCGTATTGTCTGTCCAGTTTAACTGATACCACAAACATGATGCATTTTATGAAGTCCTGCAACACCGACGCCAAGACTTTCTTTCACTGAGCGCAGTGTCTCCCAAATTTTCTCGGGTGGTCGGAAAATGGATTGACTGCCGTGTCTGCCCGGGACTCAGCTTATTTTTTTTTGTTACAGCTGTAAAGAAAAGAAGGAATGCTATGGGCTGATCTTCTTATGTTGACTAAGTAATATCTATTATATTTCTATTGTTATCTGTTAATACACATACCAAGTTGCACAAAGTGGCATCGACAGCATTTGTCGGTCGAATTTCGCCGGATGGGGCCTTGCGGCCAACGATGCCATACGCTCATTTCATTTAATTTTTACTCGCTTTTCTTGACGTTTGCAGTTTCTAGTATGTATTTATTTTCAGTTCGTGGTTGTCCAAAGAACATTTTTACACATAGTCCACGTCCCTTACAGAATTTGCTAAGACTATTGTACCATCAACACATCGAACACACTCTGCCAGTATTTTATTGCTTTCTTAGCTCTTCAGATTACATATATACTAAAATTCCAAAACTTGGTCAGATTGCAAAAATTGTGCATCCGTCTCATTTCGCACGGTTTGGACCATCCATCCTGCCTGCTAGTTGTATTTCCCAGTGATGAACTGTTTTGTGTCAGCAGACGAGCCAACACCGTGTTACGAGTGGAGGCCGATATGCACTCGTTTAGCTCACGCAGGCTGGCTGAGTAGGGAAGAACTATACTGACGTGAGGTCTGGAACATGACAAGGAATGAGAATTCAGAAAGCGGATGTAATTAGTTAGATACTTAGCTTTAATCCATTAATCATGAGTCACAATATTATCTGTTCAGAAGACATTCTTGTAGATATTACTTATAGTAACTGAATATGGCGCCTTGCTAGGTCGTAGCAAATGACGTAGCTGAAGGCTATGCTAAACTGTCGTCTCTGTAAATGAGAGCGTCCGTAGACAGTGAACCATCGCTAGCAAAGTCGGCTGTACAACTGGAGCGAGTGCTAGGGAGTCTCCCTAGACTAGACCTGCCGTGTGGCGGCGCTCGGTCTGCAATCACTGATAGTGGCGACACGCGGGTCCGACGTATACTAACGGACCACGACCGATTTAAAGGCTACCACCTGACAAGTGTGGTGTCTGGCGGTGACACCACAAACTGCTGTTGTGCTGCTGAATGTGACTGCTCCATTCCATCACTATCGACACTAAAAAATTGTGTCGTCGCTGGCAATCTCACTAATGCTCCGATTCACCAAAAAAATACTGTAATAATTTTCTGAAATGTAATTTTTTGGTGTTTTCAGCGTGGTCAGTGCTCTTAAGTAACCCACAATAATTACAAAGTACCGCTCCAAAGATGAGCTAAATCAACGGCAAAGACTTGACTGAACAGTTAACAGCTTTGGATAATTTCTTAGATGTCTATGAAGCCCGCACTCAGGTCTGGAAACTTCAAGTATGCTGCACATAGAAGAAACCAGTGGGCAATAGACAGGCCTCTCCGCGTTACAAGCTCTACTTGTTATTCCACGCGCAGTTGTGCGACAAGGACGCGCCTGGATCAGCAGTCCCAGCGGATGTGTTGTGAATGAAACACTGCGACGCCGTGGGGCGGATGTCAAGACGCTCTGACTAAACGAATATGTGGACTCACTGTTGAAACCACGTGTTCAAGCGAATCTTAAAACAGTGAAACGACGACAGTAATAAAAATTTAAAAAAACACTAAACAGACATTCTTAAACATGCGAAAGGAATGGAATTCTTAAGTTGCGACACAGTACTGGTTCTGACTATGCTAATTTCGTAAGTTTTTCCCTGTGTGCTTATGGAGGACGAACTGCAAGGGTAAATCCTAACAAGTGCACTCAGTGGTTCGCTGATTGTTGGAAGATGTGTCTGTTCATCTCAGGTTTTCTGAAGATGTTTCGTTCTCCCCAGGAAAATTCCTCTCCGGAAATCTCAGGTGCTAACGTAGCGATGCCCAACAGCGAAAGCAAGTGGGTTCACTGGGATTGCTACAGTACTCATTGCAATATCGTGTGATATCGCTCAAAGCCTTTAATTTAAGAAAAACAATGTTATCTTATTCAGCTGCAAAATTTTGTGAAGTAAGGAAATAAATTAAGCGATGTGGCAAAACTGGAAACTAGAAATATGTGGTAAGATCTTATGGGACCAAACTGCTGAGGTCATTCGTCCCTAAGCTTACACACTACTTAATCTAACTGAAACTAACTTACACTATGGACAACACACACCCATGCCCGAGGGAGGACTCGAACTTCCGACGGCGTCTTAGACCCGATGTGGCAAAATCAATGTCGTGTGGCTGTCAGTAAAAATCCATTAATCAATGTTACGATCGCAGTGCCTAATCAAAATATCAGGCTCCACTAATATCTGATATGATCGTCTTTTCTTGATAGTCATTCAACTTCTCATCAAAAAATTACCGAGGCTCTTTTAATATTTATTTCAGATTTAATTACAAAACAATAAGTTATTCGTTCGATATGTTAACATCATCGAACACGTGAACTGGAATGCTTAATGATTACACTCTACAAGTGCTCTCTTCCCGCACTGGACGCATTTCTGTCAGAGACTGGGCATCTCCGCCGACAGTCGATTCATTTTTTTACCTTCCGGGAGTAATTTTTAATAAACAACCTTGCTCTATCCACTTTTATCCGCCTTCTGCCTGCATGTCTTAAGGTACCGAGTGGTTAAGTGCAGCTGCTCACTGAGGACTATTGTGCGCTGTAATTACCGCATGGGAGCAAAACTTGGTAGATATTCTAACGCGTCAACATGGAACCGATTTACGCTGGATAGAAATTAGTTCAAAATTTTGGCCACCAGGTACAAATCTGCTGCTGTACACTGTTTGTATGACTGTGTGACAACCACGCTGTCATTTTACAAGTCATAATGTGAGTGAACAGTACGGCTATCGACCGTGCGCTCTTAGTAAAGCTGTTTTATGTGAAGGGGACAACTACACCGCTGCCCTGAGAGAGTATCGCCGGCCGGTGTGGCCGAGCGCTTCTAGGTGCTTCAGTCTGGAACCGCGCGACCGCTGCGGTCGCATGTTCGAATAATGCCTCGGGCATGGGTGTGTGTGATGTCCTTAGGTTAGTTAGGTTTAAGTAGTTCTAAGTTCTAGGGGACTGATGACCTCAGATGTTAAGTGCTCAGAGCCATTTGAACCATTGTTTTGAGAGAGTATCGCTGGCTGAGATGGCTGAGGTGAGGTCCGATATCATTAAGTGGTTCAAAGAAGATGATAATGAAAATCTAAGAGTGTGGTGAGCTTGGTGTGGCACCTGGAACAGGAAGACGTCCTATCCCAGAGGAAGTTACTGACGAAGTTGCTGTTGGTGTAACTGACCATGCAGCACGTGCCCTGGGTAGGGCTAGTGCTCGTGCTGTGTCACCAGAATTGTCCACTCCATGGTCAACAGTACAGAATGTTTTGAAATCTATATTACACTGATAACCGTACAAGATCCAAATGGTGCAGCAATTGAAACTCCATGATACGCAGCAACGTTCTGAACTTGCTCTTCGGTTCCTAGCAAAAAATGGCTCTGAGCACTATGGGACTTAATTTGTGAGGTCATCAGTCCCCTAGAACTTAGAACTACTTAAACCTAACTAACCTAAGGACATCACACACATCCATGCCCGAGGCAGGATTCGAACCTGCGACCGTAGCGGTCGCGCGGTTCCAGACTGTAGCGCCTAGAACCGCTCGGCGACGGTTCCTAGCAGGGATCGACGTTGTTGACATGTGGCCGGGCAATATTCGATGGAGAGACGAGGCACATTTTACGCACAAGGTGCAGTGAATACATAGAATTGCCAAATTTGGGGCACTGTTAAACCATGTGCCACTGCACTCGCGGTATGCAATTGTGTGGTGTGGATTCACAAGCGACTTCACACTCGACCCATTCTTATTTGATGAGAATACACTCAGAGGGCCAGTCTAGTGCTGTGACGTTTGCACGTTATGGAGACCTCCATGTGCACCATGTGATTTCTGCTTTGGAAGAACACTACTATGTGAAAACCACTAGTTTCATGTAGGATGGGGTAACATCTCATGTCACTCGCCCAGTGGAAGATCTGCTTAAGGCAACCTTCCACGAACGTGTTATTTACAGAATTTTTCCAGACGGATGATCTACAAGATCACCTGATCTGAAACCATGTGGCTTTTGGCTCTGGAAACATCTAAAGGAATCCATTTACCAGGGACTCGTTCGGTCCTGATTTGAAGGCCAGTGTACAGGAACACGTTGCTCAAATTACATTGAAACTGTTGCGAGAAACTTTTTATCACGTCATTTTATGGATGCAGCATCTCATAGATGTTTTCGGTGTTTATATTCTATAGATTGTGTGAGCAACGATTAATAATAAAATCAACATTCTAACTTTCTCATTCGTTCCGTTCCTAATCCACTACACATGGAAACAATTCTGTACGTCTTTCTTGCCTTCACAACGTCAGATTGCATCTCGTACCCAAATTGGAATTCATTTTTTTCCAGCATAACTTGGTTCCAGCAAGCTTCTCTCCCACACGCTAATTACGGCGCACACTGGACCTCTGTAACTAACTGCACTTTCATTATAGCCATCCTGTACTTATAATAAACCTGTAGACACATATGTATACAACAGAACTGTGAGCCCGAGATTAGTTACAACCCAGATGAACCTTAATAATGGAAGAGGATCGTACTGTTATCGCACATAAGAGTACAAGATTAATTTCACTCCCTGTCAATATTGTTGAACCATTTGGAACTAAGTAACGATCATTGTACTTCAGTTTTCTGTTACCCAATAATGCAGCTGTATTTAAACATTTGGGCAGATAAGTCTCACCACAATTTTTCATTGTCAAATTTTGTGGTATACACCGAAGTCATGACATATCTCATAATATCGTGTCGGACATCCATTTGTATTACAGCAGCTCGACGTGGCATGGACTCAACATGTCGCTGGAAGTGCCCAGCATGCTGCCTCTGTAGCAGCTCCATAACTGCAACAGTGTTGGCGATGCAGTATTTTGTGCATGAAGTGACCTCTCAATTTTGTCCCATAAATGCTCGATGGAGTTCATGTTGGGCGATCAGGG
The DNA here is from genome assembly GCF_021461395.2 of Schistocerca americana. Classification (NCBI taxonomy): domain Eukaryota; kingdom Metazoa; phylum Arthropoda; class Insecta; order Orthoptera; family Acrididae; genus Schistocerca; species Schistocerca americana. The sequence goes on along the minus strand of NC_060124.1, from coordinate 303,147,130 downwards.
TGGCCAAATACGAGCAATTCACTCGAATTGGCCTGAATGTCCTTCAGATCAGTTGCGAACAGTTGTGGCCAAGTGACACGGTTAATTGTTATCCATAAAAATTCTATCGTTGTTCGAAAACATGAAGTCCGTGAATGGCGCCAAATGATCTACAAGTAGCAGAACATAACCATTTACTGTCAATGAACGGCTCATTTGGACCAGAGGACCCAGTCCATCCCATGTAAACAGGTCCCGCACTATAATACGGCAACCACCTGCTTGTACAGCGCCTTGTTGACAACTTGGGTCCATGGATTCGTGGAATCTGCATCAAACTCGAACCCTACCATCAGCTCTTTCCAACTGAAATCTAGATCCATCTAACCACGCCACGGTTATCCAGTCGTCTGGAGTCCAACCGATATGGTCGCGAGCCAAAGACAGGGGCTGCAGGTGATGACGCGCTGTTGGCAAAGGCACTCTCGTCGGTCTTCTGCCCATTAACGCCAAATTTCGACGCACCGTCCTAATTGATACGTTCGTCGGACGGCCCACATTGATTTCTGCGGTTATTCCAAGCAGTGTTGCTTCTCAGCTAGCACTGACAATACGCGCTAACGTCTCTGTTCTCGGTCGTCAGGTGGAGGCCATTGGCCCCTGATGAATCGTGCATGCGATTGGAGTTTACCTTCTCAGCGTCAGTTGATACCTGAAGATGGTGCACTCAAGCACCGAAGGTGGTAGTGATATAATCAATAACATCGTAAGGGCGGTTGTAGGTGTTCCATTTTATTTCATAAGTGAACGGCCGAAGTCCAAAAAATGGTTCAAATGGCTCTGAGCACTATGGGACTTAACATGGGGGGTCATCAGTCCCCTAGAACTTAGAACTACTTAAACGTAACTAACCTAAGGACATCACTCACATCCATGCCCGAGGCAGGATTCGAACCTGCGACCGTAGCAGCAGCGCTGTTTCGGCCTGAAGCGACTAGAAACACTCGGTCATACCGCCCGGCCGGCCGAAGTCCCAAAAACCCTAAGTCGGAAGGATGCACATATAAAAACATGGTGGCAAACGTTTCTCCAATTTACACGATGGATTACACAATTTTCTCAAAAACAAACAACAATCAGACGCAATTTATGAATGAGAAAACCGCTAGCAATGGGTACCTTTGACCTCAAACGCTCTGAATCGCACGAAACCATACTTAGAATAATACTTGATCATAATATAAACAGTGGTCTGTGTCATTTCCATGCAAAATGTTGCATCCTACCACAAATGATGTCTTAAATAGAGATGACCAAAAAAAAAAACATATATGTATCACACTATAATTTCCCTCCTGTGGAGGGAAATTATAGTAATTCAAAAACGTCAATGTATCATTACGTTTTCAATCAACAGTAACAAAAACCCTCTGCTTAAAGTAATTATAATAGCACAAAACACATATATCCTACACACCTCATAGTGTTTATATTAGTCCTCATAGTGCGGATGCGTAATTTCGAAGTAGTTACAACAAAGTGGAAGAGAACAATGTGTACACCGCACTAAACGCACGTATTTACATTAAAAATCATTTTCTCATTCAACCAATCCATTATGAAAAGGAACACTAATTACATTTTCAAATGATACGTATATGTCAATGTCATACACTCTGCCTTTCGCCAAGCATTTTAGAACATAGGCGTATACTTCGGTGAACAAAATTACAGAATGAAGTTTGATGATGAAATAACGATCCTGTATCTTAGATTGTGGTTTGGCACACTGTACTGTTAAAAAATCGGTGGTCCTTCTGATATAGAGCTTATATTACCGAAAGAAGTAAACACCAAGCGGTTAGCAATACTATGTTGTTTTCGTTGGCAATATCTTCATCATAACATCTTTGGTTGGAAAAACTTGCGTCTGTGTGACATGGCCAGTAAGAATACACCAGTAGGCTCTTTTCACTTGTTACGTGTTCGCCAAGGACTGAAGTTAGAAAACGTTTCATGTGTTCTTTAACACTTTCCACTTTTGCTTGCCTCCATACCGATGTTTCGTGGCCAGGTTGTTTCAAGTTTCTTTGAAATATTTAGGCCAGAAGTGACTTCCGTCTCTTGAAACCAGATTAACAACTTGTTTGCTAGTCTACCTGTCACTGATAAAGCCAAATCAATTGTGTAACCGTGGGTAGAGCTGTGTACACACTGGAACACACCACCTGCAGTTTTCCCTCCTCTGTAAGACCGTGTAGATAATGAAGACACTTCATACTGGAATTGACTCTGGTCACTGAAAACATTTCCTTTCTCCACATTCTGGTCTGTCACGAGCATATTCACTTCCTCTGTAAACTGTCGTGCCTTCTGACGTATTCTATTATAGTCCTCTATGTCCTTACCTGTGGCAATTGGAGTAATATGCCTGGATGAAATGCCATATTCTGCCCTAAGATTGTCGATAAAAGAAATCGAAGATTTGAAATACTCCAAGCCAACATTTTAGACTTCTCTAGTGCCCACATTTGTAGATGCCAGTTGTGAGCTGTTGATCCACATCACCTTGCTCTATCAAACTGTGATATTACATGCTCTTTTGTGGTTTCTAGCTGCGACAGTTGTTTGCTTTGAAACAAGCTCCTGTTCGCCATTTACTAGACACATAATTCAGAATTAATCTGCAATGTGATTTAGTTTTAACCCACTTATAGCGCCTCATTAGTTTGTTACAGGAATTGAAGTAATGATGTAATAGTCTTTATAAACGTTCTCTAGCATTATCTTGTAACACGCTGATCCTCGACTGTTTCTGGGCAGACAGTTCGTACTGCTTTGGCTGGACTGATCCTGTTGTTCTGGAGATCACTGTCGTGTACTACATGAACAGCCATCCTCAGATTCAGGTCTCTGTCATCCCCATAATATTTCTGAATTATGGAAAATGGAAATGAGCGTTTGGCATCAATTGGCCGGGAGGCCCCTCGCGGGGCAGGTCCGGCCGCCATATCGCAGGTCTTATTACATTCGGCGCCACATTGGGCGACCTGCACGCCGGATGGGGATGAAATGATGATGAACACAACACAACACCCAGTCCCTGAGCGGAGAAAATCTCCGACCCAGCCAGGAATCGAACCCGGGCCCAGAGGACGGCAATCCGTCACGCTGACCACTCAGCTACTGGGGCGGACTTCTGAATTATTATGTTATACAATATATCCGCGAACTCTCTATCCTCGACCCGATTTCATTTTCATATTCAGCTCGTCGCAACTTTCTCCCTAATATTTGTACCGCATTCGTGGGATTAGTTCTTCTCATAATATCACTGCACACAGTTTACACGGGAACCCGCAAGAGACCACTCCAAAAGACACATCCGTACTGCAGCAATGCCACTCACACAACTCGAGCATCTGTTAGTGCAGCTACAACATGCCTCCGTCTGATGGCGCTAGCAGCCAAGTGCAGAGTTTTTCATGGAAATGACACAGCCCACTGTTGTTTTTATGATCGAGTGTTAGTCTAAGCATTGTTTCGCGCGGTTGCGAGCGTTCCAGGTCAGAGGAGACCCTTGTAAGCAATCTATTGTTATGCAAAGAAAGTAGGTTACGTTACTCCTATTTATTCCGAGCAGTTGCATTTCAGTGACAATCATTTACACAGCCCAGCATGTACCCCGCCCCTCTTTACTATGTCCCCTCCCTCCATTTGGCTCCCTCCTTTTTCCTTTTCCTCTCCTCCCCCCCCCTTTTCTCCCTTATCGGTCCGGGTCCTAACACCCTCCCCCCCCCCCCCAATTTGCCACCGTGTCGCCTCTATAGTGCTGTTTTAAGTGAGTGTTCAGTGTTGTGCGTCCCCTGTCAGTGTTGCGAACAGCCACCATACTGTCTCTAGTTGTGTTACTTATCTCGTGCGAACAGACACCAGACTGTCGCCATGTCTTTTAAATTGTGCCTGCCTATTTACTATGTGTTTTTATCAGCATCACCGACCATTTGTTTTTATATTTTCTTCGTATCTTTTTCTCCATGTTTCAGTTTTCAACAGCCACCGTTTTATCGCCTGCTTTTATTGTTCTCATATCTCCTGATTCTGTAGGCTGCTGCAGATCGGCGTATTGTGCTGCTGCCACCCCCCCCCCCCCCCTCTCTGGGGAGGAATTGAAATCCAATAAAGAAAAAAAAACAGCATGTACCATATTTCATACCAATTTGATGTCTGTTGCATGAATAAGTGGATTACCCTACACAGAGTGTGGTTTTGCTCTGAGAACGAGTTTTCAGTAATCGAGAACTAAGGTAAGTTTGTATGTTGGCTTAATTTTTCTGAAGTTTCCCCATGTAATCAATAAAAATTTCCAACGGCTCAGGTTGTTACTATAATTATTAGATTTCTCGTGCAGAGAAGTACCATTCGCGACAGAGCAACACGAACTTACTTGACTCTACAGGCCTGAGCGCGCACCTTGGTGACGTCATACACTGACGGCCGCATCTGCGTTGGATCTGCGCTGTGGCGGACACTCCAGCTCTGTCGACTTCAGTTTAATTAGTGCTGAGAATGAATTTTACGCTCTGTAGCTGCTTGTACGAGGATATGAAAAGGTAGGAGATGGAATACTGACGGATGTATAGCTGTGACGAAGGGTCGTGTGTTGGGAATATAGCTGTGAAGATGGGTCGAGAGTCGAGAGTTATGATTCAATAGCCCGTCTTCGGTCGGTGTGGTGAGTCATAGCGCTGGCTGCCCTCTGTAATGAAAAAACTAAGATGAAATATTCAACGGTCAGTTTGAACAGGTGTCATATGACGTCCGCCCAGACCAAGTGCCGAAAATAATGACGATCAAAATGAAAAACAAGAAAAAAAGTAGCTCATATAGGCAGAGCACTCGCCCATGAAAGGCAATAGTTCCCATTTCGAGTCCCGGTCCAGCATCAATTTTAACCTGCCAGAAAGTTTCAGTTTAGAGCTGAAACCGCCTCGTTGTGTCTGTGCTTTCTTCTCCTATATTGCGTTCTATTCAAGGTAGGAAAGTTTATGCACTTGGTGGTGGTACGTTCCTATGGGACCAAACTGATGAGGTCATCAGTCCCTAGGCTTACACACTACTTAATCTAACTTGAACTAACTTATGGTAAGAACAACGCACACACGCATCCCCTAAGGAGGACGCGAACCTCCGACGGGGGGAGCCGCGCGAACCGTAGCAACACGCCCTAAATCACGCGGCTACCCCACGCAGCAGTTTACACCATTACGCAAAACAACTGAACAAAACCACCCTATGTTGTCTGAGCATGTAAACTGACTATGACAATTTACTGTAAATACGCATTTGTACGTCTTAAAGCAAACTGAAACTATAATTCGTTCTTTTTCTCTCGGCTCCTTTATTTACTTGTTCTTGGAGTAAAAAAATCAGTCGTATGCATCAAGTAACAGATACATACCGTTTGCAATCATGACACAGTTTTCCTACAGATTCTAAGAATTTATTTCCCCTGGTTATTTTAATAAATTTTTCTCTCCACTTGTCCTTCAAAACGTGCTGACTGCACACGAAACCTGATGTATAACACACATTATTCGGTGGAATGGAGCATTTCCTGAGTCAGTGTTCATTAAATCAGAAGCCACGACAAACATATTTTATTTCCCAGATTTCCTAGGCCAATAGGTACCCTAAACATGAAAGGTTATGCACCTTTATATTTCCTGGACTGAAAATACTGTCAGAGTGGTACTGTCAGAGTGTACTATTAATTTCACCATGAGGCACTTATCTTGATAACATTCTCCTTGTTATATTACTTAATCTGTAAAACACACAATTAGTTACAAAAATTTTCTAAGGAAATTTGTTTAAGTTCAAAATCATTTATCAAAATAGCTGCATCTGTATAACTGACCAAAGTAATGCCATAGCTATTTGACATACGAATTCTGGTAAAGCAAAAATCTAGTACGAATGATAAGGAATACTAAACATTTCGAGTCACAGAGTCAATAAAAATCTATACTTTAGCGCAGAAAAAGACCTATGATAATATAAAAAGTGAAGTCAGACAGATACCTAACGCAGGCAGTAGTTGTGTTACAAGATATTGGCATTATTGTTTCAACGTAGAGACAAACGTGTTTCTTTTTGCCGGAACATAATTAAAATTAAGTGTAAATATCTTATTTCTGGGACCACAAGTGTAGTTAAAATCGCTAGAGTAACATTCGACATCAGACATAAAGTTTAGTTTGTCACTAATACACAATCAGTCTACACCAGGAAATAACTAATCAACTACAGCAGATTACTTCATGTGGGTATGTCATATAAAAAGCAATATTTCACACTCAGCCGTGAGCTCAAACTGCAGAGATAAATGATAAGCTATTCACAAAAATTGATACCTATTTCATTGTAACGCAGTTGCTATTTGAAGGCAGTTGCGGCGAAAATACAATGCAAATTTAACTGAACTAAAACTTGATACACTCTATGTTTGTGGAAAAGCCTTATCAAAATACATTCGCACTTTTTCACCAAAACTTAACATTCTTGAAAGGTAAGTAACATGTGTTTCTCGTATAACCATCGGAAATTTAAAAATCAGAAGTTATTTCCACAGATATATTATGTGTAACAAAACATCATTTAGAAGTATAGAAATAGAACAGAAGCACCTACATGAGTAATAGTTAATATCACATTACTGTAGGCATAGTATAAAGAAAGAAAGATTGGCTGTATACACAAAAAGTGGAATAAAGTTCCAGGCCATAATTATAAATCGTAAATGAATACTTATTTTAGTTCTGACAGTCTACAGGCCTCAAACAGAAATATTTTTGTACCTCGCCGGGCAATTTGAGTACTAACAATATTTAGCAGAAATGACTAGGAAAGTATTGTATTATGTGAACATTTCAGTACTGACTTCATTCCGCACGATACTGGTTGTACTGAAAGTACTGACGAGGGCATTGCTTTCCAACTTTGGTTTCTTATCCACAGCAACATTCCCAATTAGGAAAGGAGGACACAGTGCTACAGTGGCTGACAATTTATTTCTAAAACCAGCTGTCTTTTATGTAAGAGATGTGAGCACCATAGTAAATGGTTTGTTTTACTATATGAATCATAATACTAGCTCCAATCTGTAATTTACCGATTCAGTACAGATTAGACAATGACTTGGACCGGATATTTGTCATTAGTCCAGCAGATGGCGTTGCATTGCACTAAAATATAGTTTTTACTTAGTTGATTATCTTGAAGTTGGCTTCATTGTCTTCTCATAGAGGTTTGATTATGGCGCAGGACAGCTTTGGACGAAGAACAAGCACTGGTGCAAGGATTCTGACGGGCTGGTGAATCTACGAAATGAAATAATGTCTACGAAATGAAATAAATATCTGCGCATTGTATATTCTATTTTAACTCTTCAAACATGGAAATAAAATTTGATATTAATTCACTTCCATGAGTTATCAGTTCCAAGTGCAATGTGTGCTTTCTGCAGCATCATACACAGGTTATGTCTCTACTGTTTCACAGCTTCTCACCAAGCGTTCACAAAGAAGTAGAAACGTAACGTTTAAAGCAAAAAGGTTTACCTCGTTGTCAGAGACAATAACTGTCAACTAAATTGTTGAAAACAATTAAGGCAACATGAATTGGGACGTCCGGTATACTCCACTGAGAAATAATTGACAATGTTACCAAATTATACCCTTATCTTTCATCAACTATGAACGCAAAAAAAAAGAAAATCATCACATTCTCGTTCACTTACAAGACAATAAGTAAAATGTCCAACAGATGTCTAAAACAAAATGGAAACAATAATTTATCCTGTGTGCTTTTCGTTGGACTTTGGAAGCTTCAATAACGTGCATGCCCTCCGTGAGCGATTATCTCTGCCTGACACCTACATTCCGTGCTCTATGTAAGTCTACGAAGGTCACCCTGTGGTATCTATTCCCGTTCTTCAATTACAGTCCTTGAGAGTTATTGGAGAGCCTGTGGTGGAACAGTGTGACAAAGAACACGTTTGTCAAGCATGTCTCACATATGCACTATGGGGTTTAGTTCGGGACTCATTGCTGGTCACTCCATTGGTTCAATGTCCGGACTTCACAAGACACCCCCTGTGGCGCCCACCGCATGGGGAGTGACATTGTTGTGTATTGTGTATCAGAAGGAATTCAGAGCCACCATGTATGCAGTAGCCACCACATGGTTCAACAGGATCTGTTCGACTGCTGCCTGGTAGTAAGAGGATCATGAAAAACGAAAAGATCCGTATAGCTGTCAACACAGATGCCTGTCCACACCATCATAGAACCTGGGCCCAATCTCTCAATTTCCTGGAGAAAATTTGGCAGCTACCACTCTGCATGGCATCACCACACACGAACATAGCTGTCGAATTGGTCATGGAAAAGCTGGACTAGTCTGTGAATAACACGATCCGCGAGTGACGAAACCACCAGCTGACATGGGAACGGTAGTACTGACGGCGAGCTGCGAGATGTTGTCGTGTCTTGCGGGCTACTCGAACAGGACGTCTGGGTCCCTTAAGGTCCTTTCTGGGAACTTGTTCCCTATAATCTGATCAGACACAGCGGCTCAAGTGGCCCTTCTGAGGTCGTCTTGCAGTGCTCTAGTGGTACCCGTGCGACACCGCAACATAAAGATGAGCGGATATCGGTCTTCGCGTGGGGCAGTAATGAGTCGGCGACCATTTCCAACTCGCCTTTCTCCCTGTGGCGTGTCGGCAACCTATCGATGACAGGTCGGGAGACATTGGCATCTGCAGCAACACGACTGAAAGCTCTTGGATCAATTAGGCGAGTCTCGAAACTTCCACTATATTAAAATGTTACATTTGCTTGGTTGAATAAAACGTCCGCAAATGACAAGTACTCTCTTTGTGCTTCCTTCTGAGAGTCCACCTGATACTGTAATGCATAACACAACCATTAAATGGCGAATGACTGTAGCTGTTGCACGCACTGAAAGCGGAGATCTGAGGCTATGCAGTGAAACCACAGATACCACATGTATCATAATAGATTTAACATACTGGACGTTGATACATGTACTCCCCTACTGCTTTTAAGCAGAGCATTTATCAAAACTTGTTGAATTTAAATTTCAGATTTTTATTTTAGACCTCCAAAATTTATTTTAAAGACATAAGATATGAATAGTTGTTTATGAAACAAGAATTTTTGTGCATATATTTTTCTATTAACTATAAATTTAGGAAATGAATTTATAGGTACCCGACCATATCGAAGAATTCGTAATGTCTAAGTCTTGATTATATCACAAGAGACGCTATTCAGAAACAATTTGCTACATGAACCAACGGTTGACAGGAGGTCGAACTACATTTCTTTCCAAAATCACATCTTTACAATTACACATCTAAGTTTCCATTCAAACAGTCCAGAGATAATAGGAGTGGACACAGAGACAAAGTTGCAAATATGCTATCACAAAAAATGTAATATTTTGGTGGTAGTTATCTGGCAGAAAATCAGAAATCTGAAGATATTCAAAACAAACTTAAAGAGTATCTTGCTAGTCACAACAGTCATTTATTAGAATACTGGGACCACCACATGTATATACAACTTCTAGGTAATACTAATGCTAAAATGATTTTTAGCTATTCCAAAGTACAGGCAGATGAGAATGTTCTCCAAGATGAGTTAAATTACTTAAATGTTCAGCAAAAATTAGCTGTTGAAAACAGCAGTGACTTTTCTCCTGTCATCATTTGTTATTAGTATACTTTACAGGTGAAACCTGCATTGGCTCCTTGTGACTGTTAATATACATCTTGACTTTATCAGCAGAATGGAATTTATGGAAGATAAAGTATGAATGAATGAATAAAGGCAAAAATAAGCAAAGCACACAGAGAAGTATTTGAAACACAGAAATACAAGACAGTGAATCAAGGAAACCAACCCTTCCTCCCCTAGTTTGTTAGCAGTTTGTAGCAACACTTTTGACAGGTGTCAGGCCTGTAGCAGCACTATTGGAAGTGTCAGATTAAAAAGAATTGCCACTCTTTTTCAGTAATATTTAGAACTTTCTCTTCTAGCTACCTTTAGACTGCATGGCTGTTATTTTTCTTTTTTATTACAGTAGTTCCTTAACAATTACTTTTTTGCAACCCAGACAGTTCTTTTCAGAACGTTTTCAGTTGTATGATTGCCACATAGATCAAGCTTCTGAGAATTTGATGACATGTTATGTAGTATCGAACTTGTAGCTTGTTGTTTTCTATTTTATTCCCACAGGAAGTGTTTTTCATATTCAGGATTAAAAACCTTAGACACAGCTGCATAACCGAACTTCCAGCATGCTGGAGTAACTTGGGTCAGCAACTTCTGTTAATCAGTAGAACGAAAAACCAGTCAAATGTTGCAAATTTTTTACTTTTTATTCACTCATTGACTAGTTTCGGTGCGATGCACCCAGTTACAATGGGTAGAGATAACTTTGCATTGTTACTGTTCACTGCTCAATTTTGACATCTTCGGAAATGTCATTTTCGACTATGTTACGATGATTTGATAATGGGTTCGGCCTTAAACTAGTCAGAGTGCCTGTAAGGTAAAAAATTTGCAACTTTGGAGTGGTTTTCGTTCTACTGATGGGTGTATATGACAACATTAATGACGAATTGACATGGCTAGAGCAAGTCTTCACAATCAGTTTCTTATAAATTTGAAAGACTCCTCATAATATTTGACTTTGCAAAGAAACAAAGTATCGTTGAGTACATCACATTTCAATTTTATTGTGCTACCAAGGTGTGCTACTAATGGCCAGCAACTGGTGACACCACTAATGTCAGAATCTGACACAGAGAGATAACCAAAGTTATAAGAAAGTTGTGTATGTTTTGCATTACATTAATTCAATAGTTCAAAAACACTCAAATTGATCCATCTGTTCCATATTTTGAAGAAATCCTTAAAAACATAGAAAACTGTAATTTTTATCTCCACTCCAAAAATTTGACAGATTGTTTTGTACACATCCATGTTGTCTGTACTTTTCAAACTGGTCCTCAAGAAGTTCAGTTAGAATTTCTCCAGGCAAAATTTATTTTAAAGAAAGTCCACCCACATGGTAATTTGTAATCATAACAATGGAATGTGTAGACGACTTAAAAACAGATAATTTTTTTTGTCAGGTTTCCTATACCTTTTGCCAGCTCTTCCCATTTAACTAGTCAAGACTAAATGTGGTTTAAGGGGATGAATCACTCATTTGTGTTTGAATTAGTTAGAGGTTAGTGCGTTTGATCCCGCTTCAATTCAGTTACACTCCTGGAAATTGAAATAAGAACACCGTGAATTCATTGTCCCAGGAAGGGGAAACTTTATTGACACATTCCTGGGGTCAGATACATCACATGATCACACTGACAGAACCACAGGCACATAGACACAGGCAACAGAGCATGCACAATGTCGGCACTAGTACAGTGTATATCCACCTTTCGCAGCAATGCAGGCTGCTATTCTCCCATGGAGACGATCGTAGAGATGCTGGATGTAGTCCTGTGGAACGGCTTGCCATGCCATTTCCACCTGGCGCCTCAGTTGGACCAGCGTTCGTGCTGGACGTGCAGACCGCGTGAGACGACGCTTCATCCACTCCCAAACATGTTCAATGGGGGACAGATCCGGAGATCTTGCTGGCCAGGGTAGTTGACTTACACCTTCTAGAGCACGTTGGGTGGCACGGGATACATGCGGACGTGCATTTTCCTGTTGGAACAGCAAGTTCCCTTGCCGGTCTAGGAATGGTAGAACGATGGGTTCGATGACGGTTTGGATGTACCGTGCACTATTCAGTGTCCCCTCGACGATCACCAGTGGTGTACGGCCAGTGTAGGAGATCGCTCCCCACACCATGATGCCGGGTGTTGGCCCTGTGTGCCTCGGTCGTATGCAGTCCTGATTGTGGCGCTTACCTGCACGGCGCCAAACACGCATACGACCATCATTGGCACCAAGGCAGAAGCGACTCTCATCGCTGAAGACGACACGTCTCCATTCGTCCCTCCATTCACGCCTGTCGCGACACCACTGGAGGCGGGCTGCACGATGTTGGGGCGTGAGCGGAAGACGGCCTAACGGTGTGCGGGACCGTAGCCCAGCTTCATGGAGACGGTTGCGAATGGTCCTCGTCGATACCCCAGGAGCCACAGTGTCCCTAATTTGCTGGGAAGTGGCGGTGCGGTCCCCTACGGCACTGCGTAGGATCCTACGGTCTTGGCGTGCATCCGTGCGTCGCTGCGGTCCGGTCCCAGGTCGACGGGCACGTGCACCTTCCGCCGACCACTGGCGACAACATCGATGTACTGTGGAGACCTCACGCCCCACGTGTTGAGCAATTCGGCGGTACGTCCACCCGGCCTCCCGCATGCCCACTATACGCCCTCGCTCAAAGTCCGTCAACTGCACATACAGTTCACGTCCACGCTGTCACGGCATGCTACCAGTGTTAAAGACTGCGATGGAGCTCCGTATGCCACGGCAAACTGGCTGACACTGACGGCGGCGGTGCACAAATGCTGCGCAGCTAGCGCCATTCGACGGCCAACACCGCGGTTCCTGGTGTGTCCGCTGTGCCGTGCGTGTGATCATTGCTTGTACAGCCCTCTCGCAGTGTCCGGAGCAAGTATGGTGGGTCTGACACACCGGTGTCAATGTGTTCTTTTTTCCATTTCCAGGAGTGTATATTGTATTGTGTTTTATTGAATCAAGAACTCACGAAATTGTACAGTTTATGCACATGACATTGGACAAAATAAGAAAAAAATTATAAAGTAAGTAGCTGTTGACAAATGATATAATAGTGTAGATGTAAACAGGACACAGAGCCTCCAGTTACATTCCCTGCATGGTTCGTTACGCCTCCTTTTCACATCATACAATCTATCTTTCTTTGCATTCTAAAGATATCTCTATTGTGGGGTGAGTTTCTCAAAAGATGATTCTGTAATGTAACACAGAGTGAAAGCAACATTAATATAGCTGCAGCAGAAATAAGTTGGTGACTGATTTTTTGGATACCCACAGAAAATAACATACAGCTGACAGCTTATTTGAAATATAATCGAAGTTAGTATTGTAAGGTGGCGTGGTCTCCTGACCTTCATTTCCTACATATTCCGTCCTCACAATCGTATTCTGCACATCAAGACGCTTCTTTCGCACCCAAACTCGATAAGGTGGAGTCAATTTTGTATGAATTTATGTAAGCGATATGCAGATCTAATAAGTAAATCGGAAGTGCGCACCGAGGTTGAAAAAGACGAGGCTGGTGTACATAACATGATGCCCACAGGAATTTTCACTCTAAAGAGGCAACCAGCCCGCTGGGAGGGTCATCCCTTCAGAGGGGTGAGTCAACACACACCTAATTCGGCCGGAGCGACCGCCCAGAGAGAGGACAGCTTTTTCCAGAGCGAAGGGACAACGACCCCCATGTCCGACTTAAAAGCAGATTCCGCTATATTGTGTGGGAGCATCCAGAAGACGCATTTTTTGACGGACTGACTGCGTAGTTAAGTTCTCACAGGAGGACAGTACATGCCTAATGGAGATGCTACATATTTCCACATTGGTCGACTTAAACGACACGTCATTCTCCCATTTAAAATAGTAACGCTGATTGGCGGAATATTTCTGTCACAAAAAGACAGAGGAGTGAGGGAAGACAGCGAATGATATACCCTTGCAATTTTTCCAGAAAAAGAGGCCATTCCGTTGTCGCTCTTGGAGCAGGAAGACGTAATGAGAGCGAGTGCACTCGTATGTGTATGCAAAGAATGAGGAACAAAGTCTCTCCTCAGTACTTCACTGGGAGAGCACCTCTGTTGTTAGCGAATCAGAGTGATACTCTGTACTGAGTCGCTCAAGAAAGAGATACTTGTGTTATTTACCAGCATCGAATGACGCAGGAACCAGTCATCGTAGCTCACAGTATTGTGCACTACAGTGTATGCGAGCCCCATCTGTCCTCCATAACAGTACACTCCATTACATTTCTCACGCAACAGCCTTGACCATACCTAGAAAAGTTATTCAAGTTGAGTAGGCGTGCCCCTCAGCCATTCTGCTGAATAAATAACATTCTTAAAGAAAAGGGAAAAAAGAACCTTTCCATACTTTGTAAAGTAATAGCATTCTTATCCATAAGAGGCAATCTACTGTTCCAAAAAGAACCTGGAAATTTATTAATTTATAAGAAAAAGTTTCACTTGATTTCTCAGAATTTTTTTTTGCAATAAATAATATTTTTCGTACGTTTAATGTTTTTCTTACACTAACTAGCAATACTCCAGTATGCAAGTATTCCATTAGTTATGTAAGAATATAGAACATTTTTGTGTCTTTTCTTCACAGCGGAAGACTCCAGAAGATATTTGTTGCTGAATGTTTTTCAAGCAGTTCTTGTTGGTACATTAGGAGCGTCTGTCTGACTTCTGTAATAGTGTGAGGTGTAAATTGTTTCTTGCAGGAGCCAAAGGGTACTTGTTGGATCAATCCATAGAGGAACTTGACAAAATAAAACATACACTCTCATAGTATTCCAGTTAAGATTTTCTTTCAGCCATATACCAAGCAACTTAACAGTACTTATGTTAGAGGGCTCCTACTTGTTTAGGAGTATGCTGGAGATTTCTCGATTTTGATGTCAAGTGCTGAAAGTGATGTGAGCTGTTTCTTGTACATCTACGATAATATTGTTCTTACTGATCCTTTCACTCAGTGATTAAATTTGCTGTACCCACATATATGGTCAAGTTATTAGATGCTCCCAATGTCCTTAATGCTTCCATTGAAAATATTAAATACTAATTTCACATTTTGATTTTCTAGAGAAAAAAGATAAAGTACATTCAGTGACAACCTATAACGATGTTGCAGCAATACATCAGATTCTAAATCATACAGTACCCGTATTTGCGAAAATGAAGCTTCCAAAACAGACTCTGAGCTTCCAACAATTGGATGAAATATGAGAGATTGTCCTCCAGTTGTCTGATTGAACCAATTATTTCTAATATATTTCACTATGTGCGACAGGGTCAACTACAAGAAAGAGAAGTCTTGTGTTACTTGCAAGATGTTGATAAACAGCACTCAATATTGATTTATATGAGAAATATTTCACATCCATCTCATTTACAAAACTGTTGTCACTTTGAACCCTAGGAACTCTGACACAGAACTATCTTCTTCAAAACTGTGTGCAATAGTTGAGCAGCTAGAGTCTGAACAGACAAAATATGTATGAGAACTTTTAATGGAGACGTTATGCCACTTATCATAGATGTGTGAGCAGTAGTAGCTAACTAATGAGAATCAAAGGCATTTCCAAAAATATATCCATCTTTATTACTAGATGCTGTTTAATGTAGATCTCATTAACCATTAATATTATGATCATATCATGGACTGCAAGTGGGGAATCTTGTACATTATGCAAAATAACAAATTGCTGTCAAAATTTTCTTATTCTGGATCAACATTAAAAACAGAACGAAGCTCTGATGTTGAGCTTTGATGGGGAATTAACAAGTTTCTAGATTGTCCCATGAACTTATAGGCAGCTGGAAAAATAATTTGTACAAGAGGAAAGAAAAAGTTCAAAAAATGGTTCAAATGGCTCTGGGCACTATGACTGAGAACTACTTAAGCTTAACTAACCTAAGGACATCGCACACATCCATGCCCGAGGCTGGATTCGAACCTGCGACCGTAGCAGTCGCGCGGCTCCAGACTGAAGCGCCTAGAACCGCTCGGTCACACAGGCCGGCGGAAAGAACAAGTCCTCTGTATTTGAGACGTTAAGAATTGTAAAGCACTTTAATAAGTAGAATCTCCCAATAAGAACATCTAAAATACCTTCTATGATCTCTATTAGGTGCTGGAGATGTATAGTTTTAGATGCACTTCACTGTACTTTCAATATGATGGAAATAATTTATTCTCATAGGAAACTTGTATCTGTTCCGCACGTTATTTACTAAAATTCTTTTATAAAAAACCGGAATTTCCAACTGTTTATTAATACTCACAGAATCAGAACAACTGAGGTACAGATCCTGGTGTCTCAATGTTAACAAAAATTACGCTTTATGTCTTGGTGATGATGGTCGTCAAAGAAGAAAAGTTGATTTTATGCCCTCCCTTTGACTGAGATAGGCTATACTTGTAATTCTGTTTTCACTTTCGTATTGATCAGCTGAATTAAGACTTTCATTCGTGGCTTTCTGAAGGTAACCAGGAAATGCCTGTTGACATAAATCCTTTTATCCATGGTCGTTCGAGATTTACTGTTTAAACCAATGCTATCCAAACAATACTCACCACTTGGAAGTATTTGTAAAAAATCTGCAACAGAACAACGCCAAATCTTTCTCAAAATACACTCCTGGAAATGGAAAAAGAACACATTGACACCGGTGTGTCAGACCCACCATACTTGCTCCGGACACTGCGAGAGGGCTGTACAAGCAATGATCACACGCACGGCACAGCGGACACACCAGGAACCGCGGTGTTGGCCGTCGAATGGCGCTAGCTGCGCAGCATTTGTGCACCGCCGCCGTCAGTGTCAGCCAGTTTGCCGTGGCATACGGAGCTCCATCGCAGCCTTTAACACTGGTAGCATGCCGCGACAGCGTGGACGTGAACCGTATGTGCAGTTGACGGACTTTGAGCGAGGGCGTATAGTGGGCATGCGGGAGGCCGGGTGGACGTACCGCCGAATTGCTCAACACGTGGGGCGTGAGGTCTCCACAGTACATCGATGTTGTCGCCAGTGGTCGGCGGAAGGTGCACGTGCCCGTCGACCTGGGACCGGACGGCAGCGACGCACGGATGCACGCCAAGACCGTAGGATCCTACGCAGTGCCGTAGGGGACCGCACCGCCACTTCCCAGCAAATTAGGGACACTGTTGCTCCTGGGGTATCGGCGAGGACCATTCGCAACCGTCTCCATGAAGCTGGGCTACGGTCCCACACACCGTTAGGCCGTCTTCCGCTCACGCCCCAACATCGTGCAGCCCGCCTCCAGTGGTGTCGCAACAGGCGTGAATGGAGGGACGAATGGAGACGTGTCGTCTTCAGCGATGAGAGTCGCTTCTGCCTTGGTGCCAATGATGGTCGTATGCGTGTTTGGCGCCGTGCAGGTGAGCGCCACAATCAGGACTGCATACGACCGAGGCACACAGGGCCAACACCCGGCATCATGGAGTGGGGAGCGATCTCCTACACTGGCCGTACACCACTGGTGATCGTCGAGGGGACACTGAATAGTGCACGGTACATCCAAACCGTCATCGAACCCATCGTTCTACCATTCCTAGACCGGCAATGGAACTTGCTGTTCCAACAGGACAATGCACGTCCACATGTATCCCGTGCCACCTAACGTGCTATAGAAGGTGTAAGTCAACTACCCTGGCCAGCAAGATCTCCGGATCTGTCCCCCATTGAGCATGTTTGGGACTGGATGAAGCGTCGTCTCACGCGGTCTGCACGTCCAGCACGAACGCTGGTCCAACTGAGGCGCCAGGTGGAAATGGCATGGCAAGCCGTTCCACAGGAGTACATCCAGCATCTCTACGATCGTCTCCATGGGAGAATAGCAGCCTGCATTGCTGCGAAAGGTGGATATACACCGTACTAGTGCCGACATTGTGCATGCTCTGTTGCCTGTGTCTATGTGCCTGTGGTTCTGTCAGTGTGATCATGTGATGTATCTGACCCCAGGAATGTGTCAATAAAGTTTCCCCTTCCTGGGACAATGAATTCACGGTGTTCTTATTTCAATTTCCAGGAGTGTAGTTAAGTTAATGACAAACGTTCCATAAGCCAGCTTTGTAGTAATCTTGTCGAAAAGGGTGTCGAATTAAGATAACATGATCTTGGTACAATATACCTAACTGCTTCTAAAAGCAAATAACAATTATGGAACAATGGGGATAAATAACACATTAAATATTTACTAATACTTGAGTAATACATAAGCACAAAATCATTTCAGGAGGTTGAAGCAATCGAGCAATTTGTCAGCTCCTCTTATTTGGGAAATAGTAACACGTGTACCTTCATTCTTTGTTGAGATTTATAATTTCCCTCGCAGCGGGGACCGCAGAGATTTGTAGCCAGTAGTTTGAACAAGAACAACAAGGCGTATACTATATGAATTATAACACAGTAAAGTGGCAAATACTTTCAACGCAGTTCAAAAATGGTTCAAATGGCTCTGAGTACTATGGGACTCAACTGCTGAGCTCATTAGTCCCCTAGAACTTAGAACTAGTTAAACCTAACTAACCTAAGAACATCACAAACATCCATGCCCGAGGCAGGATTCGAACCTGCGACCGTAGCGGTCTTGCGGTTCCAGACTGTAGCGCCTTTAACCGCACGGCCACCATAAAAATGGTATAGTAGGCATAGAAAACGCACTTGGAAGTTGGAATCACCTCCCGAAACGCGTCGTGTAAAATATGAATAAGAAAAAATCGTGAGTTGCAGCAGAAAAGTGTGTTTGCCACAACCGCAGGCTTTCAAAAAACCATTTATAATAGACATAAGCAGATACATACATCTTACTGCACTGTTATTAGAGGGTTGCACGCTTTGGCTAAAGATGGAGACACTAGTTCGAGAAGTACTTTTTAGTGGGTCGTATTCATTGTGGTCCTTTATTCTGAACAACATTATGCAGCCAATAACGTTAATCAATGTGCAAAAGCGATTTCTGCTCGAGAGAAATGATTGTGGCTTGTGGAACTAACTGCTTCCGAACGCTCCGCCTATAGCTTTTTGTATGTCACCAGAGTGATCTGGCTGCAACCAACCATTTGGTTTCATATGCACTGGAAACTGCGACCTTTGTTTACAACGACAATGGTAGTGTGAGACCAACAGGAATGGAGATTTTAATATAATTATGTGACCGTCAAGTAGACTTATTTAAACTGAAGTGCCGTATCTTGTTTAGCGTATAAGATATTAATTGATAATCATCACAATTTGTAAAATGGTTTCCAAAAGCGCAGAGAATACAAAGACTGAATTTAAATAAAGCTTTTCGTTATCTATGTAAATATCTATGTATGATTTTAATGTTTGGACCATCCAAGAACCTTTATCGATTCCTGCTGCTCTGGCAAAACGTATTTGGCCCGTTGCCTGGTAACAGCGGGTCGGACGTTCGGCAATGGGACAGCGACGTAGTGCTTCATGGGGATAAAGGCTCGCACGTGAGCTACGGCGAGTAGGCTGGTTGAGCGTCGACTGCAGTAGTGTGACTTGTGGGCGACATTTTACTGACGGTTTCGTGTAATGGCCGAGGCACTGATTTGGCTGGCGCGTCCTCAGAGTATCTAGGCGGACATGTTGACAATTAACAGAATGGCCTCGCTGTTGGAAGGAAGTGTCCACTTTCTGCTTAAGGGGCGGCGAGTCTGGGTTGGAGTTTCAGTCCCTGAGTACGCTGCCTTGCCTGGTGGACTGGCGGCTTCTCGTGGTTTTAATTACATCCACGAACAGTCTGGAAACTATGGTAAGCAACTGTTTTATAGCTATTAGGTACGAAGGAGGGGAATTTTAGAAAATTACTGTCTTCTGACGCAGGGTTCCGCCACCCTGATTACAGAAATACAATGTGCTGTAACATTGTGCGGTCCCTACATATGTGGGCGCGTTGGTTATCCTTTGCTCTTGTAATAAGCAGGTCAGTTACTTCCTTTTTAAATTTGTGCCTCACATTTGGTGGTGGTTTGGCTTGTCAGTATATATGCATTAGGCTGGCGAACGGATATTGTCCGTATGTAATTTATTTTGTTTGTGTTTACACTGTGTATGAAATTGCGTGTGGTCTGTGGCACTAACAGAAGTACTGCTCACACTTACCATGACTTGGCTTTCGATTTGTTATGTGCGGCTTCGGCGTTACCTGGTATTTATATTTTGATTCTTGTGGCCCCTCATGCTGCCGGGCATTTGGCGATTTCTCTTTGGTGTATTCTTAATTTTTGTTTTACAGTCTGAAGACTATGTTTTTGATCTGCTTTGGGTATTTTAAGTTCCGGTTTAATTCTGTGCACTAGCCGAAGTAATAATTAAAGGTTTAAAAAAGTTTTGTGTTATTCAGGCAGCATCTTACTGTTCAGGATTCTTGACATTGTAAGAGATTTAAAATCTTGAAAGACAGCCCAGTGGTGGGTGTTGTTTCCTGAAGTTTTCTGTCCAAGAACTGCTTTCAAAGTTTTGAAAACTCATTTGAAACGTAGTTGGCTACCTGAGGCGTACGGTTAAACTTTGATTTTTTTCGTTTTGCTAATATAATCTGACAGCTGTCACAGCTAATTGCGAAATGCTACTTCTTTTATTTTGGTTATATTGGTTGCCGACTAAGATGAGCTTCAAATTGTAATTGTTTTTTAAAGTTGTATTTAAACACATTGCTCACCGTGAAGGCGGTTAGTCAACTACTGTGTTTCTTTCTTTTATTGCCTTTAAAGGCGCGTAATAATTGCAATTGATTTCCATATTTTATTGCTTGTGTCCTCATTATTCTGAGTGTTTACCAGAGCGGAAAAGCTAATAGGATATAAATTGCTCTTCTGAAGTGTGTGCCTGGAACATTAAGAAAGCTTAAAACTGATTGTTGGTTTTGTAGTTTAATCCTATTGTTAAATAAACTAACTGTAACTGTATCAGTTTATTTGATCCAATACGTTAGCATTTACCAACCTCGTTTCCTGTGGTTTCAATTTTAGTGTAACTGCGTGAAAGTGTGAAGGAAAGAACGGAACAATGTTATTATGCAATAGTTACGTGCGGAACACAGCAGTTAAAGCTCTGCCTTCGTAAGGAACTCGGCGGCAGTCGATGATTTGAAACTCGCACGTATTATGATTGCATTGCTACTTGCTACAAAATGAAAAGAAAGAGGAAGTGGTGATGGGCGAAAAAGTGCCTTCGAAGGCGTTATACACTTTGTCGTGCTA
Source organism: Schistocerca americana (assembly GCF_021461395.2). Lineage (NCBI taxonomy): Eukaryota > Metazoa > Arthropoda > Insecta > Orthoptera > Acrididae > Schistocerca > Schistocerca americana. Next base: position 303,126,065 of record NC_060124.1, on the reverse strand, counting down.
ACATGCTAAGAGAACTTGCAGCAGAGCCAGATGGCTACCGTAGATTTTTTAAGTACAAATAACGAATCTTTCAACGAGTTAATGAACGTCGTTGCATCTTACGCACACAGAAAAGATACAACTAATACACTCATCTTATTCCACTTTCTACAATGCTGGAAGCGATCCATGAACCAGAAAAGTATTGTAGACAAACGCTATGTAGTTCTGTTATACATTTCTGCAGTAAATAAGACAGGCCTCTCTAACGAACAAATGATCAATTGGAACGCTATTTCCCTACACTTAAACACTTCTGTCGAATGTTTCCACAGCTAATTGTTGCATAAATATTACATATGTATTCAAACTACTCACCTGAATGCACTTCGACAGATGATTTCTTTCATCTGTCTTTCCTGACGGCATATGGCGTCACTGCATCAGTTGTTTGTATGGACGTGTATCACGAAGTCTCAGCAGGGGCTGCTGTGTATTGAACGATAGCTCCTGTACACGGAGCAATAAACTGCGCAATATATCGAGGGAACGTCAATACTTTTAAAGCTCAGCAATGTCCTTCAGTATATTGCTCAAACTGTCAATTCTGCTCTCAGATGGTCAATATTATTTTTCAGTACTGAATATTGCACAATGAATGTTGAGTGTCGGAGGGACACCTAATTAAGTAGCTGGAATAATCTGTATCATACTGTAGCGTTGACTGGAAACTACCGGCAGCTAGACTAGGGAATTAACCGTTCTATGCACTGGCTGCCCATAAGACCATAGAATAACGGCTGCGATTATAGAGGTCTCGTGACCGGGAAACATGGACTGCTGATGATTGTCGTCGCATTGTGTTCACCGATAAATCACGGTTCGGCATTGCCTCGGATGACCATCGTATGTCGGTGACCTGAGGAAATGTACCATCTTCCACTGTTCCCATAGGCACAGCAGTGTTAACCCTGGCGTCATGCAGCGTGGGTGCATCGGGTATGACTTCAGGCCACGGCTGGAACTGATCGATGGGAATCTGACAGTGCAACGGTACGTCAGGACATTCTGCATATGTTACCTTTCGTGCGACAGTATCGTGGTGCCATTTTCCATCAGGACAATGCTCGACCACACCCGGCTCGTGTCTCAATGCACTGTCTCCTTGCTGTCGAGGCACGCATGTGGACAGCAAGATCCCCAGATCTGACCCCGATAGGACACGTGTGATACATTTAATGAAAGTGTCACATATCCCTACAGGAGGTAGCGTTGGTCGAAGCCAGAAGAAAAGTTTCTATAATTATATATCCGGAAGCGAATACCCTTTGAGATATGTGTCGTGCACTTGTTACTTGTGACGAATAACGTGTTTTATTCGATGATTTAGGTCGTCATACTAGATAGCATAGTAAACTACCACAACATGTACACGTGAGCAAATGCCATTCTTGAACAGTCGTGGAGGCGAGACATTAAGTTAGCTTCAGCATCAGTGAATGGGCAGCAATTGGCCTCGGACTCATGGAGCCATACTCTTTATCAAACAGTTTAACAGGCGTCGTGTATCACAGGTTTGTGCTCAGTGAATTAACAGCGTTATTAAAGAGTGTTACCTTACCAGAAAGAGAACGACTGTGGTTTATGTACAAATGGGGCACCACTCCATTTTCTATGGACCGTGCGACACTACCCCACCGCAACGTTGCATCCTCGATCAACTGGTCGTGGAGATCCGGTATCGCGGCATTCCCCGTTCACAAGACTCGAATCTGTATGCAGCTATACAACTCTTTGACATTCTACCCATGGAAATAAAATGTCTAACAGATACAAGTGGTAGTCTCCTTGAACGCTTTCATTTTTGAAATGATGAAAGTAAAAAGACATTTAATATGTGCAAATGTTCTTTTGAACTACGAATTATGGGTCAACGAGACAATTGGTACTGCTTATTTCTAATAACTTTTTTTCATAGAATCATCAAGCAATTCTCACTGCATCGCCAGTGCTATCTACAAAACCTTCTTAGAAAAGAAAGCTAAGTATCCGCTTGTTACAAAACATGCTTTCTTTCCATCACTCCTCTCCAACGCAGCGCTTGCTTCACCCATACCTTGGACTCCAATTTAAAATCATTAAAAGCCAAGGAGGGCTATACAGCAACTGATATATTGGTTTATATGAAGAGGTGAAAGCTTTCTAGTTTCTCTGCAGACCTGCACCTCCAGCTTAAGTGAGGGTGGACTGGGACTACAGGAATTCAACGCAAAATGTGCGGCACTACTCATCAACAGAACTAAATGTGTAGTACAAAGGAACCGCACTAGTCAACTGCTGTACTGTTTCACAAATATGTAGACAAGTGTAAAGTGCTGCGAATACATAGAAAGAAAGATCCTTTATCATTTAGCTACAATATAGCAGGTCAGTAAAAGGAAGCAGTTAATTCCATAAATTATCTGGGAGTCGGTATTAGGAGTGATCTAAAATGGAATGAACATATAAAATTAATCGTCGATAAAGCAGATGCCAGACTGAGATTCATTGGAAGAATCCTAAGGAAATTCAGTCCGAAAACATAGGAAGTAGGTTACAGTACACTTGATCGCCCACTGCTTGAATACTGCTCACCGGTGTGGGATCCGTACCAGATAGGGTTGATAGAAGAAATAGAGAGAATCCAACGGCGAGCAGCGCGCTTTGTTACAGGATTGTTTAGTAATCGCGAATGCGTTACGGAGATGATAGATAGACTCCAGTGGAAGACTCTGCAACAGAGATCCTCAGTGGCTCGGTACGGGCTTTTGTTGAAGTTTCGAGAACATACCTTCACCGAGGAGACAAGCAGTATATTTCTCCCTCCTGCGTATATCTCGCGAAGAGACCGTGAGGATAAAATCAGAGAGGTTAGAGCCCACACAGAGGCATACCGACAATCTTTCTTTCCACGAAGAATACGAGACTGGAATAGAAGGGAGAATCGATAGAGGTACTCAAGGTACCCTCCACCACACACCGTCAGGTGGCTTGCGGAGTATGGATGTAGATGTAGATGTAGGATGATCCCCCGAAATCAGAGCTAGCGCCGGTTAATACTGCCAGTAACAACACTCACAGGGATGCCTCCTAATATCGTGTCGGACCCTCTTTTCCTCGATGTAGTACGGTGGCATGGAGTCAAGTTGTAGGAAGTCCCCTGCAGAAATACTGAGCCATGCTGCCTCTATAGGCGCCCATAACTGCGAAAGTGTTGACGGTGTACGATTTCGTGAAAGAAATGGCCTCTATATTATGTCCCATAAATGTTCAGTGGGTAGCCAATCATTCGCTCGAATCGTCCGGAATGTTCTTAAAACCAGTCGCCAACAATTGTGCCCGGTAACATGTCATCGTTTTTTGGTAGTATCAAGCCCATGAGTGGCTGCAGATGGTCTCCAAGTAGCCGAACATAAACATTTCCAGTCAATAATCGAATCAATCGGTCCAGAGGACCCACGTCATTCCATGTAATCACAGCCCACACCATTATGGAGCCACCACCAGCTTGTCTTGTTGATAACTTGGACTCATGGCTTCATGGGGCCTGCGCTACACTTCAACCCCATCATCAGCTCTTACCAATTGAAATCGGGACAGCTGATCTGGCCAAACGATATGTTTACGAGCCCAAGAGAGGCACTGCGGGTGATGTCATGAAGTCAGCTAAGGCACTGGTGTCGGTCGTCTGCTGCCATAGCCCATTAACGCCAGATTTAGCCGCGCTGTCCTAAAAGATACGCTCATCGTACTTCCAACCCTTATTTTTGCGGTTATTTCACGCAGTGTTGCTTGGCTGGTACCGCTGAGAACTATAGGCAAACGCCACTGCTCTCAGTTCTTAAGTGAAAGCTGTCAGCTACAGCGTTGTCCATGATGAGAGGCAACGCCTGCAATTTGGTATTCTCTTGAAACTGTGGATTTCGGAATATTAAATTCCCTAACGATTTCCGAAATGGAATCTCCCATGCGTCTAGCTCAAACTACCATTCCGCGTTCCAGGTCTGTTAATTCCCGACGTGCGTCCATAATCGCGTCGGAAACCTTTTCACGTGAATCAGCTGACTACAAGTGACAGTTGCGCCAATACACAGCAGTTGTGTACTCTCTGTATGCGATACTACCGCCATCTGTATATGTGCGTATCATTTTTGTCGCCTCAGTTATTCGTTCAATTGACACTCCTACATATTAACCGTTATCGTGAATATGACTATGGAAAATATAACTCACTATGTTATGGACTCTGGCTAATAAGCACAAGAACTTTTTTTTTCAGATATTCTGAATATTCCCTAAATGCATAACTTCTCTTATAAGCAGTGGGAAATGCAGTTCCTTTACAAATGTCGTAACTGTGTCGGAGTACAGAAAGCTTTAGACGACGTGGCTTCCGCATCTCCCTTTAACGCCTCTACCGCTCAACCACTAGCGGTTACCATCGGGCACAACTTCGGATGAGCCTCTAATGCGATTACGAAACGGATTTCCTCGCTGCTAACTCACTTGTTGAAATGAGTTAATGCTCTGTTCCTGTCTCGTCAGGAGAAATTGGGAAATGATTTTTTTCCATCACGGAATTCGTTTCAGCTCAGAACGAAAGTAAAATATGTTGTACTAAACCTACGTGATGTGTGGGTTACATTTAATTTGCTATCAGTAAACTACATGAGGCAGTAACCACACAAAATTCATAACCTTAAATTTACAGAAAACTGATCACAGTTATGATCTCTAGACTCTCAGTTGCCTTTTAAATACGGGCATGATAGTAGTGGGAAAAGGTGGAAATGATACCACTCTACAAAGTTGTCAAATTTATTCAAAATGGCCGTTGTCCATCCACCTCCTCTCCCTGTACGGTAGATGTAGCAATATCATATGATGTCATGACCCCGACTCCGCCCCCCCCTACACCCACCTCACCTCTCCATCCACCACTTTCCCTCTCCCCTCTCCGCCTTCCCCTCCCCTGCCACAGGTGGAAACTGGTGAGAAGAGAGTCTGTGCTGAGCTGCTGGAGTGGAAAGACACAATGTACTGTCTGTGTTCACTTGTGTATTACCCTCTTGTCCTGCAGCTGCCTCCACTTCCCACTGCCATCACCCCAGCTTGGAAAGTGGTGGGGAAACTGCCAATCTGTACTGGAGAGGAAGAACGTAAGGTATCTATTTATTTATTTGTTTTTGACAGGAAATATGGTCAGTTGATGAGATGTTGGTATTGGACAGAGAGGACTTTAGTAGGTGTATTACCTGAAAGTATACAGCAAAGGACTGCACCCATAGCCTCCTACATGGTGAATGGAAGGAGGTAATAATGGACTATCATAGGGGAATACTTTTCAGCAAGTAATGGTGATGCAGTGGGATTGACTGCAGATACATTTGCAACTCATAGAGACTATTGCCTGTGCTGGAGCTGTTTGTGTTTTTCGAAATGGTCAATGAATCCACAGTGCGGGAGAGAGCTTTTCTCTATTCCACAACCCCTGACTGAATGAACCAGAGGTGCTCGCCTTGGTGCATGGGACTGAAATGAGAACACTCGGAATTGGTCTTGCTCCCCTTTCCAACCACGTGTGGGTATATGTTCACCTCAAATTTTGAAGACCGACTGCTCAAGTTCACAGTACCGCCACTAGAGACTGCTCCAGTGCATGATAGAAGCAGAAGTCGTTTTTTTATTTTTGTTTTTTGTTTTTTGCAGTGCATGGTCTTGATGAGACTGAGGCTGGTCGAGAAGAATCACAATGAACAGCCTCCTTGGCGACCATCATGTAAGTACAAGAAAAGTTTTGTTTCATAGTATATTTAGAAAAAAAGAATCCAGTTCTTATTGTTTCTAGTGTTCTGCTGACTGAACTCCAGTCCCCCATCCTGGACTGGGTGCACAGAATGGCGCTTAAGTAGGGGTGTTACGAACCACAGTCCAACATGTCTGACTTGGTGGAGTATGTCCCAAATGATACAGACATCTGGGATAAGATATTGCCTTAGGGAGAGTGGGAATTATGTAATTACTTTTCATAGCAGTAGAGTGTGAATATATTTATTCTCTTTCTCATACACACACTCATACACACACACACACACACACACACACACACACACACACACATCTTTTCACAGCTGTACCATCACAGTATGTTGTGGTGTGTGTCAAACGCAGGTGGTAAAACAATCACAATGGAGTCCCATCCATCATGCCTCACCTGGCATGACAAGACTTGCAGCTGCACATCTAGCTGCACCCGCCACCCTCGCTGAGGATGTTGCCCCCACTACCCTCATAGCTCCACTCTGGCATCCACAAATGACACCGCCATCACCAAAAAAGCCATCTGGAACAGGGGTCGCCGCTCCTGGTACAGTGTGCCAGTCTGCATCCCCTCAGCCAGAATGTGACAGCACACCACCATCTGGAGAAGATGCTGATGATACAGCTTGCTATCCTGCTTCACATCGGCCTGGGTGCTCACACTGGAGCAATGAAGACTGACAGTACCCAGCAACTAGTCATAGTCTTTCTGTAGTTGGCAGCAGTATCTTCTGAGATGCAAGTTACAGGCTTAGGTAAAGTGCTCAGCCAAGTAATACACCCCGACACCTATACACATGTACATTATCCAGTCAATGGTGAGCCCAGCTATATCAAGCTTCCTGATGATGTGTTAGACACTGGGGATGTATTAATGTCAAAAATGAGGATCAGTGTTCCTGTGCTTGGTCACTGCTGGTTTGCAAAAGCAATTACAGTTATAGGGATGATCCATAGCATACATCTCGATACAGCATGGATATTGGTGTTTGTGGGTCTTGTAATTTCGACAGTATCGAATATCCCATAAACTCCAGGATATACCTATTTTTGAGACACAGAATACCTATATATTGATTCATGTTTATACCATAGATAAGTGAAACTCAGATCACGGTAAAGCTTCGTCCATTTCTCGGAATTTGCAGGTCACCATAAGATGCATGTGAGCATGCTGTTATTCTCAGATGAGAAAAATGGGAGGAAAGTAAATTATTATTATTGTTGGATCATGGACATATTTCAGCTCCTATAGACCCTGCTGAGTAAACACAACTGTAAAAACATTTTAAGTGAATAGCTTTTATTTGTGAGAGTTTAATCGTGAATACAAACCTGGGAATGTCAACTGGCAACCTAAATGTACTACTGAGCTCAAAGCCACATCACTTACATGAAAGTGAAAAGAATCGTGTTTCTGTGTGAAACAAGATATTCGTAGGCAAATAAATAAGCAAGTCAATAATTTCACTCTCAGTAGACTTGGTGAGTGCGAACTGTTTGAAAAAAAAACTAACTGCATAAAACAAACTGTAATGTCGACCTGTATGAGAATGTAACCTGAATCACACGAAAATTTCTGCAATGAAATATGGTCCTAGTACAAAAAGAAACCGAGAGAACCTATACTGTGGAAAGGAAACGAAACAATTACGTATTATCAATCTCACCTGCAAAATGAAGGACTGACAGAAACAGCAACGCAGCAGGACTCCGCAACTTCTACAAAAAATAGTGCTAAGAACGAATTACAGTTGGTCCAGGGAAGTTGGGTTAACAATCTTGACACAGAATGCCAATGAAACACATGAATCAACCTTTAAGTACTGAAATTTCAGTTAGGAAAGAACTAATCAAAGAAAACAATTGTAGACTCTAATATGAAAATTCATTTAATCTAAAAATTTCCATGGTACAGTAAATTAACTCAGAAGATAAATCAACAGAATAATGATCAAAAACTTGACTGTGACGAGATTGAAGTGGACCAAAAATACTAGCCTACAAAAATGAAAATAAACTTTTTACCTCATGAAATAATACCTTGTTCTTCATTTAAAAACCTTTTTTATGTCTATATGCTACCCAACCATTGTTCTGAGTCATCATTCCTCCTTTCAACAAATCGACAACTCACATGGCTCCGAAAGTGCGCCCATGCAATATACTGTATACTTAACAAACCGCTGCCTGCTGTGCACCGCAGCTATCCACTATGACTGTCAAGAGATTCTAATGTTGCCATCGTAGACACAAATACTGTTGCCTAACAACTGGTTCTCCGACCACAATTCTTCAAATATATCATTCTCCTTCACAAATATTAACTCATTCAATAACACCATAAGAAACAGCGATCTTACAGCATACTTGCTTAAATGTCTGAATTCCCTTTCCACAAGCGACGTATTAGCAAACCACCAAGTCGATTGTTCTTCAGGAAATTATTACATGTTATAATACTTACGAAGGAAAACAAATACTTAAAGTTTAAGAACGCCAACCACCAGGAGCAAAGCCCGTTCACAGTTCAAGCTGATTTTGAATGCCTTCTCGCTCCTGTGACGTGTTACAAAGGCAACCCCACAACGCCACATACAACCTTCATAGTGCTACCGTTTTCATTAGCTTATCAAGGTCTACGATCGTATGATTCAACTCTTAACCATGACAAATCATACATCAGAGACGATCCTGCAATTTGGTTGCTCACTGAGCATGAGAAATTTTCATGAGAGGTTGAAAAGCTTTACAGCACCAACATTCCCATGACCAAGTCAAAGGAGAAAATGATTTGTACAACAATCCAGTTGACTGTCAGATCTGTAGGCAGCCATTAGACTACAAAGCGGAATCTCCTTGCAAGGAACCTTGTCACCTAACTGGGAAATTCCTTGGTGCTGCACATAACACATTCAAATTGAAGTACGAACTACCACGACACATATCTGTCTTTCTCGACAATCTAAGCGGTTATGATGCGCAGTTTATCACCAAGCATTTGGCTAATTTCGGTATGAATAATGATCATGTCAGTGTCCTGCCTGAGAGTTCCGAACGGAGAAATATATCTCATTCGCTAAATGAATGACTCCAAGAGTAAAGCTCCACTTCCTCGACTTTATATAGACACCACTTTAGAAATTTGTTGAAATATAGCCTCTGGGCGTATGCACATCACCCGAGGTGCACATTCAAATGACGCAAAGTTTCAGCTCGTGACAGGGAAGAAGGTATTTCCACATGAGTATCTGGACTGTAAGGAGATATTCAACAAAACCACATTACCTGCCATGACTCACTTCTCCAGTAACATTACATGAAATGCCATATTAAATGCAGAGTGTGACCATGCTGTTGATGTTTTGCAAGAGTTTAACAACCCAAATTTTGGCAAGTATGCAAGACTGTATATGGACACAGATGTAGGTTTGATAGTGGATTTTTTCGAGAAATTCCGGCGTGTATGCATGACCACATGTTCTCCGGACCCTGCCTTCTATTATACAGCCTTCAGACGCCATTCTCAAGAAAACGAAAGTCAACATTGAGCTTTCGTCAGTTGCTGGCATACTTCTGTCTTTGAGCGAGAGAGGACTTCGCCAACATTTGCATTGACATGCCACGGCGAATAACCCGTGTAAGGGTGAGAGGCTAGCGCATCCACTGACTTGAGCTACATCATGCATCTAGTTGTGATTAACTTGTACAGGCATGTCATCCAACAGTCGCTGCCGATTGGCGGGTTTTGATGGCTCTCCAAAGCTGTATGCAGAGGATTGGGTGAAACTATAAATAGCGTGGCGGCTAATTCTGGTGTAGGTTATGTTGTGGTTGCAGACCTCGCATATCCTAATGGTTTGAATGATGTGCAAAGCGATTTGTAGTTATATCCAGGGCAACTCGTTCCACAGGGTGGGTCCATCCCCAATTTGATGACAACGCTGGGGTACAAGAATTGGTATATCATGCATTATGGAAACCTCCAGCAATGTCTCAGTTTAAGGATGGAGGTAATTGAAGCAGTCATCCTGCTTGAAGGAATATATTGATTTAGATAACGGAAAGAGGGCATCTACGAAAAATGATTTCGAAAAAAACTTATATAAATTGATTATTAATGCAATTTTCGGCAAGACAATGGAAAATTCGAGCAAACTTTCCGAAACTCTTATTAGGTCAAGTCGGAATGGGTTTTATGGCGTAAGGAAGTGTATCACTAGTCCAAATTCCAGATGGGCCACTATCTTCAACAAGAACTTAGCTCCTGTGGAGATGTCTAAGATTGCAGGAGAGTTCATGACACCTGTCTATGTGGGTATGTGCATATTAGGCCTGTCCAAATTTCACTAGTACCGATTCCGCTATGACTCTCCAAAACTTCATTTTGCTGATCCTAAGTTACTTTATATGTATACAGATAGCTTCACTTATTGGGTGGAGAACTGTGATCTGTATAAAGTGATGAAGTGCCACAGTGAAGAGTTCGACACATCTTTACGTACACCTGATAATCCTTGGAGTATTGTCCCACAGAACAAGATGACTATTATCCTAATGAAAGACAACACCAGGTGGGTCACTGATTGTGCAGTGTTTGGGTATAAGATCAAGAGTTATGCATATTGCACATTGCATCTGTGTATGTATACGCTTATGTATGTAGAATGTGCAAGACATGAATAACATTAGTTTTACATTAATTTTGTACGTGAGTACTACTAAGGAGGTGAAATTTAAGATGGATAATAACAAAATGTATGTAATGGTTGCATGGGATTATGCCTATCATGTACTGCACGTTTCACTATGGGAGCAGGTAGCACATGAAAGTGTCCACTTCCAGGGACATATAGCAAACATGTCTAAAATTATTTCTTCTGTGCTTGAGGAGAACCACAAATGTGGTATCTGGGTATAGTTACACACTAACAAATGTGAAAGGAAAGTATATAGATTGTGAGGGAAAAATTCATTTATTTTACTGCTAACTTAAAAGTAGTTTTACATTTTCATAAACAGACACAACGCTATTTTCACATTCTTCTTCTTCAGTCGATGTAGAGGGTGACACCCATGGAATTCCTGGTCTTAAATGGCCACTCACTTGAAGATTCGACATATCCTAGTGATGATCTCCTTGCCTTTGACAAAGATCATGCTATCCTTGTGGTTGAATAATCGAAGTGACATCACCATACCTTTATACGGTATAAGACGATCATCCCGCTAGTTCCAGGGTAAAAATACGTTGAAAACTACCCTGTATTCTGGCATACTTCCATCCTTGAAAAGTATCAGTGATGTAATGTTTGCTGAGAATGTCTCCAATATATGGGCATCTTCTGTGTATTTTATGAATGCAACATCTTCAAATATGAACCATCTACATTCATCATCATAGAAACCCTGAGCATCTGCTATGGTGTTCACACCTTGGGATGCCATTGTGAAATGCTCTACGTAAATTGCAGCACTTGTTCATCTATTGAACTTATTTCACAACATTAGTGAGTGGACAATAGATAATCATGCCATCATGTAGAACTAAAGCATATGCTGCATTGCGTTCAGGAAAATTTGCAAAAGATTCAACTTCAATTTGATCCGTGCATCTATAGGTCCAGGTTTAATCATCTCGTTCTGTTTTGAACAGTTTATTACAATGATTGGCGTCAGCTCTTTGAATTTCTGTGGGTTGAGTAACCATGCTACACTGTATACATCTTCATTCCACTGCAGGTAGAATTCAGATTTCAGGTAGATCCTGGTATTAGATAATCTGCAACTGTAAAATTTGGTGAAGTCATTCCTTCTTCTATTGGTATGATAAGCAAGTATGGTGAACCTTGGCGTCTCCAGTTGAGAAGAGGTTCTAATAGCCCACATTTGTCTGCTTGCAATCGGTAACACTGGGTACTCGAAAACCTCCCATGAATGGAAAGATAATTATACAAAAGCACCAGCATAAAGAACTTTTAAAAGCTTGAATGTATGAGTTGTTATCTGTTGCACACCATATCAGAATAATATCCTGCTTAGCATTTGAAACAATTCGTATCATCCCATAAGCAGTTTTAGTGATATACATGTAGTAAACCTCTTGTACTCTCCTACTGTTCTACCGACTGGCTCGTCCGTGAAGCATCCAGTGTTATCTAAATTGTTCAAATCCGAGAGAGAAGCGAAGATACGTGCTTTAAGAGTTGACGCTATGCCTGCGTTGTGTGCATGGTCAGTCTCAACGCTGTTAAGTTCATATCGTATCTTATGTAACATGAAGACTAAAGCACTATGTGTAAAATTCCATGCCACTCTATAAGTGCCATCCCTTTTCGTAAATAATGTATCAAGGTATACGAAACTCCTGCATGGGAGGCCTAAAGCATCTTGGTGTTGGATGACTTCATCGTTCTTGTTGTGATGTTTAAATATGATGTTGTTAAATATGATGGATGCATGGAGATTATACAAGAAGTATTCCTGATGTATAGCCCGTTCATCATATTCCACCCGGGTACTTATATCGAACATCATCACTCTGAGGTTTCGGATGACTGATTGAAGAAACTCATAGCTATCACCTTGCTGTTCTGTTGTGCTGTGCTGCACTGTGTTGTGCAAGTAAAAAAATGTAAATGACATGTGACTAGGGCGTCCCGTCGGGTAGACCATTCGCCAGGTGCAAGTATTTCGATATGACGCCACTTCGGCGACTTGCGCGTCGATGGGGATGAAATGATGATGATTAGGACAACACAACACCCAGTCCCTGGGCGGAGAAAATCTCCGACTCAGCCAGTAATCGAACCCGGGCCCTTAGGATTGACCTTCTGTCGCGCCGACCACTGAGCTACTGGGGGTTGTGCAAGTTGGTTTTATATCATACCCCCATCCTGTCTTCGTTGACAATACAAGGACACTGGGAAGCTGCTTTGTGTCCCAGATGGTTGATGTACAACGCCGCTGTTTCCGGTCTCCAATCAACGTGGGTTCTTTGTTTTCTCTGAGAGGTTGGGGTGCGTCCACCACAGGTCCTGGCTGGTTGAAGATCGCCGCTACTTATTGGTCTCTACACGGCAAGGGTCACTGCTGATCCTGCTTCAGATGTAGTTGTAGAATGATTTCCTCACCACAAAAATCAATGAGTTGGTATCCTGCTCCATAATACACAACTCCAGACAGACAATGTCTTCACTGTTACTGGGAGATAAATAACGTTGGTTAGGGGTCTCAACGATCTTACACCCTCTTCCAACTGATGGGAAGAATCCGCGAATTGTATGAATCAATCTACTGTTGAGATAAGAGTTTGTTGCACTGTTACACTGCAAATGGATTCCACTTCAGAAAATACATCCACTGACTGGTAAGATCTGTAAAATTTATTTGGGCCCTTCCTTAAAACCGGTCCTTTTGTGAAACGCAGTAGCCATCCTATTGAACCTTACTGGTTAAAGTTAATCATAGCATTTGGTGTCTCTATTTCAGATTTAACTATATTGGTATTTGCACGTAAAACAAACTCTTTCGCAGGCCGTTTTAAAACGTCATTTAAATCGTCAATATCGTATGCACCAGTTTCTATTTCCACTATTTCTTTTCTACCATTAATATCCAGACAAAGTTTCTTGTGAACTTCTGTGATATTCGGAATGCTGTTGTATGTCTCCAGTCCAATCAACGCAATAGTCCACTCCCTATTGCTTAAGCCAAACGGTAAGCAGTAATTCACGTGTAATACTAATGATCGGTCTTTTAATGTCAGAGAATACGACATTGTATCTTAACCTCAACTGGTGCGTGATTGTTTAATGCATCTCCTTGTATATCCTTCGTAAACGTTAGAAAGAATATGATGCACAGATGCCCACACAAGAGCATATTAAAGTCATGGTAGCGACAAAAATTGTCGAACACACGTCTTCTGTCAGTGAGGTATGGTTGTTATTCTTTTGGTGGCTCCAGGTCTCCAAATGACTCAAAATAGTTGACGTTATTTGTATTTTCCTTAACATATGTCACTGGGTTGGTTCCTGGTCACCCAGCAACACCTTAAGTCACAATTTGATAGTCTCTGGATTTGCACATAATGTTTGGATATGTATCTTGCATAAACATACCACAGATTTCCCAACAATCTTGAGCAGATCCATTTTGTAAGTAATCTGTCCAGTAGGACAACTAATAAGCTTTATTTTTATTTATGAAGAGACCTAGTCCTTTCTTGTACAGTTTCATGTATATTCCTTTCCCAATGGCTGCTGCCTTCCATGCAGCTTTGTCTTCTTCCTTCCTCTTTCTGCTCTTGGGTGTTCTGTGCGTTCTTGACCTTTCTGGCAGTAGCCACAGAACCACCAGCCAAGGAACCGCTTCACAGAGAGACCTGTGAGCGCAGGAAGAAGGAAGGGGATAATTCCGCGTGATATGTTGGGTATTGGTAGAACCTGGGATGTTTTAACCAGTCCCTCATGCTTCAGGGGCAACGGCCTTGCCGCAGTTGATACACCGGGTCCGACCATATCACCAAAGTTAAGCACTGTCGGGCGTGGTCTGCACTTGGATGGGTGACCATCCGGGCCGCCATGCGCTGTTGCAATTTCTCCTGGTGCACTCAGCCCCGTGATGCCAATTGAGGAGCTACTCGACCGAATAGTAGCAGCTCCAGTCGAAGAAAAGCATCATAACGATTGGGAGACCCATGTGCTGGCCGCACGCCCCTCCCGCCGAGGATGACACAGTGGTCGAATGGTCCCGATGGGCCACTTGTGGCCTGAAGATGGAGTGCTTCAGCATGCTTTTAGACGCATACATTGCTGCCAGGATACTATTTTTTTAAACACTTCTGCTCTGGCTTCTTCTTCTTCTTCATTTACTTCTTCTTCTTCAGCACACGACCTACATCATTCATAACTGGCTTGAAATTCACACCCAAACCCAACTTAATTTTACCTGACATGGTTTTATCAACTACAAATGCTGCAATGCGTTGACCTATACAAATATCCTTTCTCACACATATTGCCTTGACTTTATCCATAAAATTCGAGCTGCAGCGTGATGTCCTGGGAGATTTTTATGTTTTATGTATGCAAACAAGTTTCATGTTCCAAACACTTCTCATCGTGTAGGTTAATTCCCTTATCACCACAAGCCAAACGTTTTTGAACCTTTGTACCCCAGGATGTGCAATTCAGCTGGAAGTTTGTCAAGAAGATCACCACCTATAATGTTTCTCCTACCGTGAATGTTATGCTGCTGTACTGGTTGTGCTCTGTACACCCCATTGTATGGCAAATCGTCAGCATCAGTTCAGCTGTTTTGTGTTGCACGAAGACGAAGCCATTTAACTAGTGCGCTAATCTCTCGACATCTTGTGACATGCTATATGAGAAACACACGTGGTACTGAGCTATTCTGCATTTTCTGTGTAAAAGCATCCTGAAATTTCAGTGCCACTGCTATTCTTTAAGACTTAAACTCTGGGATTTGTTCTCTGAACTCTGGAAACAGTGAATATCTCACTTGGCCAGTACAGGAGGTACGACTTTCCACGTGCTGTCTTGTGTTTTGAGGTAGGCATCAAATCATCCACATTACATTTCTGTCCATGTGAATCCAACATTTTAATACACATTGTTCTCGTCAGATACTCCACAATACTCGCCTTTACGTGGGTGTATGTTGAGTAGTAATGGCATACTGCTCCATCACTGTCTTCAAATACCTGTTGTATAACTCTCTACTGTGATGGGTTTGGATGTTTTCTGGGAATCGATTCATCCCTGTCTGCAACAAATACTCAAACACCTCTGCAATATACACTCCTGGAAATGGAAAAAAGAACACATTGACACCGGTGTGTCAGACCCACCATACTTGCTCCGGACACTGCGAGAGGGCTGTACAAGCAATGATCACACGCACGGCACAGCGGACACACCAGGAACCGCGGTGTTGGCCGTCGAATGGCGCTAGCTGCGCAGCATTTGTGCACCGCCGCCGTCAGTGTCAGCCAGTTTGCCGTGGCATACGGAGCTCCATCGCAGTCTTTAACACTGGTAGCATGCCGCGACAGCGTGGACGTGAACCGTATGTGCAGTTGACGGACTTTGAGCGAGGGCGTATAGTGGGCATGCGGGAGGCCGGGTGGACGTACCGCCGAATTGCTCAACACGTGGGGCGTGAGGTCTCCACAGTACATCGATGTTGTCGCCAGTGGTCGGCGGAAGGTGCACGTGCCCGTCGACCTGGGACCGGACGGCAGCGACGCACGGATGCACGCCAAGACCGTAGGATCCTACGCAGTGCCGTAGGGGACCGCACCGCCACTTCCCAGCAAATTAGGGACACTGTTGCTCCTGGGGTATCGGCGAGGACCATTCGCAACCGTCTCCATGAAGCTGGGCTACGGTCCCGCACACCGTTAGGCCGTCTTCCGCTCCCGCCCCAACATCGTGCAGCCCACCTCCAGTGGTGTCGCGACAGGCGTGAATGGAGGGACGAATGGAGACGTGTCGTCTTCAGCGATGAGAGTCGCTTCTGCCTTGGTGCCAATGATGGTCGTATGGGTGTTTGGCGCCGTGCAGGTGAGCGCCACAATCAGGACTGCATACGATCGAGGCACACAGGGCCAACACCCGGCATCATGGTGTGGGGAGCGATCTCCTACACTGGCCGTACACCACCGGTGATCGGCGAGGGGACACTGAATAGTGCACGGTACATCCAAACCGTCATCGAACCCATCGTTCTACCATTCCTAGACCGGCAAGGGAACTTGCTGTTCCAACAGGACAAAGCACGTCCGCATGTATCCCGTGCCACCCAACGTGCTCTAGAAGGTGTAAGTCAACTACCCTGGCCAGCAAGATCTCCGGATCTGTCCCCCATTCAGCATGTTTGGGACTGGATGAAGCGTCGTCTCACGCGGTCTGCACGTCCAGCACGAACGCTGGTCCAACTGAGGCGCCAGGTGGAAATGGCATGGCAAGCCGTTCCACAGGACTACATCCAGCATCTCTACGATCGTCTCCATGGGAGAATAGCAGCCTGCATTGCTGCGGAAGGTGGATATACACTGTACTAGTGCCGACATTGTGCATGCTCTGTTGCCTGTGTCTATGTGCCTGTGGTTCTGTCAGTGTGATCATGTGATGTATCTGACCCAAGGAATGTGTCAATAAAGTTTCCCCTTCCTGGGACAATGAATTCACGGTGTTCTTATTTCAATTTCCAGGAGTGTATCTCCACATTTTCCAAGCAAATTTTAAGTATGTATAAATGACCATTAGAAAATATTTGAATCCATTATTCACATGCGAATATTCGTGAATATCTAAACAGCGCCTGTCATAAGTCATCCAAACCCTTAATCATAACATACCTAAAGGGATACGTTCTGTGTGCTGATCTGTGCAGTTCTCCAACTACTGTTGCCATAATTATACGATTATAACTCTCTCTCTAAGCTCAGACGTTACTGAAACAACCTTATTCAAATAAGCACTATTACCGCCAGCAGCTGATGCCATGAGCAGTTCTATCAGCTCCCTGGGATCATCGTAGTGTACATACTGTGGGGGTCCATTGCTGACTCTTTCATACTGGATGTCAATACCATTAACAATGCTATATTCAGCATCTAATATAGGTTTTGTAATGGTTCTGTATTTCGCACTGCAGTGGTTCCCCACATTTCTATGTACACCAGTCTGTTACAGCATTTCACAATATACCTCCAGATCTTCGGGTGAATAATTTACAGTTTTCGTGGGATTTAAGAAACTGAAGTTCGTCAGAACAGTTGTTCTTTGACATTCCCTATCACCTACCTGTATTATTTTTTTCTTTTAAACTTACAGACTGCATGCCCAACATGTGTGGTTTCTCACCACTGACACTGAATATTATGTCTATCCTAGCATCACTGCGACACTTAATGAAATCAGTAATTCCGCCAATCATTGCATAATTTCGCTGAGAGTTATCGAGAGATTCTGTAACTCATTTACAGGTTTCTCTCAGTGTCTGCTCTTGATCCAAATGTCCTAACCTTAACAGCCATAACTTCTATCGAACAGCCTTCCATGCTGCAATGACCTTATGCTTAGTTGACATCTTGTTATATACTAAGCGGACTCTTTTGCAGGATGCACATTATACACATTCCATGCAGTTCTATCAAACTTTAAATTTAAGTCATGTACATTCATTTCAGCTCCATCAACTTTTACGGTTAATTTTTCGGCTTTGTTTCTCAGAATGATCTAGGTATATGTCTCCAGTTCCTTAACCCTTGAGTATAAGTCATTGATCTTTCTCAGAAGGATCTGGGCATAAGCCTCTCGGTCCTTCGTTTTATGTGTAAGAGGCTGAAATTTTGCATGTATTTATAGACGTATTCTGTGTCCATGCACAACTATCCTCAGAGGCTGAGAGCCTGACATATGTGCAAATTTGTCCATGGCGCAACATAAACTTACTTACTCATCGCTTTTTTCATAGCTATATATAAAGAAAGACCTGGAAGTTCTGTCTATACTTACCATCATCAACATCATACTCAACAAGCCACCTAATGGTGTGTGGCGGAGTGAACTTCTGTACCACTAGCCATGTCCTCCAATCCTGTTCCACTCACGAATAGCATGTGGGAAGAATAGTTGTGAAATGTTGCAGCCGGCCGAAGTGGCCGTGCGGTTAAAGGCGCTGCAGTCTGGAACCGCAAGACCGCTACGGTCGCAGGTTCGAATCCTGCCGCGGGCATCGATGTTTGTGATGTCCTTAGGTTAGTTAGGTTTAACTAGTTCTAAGTTCTAGGGGACTGATGACCTCAGCAGTTGAGTCCCATAGTGCTCAGAGCCATTTTTTTGAAATGTTGCAGTGGACAGGTGTACATAGAAAAATGGGAAGCCAGTGCAGTGCGAAATATAGAACCATTATAAAACCTTTATTAAATGCTAGATATAGCATTGATGCTAGATACAGCATTGCTGATGGAACTGGCACCCGGTATGAAAGAGTCACCAATGGAACCACACAGCATGTACACTGCGATGATCACAATGTCTAATAGATCGATTGGGACTCCTCATGGCATCAGCTGCTGCTGACCAGAACAGAAATATCGTAGAATTTTATAGTGGTTTCCCATGAGCAACGTCATCAAATATAAATATGTTGTTTGGCTTTACTTTTTCTGGTGGAGGGAATTCACTGCTTTCACTGAAAGTCATGTACGTTACACCATCTTTTGGAACAGCTGGTACTAGGATTGAAACAGTGTCTTTCAAAATACACACATATGCTCAAAGCAGACACCGTCTGGGTGTGTTAGCAATGACATGACAAACATTCGTTTTCCTGCAGCTGGATATCTGCAATTATATGTTATATATTATTGGGATGGAGTATCCTATTCTTCTTATTCTTCCAGTCTCCTTCAGCACCATCACAGGACCAGCCACAACAAAGTCGTTTTGTTAAGGATACTTTACCAACCCACCATGATATGGCCATATCAGGTTTTGGTGTGCAAGGAGCTTTTATAGAAAATATGTATGTTGCCAGTTGGGCTGCAGTGCTCACATGGTATGTATACACATGAAATGATTCAATGATTCAAATTAACAACGACTGAAGATGTTGACTGTGGTGAAGAGGTGATCCAGAAAGCTTGCTGCAGCTGTGGCATTCTAGGCATTGCAGTGAAAATGCTAGTAGCAGTAACGTTCTTGTGAGACGCATGAACAAAATAAAGACACAGTTTGCAGTAATATACATATTTCATATTCAACAGCCATATATTTGAGTGCACTACAGCAAAAAATCAACCGGTTCTTTCTTTATCTTCACGCTTGCACAGAATTTAGCACATAAAACTCTCTTGTACGCATAGAATTCATAGTGTATTTCTCTCAATCTGATGGGTGTTCCGTTAGCGTCTTCTTTTGACACCATATTTATGCAGTGTTCTAAGTCATCTGCATGTACACTATACATACAGGGATAGTTCACCAAGTCTTTCTACTTAGTTTGAACATACATCAGCCCATGTCTCAGTCTTTCCAACACAAGAGAGAGCAGCGTCTGTAGGCAGAGCAAGTTTGTAATGGCGGAGTGTTGCAATAAATGAATCAGTCTCCAGATCTCACCCTGAGTGTTGCATCATCACACAATGATGTTATAGATAACATCATACTGGCACAGAAAATCTCTGGGAATGGACGATATGGACAACACTTGGAGGTCATCTGTTGATGGATGTAAAGTTCTGCGCAACACATTTCATCCCATTCCAACTCTGTAAGCTGTGCTTTAACATTTTTGATGCAGTCGCAGTCTGTAGCACAACATACCAAACATTGTCCACTGATCCTTCTATACTAATATTTAAGCACTTTTAACCACTAGCAGTTAAATTATAAGTTGAAGTAAAGAGCACTAGAGCACTGGCACAACCTGGGAGCTTCTCATCGACCGCATCATTGCTCTGTTCTTTCAGTAACACCGGAATCTCTGGGATAGCGTGTATGCCAGAGATCAGCACTGACCTGCACCATGTGGTGTAGGAGCCCCAGCACAATTATTTCAAGACTGGCTGCGTGTCTTCTGTACAGAAACTGATGAGTGAAGTGGATAATAGCAGTTTGTTGTCCTGCTTCAACATGCTGGGCAGGTACGCTATAGGATCCCAAGTTGCCAGTCCCAACAGGCCACAGATCGCTGCAGCTTCTGACAAGCCAATGGTGGCTGCTGCTGGCCTGGAACGCTGGAGGTCGTTTCAGGTGCAGAAATGCTGGGGGTTGCTGTCAGTCTGCACATGCCGGAGGTCACTGAACAAAGAGGAGGAATCAATAAGCATTCACAGACAAAGACATGGAGTTGAACAAAGAGATCGAATTAAACAACATGTAAAGCACTTTTGTGCTTCTTCTGTGAAGTGGAGGGAGATGATCTCAGCTGCTGCGGCACTTCATGGATCTTCCACTTACTGACTACAACTGAGAGCGCATCCATCTTATATCCCCTGACCTCAGAATCATGTGACATGTTATAGTGTTCCTGCATTCCTATTGGCCCCCACCAATTTTCAGATATGGGAGGGGGCAAAGTTGCTTTCCTATTGGTTCCCACCAATTTTTAGCCCATTATGTCACACTTTTTAGCACCCTCTGGTGTCAGAATTGTCAACTAGGCCAGTTGGTCTAGGACTGCTGAAGAGGACAAGTCACTGCAGACCACACTGTTTGGCTGCAGGTGGAACTGTTATTAGTTCAGCATATTACTACTATCTGTGTGATGTCCACTACAAAAATGTAGCACATAGGAATAACATCACTTACCTTCTGGACTGGGGGCATTCGCTTCCAAGAGGAAGAGGCAGGTTGATAAGCCAATTCAATGGAGGTGGTCGGCAGTTTGAGCACCAGCAACTGACTGTATGAGTTGCAAACATAACTTGACCCCATCCCACCATATAACCACTATTTGCCAAAAAGTATTCGTTTTTGCTCCTCCATTAACTCATCCTTCCATCCATCAAGGACACTACGGACACAGTCATTGATTATATGTTTACCTGAAATACATTAATTAAACTCCTCTCTGCTTGATGTCCACAGTTCTTCAATAGTACACAATTGTACACACAGGACCTTCCTAAACAACAGCTCAGTGGAAACTGAGCTTTTTCCAGCAGTTCACAAGTAGGGCAGAGGAGGGAGCTATAGGACAATCCACAGTAAATACACTCCTGGAAATTGAAATAAGAACACCGTGAATTCATTGTCCCAGGAAGGGGAAACTTTATTGACACATTCCTGGGGTCAGATACATCACATGATCACACTGACAGAACCACAGGCACATAGACACAGGCAACAGAGCATGCACAATGTCGGCACTAGTACAGTGTATATCCACCTTTCGCAGCAATGCAGGCTGCTATTCTCCCATGGAGACGATCGTAGAGATGCTGTATGTAGTCCTGTGGAACGGCTTGCCGTGCCATTTCCACCTGGCGCCTCAGTTGGACCAGCGTTGGTGCTGGACGTGCAGATCGCGTGAGACGACGCTTCATCCAGTCCCAAACATGCTCTATGGGGGACAGATCCGGAGATCTTGCTGGCCAGGGTAGTTGACTTACACCTTCTAGAGCACGTTAGGTGGCACGGGATACATGCGGACGTGCATTGTCCTGTTGGAACAGCAAGTTCCCTTGCCGGTCTAGGAATGGTAGAACGATGGGTTCGATGACGGTTTGGATGTACCGTGCACTATTCAGTGTCCCCTCGACGATCACCAGTGGTGTACGGCCAGTGTAGGAGATCGCTCCCTACACCATGATGCCGGGTGTTGGCCCTTTGTGCCTCGGTCGTATGCAGTCCTGATTGTGGCGCTCACCTCCACGGCGCCAAACACGCATACGACCATCATTGGCACCAAGGCAGAAGCGACTCTCATCGCTGAAGACGACACGTCTCCATTCGTCCCTCCATTCACGCCTGTCGCGACACCACTGGAGGCGGGCTGCACGATGTTGGGGCGTGAGCGGAAGACGGCCTAACGGTGTGCGGGACCGTAGCCCAGCTTCGTGGAGACGGTTGCGAATGGTCCTCGCCGATACCCCAGGAGCAACAGTGTCCCTAATTTGCTGGGAAGTGGCGGTGCGGCCCCCTACGGCACTGCGTAGGATCCTACGGTCTTGGCGTGCATCCGTGCGTCGCTGCGGTCCGGTCCCAGGTCGACAGGCACGTGCACCTTCCGCCGACCACTGGCGACAACATCGATGTACTGTGGAGACCTCACGCCCCACGTGTTGAGCAATTCGGCGGTACGTCCACCCGGCCTCCCGCATGCCCACTATACGCCCTCGCTCAAAGTCCGTCAACTGCACATACGGTTCACTTCCACGCTGTCGTGGCATGCTACCAGTGTTAAAGACTGCGATGGAGCTCCGTATGCCACGGCAAACTGGCTGACACTGACGGCGGCGGTGCACAAATGCTGCGCAGCTAGCGCCATTCGACGGCCAACACCGCGGTTCCTGGTGTGTCCGCTGTGCTGTGCGTGTGATCATTGCTTGTACAGCCCTCTCGCAGTGTCCGGAGCAAGTATGGTGGGTCTGACACACCGGTGTCAATGTGTTCTTTTTTCCATTTCCAGGAGTGTAAATAAAGGCAGTACCTTATGTGCTCCACCTCTAGGAGCTCAGTGCACACAAGTGGAGGAGGGGAAGGGAGAAGCAGTGCTGGAGGGGGCAGTGGGGGAAGGGGTGAAGTTGGAGAGAGGGAAGGGTGGGCATGGTGATGCCATGTGATGTGGCCACATCTACCCCCCAGGGGGAGGAGATGGAGGACAGTCACCATCTTGAATAATTGCGCAACAATGCAAAGTGGCACAACTGTCCCCTTGTCCCACCACTCCTGTTAACAACTTGATACTCTTAGTGTATCTGTGCAACTGCCCATTTCATCGCACTGAATTTTTTTATCTTAGTTTAAGTACCCTATTCAATGTACATTTTTGCCTATCAAACACTTGAGGCACCATTGAACTGCTTTATTTTGCAACACGGCCATCATTTTCTTAACGTACATACATCTCTGTCTAAAGTGTTAATCTATAATTGCCTGCTCATAATATTTGTCATGAAAAACAATATGCAAACATGTACTTATATTTCAAGGGTGAATGGAAATGAGTTACATGTAGATGTATTTCAAGAGTATATGGAACTGTAATACGTATAGTTCGGTGACAGACAAAGCCAAAACAGTCTACTCTAGAACAGAAGAGAAAGTGACTACGTTTCGAGGATGTGAATAAAATTAGCCATGTCCTTCCAAATGAGCTATCCTGATACTTGCCTGGATCGACTTATGTAAATCACAGAAATACTAAACCAGGATGACCAGATGTACGTTTGAACCATCGTCCTTTCGAATGCAAGTCCAATGTCCTAACCACTATGCTATGTTACTTGGTGGTGGCATGTCTTACAGTCATTGTTATTTTTCAGATACAGCCAGTGAGGGTATACTTGTCTCATCTGGCACAATTACATTATTGAAAACATTGAGCTGATTATTTATTGAAAACGAAATAATGAATGTACATTTTATTTCACTGAACGTTAATGACATCTGCACGTTCACAGCCTGACCTAACCTAAACCTTGAGCTGTACTACGTATCAGTCTGTCATCATACGTAGATTTTTGGCTTTTACATTCATGGGGCTTACCAAGTCACAACCAGACTTCCACATTCCAACTTAAACTAGACCTTAGCTGAAACTACAGTTCAGTCTGTCATCGCAATAATGTTGTTTGCTCTCACATTCATTGGCTTCACCATCCCGCAACCCAAGTATCACATTCACTTTCTGCTAAACTAAACTTTCTGTTTTGCTTTTACATTAGTTGACTTCGCCAACTCACAAACGGACTGGCTGTGAAAAGCTGCTTATCACTGCAAAAGCCACGGGGTCCACAGTAATGTCCCTCTGCAGAGTTGTCACTCCGTGTAGGCATTCCAGCGTCAGTAGGCAAACTTCTAGGTTCTAGTACCGATCCAAAAATTGCTATTAAGCCATCAGGAAGTCTCAACCAATACACAAGCCACTGCAGAGCGAAAAAGATTCATTCTGGAAACTGACTGGTTTGATGCAGCTCGCCACGAATTCCTCTCTGGTGCCAACCGCTTCATCTCAGAGTAGCAGCTGCATCCTATGTCCTCAGTTGTTTGAATGATGTATTCCAATTATGTCTTCCTCTACAGTTTATACCCTCTACAGCTCCCTTTAGTCCCATATATGTTATTCCCTGATATCTTCAGAGATGTTCTATCATCCTGTCCATTCTTCTTGACAGTGTTATCCACATATTCCTTTCCTCGCTCTGTGGAGAACCTCCTCATTCGTTACCTTATCAATCCACGTAGTGTTCAATCCCGTCTCCGGCCATCGCGATTTAGGTTTTCCGTGATTTCCCTAAATCGTTTCAGGCAAATGCCGGGATGGTTCCTTTGAAAGGGCACGGCCGATTTCCTTCCCAATCCTTCCCTAACCCGAGCTTGCGCTCCGTCTCTAATGACCTCGTTGTCGACGGGACGTTAAACACTAACCACCACCACCACCACCACCGTAGTGTTCATCGTTCTGCTGTAGCTCCACATCCTAAATGCTTCGATTCTCTTCTGTTCCGATTTTCCCACAGTCATATTTCCCACAGTTATTACCGCACAAAGCTGTGCTCCAAACGTAGCTTCTCAGAAATTTCTTCCACACACTAAGACCTATGTTTGGTTCTGGTAAACTTCCCTCGGCTAGGAACAACCTTCTTGCCAGTGCTATTCTGCTTTTTATGTCAGCCTTGCACAATCCGACATGTGTTATATAATAAGTTCTTAGACTTTTCCGGTGATTCATTGTCATTTCATTGAACTGGATATATTGGCAATGGTCTGCATCGTCCCACCATGATACTTGGAAACCATAACTCGGCATCTTCATCAGATGTTTCCTGAGCCTGGAAGAGACGGACCACCGGCCGTACATCCGATTCTACGAGATAGCGTGAATTACTTTGGTGCCTATGTAGCGGAATTCCTTAACTTTGTCTACTTTGTGATCCTCAGTTGTGTTTCCTCGTTGTTCTTATTTCTACTGCTTCTCATCACTTTCGTCTTTCTTTGGCTTTCTCTCATTTCGTATTCTATACCCACTAGACATTCAACAGATTCTGTAATTCTTCTTTACTTTCACTTAGGGTAGCAATGTCATCAATAAATCCTATCACTGATATCCATTCACTTTGAATTTTAATGTCACTCTTGGTCCTATCCTTTATTTCAGCCATTGGTTCTTCGATGTACAGATTAAACATCAGAGGCAAGGCCACATCTCTGTCTTACACGCTTCTTAATCCCAGCCCTTCCTTCTTTGTCTTCCAGCCTTAGTGCACCCTCTGGGTTCGTGTACATATTGTACGTTACCCACTTTTCCCCCATTGCTTACCCCTATGTTTCTTACAATTTCGAACCGCTTGCACGTTTTGCATTGTTGAACGCTTCTTCCATGCCCACAAATCCTAGAGGAGAACCTGGATTGGCTGGCCTTTGATTAACTGACTCTTCGGAGTATCCAACCATCGGTCCAACACTTCTTGTGCACTCTTTGCCGAGTAATGTGCCATCGTTATTTGCAGGTGTTCGTCTGAGTTATGCTCCTCGCACATATTCACTTGTCAGACTACTGTAATTCTGGAATTTTCGCTTTGCTGCAGGCTTTAATCTGCCGCTTTATCTGTGAGATTTTTAAGTTTATTATTGTGTTCCTTTTAATTTCAATGTTACAATATAGTTTTATACAGTTTCTTACATTGCGATTACGAAGTGTAAGGGATTTTGAAAGACTAAAAATAGTTAAAAATCAAAAAAAGGGAACTTTTTGTGAGCGTAATCGAACAGAAATTAAATGTTCTGCAAAGAATTGATAAAGGTGAGTCAGTTATTAATTTAGCCTCTGAAATCTGTGTTGGACTGACAAGCATTAAAAACGGGAAATAGAACCGAAATATCTTGAAGATTTTTTGTTAACTGTTGACGGTGAAAATTATTTTAAAATTAGAAAGGCGTGAAAAAACCAAAACTTAAGGTCTTGAATGACGCTGTGTGGGTTTGGATTTGTCAGGAAAAACGTAAGGGGATTCCACATTCAAAGCCCTGTGATAAAAGAAAGAGCTGTTCATATGAACCGGAAACTGGGTCATGAAGAGGATTAACCACAAAAATGTGATGGTTGGCTTCACTGTTGGAAAAATCGTCAGCTATGGACATATTGTGGGCATCGAAGTAACGTGACGCAGCCGCAAATGCAAGGTTTAAGAAATTTAAACAAAATACATTTTCAGAATGAGACTTTCACTCTGCAGCGGAGTGTGCGCTGATATGAAACTTCCTGGCAGATTAAAACTGTTTGCCGGACCGAGACTCGAACTCGGGACCTTTGTCTCTCTCGGGCAAGTGCTCTACCAACTGAGCTACCCAAGCACGACTCACGCCTCCTCCTCACAGCTTTACTTCTGCTAGTACCTCGCCTCCTATCTTCCAAACTTTACAGAAGCTCTCCTGCGAACCATGCAGAACTAGCACTCCTGAAAGAAAGGATATTGCGGATACATGGCTTAGCCACAGCCTGGGGGATGTTTCCAGAATAAGACTTTCACTTTGCAGCGGAGTGTGTGCTGATATGAAACTTCCTGGCAGTTCGCCGAGTTCGAGGCTCGGTCCGGCATGCACACAGTTTTAATCTGCCAGGAAGTTTCAAAATACATTTTACATAATTTTAAATAGATTAACAGTGTGTAAAATTTTCTGTTTCTCTTTAATATAAATGTATTTTTTTTTACTTAATATTGATTTGCAACATCGGTTCGAGCTCTGAAAATGACTTGTTTCATTCTTCTCTGACTATCGGACCTTTCTATCGTTCAGACTACCGCATGGTCCCAAAAGTGACGGTTGATCGAGGTTCTACGGTATGAACGTGTCTAGAGTTTTCTTCAGTCTTGCTTCCATTATCAAGCGCAATGTCAGAACTGCCTCTCTTGTGCCTTTACCTTTGCTATCAGACTTGTACTCGAGAAGTGATTGATTGTTGCTGTGCACGGTAACGAGACCACACGCCGCTTCTCCGACCACAGGCGGTCGGGCGTGGAGTGTGGTAGCGGTGCAAGTGTGGGGGTGGAGGTGGGGGAGGGGGAGGGGGAAACGAACAGTGGCGCACACAGCCAGGCTGATGAATGTGGAGGGGCGAGCGGCAGAGACAAAAGAGCGTGGCTTCCGGTGGCAGCGCGCCCGCCTCAGCTGAATGCGACGCCCGGCGGCCGGCGATCGATGGCACGCTACGTGCCGCCTAGGGCCGCTTTCACTGCCGCCTGCTCGGCTCGGTGCACGCGCACCCGGCCCGCACCTGACAAGGCTGCAGCTGGAGTGGGAAGCCGGGAGAAGAAACGAGCCAGGCTGGGGGGGACCGCGGAGCGCGCAGCCAGCCGTGCCGAGTGTCGGGAAGAAAGGCGGACTCTGAGCGACTCGGCAGGAGCTCTAAATATTCCCAGGACCCCCAGAGTACGACGCGTTAAGGTTCCGCTGCTGACATTTCTCGACAGCATGCATTTGGTAACGCAACCGCTGAGTCGACAGCATTTCGCTCGCGGACTGGAAGCGTACAACTGCCTGCATTCCCAGGCTAGGATTACATGGTGGAGGGTGTGGGAGGGGTGGGGAGTGGCACAGGGGATGATGAGAGGGTGGTTACCATGGCAAACAAAACAACATTTCACTAAAAGCGTATATACAGGGCACGCCAAAAAAATGTATACACACCATGAAGCATCAGAGAAAATTTATTTCCCGTTCTACAATGTTAAATTCCTGGAAATGAAAAGCTTAAAGTCCAATTCGAAAAATAGATGTACTTTGCAAATGTGATTAATGTTCAAACTGGTGGCCTTCAGCATCAATACATTTCTGAGTACGAGTCACCACTGGTTCCGTACATCGTACAAAGGTGTTCAATGAGATTTCTGCGCACAGTGCCTGAATCTCATTCCAAAGTGTGTCCAGGTTACGTGGTTTACGTTTGTACACCTCATATTTTACTATGCCCCATAAGAAGAAATCCAGTGGCGTGAGGCCTGGAGAGCGTGCAGGAAACTCGATTGGTCCCCTGCGTCCTATCCACTGACCTGGCGCATTGTGATCCAGGTATGCTCGTACATCTCTATGATAGTGCGGCGGGACGCCATCTTGTTGGAAGTAAAACTCTTCATTACTGTATAATGCACGAATGACAGGGAATATGGAGTCAGCAAGTATTGTTAGGTACGTTTCTCCAGCAACAGTACCTTCAAAGCGGGAAGGCCCAATGAGTGCCCCTGCAGACAAACCACACCACACATTCACACCAGGCAAATTCACAGCCTTTTCAACTGTAATGTGAGGATTATCTTCAGCCCAGAACACACAATTGTGCCTATTGACAGTTCCATTGAGTTTGAATTGGGCTTCATCCGACCAAATTACGCTACCCATAAATCCCGGTTCGATCTCACCATCTCCTTAACCCATTCACAAAATTCTAACCTTCGATCTGGATCGTCGTCACTTAGCTGTTGGACCAGCCTTGGAATGTACACACGAAGCTTGCCTTTCTTCAGAATGCGTAGCACACTACTAGCACTTACATTACTCTCACGTGCCGCTTGCCTTGAAGATTTTTGAGGCGAACGCTGAAACAGTTGCAAGACCACAGTTGTGGAATCATCACTTGTAGCTGTATGAGGTCGCCCCGATCGACCTTTATGCACATCACACATTGTTCCATGAATTTCGAATTTGTCTCGTAGACGTGTAATTGTTAACCTTGAAGGTGGTTCTGTACCATACTCACTTCTCCACTGTCTTTGAACCGCAGCGACATTTTCAAACTTCCAGTACCACTTATCTGCTTCCGCGCTTCAAAGCTCAAACGCACGTCCGCCATGTTGCAGTTACTTCCTTGCCATTGCTGCCACCTGTTGAAGAAACGTAACATTGCTTTCTCACAGATATTTAACCTTGTAGAACGGGAAACAAATTGTCTATGACAGTTCAAAGTGTGTATACATTTTTTTGACGCACCCTGTACTTTTACATACCGTACAACATTATTCACATTCTTTTACAGTTATATTATACACGACCCAATAATAAGCCTGAATAACCATCTTCTGTAGCGCGAAAATGGAGGAAGAGAGTCGGTGAGGTTCTGGAATGTACTGGTAGGGAAATGGAGCCATGGCGAAACCAGTGGCGTGGCCAGCTCCACTAGGTTTCTCGGGTTGAGGATATATGGCCCGTACAGCACGAACGAGGTGATACCACAAATTCTCGATTGGGTTTTAATGTGGGGAGTTTGGTGCCCAGGGGAATACAGTCATGCCGGTACTCTTAGAACCTCGCACGTACACTGCGAGCTATGTGATACGTTGCATTCTCCTGCTAGTAGATCTGATTGTGCCAAGCATAGATAAACTACATGTATGAGTGGATATGGTCCCCAGAGACAGACGCATACTTGTGTTGAGATTTTGTGTCCTCTAGAATGACAAGACCACCCAGGGAGTGCGACGACAACATTCACCAGACCATAAATATTCCTCCTGGTTCCAGGGAGTTTGCTCTCATAAGTCGATGACCAACTGTCCGATAGAGCATAAGACGTGATTCATCTGAAAAGGCCACCTGTCGACACTCAGTGGATGTCCACTGAGGTACTGGTGTGCCAATTCCAGCCTTCGTCACTGCTGAACAATAGTCAGCGGGTTTGCATAAACAAGGCGCCTGTTGCAGCGGTCCATTCCCAGCAACGTTCGCTGCACGGTCGTTGAGCAGATGCTGTCTGTAGCCCCATGGTTCATCTGGACGGTCAGTTACTCAATAGTTGCTCGTCTGTTCGCCCGTACGCATCTCTGCAGCCGTCGTTCACCCCTGTCATCTATGTCCCGTGCTGCACCACAGTTGCCTCGGCGAGAGTTTCAATTAGCGCCGTTTTGCCACACACCATATACTTTAAGCAGAGTGGCACGAGAACATTTTACAAAATTAGCCATTTCGGAAATGTTTGCAACTGGGCCCAAAGCCAATGATCATGTCGTTTTGGACGTCAGATAAATCGCTCTGTTTTTGCATTAAAACGACGACTGTACACTTTTCCTCATCTTCACCCCCCCTCCCCCCCCCCCCCCCATCACCTCAGAATAAAATGGCTCTGAGCACTATGGGACTTAACAGCTGCGGTCATCAGTCCCCTAGAACTACTTAAACCTAACTAACCTAAGGACATCACACACATCCATGCCCGAAGCAGGATTCGAACCTGCGACCGTAGCGGTCGCCCGGTTCCAGACTGAAGCGCCTAGAACCGCTCGGCCACTCCTGGCCGGCGCCACCTCAACGACACGCTTAATGTACCCTGCGATGCGTGTGCTACCACCTGCCGACGGTGAATGGTCTTGCATGTTGAAGTCGAACACTGCCGGTGGTTACATTAATGTGACTACACTGTGTACTACATTTCTTACAATCACATTTTTTTTCTCTTTGAAATGAAATCTTCCTGTCTCCTGAAGATCAATTTGCATTGCGATAATATTGTAAAGTAAGTTTTTCTTTTGCACTACCTTTACAGAATTAAGTGTGGTCTTTCTGTACTAGTGCGACATCCCTATCTTGAAATGTGAAGCGTTTTGTGTTACCTTTGGCCGCTACGTTTATTAAGGCATCCTATTTACCGTATTCCTGGAAGGAGCACCACAATGGTAGATAAAGTTTAGGAGGTGAGAAAAATTTCCCGTATGTAAAGGCTGTTGTGGCCGTTAGATGCTGCAAATGTGAGGTGTTAAAATAGATTTACTGCATATTTTTAAAGGTGGTGCTATGACCAAAACAAGGAGAAATGTCCGGCAAAAAATGGGCTCTAAAGCCCGTACCTTAACAGCTCTGAGCACTTGTTCGTTGTAACTGCTGTGAAACAGATGTGTTCTGCTGCAAGTTCTTTTGCTAATGTCAAGGACCAAAAGTATGCAGTAAACAAATGACATCACATTATTTTGTTACTGCGAAACAGCAGAGTTTCTAATGTAATCTGCCCGCTACTACGTGTGACCTGTGAGTCATCGCTTGGTGAATTCAGTATGGTGTCCATTCATTGTAAGGCATGACTTTGGCCGTGTGCTAGGGAATTACGCACTTCTGACACTGATGAGGCGTTCCTGTAGTGTGTCTACTTCATCAATAGGGCGTACATCAAAGACTTCACCTGTCCCCATACGCTAAAAAATCCAAAGTTTTGAGATGGGGGAACGACCTACCCAACCTGCTGGACCTTTCCGACCAAGTCATTGACGATAAAATGTCTATGGGGGATATTTTAGGATATACCGAAGAAAATGGACTAGTACTCCATCATAAATGAACCACATCTGCAGCCGTTGTTGGAATGAAACCTCCTGTTGCAAACAGGAAAGACGTTGGGTAACTGAAGATAACTTGTAGCAATCAATCTGTCTTTTAAATGTGTAATATCTTATTAGTCTACTGCCATTAGTTCCTGTCCATACGTTAACAAAAAAATTTGCGGTGATGCCTTGCTTCTTCAACTGCGTGTGGATTCGCATCAGCCACACATGATGGTTATGGAAATTGAATATCCCATCTCGCGTGGAACCAGCCTCGTATTTGAGTGGTATGTTAGTTGTCAAAACTGGATCTTTTCACATCTATGCAATACTCATTGGCAGAACTGCCTTCTGGCAGGCTGAACTTTCAGCCTGATGTTGTAGCCGAAAGGCATGGACCAGGGCCTCTCACAGGGCCTCTCACACACGAAAAATAGCGTACGTGCAGAGCGAGCTGCAGCGAGTGTTTGCAGGGTGCATCGGCCCAACTCTGCTTAATTCGTTTCAGCTCGGCTTAAATGATGAAGCCGCCTAGATGCGCTGCGGTGTGTATCGGTAGACGGCTTATTCAGCACTGAAATAAATAAGCGCAAGACAGTTACTAGAAAAATTGACAACTTTCTCAGAAAAAAAGAAGTTTTCTGAAAATCCATTTAAACTGGAGTGGGAAATTTCTTATCTTTTCGTTAATTGTGAGTATAAACCCAAAACTCTAATATGTGGTACAGTAATTACGTGTGTAAGAAAATCTTTTATTGAAAGGCACTACAGCATATTGCATTCAGAAAAGTATAGTGACATCATAGGAGACGTCAAAGAAGCAGAATTAAAATGTATTGTATTGACCCGGGGACCTAGAAACGAAGGAGAGGCTTCGTCCCGCCGTAGCCCTCAGTGCTTCACAACCCCATCACAGGCCACTGCTGTCAACCCACCCCACCGCCGTCCCACACCGAACCCAGGGTTATTGTGCGGTTCGGCCTCCAGTGGACCCCTCCGGGAACGTCTAATACCAGACGAGTGTAACCCCCTATGTTTGCGTGGTAGGGTAATATGGTGTACACGTACGTGGAGACAGTGTTTGTGCAGTAATCGCCGACATAGTGTAACTGAGGCGGAATAAGGGGAACCAGCCCGTATTCGCCGAGGTTGATGGAAAACCGCCATAAAAACCATCCACAGGCTGGCCGGCACACCGGACCTCGACACTAATCTGCAGGGCGGATGACTGCCGGGGACCGGCACGCCTTCTCCCTCGGGAAGCAGCGCATGAGACCGCGTGGCTAGCCGGGCGGGCAGAATTACGGTAGTTGCAGAAGAGAATTCTGCATTCCCAAATGAGGATTGCACCAGTACCTTAGCATGTTTATTTTGGTTAAGGGTCTTACGAAACGAAATAAAGTTTATTTTACACTCCTCTCAAATGTGCATCCGATTTCGTTTTCGCTTGTATTATTCCTAACACAATCTTTCTTCCCTAAGTTAGGGTGAAGAAGATGAAGAGGGCTCCGAAAGCACTCTTAGAGCTCGTTATAAAGTTACCTTTAGCAAGAGCTGGGAAGCCATTTACGGAAGGACCATTAATTACTTTGTGGGCATACTGGAGACAATGTTATCACACATTAGCGCCCGCGTACAGCTGTATACCTCTTTCCCGTATTACAATTTCTCAGCGATTCAGCGATATTGCTGAGAATATGCATGAACAATTGGAAGCCAAAATTGAAAAGCTGCAAGAGCGCTCAATCGCACTTGATGAGTCCACAGGCATTAGCGACACGGCTCAGCTAGCCTTTTTTTATTATAATTTTAGCGCAGTGTGGACGACAACCTACATGTAACGTAAGAGCTCCTGGATATGAGTTCGATGAAGAAAACTGCTTCTGGAGCGGAAATTTTACAAGCGGTGGTAATGGAAGCTGAAGGAATGGAATTCAGTTGGAAAAAGCTGTTTTCTTTAACGACAAACGGGGCGTGGGAACATGCGATAAAGTAAAAGGATTTATAGGCCTACTGCATAAAAAGTTAAACATGCCGAATTTATACTTTCCGTTCATTGTTTTGCACACCAAGAGGCTCTTTGCGCAAAGGTATCGGTCTTCAAGATGTGGTGCATGTAGTGATGGGTATCGTGAACCATATTCGTTCTCACGGATTCATTCATCATCAGTTCAAAGAATTTTTTATTTCATTTGAAAAAGAGTATCCAGATATCCCCTGCCATGATAAGGTACGACTGTTGAACAAAGGGATTTCCGGAGTTTTTTGACTGCGTCTCATCACGACTCAGTTTCTAGAAGACAAAGGATGTCTGGTGCCACTTTTGCCTGACCCTGAATGGGTAGCTGATTTCAGATTTTTAGAAGACTTTATGGCTTTCCTAAATGATGTAAGTCTGAAACACCAAAAAGGAAATAACTTCATTAACGATAAGTTTGGTAAAATAAAATTTTCCAACGTAAACGTCAGCTCCTCAAAAATAAACTTCCAGTGAAAAATACGCTACATTTCCTGTAGCCAAGTACGCGACATAAAAATTATACCTTCAATAAGGTATCCGGAATTTTAAAAGTACATTATTCAAAACGCTACTATGCTTTTGCCTGACGGCATCTGTGGGGGAAGGAGCGCGCTTTGGAAAATACATAGAGGTGGTACAATCACTTAAAAATGAGTTTGGTGACCGATTCCAGGTAACGTACCGGTGTATCACTAACAGCAAAATAAAGTCGATTTTGTTTAAGGCACAAGTGTACCAATATCGCTTTTAGTACTTCTGAACAATTTGATACATTACCTGCGTTTACTAAAGTTTAGTTATGTTTTTGTTACAGGAAATTACTAACTTGGAGACAAAACTTCATGCATTTATAAAGCCCCTTTAGATAGCTATTGAAAGAGTGTCTCCCAAATTTACATTTCGAACTAATGGACTTGTAAACTGATGATCACGGAAAGAATTTATTTTACAGTACTAAAGATTTGCTCTAATCCTACCAAAATTTGTCGAAGGGAGCATTTCCTAGGCTTTAGAGAGAAGCAACAAAGATTATTTGTATGTTTGATTCCACTTATGTATGTGAACGGTTAGTTTTTGTTCTGTCTTGTAAAAAAACTAGATTATGTGTAGGTATTTTTGATTCTACATCTACATCTACATGGACACTCTGCAAATGTCACTTAAGCGACTGGAAGAGGGTTCATCGAACCAACTTTACAATAATTCTCTATTATTCCACTCTCGAATAGAGCGGTAAAAAAAAAAAAACGAACCCCTATATCTTTCGAGCTCTGATTTTCCATATTTTATTAGGATGATCGTTTATCTCTGCGTAGGTCAGCGTCAATAAAATATTTTCGCATTCAGAGGAGAAAGTTGGTTGAAATTTCATGAGAAGATACCGCCGCAACGAAAAACGCCGTTGTTGTAATGGTGTCCATCCCACATTGTTTCATGACCGACACACTCTCTCCCCCGTTTCGCGAAAATACAAAATGTGCTGCTCTTCTTTTCTCGATGTACTCTGTTAATCCTGTCTGGTAAGCATCCCAGATCGCGCTGCAGTACTCCAAAAGAGGACAGACAAGCATAGTTTAGGTGGTCTCTTTAGTAGATCTGTTACATTTTCTAAGTGTTCTGTTAATGAAACGCAGTCTTTCGTTTGCCTTCCCCACATCATTTTCTCTGTGTTCTTTCCAATTTAAATTGTTCATAACTGTAATTTCTAGGTATTCAGTAGAATTTGCTGCCTTTAGATTAGACTGATTTATCGTGTAATCGAAGTTTAAATGACTCCTTTTAGCACTCGTGTCGATTAGCTCACACTTTTCATTATTTAGTGCCAATTGCCGATTTTCTCGGCATTTGATACCTTTTCTACATCGTTTTGCAATTTGTTTCGAACTTCTGATGAGTTTACTAGACGACAGACGACAGCATCATCTGCATATAACCTAAGACGGCTGTTCAAATTGTCTCCTAAATCGTTTACATGGGTCAGGAACAGCAAAGGGCCTGTTACACTACCATGGGGAACGCCAAAAATCACCTCCGTCGAATACTATGAACGGTGACCTCTCTGGCAGGAAATCACGAATCCAGTCACATAACTGAGACGATATTCCATAAGCACGCAACTTCACTACACGCCGCTTGTGTGGTATAATGTCAAAGGCCTTTTGGAAATTTAGAAATGCAGAATCAATTTGGAATCCCTTGTCAATAGCATTCAACACTTCGTGTGAGTAAAGAGCTAGTGGTGTTTCACAAGATCGATGTTTTCTATGTCCATGTTGACTGCATGTCAATACACCGTTTTGTTCGAGGTAATTCATAATGTTCGAACGCAATATGTGTTCCAAATTCCATCTGCATGTCGACGTTAATGAAATGGGCCTATAATTTAGTGGAGCTGTTGCGTCAGCATACATTTAAAAGAAACTATTTCGTATACAGCCTGAACCAGAAGACTTGCTTTTATGAAGTGATTTAAGTTGCTTCACTACTCCGAAGAAATTTACTTCTAAGTTACTCATGTTGGCAGCTGTTCTTGGTTCGAGTTCTGGAATATTTACTTCGTCTTCTTTGGTGAAGGAATTTCCAAAGCCTGTGTTTAGTTACTCTGTTTTCGCAGCACTGTCACCGATAGTATTTCCATTGCTATCGCACAGAGAATGCATTGACTGCGTCTTGTCTAGGTGTACTTCGCATACGAACAGGATCTTTTTGGATTTTCTGCCAGGTTTCGAGACAAGACATCTCGCACTGAAGTCCGCGCTAAATTTCGAGCTTCTGTAAAATATCGCCAATCTTGGAGATTTTGCTTTCGTTTGAACTTGGAATGCTGTTTTCATTGTTTCTGCAACAGTGTTATGATCCGTTTTGTGTAGCAAGGGAGATCAGTTCCGTCGTTTTTTTTTAAATTTATTTTGGTATAAATCTCCCAATTGTTGTCGATACTATTTCTTTTAATTCAAGCCACACCTGGTCTACACTTACATTGTTAATTTCGGAAGAGTGGAGATCGTCTCTTAGGAAGGTGTCAAATGAAGTTTTATGTGTTTTTTTGAATATCTATATTTTTCGTTTATTTCTCGAGGATTTTGTGGTTACAATATTCATTCTCGCTACAACACTTTGTTCACTAATATCTGATCCACTTTGACGCTCGTTATAGCTCAAGATTATTTGTCGGTCGGAGGTCAAATGTGGTTT
Organism: Schistocerca americana; assembly: GCF_021461395.2. Classification (NCBI taxonomy): domain Eukaryota; kingdom Metazoa; phylum Arthropoda; class Insecta; order Orthoptera; family Acrididae; genus Schistocerca; species Schistocerca americana. Next base: position 303,089,007 of record NC_060124.1, on the reverse strand, counting down.
CACCATCGATTGTAGTTTAGAAAATGCTCTAAGAATTACTGTCAGTCAGATCTTAGTAGCACAATCACAAATTTTAAAAAAGGTGAAAATAGAAAAGATAATTTCCCGCTGAAACCAGAGATAAAATTATTATTATTATCATTGTTATTATTATTATTTCTTTTGGACCGGTAATCTTGTCTTATCAAAGTAAACACTCCGCTCAATGCACATAAATGTTTCGCAATGACGAAGAAAACAGAGGTGAAGTTTGATAGACGGAAACTGGTGGAGCGAGGGATGCACGCCTAAGGAAAGAGACGGAGAGAGCTATTGCGCTAAGCCGAGCAGTGGGGATTTGCACCGTCGTCAACACAGCGAAGCCGTCTCCTGCAGTGCGCGATGTGCTGGTGGAGACACCATGAGAGGCGCTGGTTTGGACGCTTTGTACATGACATGGGTACAGCAGCTAGAATGGAGGATGATTAACCGGATAGACGATAAAATCCTACGTACACTATTTCCAGGATCTTATATTTGCTGCAATACTCATACCACGAAAAGTCGACTGAATAAAAGGGACTTTCAATAAGTAATACAACACTTTCCTCCTCAGCCAGTTTCGGTTGAAAAAATGCGGAATTTGTAGTCGGACATTGTAGAATATTCCCGCTTCAGTAGTTTCATGAAGTTCCGATAGGTGTTGGTGCTGAGCCTAGCTTTCAGAATGGCGTCTGGAAAATAGGTGCGTTTCAAGTAAAGAGCTGTCATTGAGTTTCTTTTGACGGAAAACCAGAGCATCGCAATAGCCCTAGGAGACCTGGCAGTGAACAAAAGCATGGTGAGTCGTTGGGCTGGCGTCTGCCATCATCAACACGGTCGCGTGAATCTCTCCGATCTCCCTGCTATGTTGGAAAGTGCAGACACTCTCATTCGATGTGATGGGCGGATCGTTGTTCAAGCGGACGTCTCTGTTTGGTAATGTTTACACATTCGTCCACTAATTAGGATACTCAAAGATGTACGTCTCCTGGGTTCCTCGCTGTCTAGCAGAAGACCATAAAGAGCAACGAAGTACCATGTGCGTGGAATTGCTTGCACGTAACGTGGCTCATCCGTTCCAATTTTTGTCGAATATCGTCACAGGTGATGAAACATGGATTCACCACTTCTAATTGGAAACAAAGCGGCAGTCAATGGAGTGGCACCACACCATCTCTCCGATGAAAAAGTTCAAAGCGCACACTCATCCGATAAAGTCATGACAACAGTTTTCTGAGACTCTGAAGGGGTTATTCTGTTCGATGTCCTTCCTCATGGTGCAACGATCAACTATGAAGTGTATTGTGGTACCCTCAGGAAAGTAAAGAAACGACTTCAGCGTGTTTGTCACCACAAAAAGGCAAACGAGCTTCTTCTTCTCGATGACAACGCTAGGCCTCACACAAGTCCGTGCGCTCGAGAGGAGCTCACAAAACTGCGTTGGACTGTCCTACCCCACCCACCCCACTGCCCTGATCTTGAACCTTACGACTTCCATCTGTTTGGCTCAATGAAGGGTGTACTCCGTGGGAAGCGGTATGTGGATCATGGAGAGATTGTTGATGCAACAAGACGTTGGCTCTGACGTCGACCAATAGAGTGGTACCATGCCGGGATGATGGCCTTCCCAGTGAGGTGGCTTAAGGTCGTCACATTGAACAGAGATTATGTTGAAAAATAGAGGTTCGTAGTGAAAAGACTGGAAACCGGATGAAACCATCCTGCTTTCAGAATAAAAAATGAGTTATTACTTCTTGCACCCCCTCGTAATTGTGCAGAAGATACCCTACGTTCTCAGAATGAGATTTTCACTCTGCAGCGGAGTGTGCGCTGATCTGAAACTTCCTGTCAGGAAGTTTCACCCCACGTTCTGCATATTTTTCAGCATATGGGACGGCTAGATGGTTGCTTCCAATTAGCAGATCATAACAGAAGATTACGTCTGCCACTTCCTGTGTGAAATAATGGGTTCCCATTACGCCAGTAAGTCAACGAAAAAACGACCTGTTAAAGAATTCCACAAACTCGTCAAAGCACAAGCTGATTTCATTGGAAATAATGTATGCACTGTGCCTACGTGGACCTGTGAATATGGTTTACAGTAACTATGCTAATAGAGTTTACTGTATGCTGTATCCATGGACAATTGCAGATAAATGTGTTCTAATTTGTTTACTGCGTTCTGCAGGTTGTTCGTGCTAGCAGAGTGCTTGCAGTAGGAGACACATGTTCGATCGTAGTGAGGATGAATGAGTGCTCATAACCCTTACGGTAAGTATTTTGGAGCCCATGGTACAAATGGCTCTGAGCACTATGGGACTTAACTTCTAAGGTCATCAATCCCCTAGAACTTAAAACTACTTAAACCTAACTAACCTAAGGACATCACACACATCCATGCCCGAGGCAGGATTCGAACCTGCGACCGTAGCAGCCTCGCGGTTCCAGACTGTAGCGCCTAGAACCGCACGGCCACCCAGGCCAGGTGGAGCCCATGTTTGCTGGACATTTTGTTATTGTTTTGTTGACCTATAGCACCACCTTTTAAAATGGTAATAAGCTATGATGGGAAGAGATTGGGAACGATATGAAACCACTGTAAAGAAAACTGAAAGTAAGCAGTTCTTATCTGCTGAATTTGATTAGTGGGGAGCGAGTGTGTTATGATGTGTGTTTGCTTCTCTTATCGACAGTAATCATGAGTGAAAGTAACACAGTGTAAATGCCATATATATATATATATATATATATATATATATATATATAGTCCATTTGTTCATTTGTTTCAGGGCCACACACTGCAACACTGCAGTACTTGTGTGTGCATGTACCCGTATATGAAAACAATAATGCTGAAAGATTCAAGTTAGGTTATTTTCTATTTTCTTGTATTCACATTTGTAGTTTTTTCCTTAACCTGAAATGAAGCTGCCCAACTCAGATATAAAGTATATAAAACACAGGATGTGACAGACAGAGCAAGGTTCCCAGAAGCTTGAATGTGAAGTTCAGAGAATGAAATTGCAAGAAAAGTATAACACACATAATGAATTTGGCAGTTTTTTTAACTCAGATACTGTTACAAAAAATTAACTTTAGTGCTTTTTTCTTTCTCAGAAAAGAATTTTCAGATCACAGTAGGTTCGTATAACTCGTCATTAATTCCTTACCATTTTACAGCCTCTGTGTATCACAATGTGTGATATACTTCTTACATATTACACCGTGAAATTATGAAATCATTTCTTTCCTTTCTGAAATTCAAACAGTAAACATGTGTCACAGGGCACTGTCGTTCCTGCATGCAGCACAGTGAACACTCATATCTAAAAACCATTGCATCAATGCATGTTTCTTGAAAGTCGATGTCAGATTTTAACAAAATATAATTTTGTTACTGCAAGACGACAGGTTTACTATTTTCTTGCCATTGTTTAAAAAAACATTACGATAAAGCATGTACAATTAACTCAATCAACAGCCAGAAAATCAAATTAAAACATCAGTCAAGTCACAATATCTGGAGAATGCAAATGCAGCATTTCATATCGAGGTGAAATATCTTTTTTCTAGGTGTTTGTTTGGGGAATGGAATTCAGCAGACTATTCGCTGACGAATCCACCAGACTGCATCAACTGGAGATGACGATTTCCAGTACTTGCCACCTTTTCCCATGCACGAGGTCTTAATGTCCTCCTCATGGGTTAACACAACAGGACTACCTGTTAGTTAACAACAACACGATCACCGATTTTTACGACGACATTTTCATTGTTTTGAGAGGACAGACTACCATTACTCGTGTTTTCACTCAGTTCATTTGCATCGGCCTGTCTGTCACTTGGTTTGCAAAGTTCTTCAACTAAAATTTCAGCTCAGCAGGTGTATTAAAGTAACACCACTAATTTACAGCTTTAAAGCTGTAGTAAAATAAAGTAAAATAAAATGAAATATGATATAAAGGGTGTTAACTAACGTGTAGAAAACCTCTGAGGAATGGACAGACGACTTAAAAAGAAGCAAAACAGTCCAGATATACTCTATTTTGGTCATTTTTTATTTTCTTAGATACAGACATTTTTTGTTGTTGCGAGCTTGCTTCGTTTCTGCCTTTTTATTATTAAATTTCCAGCTTGGTTCTACGGATATTTTTCTTTTCTTCTTGCCTTCTGATGACTACATTAAATGCACAAATATCTACCATTATTCATAACACAAGTTTCTAAATCCTGCATCATGGAATGTCTTACTCACTCCTATATTATAGATCTTTGCTGTATCTGATGAAATACTTCTTGAATACGATGGTGAAGAATTCAACGTTCGCAGTAGGTCTTAAATATACCCTGTCTTTAAAATACCCCCAAAATAAAAAGCCAGTGTACCGAGACAGAGAGATCAATCAGGCCAAGATGTTGCTGCCCCAGAACCTATCCATTAATTAGTAAAACGCTAATTCAGAATTGTTCTAGCTTGCAGAGCAGAATGAGGTCATGCCCTCTCGTGTATGAACTACATATCCCGACGTAAGTGTAGTCCAACGTCTTTCAGTAAAGCATTTAAATATTCCATCACTCTAAGATGTTCCAGTCAATGTTCCATGGAAAATGAAAGGTCCTCTTAATCTGTCTCCAAATAGGCCAGCCCATATATTAACCAGTTGTTGATGGCATGTTTCAGAAACTACGTAAGGATTAAGAGAAACCAACGACAACTGCCACATTCAGGCTTTGAAATAAATCCAAAGACGACAAGATGAAAATTTGTGCTGAACTTGGACTCGAACCCGAATTTCCTTTCTTTCCAAATAGCATTGGCGATCCAACAAAATTCCATGCAAATACACGAGTTTCCTCAATACATCACACTTCAAATGACAGATATGCGAAATACTATGACCAGAGTTGAAAAAACTATACCTTTAAAGAAATGAGCGAGGCTCAATCCAGCGATTCAGCCACTAATGACGTTGAATACTAACCACTTCCTGCTCCCTCCCCCCCTTTTAATCGCAAGACGCGTGTGAACCATTATTTTTTAGGCTAATGCATTAGCAACTTTTTCATAATTATCGAATGTAAAAAAACGCAGCCATTTATCGAACGAAGACTAGCGGTTTCGTAGTCTAACACCTCGATCACTTAAAAAAGAAAAAAAATGTCCAAAGAAATGAAATAAACTGGGAAACAACATGAATGAAAAGGAGCCATAACCACAAAACCACAAGGACCATTTAACTCAACCGATACCTTGACAACGAAATACAAGGCTCAACACATCGGCGAGTAAGTCGTGATACCGGGGCAGGCGCAAACACTTCCAATATTCAATGGTCATATATTGGCGGGAGGCGAGTGGGTCCGTATCGTCCCCTCCGTCTACTATGTAATGAACATAGGGGCTCAACAACCATGGAATTGTGTTTGACTTTGCCGTTGGAAAGTACGAGGATTCTGGACGCAACATGATATCAGCCGTAAACGCAGTCTCAACTGATAGAATTAGAAATACTAAGTGTCTTCTGACAGCTATGTAGCGTGTCTACGGAGCAGCAACGAAGATGCATTGATCCATGATAGTAAGTCCAATAGTAAACAGGCGCTCATTGGTGGATAACAGGTTGTAGACCACTTGATGCCTTGAAGACGCTACTGCCGTTGGTAGAACAGGCTCTATGCAGTCAGTTCCTCCCCAGCGGCCGCCCGCTGTGGCCGAGCGGTTCAGTCTGGAACCGTGCGACTGCTACGGTTGCAGGTTCGAATCCTGCCTCGAGCATGGATGTGTGTGATGTCCTTAGGTTAGTTAGGTTTTAGTATTTCTAGGTTCTAGGGGACTGATGACCTCAGATGTCAAGTCCCATAGTGCTCAGGGCCATTTTTCAACCTCCCCAGCGTATTAACAAAAATGTGGTAGTTAGATGCGCCCTCTTTAGAATATCAATCCCCAAATAACTGACAGCAATATAATTCAGGGACATGTTTTAACTGAAAATTTAATGGGCCGACTCGTCAGGTGGATCAAGACTGCCGGGCTACAGACAATAAAACAATAGAGACGTGAATGCGTGGATTGCGTGAGAGATAGTCAACATGGTGCGCCGAACAAATGACACAGACAATTTCTTTTGTATAACGGGAAGTCCCAAGCCCCCGAGGGAACGCGCACGTGCAGCCATTGGAAAACGTAATGCCTCCATAAAAAACGTCTGGATGGGTGTTTCAGTTTCCGAGCCATCGTCGAGGGAAGGGGAAAGACCTGAGCGTTGTTGAGTGCTTTGCACAAGACGTAGATATCCAGAAGCAGAACTTTCTGAAGTAGGTTAAGAGAACGCCGTTCATCTCCCGGGACTGCAACTTGTGTCTTCCCAGTAACCGACTTCCAATTAAGTGTAGTCATCTTAATTGGAGAACTAACAATTATGACTCCTAATGAAATGACAGAATTATCAAACCTCGTAAATTCATCAACCGATATTTGCCTTCGTTGATGCGGGCACAAGATAGAAGACAAAAGGCATCCAAGGTAACCTTGAGCAACGGAACCTCGGTGGGAGAACGGAGTAGCACCACCACAGCATCCGCGTATGCGTGCGTCGAGGTCGTCTCGCCCAATGATGTCCACCCTTGGAAATGAGAGACGAAACAAAAAGCCACACTGAAAACGGATTTCCCTGAGGAAAACCCCTACAGATGTTAGTCGCGGGTGTCAGCTGACCATTGGTACCGGTTAGATACCCATAAACAGATTAGAGAAAACCCTTCGCGCATCAGTAGTGAACCCAACAGATCCCAGTACCTGCAACAAGAAGACGGGGATGAACAATCGAACGTCTTTTCAAATTGCAAAAACTCCAGAGCACTAGGAACAGAAGTAACAGCGGCCACCGATGCAACATCACAACATTCAGCTACCAGGGTCAGAACAGTCCGATCAAGCAACTTTGATGCTCAGTAACCAAGGCAACAGGCTATTTTCAGTCCTCGCCAAAGTCATACAACCAAAATTTAATAAGTTAATCAGGCAAAATTTACCAGTTGCTGCCTAACCAGATCTTTTAGGAACGAACACAGTTTTGCCGACCTTAAAAGAGCAGGGCAACAAACCTTCTTTCAACAGTTTGTTCAAAAGAAACGTAAAAGTAGTACCCACCAAAGGCCGAAAACACACGTATTACTCTTTTGGTAGACTATCTCCGACGACTCACGAGAAGGCCATACAAGTCGTCTCATTGAAAAACTTCTAAAAATGCAGCATTATGTGCAGGTGCAAGTCTACTCTCCAGAGTCCGAACAAGCAAGTCGGATGACGTATCGGCACCTCATGCAGCCCAACATAGAATTGATGGAAGGCATGCTATATGTCCTATGCCATCACAACATGACTTCCTCGGTCTGCCTTCCTCGTTATTGAGATACGTGATACAAGCACGTCGACGACGAGTATGGTGTCGAACCAGACCATACAGAGATGTTAGTTCATTCACCACCAAGGAACGAGGTTTGGGTCGAATCCTTAACCCTTCCATTTGACGCTGCTTCAACTGTAACAACTGCATCTTTATACGCCTGACGTCCAGAATTCCTACGGGAGACTGATGAATACTATCATAAAGTAGTAAAATTCTTGCATCCTCCGAAATCCCCGTGCTGTATCTGCACAGAATCGTATCAACGTTTTTCGGAGCCTCGGTTTTACCAGTTCAATCCACCATTCCAACGTGGAGGCGTATCGCACAGATGAACGGAGACTACGGTCCCACATTTCCCGGGTCACCTCATCTAGTGAGCGCTTCTCCAACAGCATCATATTCATCATCCAAGGTGATAGCAGTAATTTCACGAACTATCATGCGTGTTTTAAAGTAATAGCCACTACACAGCGGTTAATGAAGCTGGAGGCGATGTTATCGACAGCCGAAATTCTATCACACACCCAATAGATAAATAAACTCTGTCAAGCCCACTGTTAGAAAGCAGCGGTATAATGGGTATATTTGACAAGAATCGGATATTTACAGACCCAAACGTCTTGTAGTCTCAAGAAACGAACTAAATATTGCAATTCCGACCATAAATTAAAATTGGGCGACTGATCCAAAGGACGTAACACACAGTTAAAATCACCAACTATCAAAATTCTCTGTGAACTTTTTCGTAACAAATACACTACCTCTTCCTTATGAAATTGGGAATCGTCCAGAGTGCGTCCGGAACTGGACGATGCATAAAGGAGAATCAACGGGAGGTGAATAAAATACCTCCTACTTCTCTACCATTATCAAGAACTTCACCTCCTTCAATGGGAATGCCCTTCGTAAAATACAAGACAGTACCCGTGGAATATTCGGGACCCACATTAGACGCAATGCCAAAGCAAAAAAAGTAGAAAAGCGAGTGAACTGAACTTCTTGCAAGGACATGACATCCGCACAGGAATCACAAATAAATTGATTCAACGAGGCGATCTGTAGTTCCGATACCACTTGATTAACATTCAAAGAAATAAATTTATAAGCAATACTTTAACAAGGAAGAAAGATTGGGTTTAACATCCTGCCGACATCGAGGTCATTAGAGGCGGAGCGCAAGCTCGGATTGTGTCGAAGATGGGGCAGGAAAGCGGCCGTGCCTGTCAAAGGAACCATCCCGGCATTCGCCTCGTGTGATTTAGGAAAATCACGGGAAACATAAATCCAGATGGCCGGACGCGTATTTGAACCATCTTCCTCCCGACTGCGAGTACAGTGTGGTAACCACTGCGCCACCTCGCTCCCTGCATATTTTAATAAGAAAATCCGAATTCAACAGAATGGGGGGCAGATTATATTCCGAAAGAACGAAAACTATCGGTTCGAATGAATATATATTTTTGACTGCGTTTTGGAAACTCGGAGAGGAAACGGATTACCAGACAGCCACTACAGTAATGATGCACAGGCGCAGCCGTACCGAAGGACAGGAAGTAAGGCATATACTGAACGAAATTGGAGGGGCTCTAAATGTTCCCACGACATCCTGAGTATCACACATGAATTCCCTTCCTATCATATTTGCTATAGAATCCCTTTAGAAAGGCAACTATTGAGTCGGTTGTAGCTGGACTGTGAACTGAATGCGGACCACTGAAAACGCAACTACCTTCAAAGAAACAGGAGAGCGAAGCTGACATAGACATACCTCAAGGTTGTGCGAAAGCGCTGTTCCTGTTCTAAACATAAATTGCAATAAACTGGTAAAAATGGTTTGCACCATCCTGTTTAACTTTTTTCTCCGGAGACCTATATCTCAACACTCTTACGATCGTAGTAACCCGCCATGTACAGCAAGTTGTGTAGTGGAGGTGAAAATAAACCTGCATTTTCAGTACAGTTCAGTAGAGTGCGCAATGTTTCTAGTCATGAACGGGAAACTGGGGCCTTTGCACGCTGGAGAGTCTGTTAACGTATATCGAACGGTCATCTCACTTTATGGTTTAGCGTTGCACTCCAGCTTTTAGCTAAAATAATGAGAAGCATTGAGAAAGTCTCATCGAAGCATTGCATTAGCAGACGTAGGTTGGTTGCCACGAGTGTGGTGGCATTTGGGTCAGAATAAAACATACGTAAGGGGATTGTAAGACGAGGCTAGCGACTCTCAGGGGAAAACTGCACTGCACAATGACAATGCGCATTGCAGGTCGGGCGATGTCACCACACTATGGTAAGTCTCTTCTTATAGGAGCCTTGATTAGTGGCCAAGCTCGCCTTGGAGCGATAAGAATGTGTGTGACTGTTGAGGCAGAGTCAATCTTATCTCTGGGGCCCAGCAGTACCACAACGACACCTGGGCACTATCAGACAGATAGACCACTGGGAATTGCCAGCTGCAGCCATGGGTTCGAGACTAGGCTGTGCCAGCCGCCATTCACACTAACTTCCTCACGGGAGGCGGCGCCACTGCGCCGCCGACGTACCGTCCATACCTTCTGCCGGCAGCACTGAGTTGTTAGTGGACTTGGTGCCTCAGCGGCAGCTTTCGTCCGACTCCTGTCAGAGGCAGAGAGTGGAATCCCACCCACAGCTGTCTCCACTCGCCCCCGCCGAAGACATAGGCAGAGCCGAGAGGTTGCCAGGAATCCACGCCGCTGACGACACGGCCTTGACTTTCGAGAGGCCGAAGGGCTGTCACGGGCTTTCCGTCAACATCGCATGGTGCCTGCTCAGCAGACAAGCCGGAAGTCGCCACACACGCGTCGGAGACATTTAGGGACAACAGTGAGCACGTTTGCCTCATTGAGCCGCGATATGTCACGTGTTGGAATTGAATAAAGGCATTCATTGCTGCCAGCCAACGGCGTTGCACCAGTGATCACACTGGTCCAAGTCAGATCACCGACGTTATGCGCTGTCGGGCTTGGCAAGTAGGGGCTCTGGTCAAGAAAACTTACAACGGACAGGAAAGTGGTGTGATGACCATATCCCTCCATGTCCATATCTAGTGATGTCTGTGGACTGAGGACGACACGGCGGTTGGTCGATACCACTGGGTCTTAAAGGCCTGTTCGGGATGAAGTTTAGTTTAGTTTATTACTGTCAGCAGTGTTTCCAGGTCTAGCAACCTGTCACCACCATCCAGTCAATCCTCTGAGTGCAACTGCTCTCTTCAGAGGGTGTCCGAGTGGTCTTCATCTCCAGGCTATCTTCAGTGACAAGAACGGTTGACGGCACAATAAGCTTCCCGTCAAATATGGGTGCAACACAACGACGTCACTGGAACTATTAGGGTTTAGTCTGATGAGCTCGATTCATTTGGTAGAATTTTATAAACACGTTCTAATGCGACATCAGCAAATTTTTCCTATGTAGGTTCCTGTATAGCACAATCACATTTTAACCGAAACATGATCTACAGCCGTTTCTACTCTTGTTTGCATACAAGTGTACCCCTGCAGATGGGGCTCTAACGCCGCAAATCTAATTGGATTAGTAATAAATATTTATCATTCTGCTCAATTGGTCTTATTTATCACGGTTCAGTTGGCGAGATACTACTGGAAAAATACACTGAAGAGCCAAAGAAACTGGTACACCTGCCTAATATCACGTAGCCCCCCCCTCCCCAAAAGCACGCAGAAGTGCCGCAACACGACGTGGAATGTGCTCAACTAATGTCTGTAGTAGTGCTGGAGGGAATTGACACCATGAATCCTCCAGACCTGTCGATAAATCCGGAAGAGTACAAGGGAGTGGAGGGAACAGCACGTTGCAAGGCATCCCAGACATGCTCAATAATGTTCATGTCTGGGGAGTTTGGTAGCAATTCTGGACGTGCGGCGTGTCGCGTTGTTCTGTTGGAATTGTCCAAGGCCGTCTGAATGCACAACGGACATGAATGGATGAAAGTGATCGAACAGGATGCTTCCGTGCGTGTCACCTGTCAGAGTAATATCTAGACGTATCAGGGGCCCCATATGACTCCAACTGCGCACGCCCCACACCATTACGAAGCCTCCATCACCTTGAACACAACAGCTGACAGTCACGGTCCATGGATTCTTGAGGCTGTCTCCATTCCCGTACACGTCCATCCGTTCGATACAATTTGAAACGAGACTCGTCCGACCAGACAACACGTTTCCAGTCTCCAACAGTACAGTGACGCTGTTGATGTGTCTAGGCGAGGCATAAATCTTTGTGGCCCTTCAGCTCCAAAAGCCCATACTGATGATCTTTCATTGAATGGTTCGCACGCTGACTCTTGTTGATGACGCGGCACTGAAATCTGCAGCAATTTGCAAAAAGATTGCACTTCTGTCACGTTGTACGCTTCTCTTCAGTTGTCGTTGGTCCCATTCTTGCAGGATCTTTTTCCGGCCGCAGCGATGTCGGAGACTTGATGTTTTACCGGATTCCTGATGTTCACGGTACATCCGTGAAATAGTCACGCTGCAAAATCCCCACTTCATGGCTACCTCGGAGATGCTGTGTCACATCGCTCGTGCGAACATCACGTTCAAACTCAAATCTTGGTAATCTGCCGTTGTAGCTGCAGTAACGGACCTAACAACTGAAACAGACACTTGTTGCCTTACGAGGGTCACTCCAAAAGAAATGCACACTATTTTTGTAAAAATACAGTCTTCATTCTGCGTGCGTGAAACTTTTACAGTGTGTAGATACATCCTTTCGGCTTGTTTTCAAACTTAGTTCAACCTGTTCCCGTGAGTGGAGCCGTCACAGCATGTCTTCAAGATGGCTGCTACACTTGATGTTCTTCAGAAGCAACGTGCTGTCGTAGAGTTCCTGTGCTGTGAAAATGGGACAGGGGGGAAACATCCACAACAGGTTGACAAAGGTGTGTGGAGATGCTGCTGTCGATCGCAGTACAGTTAGTCGGTGGGCAAGCAGGTTACGTGATGAAAGCGGGCACGGCAATATTGAGGATTGTCCTCGCAGCGGCAGGCCTCGTACTGCACACACTCCAGACAAAGTGCAGAAAGTTAACGAATTGGTGACAGCTGACAGACGCATCACAGTGAACGAATTGTCACGCTACGATGGGATAGGGGAAGGAAGTGTTTGCAGAATACTGAAAGTGTTGGCGTTAAAAAAGGCTTGTGCCAGGTGAGTTCCCAGGATGTTGACAGTGGTTCACAAAGAAACAAGAAAAACGGTATGCAGCTAACTTTGGAACAGTACGAGAATGGTGGAGATGAATTTCTTGGAAGAATTGTGGCAGGTGATGAAACACGTCTCCATCATTTTTCACCAGAGACAAAGAGGCAATCAATGGAGTGTCATCATGCAAATTCACCAAAGAAATCATGCAAATTCACACAAGAAAAAAAATTCAAAACCACACTTTCTGCTGGAAAAGTAATGGCTCCGGTGTTTTTCGATTCCGAAGGACTTTTGCTTGTGGACATCATGCCAAGTGGAACCACCATGAATTCTTATGCATATGTGACGACACTGAAGAAACTTCAAGCTCGACTGAGTCGTGTTCGACCACATCGGCAAAAGCTGGATGTTTTGCTGTTGCACGACAATGCACTGCCATATGTCAGTCAAAAAACCATGGAAGCGATCACAAAACTCGGATGGACAACACTGAAGCACCCACCTTACAGTCCTGACCTGACTCCATGTGACTATCATCTGTTTGGGAAACTGAAAGACTCTCTTCGTGGGACAAGGTTTGAAGATGATGACTCCCTTGTGCACGCTGCCAAACAGTGGCTTCAACAGGTTGGTCCAGAATTTTACCGTGCGGGTATACAGGCGCTGGTTGCAAGATGGCGTAAGGCAGTTGAGAGGGATGGAAATTATGTGGAGAAATGAAAATATTGTTCCAAAGGATGTATCTACACACTGTAAAACTTTCAAACATGTAGAATAAATGATGGATTTTAAGAAAAATAGTGTGCATTTCTTTTGGAGTGACCCTCGTATATAGGCGTTGCCGACCGCAGCGCCGTATTCTGCCTGTATACATATCTCTGTACCTGAATACGTATGTCCATACCAGTTTCCTTGGTGCTTCAGTGTAGTATCAATCGGACTTCGCCTACGTTGCGTCCTACCACAGGTCCTGTCAGCGGGTAGGAGGGAGATGTGGCCTGTGTGGTCATTCACGATGTCGACAGTACTTTTATCGTAGGCTTAGATCTAATGAGCAACCTTTTCGGAAATACAGGGAGAAAGTCTCCTAGGATGCTTAGCACAGTAATTCTGGAATCCAGAGGAGAAGTTGTGATTCGTAGGACGTGAATAAGGGTGTAAACACTGAAGGTTCAATTAAAAAAAACTATTTTTCCTGCAGTTGAATCTTATTCAGAGAGATGTCTGTATATCTTTGATAATGACTGGGTACACTTTACCACTCGATGTGTTAGTTGTTTCCAGCAGCTCCAAGTTCCTGAGTTCCACATTCAGCTGTCAGAGACAAGCAGTCTCTTTGCAACACGTTCCGACAATAACCACACAAATACCTTAACAACTGGAGACAAGTGCGAGGCAGCACTTGTTCCTCTTCATATTCTAACAGACAGAAAATTGTAACTGTTACTCATTGTGTCCATATGCAGTCAGATACGTTATTAGCAATTGGAGCCAAGTGCGAGACTGTGCTTTTTCTTCTTCTAACAGAAATAAAAATAGTAAATACTACTCGTTGCTGCTAGAGACCAATTCTAAGGTGCTCTTTCTTCCATAAGAGGCAGATAATAACTGTTACCGGGGACTTAATGGAAACACAATTGTCCTCACGGACTATGGGCAGTCTTCTCGATGACTTACTGCAGCAGCGTCAAAGTGTTGTTCTGTAGCAACTTAAATGCTCTGCAGTGGTCCTGCTCCAGGCGACTCGTCTACGTGTACTGCTTCTAACTGCTTCAGCTTCGACTAAACTAAAAATCCTCCCGAACAAGCCATGAAGGCCCAACGGTACCGACCGGCCGCCGTGTCATCGTCAACCTACAGGCGTCTCTGGATGCGGATATGCAGGGGCATGTGGTCAGCACACTGCTCTCCCTGCCGTATGTCAGTTTCTGAGACCGGAGCAGCTACTTCTCAATCAAGTAGCTCCTCAGTTTGCCTCACAAGCGCTGAGTGCACCCCGCTTGCCAACAGCGCTCGGCAGACCTGATGGTCACCCATCCTAGTGTTAGCCCAGCTCGACAGCTCTTAATTTCGGTGATCTGACGGGAACCGGTGTTACCTCTGCTGCAAGGCCGTTGACCTTCAGCTTTGACTGCTTGCTGGTAATGACTAACTTGGCTATCTGCCCATGCCACTTATATACTGATGTTTATGGGCTCTTTGCCGAGTTTCTCTATACTGTCGCTTTCCCTTTACTCTCTTCTATGTTGTGGAAACGTCCAGTCTTTGTCAGAACGATTCTCAAACACATGCAGCCCTACTAAAACCTCCTCATTTACGTCGGCCAACAGGCCACTGTTACTGCTGTTGCATACAAATGTGCAGCGGCCGTGGCTGTGTGAACGCACCACTTTCGCCTCTTTGTGTTGACCTGTCATGGCCCACTCTACATTCTGCCGGCCCCGCATCTTTATGCATCGTGTCTTACAAACATGACATCCGTGCATTGTTTTGACAATTCTGTTAAGTAAAGTTTCTTTCTCTTGCTACCAGCCATGATACTAGCTTCCTTCCCTAGTTTCAGATAGGTAATCTCTAACCTTAAGAGAAATTTTTGTCATCATGACTGTGGCAATGTTCGAGTTTGCGTCGTACTACAGATGTTTCTGCCCAAACTTGCTGCATGAATTTAATTAGGACTGGTCAGACGATTGCAGGTAAGATTCAGTTGGAGTGAATTTCAAAGCAATATAGCTCTATTGTTCAAAGCACGAGAGAAATTTTAGGCAGCGTTTCCATTATGGGAGGCACTACTCCACAATTCTGGATTGTCAGTAGTGGAAATTTCCCTTGTGTATCGGGGCTAAGATGTAACGTGAAAATTACTGAGATGATAAAAGCAGTTGGCTTACTGCAGCCCGCAGCATTTTAGAACAGAATGGCAAGTTGGGAGAAGACATACACAGTCCAGTCACAGTACTGTGGCCACTGATTATGTTCGACGTTAACGTGCAATTCCGCTAGCAGACCACACGTGGCAGCATTAGCAGTGAAGCGTGTAGAGAGGGGGGAGGGGGGGGATGCAGAAAACTGTCGTGTTGAAGAAACGGAGTGCTTTGTCTCATCTCCAAAACTGCATCATCTCTGGCTTTCGGGTCAAAAGTGGAAGCATTTGCGACACGGTTAAATTTGTAAAGTGTTCGCATGCCGTCGTGATGGAAGTACACAGCGAATGGCAAAAGGAAGTTATCCAAAACCGGCGCCTAGGTAACTGTGGTGCACTACAGGGCATAAATGACTGGTGAATGACGGCTACGGAAATTTGTACAGGCAAATAAAAGTGCAACATGTTGAGCAATTGATCACCCAGATGAAACAAGAGGCTTGAAACATTGTCTCCTCAACGTCCGTTCAGCGAATGTTGCTTCCTGTGTGCCAGCACAGTAGGAGCATGGTTCATTCAGCCATGCTAAGTGCCGTTCATTGGTAGCGAAAGCTGGACTCTGGACGTCACTACCGCAAATGGACTCCACAGTTGGCCTTTTCAGATGAGTCACGTACTATGCTTCATCTGACAAACGGACGTTGGCATGTAGAGCGTGAAACATCTGAAAGCAGCACCCTGCAACAAGGAGATAGCGTTGTGGTCTGAGGAATGTTTTCGTGGGACTCTGGAAGGGGAATGGATCAACACAAGCATCCGTCTGCCCTTGAGGACCATTACCATCCCTACATGAAGTTTGTTTTCTTCGGCACGATGGCGTCTACCAGCAGGATAATGCAACGTGACACAGAGCTCGCAGTATATCCGTGGTTTGCAGAGCTCCAGGATGAGTTCAGCGTACTCCCATGGCCACCAAACTCACGGATTTAAACCCAGTCGAGAACCTGTGGGCCGCGCGGGATTAGCCGAACGGGCTAAGGCGCTGCAGACATGGACTGTGCGGCTGGTCCCGGCGGAGGTTCGAGTCCTTCCTCGGGCATGGGTGTGTGTGTGTTTGTCATTAGGATAATTTCGGTTAAGTAGTGTGTAAGCTTAGGGACTGATGACCTTAGCAATTAAGTCCCATAAGATTTCGCACACATTTTTTTTTTTTAAACCTGTGGGACCACCTCGATCAGGCTGTTCCTTCCGTGGATCCTCAACGGAGAAAGCCAGCGCAGCTGGCCACCGCGCTGAAGTCGGCGTGACTCCTCAGCCATGTCGGCACCTTCCACAACCTCAGGGACTCTTTTCGTGCCGCAAAATTTTGTTATTCTGGCCTTCGACAAGTGGTCACATTAATGTTACTGGACAGTGTATTGTGATTGCATAGAAAGCAAAGAAAAATGATTCGAATTCCGAATGCCTTCTGTGGAAAGCTATAGAGAGAGAGAGCTTGGGAGTTGTTAACTATCCGTGAGAGCTGTAGAGATTCGTTTCAAGGGACGACATAGGCTGTAGCGGTTACTAGTTTAGCGACACAATGTAGGTGACTGGCAAATCGTAGTGTCGATGCCAGGAGTGCAAGTCCTCAACCCTTTCGGCCGCCGGTACAATATTCATGAGACGCGACGGAAGTAACTTCAAGGCTGGACTCTGCAAACCTGACTAGACGTCATGGAGGTCAGAGCATGGTGGCAGATTGCAGCGTCAATCTTCACATTACCACAGAACTAATGACCCGAATAGTAACAATTGAGGAACGAATATTTATAGTGGGGAGGGACAATTTTCGAGCGTTGAGGTTGTCTCTCTGCCCATAAGGCGCGAATACGAGGGCTTCTACAAAAAATCTCCATCCGCGACCGCGTAGAACACGAGCAACATCAGCACGGGAACAGCTTCTGCTCGTATTGTGATCTTTAATAAATGTGATTTACGGTACTCAGATAATTTTTCGGACCAAACTGCCTGATGGTCATTCCACAATATATTGGTAGTGTCAAAATTTTGCGCTTAATAAATATATCAGGAGGAATTTGAATGTCTAGTTTATGGACTTGCGAACTGTATGCATGAAATCGACCCATGACTGCGATCATTCGGTTCCTAATTCGATAAACTGTTTCAATCTGACATCGGAATTTAGGTTAATTAATTAATAGCACGCTCTTTCTTTCTGTAGGCTGGAGTAATAGTCAACTTAGCTTCGCCAAAGTAAAAATTAATTGCTATGCAATAGCCTGGGACGTACAGACCATTTAACTGTTATCGAGAAACACAAAACATTGTAGATCGTCCTCGTAGCGGTTGCCGGCTAACGACCGCTACTTACTAACTGTGCGCTTTTAGATACACTGAGGAGATTTCTGCACTGTCGTTTTAGAGACAGCTGGGAGGAATATTTCGACTCACACAGGACGCAACAATCTCCACACAGACATACTTATCACGGCCGCCGACCGTTGTGGCCTAGCGGTTCTAGGCACTTCAGTCCGGAACCGTGCTGCTGCTACGGTCGCAGGTTCGAATCCTGCCTCGGATATCGATGTGTCTGATGTCCTTAGGTTAGTTAGGTTTAAGTAGTTCTAAGTCTAGGGGACTGATGACCTCAGATGTTAAGTCCCATAGTGCTCAGAGCCATTTGAACCATATTCACGGCCGTGGTACGATATGTAGCAATTCCGCCAAGGACCGTATATGCACTACATGACCAAAAGTATCTGCAGACCTATTAATGGACATTAGTATTGAGATGTCAACCCTTCGGCTTGAAAGCTGCTGGGAGCAATTTCAATGATGTGTCTCAATGTCCATGGAAGAGGGGCAGCCCGTTCTTCCTCAAGAGCCGACAACAGAAGTTAGTGATGTTGGACCCTGTGGTCTGCAGCGAAGTCACCTTCTAACTCATACCAAAGTTTCAAGACGGAACTACCATACCATTTCCGAGATGTTATTGTCCACGAATCATTCTCTCACATATGCTGCTTAT
Organism: Schistocerca americana; assembly: GCF_021461395.2. Classification (NCBI taxonomy): domain Eukaryota; kingdom Metazoa; phylum Arthropoda; class Insecta; order Orthoptera; family Acrididae; genus Schistocerca; species Schistocerca americana. The sequence continues at coordinate 303,070,493 of NC_060124.1, read as the reverse complement.
AGTGCCCATACAAAAACTCATCGTCTCCGAACAGTTTCTCCACTGCTCGAAGTAAACAATGGTGCAAAATGTTCTCGTATTCTTCCGCATTTAGCGTTGTCTTAAGCGCAATAACGGGACCACTCACTAACAACAAAAGCAACTTCCACAGCATAACACAACCTTCTCCGTACTTCACTGTTGGCACTACACATGACAGCAGGTAAATTACCTTGGATTGCCATAGGATGTAACACGATTCATCATTTGAGATAATTCGTTTCCAGTGATCCATTTTCCAGTGGCGTAGTTCTTTCACCACTTCAAGCGTTGCTGAACACTGCCTACGGAAATGTATGGCTTATGAGGAGCTGCTCCACCATTTTTAACACCCTTCGCAGAGTCACTGTGCTAGATGGATTCCTGATACCGTTTTGAATCCTTCCGCTGATTTCATGCGAGATTTTGACGACCCTCCCCTCCAGACGCCTCCTCCTCCCCTTCCTCCCCGCTATGGTCGACGGTCCCTCCCGTCTGTCAAACAGTGAGGATTTTCTTGCTTGGTTGTTACTTAGTGTACGTAGTATTTCTCCTTCACAACCACATCACCAGCACGTGAACGTGGGCAGTTTTAGGACTGAAATGCCTCTGATGAAATTTTAACACAGGTGACATAGAGTTACTCCACGTTCGAAGTCAATGACCTGCTGTAACCGATCCATTCTGCTGTTGCTGCTTCACTACTGACAACAAAACACTCCCCACCTCCTTTTATAATGTTGGTTCCGCCTCTCTAGACGTCTAAGGGTCGATTCCGCTTACATGGGTGAATGCCGATACCTTTGGTCGGATACCGTATACTCTATTAGCAGCAGGGAACACATGCGACGGCTGTTCTTAGCCCAGCCTCTGTTAGACTCCTATCAATTATGCCGATTACTTGTGACCAGATCGAAGCTGTAGATGTACAAATATGAAGATGAAACTTCCTGGCAGATCAAAACTGTGTGCCGGACCGAGACTCGAACTCGGAACCTTTGCCTTTCGCGGGCAAGTGCTCTACCAACTGAGCTACCCAAGCACGACTCACGCCCCGTCCCCACAGCTTTACTTCTGCCAGTTCCTCGTCTCCTACCTTCCAAACTTAATAGAAGCTCTCCTGCGAACCTTGCAGAACTAGCATTCCTGAAAGAAAGGATATTACGAAGACATGGCTTAGCCACAGCCTGGGGGATGTTTCCAGAATGAGATTTTCACTCTACAGGGGATTGTGCGCTGATATGAAACAGAGCACTTGCCCGCGAATGGCAAAGGTCCCGAGTTCGAGTCTCGGTCCGGCACACAGTTTTGATCTGCCAGGAAGTTTCATATCAGCGCACAATCCGCTGTAGAGTGAAAATTTCATTCTAAATATGAAGATGTTACAATGTGTCTGTGGCACAACATAACTATTTTCCCTTTGTGTGGTTATACTTGTTCGTGTGGAATCTAAAGGACACGTGTGGTTTCCATAATGTTTCTCTTCACTCTAACATTGGGACACGGCTGTTCGAAAAATGGCTCTGAGCACTATGGGGCTTAACATGTGTGGTCATCAGTCCCTTAGAACTTAGAACTACTTAAACCTAACTAACCTAAGGGCATCACACACATCCATGTCCGAGGCAGGATTCGAACCTGCGACCGTAGCGGTCCCGCGGTTCCAGACTGTAGCGCCTAGAACTTCTCGGCCACCAGCTGCCGGCGACACGGCTGTATCCAGGCGCATGACATGATTGTATTTTATCCTAACCGACCGACTGGCCACATGGAGACTCTCAGTGCGTGCCTGTCAAACTCTGTCAAGTATTGCTAACTTTGGCTAACATCAAAACACCTGACACTTCTCCACAGCATTTTCCTCTTCATAACATCGTTTATAGCTGTACGTAATTGTGCCTGCTTGGGGCCATTCCTTCCAGGTGATTTTTTTTTTTTTTTTCGTTCTGTGTACTTGGACCAAGCCGAATTTTGGCTGTACATTCAAATATTGTTACAATAAGATTTGGACTGAATAATACTCAACTATCTGTTTAATTATTCACGACTGCAAGATAGTGCCAGAAATTATTCACAGAAGAATGGAACAAAACAAGTAGAGGTCGATCTCGGGGAAAACCAGTTTGGGTAGCAAAGAAATTTATGAACATGTGACTCAGTCCTCCCATAGCGTATCCTCAACGTTTTTCAATCTGAATACTGGGGAAGCTCATATGAAGGAAACCAAGGAAAAGTTTGGAAAGGGAGCTGAAATTCAGGGAGTTTCAGTTTTAGTGATGACACTGAAAATGTGTCAAAGACGGCAAATAACTTGGAAAAGCAGCTGAACAGAATAGATAGCGCTTTCAAAACAGGCTATAATATGAACACAACCAAATGTAAAACGAGAGTACTGGAATGTAGTCGATTTAAATTAGGTAATGCTGAGGGAGCCTAGACTAGTAAGATTAGCACAAGGTTATTATAAATGACTGAAGCGGTTTTATATATTTACTGTAGCTTCATTAATTCAAATATTGTAACAAAATGCAAAACTCATAGAAAATAACTCAAGTAGTTTAATAGAGTGTCAACAGCGAGCAATTAGGCAAAATGGCAACAGGAGCAGTGAAAGTGCATGTTGTGCTTAAAATTCATTCTCATCAGTCTGCCGTAACAGTGCGGCTACACTGCAGGACGAAATTTATCAAAGGTCTGCCAACTGGCAACTCCAGTCAGCAATTGCAAACGCCGTTTAGGGCTTCCCATGCTGCCTCTGGACGGGGAAGCCAACGGGCGAGGAAGAGCGATTGAGCACGTGGGGGTGAGTTTCGTACATAGCCCACAGAAATCGATGAGCAGAGCAAGCAGAGAGCTGAACACATCACAACCGACCGTTCGAAACGTCTTTACGAACCGACTGTAGCTGAAGCCTTACCTCTTGCTACAAGCCTCGACTGTCGACGACAGACGCTTTGAATTTTCCGCACGGCTGCAAAAGCTTATGGAAGAGGATGGGTTTTGTGAGGAAGTCATCTTCAGTGAGGAAGCGACGTTTTCTGTGAATCTCAATGATACCGTACGTATCTGGGAACGGAGAATTCCCAATATATCATGCATCATATTCGACATTCATCAAAAGGTAATGTGTTATGTGCGGTCTCACGGTTTAAGGTTTATGGTCCCTTTTCCTTCTAAGACCAGTACATTACGTGTGTATCTCGACATGAAGGGAAACTGGCTCATACAGTACTACAGCAGGAGACGGACAGTGTGGAATTCGTCTACCAACAGGATGGTGCTTCACCCCTCTTCAATTATAATGTTCATGAATGCTTAAACAGAAAACTGACAGACAGATGGATCGGTCTTGATGGGGTTAATGATCAGCAATTCGTGTCATGCTCTCTACGCTCTCCCAACCGAACCACTTTGCAAATTTTTTTTTGTATGGTGTTTTGTGAAAGATTCAGTGTTTACGCTTCCTCTACCAGCGAACCTACCAAAGCTGCGACTTCGCATCGACAGTGCTTTTGAGCATACTGACAGGGACATGCTGCACCGAACATTGGAGGAACTAGGATTATCGACTTAATATCTGTAGAATCAGCAGGCGGCACATTAGAGCACTTGTATTGTGTGTGTGCAAAACCCTGTGACAATATTTTAAATAACATCAAATGGTTCAAATGGCTCTGAGCACTATGGGACTTAACATCTAAGGTCAAAAGTCCCCTAGAACTTTGAACTACTTAAACCTAACTAACCTAAGGACATCACACTCATCCATCCCCGAGGCAGGATTCGAATCTGCGACCGTAGCGGTCACGCGGTTCCAGACTGAAGCGCCTTGAACCGCTCGGCCACACCGGCCGGCTAAATAATATCGCCACACCATATCTATTAAATACCTTCAATCTTTTATAATACGTTTGTATGTGAGTTTTGTTAATTGGACAGCAAAAAACTGAATATGACTGATGCACAGAGGATATAAGATTCACAAAGGCGATAGCAAGAACAGCATTTGTGAAAAATAGGAAGTCTTCATCATCAAATATAAATTTACGTGACAGGAGCTATTTTGTGAACAGTACTTGTTACATTACAATAAAACGCGGACGATAATCGATATAAAGAAATGTGATGCTACAGAATGTTGCAAGATTGGATAAGTAGATCGAGTAACTAGTGAAAGGGCTTGTGACCTTGACAGAAAGAAGGCTTCAGTTGATAGGACCCATCGTGAAGCATCAACAGTCAGTTTGTTACTGGAGTGACGTTTCTGTGTGTGCGTGTGTGTGTGTTTGTGTGTGTGTGTGTGTGTGTGTGTGTGTGTCTGTGTGTGTCTGTGCCTGTGTGATTTGTTGGGGGGGTTAAAGTTGTAGAGAGACAGACCAAGGATTGACTACAATAAGCAGCTGCACACGGGTGTAGGTTACGATAGTAATGCACAGATGAAGAGGCTTGCACAGGATGGGCTACTGTGGCGAGCGGCATCAAACCAGTCCTCGGACTCAACAACACAACAACGACGCTTCGAACTGTTGCGGTATCATTATTTAGTAATAATGTCGTACCACGGGCAGTAACAACCAAAATCTGATCGAAGAGTGCGGTTTGACCATAAGCAAACTCTGAATACTAACCCGTTTGATTCTTAGTGCATTGGGTATTCAGTAAAATATTTTTGTAAGATTATGGATATAATTCAGAATTGAATTGCGTGACAAGGTCACGGGCGTAACAATTTTCTTTATAGTTGAGATGGATAAGATGAAAAGTTATCCGATACTTCTCGCCTCGTCATATTCTATCACTTATTTCCTTATTAATTATTTAGCATGATCTGAATAGGGCCATTAGGTCCTCTCTTACATCTGAACAGGTTCTCACCAAACATTACCTTTTTACATCACAGTTACCTAACAAATTAGCAATGATAATATAATAAATAATATTAAAATAATTTGGGTGTCTATAATGACAATGTGAGGAAGTTTAAAGAAATTGAAACTGGGGGGGAGGGGGTGGGGGCCGAAAGGAAAAGAAAGGGGGGAAACTAATGTTATCAGCTCCATAAGGACTTTATCCGAAATCAGCGCCGACGTGTGAAAATTTGTGCCGGACCGGCACTTACTAGGCTGACTGCAAATTAGCTATCATGGAGAACACGGGCAGCGGCTGCGGACAGGCGGCACTGGGTAAGGCTGTGGTTCGGCCAGGGAGCGTGCCGAGGTACTCCACGCATTTGCTATGCACACTTCGACCGGGTGGCGCAGTCGTTAACGCAGCTGTGTATTGAGCAGGAGATCCTGGGTTCGAGTCCTCATCCTACACACATTATCACTGATCGCTACTGATTCTGCATAAAGTGTTCCTCCTTCCCTTTCCCTTCTGCCCCGTCAAACTTCAATTTACATAATACGTATCACAGCTGCAGGCTCCATGTGGTGTCTGTTCTTTTGGTCATGTCCGAAAGGACAGACACCACACATTCAAATAATTGATTCACGTGATGGGTAATTAACCCACTGCCTTCAGTGAGGATGTACATTTACATTAGACATCCAACGGGAATCTAAAATTAACGAGCACGAGTGAAATGGACGGGGAGTGTGGATAGGTGGCGATGGGTGGGACTGTGGGTCAGCGTGACGAGACAGTCCGCGCATTTGCGATAAAACCGTGTCAGGGTGGCGCATTTGTTAATGAGACTGCCTAGTAAGCAGGAGCTCCCAAGTCGAGTTCTAGTCCAGCACAGACTTCCACACGTTGCCGTCGATTTCGCATGAGGTCCCCGTGCAGTTGGTATAATTAGTTCCCTCCCTTTTGCTTCCTTTCGCTTGGCCTCCTTCCAACTCAGTTTACATAATACATATCAAAGCTGTGGTATCTGCATGGTGTCTGTTCTTTCAGACGTGTCCAAAAGAACAGACACCATGCTGTCATATAATATTTGAGTAAGTTGTACTGATTATGAACTAATAAAGTTAACAACGTCAGTAATTTTATTATTGCTGCTGGAACTAATAATCATAATAATAATAAAGATAGTGTCAGATATAAAAAGAATTTATAGGTATACAAATGGATCGAGATCTGGGGAAAGGAAATTAAGGAGACTGCACCACCTAAGAACACGGGGAACTGAGGAAGAACTGGTTGGAAAGAAGGAAGTAGAAGTGTAACGAAAACGTACAGGAGCAATGGTAATCATATTGTTGCTTTAGTAGATATGTCATTAACTGCCTTCTGAAGCTCGAGATGTTATTAGTTGTCTAACACAATGCGGAAGGTTATTTCAGATTAGGGTTCCTGCTACTGATATGGAATTCGAGAAAGTGACTGACCTACGGAGTGAGACAGAGAGATTTTTGCTGTGACGGGGACGGTTGTTTCCGCCAAGTTGTTCAGACAAGAGCGTTAAGGTCATCGAGAGACGTCCAGATGACAGTGGAGAAGACACAAACTGTGCAAATCTCTGTACTTGTCTTGCATGCAGCCAATGTAGCTGTGCTCATGATGTTGAAATACGATGAAAGAGTCGAACATCACAGATATAACAAACACAGGCATTCACAGACAGTTCCAAGCGCTCTGAGTTTTCCTGAGAACATCGCTGAAATCAATAATAGAAAGTATTAGTGTTTATGCAAGTTTATATTGCAGATTGCAGTTACTTGTTCAGACCAATTTAGATTTTTATCTCGTATTACTTCTAGACTGTTTTCTGAAGGAGAGAAGTTGGTATTTGTCCCATTCAGGTTTAAATATGGTAGAAATTACTGATAATTTGGGGTTATGACCCTACGATGACCAGTCAGTATCGATTGGATTTTGAATGGATTGAGCTTTAACCCTATATCCTGCGTCCATTTTGGTAGTGCACACAGGTCGCTACTGAGATTCTTGATAGCTTGCTTCAGGTTTATTGGTTTTGCACTTAGATACAACTGGAGGTCATCAACGCACATGCGATATTTGCAATAGGACAAAACTGATGACGCATGATCGACACACAATGAAAAGAGTCTAGGAACTAATACTGAGCCCTGGGGGTTGGGGGGGGGGGGGGACTAACACTACCTTCTTCCATTGTCACTTAATAGTGTTTTACAGAACGATTGCTGGCGAGACGTAAGGTATGCGCGAAACTATTGCACTGCTCTTGGCGAGAAATGTAGGCTGCTGAATTTGTCAAGAAAAAGGTCGAAGTCGACCGTATGAAAGGCTTTGCTGAAATCTAAGATGCACGTAATAGTCGCCTGTTGTACTTGCATGGAAAGTTTCAGGTCATGTTTCAGGTCATCTGCCACATTTATTGAAGCAGAAGTTACGCTGCGATTTTTACGAGAAAGTCATTGGTATTTGTCTAGTAGCTTGTGTATGGTTGAGTTGTTTGCTAGTTGGTTGTGAACCGTATATTCTTAGACCTTGAACAGTGCAGGAAGAATACAAACAGGTTAGTAATCAGAGGTTGCTGTGGCAATGCCCTTTTCATGTAGTGCTTTAACTAGCCAGTGTTTCAAAGCGTCAGGGAAAACACATGTGGTTGAGGACTGGTTGAAGATATTTCAGAATCAGAATATGCCTGATTTCAATATAGAAGTGAGCAGATCCACTACTGGATTCGTTTCATTACTTCTCGAGGACGCTCATTTCGCTGGTAATATTGCAGTTAACGGATACTACAGCTAACGCGGTAGGATACTCACAAGTGTGCAAAACTAAAGTACCGTAGCTCGGACATTCCCTGTGCAGTGCACCTACAGGGAGCGGAAAAGGAAATTGCCAGCACAGCTGGAAGCAGCGCAGTAACAGCAGCTTTCGCGGTGGCTGTGAAGGCATCGACCTTCACGGTTCTCAGCTGCTGCAAGTAATAATGCGTTGTCTGTGGGAAAGCTTCCGGCGCAGTCCGCTAGCGCTCGCGGTGGTGCCACATTTGGCTGCAGTTATCGTAAAGAAAAGGCATTTAAGGAACTTGTTTACACCGTAGTATAATATCTTTAAGGGAAATATAACTATCCGGTAAAGAATGTCTTCCTGAAAATGACAGAGAATTTGCCTGTTAAGCAGCTCTGTCCTGGCGTTCTCCTGAAGTGGTTTGTGGAAATACGGAAAGAGTACTTTTCTTTAATTTTGGTTTTGATGCTGCCCGCCACGAATTTCTCTCCTGTGCCAAAATTTTCGCCCTACTAGCAATTGCAAGCTGCGTCTTCAATTATTTGCTGGATGTGTTCCATCTCCCTCTTCAGTTTGTATCTTATGCAGCTCCCTGTAGTACCATGGAAGTTATTCCCTTGAGTCATAAGAGATTTCCGTTTGTCCTGCATCTTCAGCTCGTCAGTGTTTTGTTATACGTATTCCTTTCCTCACCGATTCTGCGGAGAACTTTCCCATTACTTACCTTATCAGTACAGTTAATTTTCAACATTCGTCGGTAGCACCACATCTCAGATGCTTCGAATCTCTTCTTTTCCGGTTTTCCCAGAATCCATGTTTCACTACGATACAATCCTATTCTCCAAACGTGGTTTCTCAGACATTTCTTTCTTAAACTAAGGCCTGTGTTTGATAGTAGCAGACTTCTCCTGGTCAGGAATGGCCTTCTCGCCATTGCTAGTCTGCTTTTTATGCTGCCTATGTAGCATAATTCCTAAACTTCGGCCAATTCCCAGTTCTGATGTTAAGTTTCACGCTGTTCTCATTCTGCTACTTCTCATTACTTTCGTCTCTTCAGTTTACTCTCAGTCCACATTCTGCACTCATTAGATTATTCATTTCATTCAACAGATAATGTAATTCTTCTTCAGTTTCACTGAGGATAGAAATGTTATCAGCGAATCCTTTCATTGATACGTTTTCACGCTGAAATTGAATCCCATTCTTTAGACTTTTTTTCTTTTCACTATTGTTTTTTCCATATGTAGACTGCACAGTAAGGGCGAAAGCCTAAATCCTTGTCTTACGCCCATTTTAATCCGAGCACTTTGTTGTTGGCCTCCCAGGCTAATTTTTCACCTTTGGTTCTTGTACATATTGTGTACTTCCCGTCTTTCCCTACCGCTATTCGCGTAGCTTAAGTCTGAGAAGGACTCCTCCCCAACAGGTGTCGAGTGGCGCATCCACAGTATTATATCGGTCTGTTGATCAAAGCGTCAATACATAACGACAGTGTGTAATGGTCAACTCCTACTACTCAATGGTCAAATTTCTTAGCAGAACAAGTTGATGTGTATACGTTATCAGTAATATCAAATAATTCGAGCATTACGTACAATCTGACTTCTGCACAACTTCGGTACAGTAATGTGATCAATGTAAACAAGTATTGTAAAATGACTTTTCTAATTGATGATGCATGACTACAGTAGCCTCAAATTATAGTATGCACCTTACAGTATTGAATATATACGTTTTGTGTCAAGTGTGTTATTTCTTTTTAAATGAAAATACATTTAAGATTTTTGACTTAATCTACATCCTTCAGGATTACTTCACTTGGGATCTGTGAAAATATTTACTGCATATTCTCATTTTCTGACGAGTTCTATATCCTGAAGGATCTCCTTAATATGGATCTGCTGGAACGGAAAGTTCATCCAATCTACTCTTCCTAACTTACTGTTCACTTACCCCAGTAAGATCCGCAAACCCCTGCCTGATCTAGGAAGACAAAAGATGTAACTAAGTCGAAACAAGTTGTTAAAAGTTGGCATAATGAGACTCTCGCTACATTCCATCCTGTTGACTTTTAATCTACACATCAGCGGTGTTTCGTGCTGTTTGTGACGAAATAACGATTTAACAAACTTATCGAAACGTTCGCTCGCTGTATTTTTTAGAGTTTTCTGCGCGTTGAAGTCGTTTAGTAAATTTCGTGCTTTAGTTTTCAGCTGACGTTTCTTATTGTTTCTAGTGAAATATTTCGGCAAAATTTTCATTCAGTGTTTTAACTTCGTTGAGTTTTCTAGTGGCCGCTTAAATTCTAGGTTTCAGCTAATAATTTTGTGAAGTTTTGTTGGTAACGGTATTAGTTGTGGTTTAGTAGTATTAATACAAGTAGTTGCTTTCTTAGTAGAGAGGGAATTACGAGATCGCATTGTTAGTTCTATAAATGGTTAACTGAACTTAGGTAACGTAGACGTATAGTTTTTGTCAGTAACTGTAAACTTTAACCATGAGTGAGAAGTGTGGGCTCCGTCGTAGGTTCGTGAGTAATGGATTACGGTGTGGGATTTGTTCAAAGTATTTTCATTGGGATGAATGCAGTGGGGAAGATAGTGGGCATTCTAGCGAGATCCTCCCCTGGGAATGCAGAATTTGTAGGAGATAAAGTTGATAGAGGAACAGGAGCGAAAGATCTGTGCCCTTCAGGTGCAGTCACAATACGCAAAGGGGGAACTAGATAGGTTGAGGAGGGTGAAGGTTGCTGGGGAATGGGAACTAGCAGTTGGCAAGAAGGCAGCTAGGATGAGGAGGTATTCAGACAGTTATACTTTGCCTTTATCCAATAGATTTGACCAACTGTCAGAGATGAGTGGAGAGGAGCCTCTTGCAGCTGTAGGTGTAGGGAACACGCAGCAGTCCTCAGCAGTTAGGAGGCCTAGGTCAGTTTGAAACTCTAACAGAAAGAGGAAGGTTCTGCTGCTAGGAAATACGCACGGTAGAGGTGTGGGCCAGCAGTTGCAGGAAGTGTTGGGAGTGAGAACCAGGTCACCAGCATTGTGAAGCCTAGTGCAGGGATGGCTCAGGTGACTGAGAGCATAGGAATTTTACGAAAGAGAATCAGGTAGTGATAGTGGGTGCAGCAGGAAACAGTCTTGATAGAGACGGGGAATATGATGTAGATGGTTACATGGTAAAGATAACAACTCAAACTGGGGGCACTAATGTGCATTTCGTGCAGCTGATTCAGCGTCATGATCGGCCTCACCTTAATGCGGCTGTTAGCCGCGTTAACATGAGGCTGTAGAAGACGCTGATGACAGAGGGCATGGGTCACATTTCATTGGTGACAGTTGAGTCTATCAGTTGATAGGGTTTAACTAGACAAGGCCTGCACCTCAATAGGTATGGGAAGGGAAGGCTGGCAAAGCTTATAGGTGACAGTGTGGTGAGTGGTGTTGGGATCACTCATGGAAAAATTCCTGTAGAAGATGGTGTTAGAGCTGCACCATTTTTAGATTGAAGTTAGCTTATAGGTATACCTGCTTAAAGGAAGTCTCTCTAAGGATTCTCCTTCAGAGGACGTCATGTTTCCAAATAGGGAATGAGCATATTTCATCATAATATGAGATATTAGAGATAAGGTTAGTGAACTGCTTATTGATGTTGACTCTGAAATTATTGATATATCGGAGAACCACTTAAATAATTTGACAATTCAGAGGCCTCCTTTACTAGGATACAGATTAGCTGGCTGTTTTTCTAGGAGTTCCTTGCGGGGTGGGGGAGTGGCCATGTACGTAAAACACAGCATTCCATTTGAGTCCATAGACGTATCATGGCACTGCACTGAACAGGAATTTGATTGTTGTGCAAGGGCAGTAAAATTTAGTGAAACTAAATTTCTAATTGTTGTTGTTTATAGGTTCCCTAAATCTGACTTCAGAGCATTTCTGCTCAAGCTAGAGAGGTTTCTTGATTCACTTCACAGGTAGTACGAGAAATTAGTTATATATGGTGACTTCAGTATAAATTTCCTATATGATGGTGCAAGAAAAAGGATGTTGGTAGATCTCCTAAATTCATATGGTCCGATGCAGACTGTGTTTTTTTTCAACTATGGTGCAGGGGAACAGTAGCACACCCATAGACAATAGTTTTATTCATTCTTTATTATTAGATAGGCATTCTGTCAGTAAAAGGATGAATGGCCTTTCAGACCATGATGCACAAATTTCAACACTAAAAGATTTTTGTACCCAAGCAAATGCCACATATAATTACAAACTATGTACGAAAGTTAATTCAACAGCAATAGAGAGTTTGTTAAACCTCGTCAAGGAACAAGAGTGGCAGGAGGTTTATAGTTCCGATAACATAGATGGCAAATATAATGCTTTCCTTAACACATTTATCATGCTCTTTGAGAGTTTCTTTCCATTACAACGTTCTAAATGGGGTACTAGCAGTAAAAGGCAGCCCAGATGGCTGACTAATGGGATAAGGATATCATGAGAACAAAGGGGTAATTATATCAAAATGTTAGAAGTAGTCACAATCAAGCTACAGTAGCCCATTACAAACAATACTGTAAAGTGCTCAAAAATGTTATTAGGAAGGCAAAGAGTATGTGGTACGAAAATAGAATAGCTAATTCACTGCATAAAATTAAAACCATAAGGTCAGTTGTGAAAGAAGTGTCTGGTCAGCAGCACAGAGTTGACAATATAGTGTCAGTTCGTAGAAAAACTATTTCTGTTACTGATAAATCAGGTACATCTACAGTATTTAACAATCATTTTCTGACCACTGCTGGTGAATTAAATAAAAATTTAATCCCCACAGCGAATCATATAACTCCCTTGGCAAATGCCTTTCCGAGACTGATGTCTCAAATACTCCTCTGTGATACAGACAAGGGGGAGATAGGGTCATTAATTAAATCACTGAAGACTAAGGACTCCCATGGATATGATAGAGTGCCTAGTAGAATATTAAAGTACTATGCTGCACATGTTAGCCATGTATTTAGCCATATTTGTAATTTTTCCTTTAAGAATAGTCAGTTTCCTGAACGATTAAAGTACTTAGTAGTAAAGCCGCTTCATAAAAAGGGAGAAAGGGATAATGTAGACAATTTTAGACCTATTTCTATGCCATCAGTGTTCGCTAAAGTTATTGAAAAGTCTGTGTATGTAAGGATCATTGGTCATTTTGTATCACACGATTTGCTACCAAATGTACAGTTCGGCTTTAGAAGTCGTTTAACAACTGAAAATGCTATATTCTCTTGTCTCTGTGAGGTACTGGATAGGTTAAAGAACAGATTTCGAACGCTAGGCATATTTTTTGATTTAACTAAGGCGTTTGATTGCGTTGATCACAAAATATTGCTCCAGAAGTTGGACCATTACAGAATATGAGGAGTAGCTCACAATTGGTTCACCTCTTACTTTAGCAGCAGACAGCAAAAGGTCATTATTCACAGTGTTGAGAATGGCTGTGATGTGGAGACTGAGTGGGGTATGGTCAAGTGGGGGGTGCCCCAGGGATCAGTGTTAGAGCCACTCCTGTTCCTTATTTATATAAATCATATGTCCTCTATTATTACGGGTAACCCTAAAATATTTCTGTTTGCTGTAGACACTAGCCTGGTAGTAAATGATGTTGTGTGCAACAGTGGCTCGGTTTTAAATAGTGCAGTTCTGACATAAGTTCATAGCTTGTAGAAAATAAACTAACGCTAAATCACAGTAAGACTGAGTTATACAGTATCTGACACATAACTCAACAAAACCTGACATTTTAATTTCACAGAAAGGGCATATGATTAGTGAAACTGAACAGTTCAAATTTCTAGGTGTTCAGGTAGATAGTAAACCGTCGTAGGAAGGCCACGTTCAGGATCTTGTTCAAAGACTTAATACTGCCATTTTATTATTCGCATGCTATCTGAAGTGAGTGATCGTTCGACACGAAAATTAGTCTACTTTGCTTATATTCATTCGCTTATGTCGTATGGTAATATTTTTTGGAGTAACTCTTCCCATTCTAAAGGGATATTTTTGGCTCTGAAATGGGCGGTTCATATAACAAGTGGCGTAAGTTTACGAACTTGTTGTCGACCCCTGTTCACGAGTCTGGTATTCTGACATTGGACTCTCAGTATATATATTCCTTACTGTCATTTCTTGTTAACAGTATTAGCTTATTCCCAAGAATGAGCAGCATTGACTCAGTTAATACTCGGCAGAAATCAAACCTGTATTTGGATCGGACTACCTTAACTCTTGTGCAGAAAGGTGTGCAGTATACTGCTGCATCGATTTTCAATAAGTTACCACTCGAATTCAAAAATCCTAGCAGTACTCCACGCGCTTTCAAATCTAAACTGAAGAGTTTCCTCATGGGTCACTCCACCTATTCTGCCGAGGAGTTCCGTGAAAAATTAAGCTGATTCTTGTTGTATTGTTGACTGCGTTTACTTAAACTTATGGCTTGACTTTTTTGGGTTCATAAACATTCTATTTTTATCTGTTATTACTTTTATGTTGTAATTTCATGTACTGACACGTTCCATGACCTAGGATATTTGCTTCTCAATTTGTTCCTACGGAACTTGACGTGTACATAAAAAAATAAAAAATCAGGTTTAAGTACCCTAACTAAATGAGGTAAGTGCTTTGATAAGTAGCTGTCCTGTATTTTTAAATAGGAAAGCCACACAGATCTGCAATCATGTGCGTATGAAACGACCAGTACACGTTTCCAGAATACAGTTCATAGTACAAACTATCTTCTTTATTTATGTCTTCTCTATTTAGTTCATTCATACGAAACACTCTCACTGACAGCAGTATCCACATCGAATCAACAGTCCTTATATTAGAAAACAGGACAAACTCAGTTTACGAATGACCATATGTTCAAACATCATTCAGTGATTAGTTTTTTTCTCGGCGAAATATTACACAGCTTGTGAATAGGAGACATTTCTAGCTCTAACAATCGTGGAGAAACCGCAACGACAGTTTCGTCCAGCGTCTGAATCCAAGCACCGAATCGAACTGTCGGAGAGATTACTAATGGTTCAAATGGCTGTGAGCAGTATGGGACTTAATTTCTGAGTTCATCAGTCCCCTAGAACTTAGAAGTGCATAAACCTAACCAACCTAAGGACATCACACACATCCATGCCCGGGGCAGGATTCGAACCTGCGACCGTAGCGGTCACACGGTTCCAGACTGAAGCGCCTAGAAGCGCTCGGCCACTCCGGCCGGCTAGAGATTACTAATCAAATGACAACAACTGCTTGCATAATTAAAGAGTTCGTAAATATGATAGACAAATTTTCCATAGATAAGCAAATTTCCCCGCAAACTCGAACCGACAAAAATGTTGTCTAGGACAGGATGAGATTCTACGAACAGTTTTTAGATTACCTGAAGCTAAAATACTAAAATAGTGCCAAGATGATATGTTCATTAAGAACTCACTTCCAGGCCACACTGTCACGAAAGAGCACTCTTTTCATCATGTCTCTTTATTGGCCTATCCAACGTCACCAGACTTAATTCTTCCCTGCCAGTCAGCAGCAGAACAGCAAGGGAGGTCGGCGCGCTATCTAAGGCTGTCGGCGCGGACTGTGTTTTGCACAGTAGGCACACTAATAAGGAAATAAAACCAAAGTAGATGCACCCTCGAGTCCCCACCGCCCTATGAAATAGTATGTAGTCGCGGTCGGTCGGTATCGGTTCATCGAGAGGGCTGGCGTGTAAGTCTACTGCCGTATTAGTTGCAACATGCTTGAAGTCAGACGTGTACAGGAAAGACACGATAGGAACCCAGTCCCACCTCAAGAACACGCACGCAATTTTCGCTGTCGCAGTAAGAACAGGCGCTAGCATCCGGTTCTGGCGGCAGCATGCCACCAGCACGCCGTTCCGTCTGTCGCAAGCAACTCGCACATATATGTGTCTGCGGCCTCGTTCTCGTCTCTACTACTCTCATGGATCGTTAACTTCTTACATATTTCCTTCTGACTGGTCCTCTCTCAATACACGTGGAACGAACTCCCACCATTATTTTCTCTGTGTCTCTTTACACAAGGTGTGAAGAAATTCAGTGCCCAAAAGAACGGGGATGGCAACAGAGACAGAAACCGATGTATTTCTTAAGCCACGTGTCGGAAACGGAGCGCTGAGTATGCAGAAGGTTATTGTGTGTGATTAAGAATAAAACGGCATTAAAGGTTTTTCATTGTTTTGTCGTTCTGTTCGCTGCTACATAATAATAAATTTTCATAATGAGCACCAATAACCTGAGCGTGGAACCGGCATCATCGTCGCAGGGAATCCCATGTTCGCTGGAAAAGGCGTTGTGAGATCTGTATTTGTGTGGCTGCTGCAATAATTCTCGCAACCAATTCCGCCTCTGAATCAACGAGCGTAGTATACACCTCGGCTTCCATGTAGCCCGAAACTTGTCTGATGGCAAGATGTCCGGGGATCTTGCAGACCAATGTAAAGGCCTTCCGTGTTCGAACCACCGGTTGCCAACAGTATTGGTTATTGTTGCTCGGGCTGTCTCTGCTAAGTGCTCTCGTCCCCATCATGCTAAAACCACGTCCTCCCTCTACTATCTAAGAGTACTTTCTCAAACAGAGTTGGCAGGTGAACTTCCAAGAACTCTCTGTACACTGCCCACCTGACTGTCGAGTACGTAACATGTAAGGCCCAAGGAAGTAGTCGCCTACGATACCAGTCCACGTATTTACTCATAACATCTCTGATGACATTGTGAAAATGTAATACATGAGTTTTCACCCGACCGTACATGTGAATTACACTGAAGCTCCAAAGAAACTAGTACAGGCATGCGTATTCAAATACAAAGATACGTAAACAAGCAGAATACGGCCCTACGGTCGGCAACGCCTATATTAGACAATAAGTGTCTGGCGCAGTTGGTAGATTGGTTTCTGCTGCTACAACGGCAGGTTATCAAAATTTAAATGAGTTTGAACCTGGTGTTATAATCGGCGCACGAGCGTAGGAACACAGCACCTCCGAGGTAGTGATGAGATAGGGATCTTCCCGTACGACCATTTCACGCGCGTATCAGGAAACCGATAAAACATCAAATCTCTGGCATCGCTGCGACCGGAAAAAGATCCTGCAAAAACGGGACAACGACTACTGAAGGGAATCGTTCACCGTGACGGAAGTGCAACCCTTCCGCAAATTGCTGCAGATTTCAATGCTGGGCCATCAAAAAGTGTTAGCGTGCGAACCACCCGACGAAACTTCATCGATGTGGTCTTTCGGAGTCGATGGCCCAGTAGTGTAACCTTGATGACTGCACGACACAAAGCTTTATGGCTCGCCTAGAGACGTCAACACCGTCATTGAACTGTTGAAGACTGGAACCATGTTGTTTGGACGGACAAGTCTCGTTTCAAATTGTATCGAAGCGGATGGACGTGTACGGGTATGCAGACAATCTCATGAATCCATGGACGCTGCATGTCAGCAGAGGACTGTTCAAGTTGGTGGAGGCTCTGAAATGGTGTGGGACATGTGCCTTTGGAGTGATATGGCGCCCTTGATACGTCTATACGCGACTCTGACTGGTGAGACGTACGTAAGCATACTGTCTCATCACCTGCAGCCATTCAAGCCCATTGTGCATTCCGACGGACTTGGGCCATTCGGCAGTACAATGTGACACCCCACACTACGAGAATTGCTACAGAGTGGCTACAGGAACGCTATTATGAGTTTAAACACTTCCGCTGGCCGCCAGACTCCCCAGACATGAACGTTATTGAGCGTATCTGGGCTGCCTTGCATCGTGCTGTTCAGAAGAGATCTCCACCCTCTCGTACTCTTAAGGATTTATGGACAGCTCTGCAGGATTCATGGTGTCAGTTCTCTCCATCGCTACTTCAGACATTAGTCGAGTCCATGCCACGTCGTGCTGCGGCACTGATGCGTGATCACGGTGGCTCTACACGATATTAGGCAGGTGTACCAGTTTCTTTGGCTCTTCAGTGTATATGTACAGCAAATGACTGGAGCCTCATCTTTAAACATAACAGCTTCAGGAGAACGTCCGTGTTACTTAGCCTGTTGCAGGAATCAGCGCATATGATCCAGACGAGGTGGATAGTCATTTGGTCCTATAGCCTGTACTCTCATAGGGCGATAAGGATGACGTACCTGTTCACGCAACACATCCCATACTAAACTGTGGTGAATACCAAGCACAGCAGCAGCTACTCGTGTGCTTGTCTCGGGACTGATCTCGAAGTGTAACAGGACTTCTTCCTCAATGTTAGGTGTACTCCCTGTCCTTGGGGTGCCCGCACTAGCCCTGCTTGCTACCAATGTGCCGGTATTTCCAGTCGTTTGCAACAAATGTGCGATAATGCGGACATTTGCGCGCGTGGAAACGTTCGCGGTACGTTCACTGGGCTCTTCGACTATTGTCTTCAGCAGCACCGTAAAGACAGTGTATGTCTCTCAGTTGTCCCCACGCGTAGTGCTGCATGTTAGCACTGCAGCTGCCCTGCAGGCGCTGGTCCTACCCGCTGTTTACTGACTCAGGTGTCGAAGAGCATGACATCACAACATACTAAGTATCTCAAACTAACATCTGATGCAGCAACGTTAAACACAACAACTTTTACCTGCAACACTCGTGTATTACCTAAGCATGCTCGTACTCACGCATTGTGAGTTTCAGAAACATGGTCGCTGTAGGATACCGACAATCCTTCTTTCCACGAACAATACGAGACTGAAATAGAAGCGAGAACCGATAGAGGTACTCAGGGTACCCTCCGCCACACACTGTCAGGTGGCTTGCGGAGTATGGATGTAGATGTAGATGTAGATGTAGGATATATATTTGTTTTTGTCTCCTGAGTCATCCATGATAGTTGGTACACTGAAGTTTTGAACACGATGTACATTCTTTTTACATTGATTGCTTTTGCCAATACTAGTCCAGAAACGTGAATTCATAACCTCCCCACACTCGGGAGGCTGCCTCCGCTTTTCCCAGTTGTCTGAGTTTAATATACGGATTTTGGATTCAACTGTAGCATCTCTTTTATTCGTCCGTAGCCCTTCCCACTGTCCATAGAACAGAAAAGAACATTACTCACACACTTACAGTAGGTTGCGAGCTCCGATGGTGAACAGTCAAGGGGACGGACCGTTTATGCAGTTAAGCCCTAATTCATCTGAAAAATTGGAGAAATGACTGACTCTTGCGATCGTAGATTGTAATCAACCTTCCATTTAATTTAGAAATTCGTTATCAAGCGATCGTACCCCACCTACTTTGTTTATTAGTCTCGTCACGTGTGGTGAATAAGCAACGCCATAAATCTTTCCAAGACTTCACAGACCTGGAACATATACAAGTGCATGTTACAAAATTTTCACTTATCAGCGAGCTAGTGTCCCTAGACTGAGCCTGCGTAATATGTCACGCACTCACGCGGTATTACGATATGTAGCAAGGAAGTCTCATAAAAATCATCCAAATATGATATTAGCACTGCTGTCCGCTTCATACTCTCCTCTAGCATACTGCTGCATTATTGATTATATTACCGAGCCACTGGAGAGACAACCTTACTCTACGAGCACTAGCTCCTGACTCGTCGATACTCTGACCCGTCCAACCAAATCACAGGGGTGCCAAACGCGAGTCTGCTCTCTTCTCTGGTTGGCTGAGGTACACTGCTGCCAATGAGAGTCCAACTGGCCTCGTATAGCCAGGTACTTTACCTACTCGACCAATCAATTACGCCAAAATACATACACAGACTTAAAATGATGATGTCTGTACTTGTCTAAACGACTGGAGTAAACATATTACTTTTTCAATACACATTATTATTATTATTATTATTACTATTATTATTATTATTATTATTATTACATGATTAATCAATAAGAGATTACTTAATAACAATATTTTGCTTAATTTCGGTTATCCTCTGCCAAACCTCTTTATTCAGCGCATCCTCCTTGTGTACACCGCATGCTCCATTATTTCGTCCTTGTGATCTTGCCAAAAACGTCGTAAGCTGCTGCGTTAACGTATGTCCACTTGTTCATATCTTTTCTTCCATCTTCGGAGAGCCACTTCCAAGTATAAACTGAAACAGAGGGGTGATATAGTGCAGCCTCGCCCTATCCCTTTTGTGAAATAACGGGTTCTGATAATTTTGACACTTTTTTAATCTCTACCTTATAGTTTCAGTATTAATGCGTAAAAATGTGGTCAACCATATCTACACTCCTGGAAATAGAAATAAGAACACCGTGAATTCATTGTCCCAGGAAGGGTAAACTTTATTGACACATTCCTGGGGTCAGATACATCACATGATCACACTGACAGAACCACAGGCACATAGACACAGGTAACAGAGCATGCACAATGTCGGCACTAGTACAGTGTATATCCACCTTTCGCAGCAATGCAGGCTGCTATTCTCCCATGGAGACGATCGTAGAGATGCTGGATGTAGTCCTGTGGAACGGCTTGCCATGCCATTTCCACCTGGCGCTTCAGTTGGACCAGCGTTCGTGCTGGACGTGCAGACCGCGTGAGACGACGCTTCATCCAGTCCCAAACATGCTCAATGGGGAACAGATCCGGAGATCTTGCTGGCCAGGGTAGTTGACTTACACCTTCTAGAGCACGTTGGGTGGCACGGGATACATGCGGACGTGCATTGTCCTGTTGGAACAGCAAGTTCCCTTGCCGGTCTAGGAATGGTAGAACGATGGGTTCGATGACGGTTTGGATGTACCGTGCACTATTCAGTGTCCCCTCGACGATCACCAGTGGTGTACGGCCAGTGTAGGAGATCGCTCCCCACACCGTGATGCCGGGTGTTGGCCCTGTGTGCCTCGGTCGTATGCAGTCCTGATTGTGGCGCTCACCTGCACGGCGCCAAACACGCATACGACCATCATTGGCACCAAGGCAGAAGCGACTCTCATCGCTGAAGACGACACGTCTCCATTCGTCCCTCCATTCACGCCTGTCGCGACACCACTGGAGGCGGGCTGCACGATGTTGGGGCGTGATCGGAAGACGGCCTA
This sequence comes from Schistocerca americana, assembly GCF_021461395.2. Classification (NCBI taxonomy): domain Eukaryota; kingdom Metazoa; phylum Arthropoda; class Insecta; order Orthoptera; family Acrididae; genus Schistocerca; species Schistocerca americana. The sequence goes on along the minus strand of NC_060124.1, from coordinate 303,049,694 downwards.
ACGGTGTGCGGGACCGTAGCCCAGCTTCATGGAGACGGTTGCGAATGGTCCTCGCCGATACCCCCAGGAGCAACAGTGTCCCTAATTTGCTGGGAAGTGGCGGTGCGGTCCCCTACGGCACTGCGTAGGATCCTACGGTCTTGGCGTGCATCCGTGCGTCGCTGCGGTCCGGTCCCAGGTCGACGGGCACGTGCACCTTCCGCCGACCACTGGCGACAACATCGATGTACTGTGGAGACCTCACGCCCCACGTGTTGAGCAATTCGGCGGTACGTCCACCCGGCCTCCCGCATGCCCACTATACGCCCTCGCTCAAAGTCCGTCAACTGCACATACGGTTCACGTCCACGCTGTCGCGGCATGCTACCAGTGTTAAAGACTGCGATGGAGCTCCGTATGCCACGGCAAACTGGCTGACACTGACGGCGGCGGTGCACAAATGCTGCGCAGCTAGCGCCATTCGACGGCCAACACCGCGGTTCCTGGTGTGTCCGCTGTGCCGTGCGTGTGATCATTGCTTGTACAGCCCTCTCGCAGTGTCCGGAGCAAGTATGGTGGGTCTGACACACCGGTGTCAATGTGTTCTTTTTTCCATTTCCAGGAGTGTATTTCATACCTTCCCATAGGTTTGCTCTAAGAAGCGTCTCACAATCGTCTGCTAAAACTACTAAGGCTATCTGCTTTCTCTACTGCTATCATTATTGTTGTAAAACAGAGAAATCTCTGTACATAATCTGTTTTGTCTAATAAACATACCAGATGATTTTGCATAATGCCTTTCGTACAGTGTACGACATTCATTTCATTGTTATACCACTTTTGGTACAGGTAAATAAATGCTTAATCATTTACAATTTCAAGATGCATTCCTCACATACCTGCCTCATTCAGTTCACCACACACTCTGACTTCATGAAACTGTACACTATTAACCAAAAACAGTTTGAAATCAAAAAGAATATTCCGAAAATATTTGTTACAGCGTATCTCTTATTTTTGTCATTAAAGACTCTGTCCTGACTATGTAATGTTAAGCGGATTATCTAGATTCCTTCTATGATATGTATACAATGTGATATCAGTCTGTCAGGAAGCTAATGTATGTGCAATACCGAATATTTTGCGTGTTAACTAAATTTCTGGATCTCAGCAATTATTAAAGTTATAATACTTATATTTTATGTGCAAAATTATAGGAATTGTACAAATCAGTGCAGTATTATTTAAAATTCAAACTACAAAAAATGATCAAAACTTCTACTTCCAGAATATTGCATAAGAGGTTTTCACTAATCAAGTATGTAAAGTTACAAAAAAATTACCAAATGTTTACAAAACTGACATTTTGTTATAAAAAATATGAAGTTTCTTTAAAAAACTGAGGATACGGACGTCAGATTCTTCTTTCCTCTCTGCACTGGCACCCATTAGTCTGTAAATTTTTCAGTGGTTCGTCGTCATGGCGAGTTTTCTGTTCTGTCGATCTGATTAATTTTAGTCATACCTTTCAGAAGGCACTTCTGTTGTGTCCTTCTGCTGTCTAATCATTTCTTTTACCCTCATAAGAACTTTGTGTCGTGTCTTGTCTGTAATACCACCTCATTAGCCAAGGCGTATGTCTCTTATTCATTTTTTCTGCAAATTCAATGTCGCCTAAGACTACAAATAATAACCTTACAAATTGTAAAGTAAAGGCAAATACATGTTTCTTTTCTTTACAGTTCTTGGAATAAAAAATTTACGAACACTACTCTTTTCTCTCAGAAATGTTGAAGTAACAGGGAATCTCATTCACTGATACTCCCAGATAGCACTCAGAATCGAATTTTTTAAAAGTTATTTGAAACTGAGGACGAAAAACAAAAATTTCAGCAAAATTCCGTTGCTCATGAAAGCATTTAGATTCTTTTTTTAATAACTCAAAACATGTATATTTTTCGGTAACAAGCGAAAAATCCGGGTTAGAGTCCCGGCCTGAAACAAATTTTCCAGAGTCACCAATAAGTAATATCCTCATACCTAACGCAGTTAATGTCAAAAATATTCCGCAATTGCGAACAAATTTCATAAATTTGGTAGAGTTGAAAGATTATCACCAGTTTCTTTTCGTCAGGTAAAGTTAAAAATACAAATTTTTATGTTTTGACCCAAAAATGTAACACATAATATCTTCGAAGCATTATTTCTCAAACAACCAAGAAAATTAAAAATGAAATACAGAGCTCAAATACAAATTTTTACGTTTTCACGGCAAAATGTAGAACATAACATCTTCCAAGCATTATTTCTCAAATAGCAAAGAAAATTAAAAATGAAATACAAAGTTCAAATGGACTGATGAATAAGATCCAGAACGCAAGAAGAAAATGAGGTAACCAAGTAGTACTGTCAGCAACTTGAGCATCTGGTTTCGTCGGTCACCTGAAGCTGCAAAGACTGAATGACCACTGAGGCCTGTCCATATTCCAACCATTTCATCATCATATCCATTATAGCCCTCGATGTTCCCTTGCTTCCAGCAGTAACGCACAGACATTTTTTTTTTCCTGCAATGTCAATTCCTTTGTTTCTAGAAATCGTTCAACAAAATTCCTCTCATCCGCTTGTAATGTTACTGAATTCGTACTAAAATTTACCTACCCTTTGTATTTACTGAGGAAGTCTACCCTTACCTGCATGATTTCACTCAGACCATGTGTAATCAGAAAATTATGATGCCATTGAACATCACTGATTCCTTGTTTTAGTGCTTGATTTTTACTTTTCCTGTTTGTATTATTATGTAGATTCCAGGAACTAAAAGTCACGCTCAAATCACTGTCGCTTTATACGAAGCACTACATCTTCTTATTTTGCACGAGCACATTTATCATTGAGTTTTCACCTTGACATTGATAAGCAACACAATGCTTGAGTCTTTCAAAACCTTCTTTGTCACTAGAGATTACACACACATAAGTTAAGTACCCTATGTTTTTCACTTCTCTCTATTGTTAATTATTTTACACAGAATTACGTTTACACAGACACTACTATATTGTTCAAATGGCTCTAAGCACTATGGGACTTACATTTGATGTCATCAGTCCCCTAGGACTTAGAACTAATCTAAGGACATCACACACACATCCATGCCCGAGGCAGGATTCGAACCTGCGACCGTAACAGCAGCGTGGTTCTTGACTGAAGCGCCGAGAACCGCTCGGCGGCACAGACACTATACATAATTAATTTGTTGTTGCACTTTCTTTACATTGTCACTTATTTCACCAAACGTCTGTTTGCTTTCATGAGAAACCCATTCAGTTCACTCTGTTAATTCGTTTTTCACAGCTTCTGATGATGGTTTTTGCGATTTTCTTCAAATTTATAAGTTCCTTATTGAATTTCATTAGCAAATGGGAGGGGCACTCACTAAGTAATGCAATACCTATTTCTGTGGGCTGGTTTCCTCAGTATCTTCTAGCGTAATCTAGTAAATGCTTAAAGTCTCCATTTTGCGCTGGTACATGGTCTTTTCCAAAATGGTTTCCCCATTTCGTTCCTGTAATATATTCCCTACTGTTTTGGCTACAAAACCCTACTTTTTCAACATAATCTCCGTTCAATGTGACGGCCTTACGACACCTTACTGGAAGTGCTTCTATGACCGCATGGTACTACTCTAGTTGTCGACGTCGGAGCCAATGTCTTGCTGCATCAACAACTTATCCATTAATCATGTACTGCTTCCCGCGGAATGCTTCCGTCATTGAGCCAAACAGATGGAAGTCGGAAGGTGCTAGATGAGTGTTGTAGGTTGGAAGAGGAAGAACAGTCCAGTGAGGTTTTCTGAGCTCCTCTTGGATGCGCAGACTTGTGTGAGGCCTTACTTTGTTATGCAGAAGTCACGCTGAAGTCGTTTCTTCAATTACCTGAGGGTAGCACAATACACTTCAGAGTTGATCGTTGCCCATGAGGGAGGACATCAAACAAAATAACCTCTTCAGAGTCCTAAAAGATGGTCGCCTTTACTTCACCGGCTGAGGGGGTGGTTTTGAACTTTTTCTTCGGAAGAGTGAGGGTGTAGCGCTACGCCATGGATTGCCGTTTTGTTTCCGATTCGAAGAGGTCAACACCCGTTTCATCGCCTGCGAAGATATTCGAGAAAAAATAGTCACGGACGAGCCTCGTAACGCGCAAGCAATTCCGCACAGATGGTCCTTCCTTTCTCGTTATGATCTTCCTTTGGACGGTGAGGAAACCAGCGGGCATACAACTTTGAGTATGTCAACTAGTGGATGAGTGAGTTAGGTGTACGACCAGACACGTACAGCTGAGTAGCGACGTCTTTGATTGTGATCCGTCGACCCCTTCGAATGAGAGTGTCCGCACGTTCCAGCACTGCAAGAATATGCGACCGGCAGCAACGTGGGAGATCAGACAGGCTGGAGCGACCTTGTTTGTGTTGATGACAGACACATGACCCACCAACTCACCGTGATTTTGTTCACTGCGCGCGTCTCTGTAGACATTCTGCTAGCTCGTATGAATACTCTAACGTAGAAGCGGGAATATTCCACAATGTTCCACAAAAACTTCCACATTTTCAACTGAAATTGGATGATAAAAAAAAGGTATTGTATACGTATTGAATGACTCTCGTAAATGTAGCGCCAAAGGCATCAGCTTCTATCCGTCTCTGGATGGCTTTTGCAGTCTTGTTTTAGGTCAGCGTCATGATCAAAGGTTAATTATTTATTCGTATATAGCAGGTAAATGTGCTATTGAAATGACCTCCATTGGGCGACGATAGAAAGTCCAAAACAGATATGTAAGCTCGCTGCGACCTTAATTCATATGTGCTTTTATATGGGTTTCAGTATTTTTTGACTGTAACTGGCTCGCTTTTAAGTCAGGCACTCCGCTTGCAGAGCTTCGATTTCCTGTGTGAAGGGAGATAACGCGCCTCTCCCACACGGAGGGGGATTCCGGCCGTCATTTCCGGAGGGTGAGGGTGCTCATCACACGCTCGCAGTTCCTGCTGCAGCCCAAACCCTGCACGGTAGAGCCATTTGAGTTTTATAATCCCTATGTCATAAATCAGTCTCCCATTAGCACTAAAGACTTCATTACGAGCGGGGAATGTCAAGGACCCAATCAAGTTAGAATCGTCTGGGAAATTAGACGTTTGACTCTCTAATCATCGCGGTCGTGTGACGTTTGATAAAACGTCAATAACACCACAAGCGCCTTTAGCAGCGAATTGATCGTTCTCCTGTATCCGGCGATCCCATTTTCTTTACTTCGAGCTGTTTCGAGAAAATGGAAAACAAATGCGAACTTCGATCTCTTGTGATTTCTTCTGGTACAGCTGAAACATCAATGAATTTGCCCATCAAGATGTAAATTTGCATCCTTCCAGTTTGCGGGTACGAACAGGAACTCCCGTGTTGTGGTTGCTGATGAATACATGTTCACTCACTGCACGCAATGCGAACACGTTGGGATCTATGCAGTAGTAAAAGCTTTTATAGTTTGGCTGTGAACTCCTTGCTCTGTAATAGCTTGGCCACTACTAATTTTTGTAGTTGACATATTGTCATTTGGAATGCTGAGACAATAATTTATTAAATCGTGATCGTCACTAATAACTATAAATATTCACATTACTGCTTTCGATGTATTAACTACCACCTTCAGGTGTGACAATAGTCTACAAATAGTATCGTCGTAATCAACGCACAATGAACATCATGAAAAATGGAACAAAAAATTCGATTTCCGGTATCATTAACAAAATTTATACAAATTATACCAAGCCGTTATTTTATCTGTTTAATTAGTTTCTATTCATTTCAAACCTTCGTTCATCGTCAAGTGGCCATTCAGAATAACATCGATATTTTCGCCTGTTACTAGCATTGAGAAAGATCCTGTTCTACGACTACACATTCTGTTCAACCCATCCAAAATATAATTACCCAGGATCCCCCCTTCCTCGGAATTGAAACTGAAGTCCTATACGTGGTAGCACATTCTCTGGTATCTTAATACTGCGCCGGTGCTGTTTACGTTGGTACGTCGATGCCATTTATTCTGTACGTCATTACTTACTTAAATTTTCCATTTCTCATTGTGTCCTCAAATTAATACCACTAAATATGTCTGATTTGTGTGCTATTCATTCCGATTAAAACATTTTGTCTAAGAATCACATCGATTTAGAATAGCCAGTTTTGATATGCAATTCTGAAATTTTATTTCCTTACGTGTTTTCCAAACTTCCTTTTTGATATTCCACTTGATTTTTAATACTTTGTGAAATATGTTGCACAGACATATGAAGTGTGTTATCCGTTTGTTATTAGTATTATTATTATTGTCATCTGTGTAAGGACTATGTTCAGCCATAAAGATCGGTTAGATTATGTTGTGTCTAGGCAAGACAGCCTAGACACAATGAGAGGAAGCCGAAAGGCACGCGCTTAAACTCACGCAGGCTGGCGTGAGGTCTGAAACAGGATACGTAATGAATGCTATAAAGAAAAGTACGCAGCTTCTGGAATACTTAACTTTAATCCATGATTGTAGAACATCGCTCTTGATGATACATGCTTCATATAATAAATATCAATTGAATACGGCGCCTTGTTAGGTCGCAGCAAATGTAGCTGAAGGCTATGCTTACTATCGTCTCGGCAATTGAGAGCGTATTTGTCAGTGAACCTTTCCTTGCAAAGTCGGCTGTACAACTGGGGCGAGTGCTAATACGTCTCTCTAGACCTGCCGTGTGGTGGCGCTCGGTCTGCGATCACTGACAGTGGCGACACGCGGGTCCGACGTATACTACCGGACCGCGGCCGATTTAAAAGCTACCACCTAGCAAGTGTGGTGTCTGGCGGTGACACCACAGATTATTTTTTTAATATTCTGATATCCCATTGCCTCTACATAGACCACTTTTCTTTGGTTTCTGTTTTTTTCCTCATTCTTTGGCTGTATTACCTAACGGTTCACATTCTGACTGAACAGGTTCCAGTCTAACACGTGGGCTTCCTCAAGGTGTTGTGAACTTTTTGGATCCATGATATATTCTTTAATTTCCCGATGTATGTCATAATGTTCTACGCTAACCTCATTTTTCTAATATCTGATACCAAGTTTGATAAGTTCTCTCTTCCTTTGCGGGACATAAGCTTTCGTCTGTCCTCCGTTTCATCCTGGCCAAGAATCTTGTCCATGACCCTTCAATCTTCCTTCAAGATGTTTCCCATATCTCCTTTTGTGTCGAGAGTTAAAGTTTCGCTCACGTACAGAGCTTCAAGTTTGATCACCGTATCGTAATTCTAACTTTTGTATGTATGGACATGCACTTTTGTCATGTGTTCTACCACACCCTCTCCTGAACTTCTGAAATCGACTTCTTTGTGCTGCCATTTCTAGACCATAGGTTTCTACGATATCACCGAGATACTTAAAGTGTCTGACCATATAGTATGCTTGTACTTCTTGTTTCATTTGTATAAGTTAAATTTAGAGCTTTGGGACTGATTTTTCCAAAAGAGATTTGTAGATCTGCTTTTTCAGATCCTTCTTTGAGGGTACATCCGTTTGATTACTGTGATTTCACTGTCCACTAGTATCGCTAAATCATCCGCGAAAAAGATATCTTAGTTCCATCTTTCGTACGTCCAAACTAAGTAGGCTTTCATTACACATAGAAATTTTCGCTGTTAAAAAACTTTCTAGTTACAGCCATTTTCTTTGTTTTACTTTCCGAATATTTCATGCTCCATTATGATTGGAGGGGGTCATATGTGATTCTTTTCCTCCAAATTTCAATCACTGCATCGGCATTTCATCAATTCTACCGACTTTTCTGTTTTTCGTGTTCTTTATTAAGACCATATAGTGTGACGGCATTACATTCATCATACCTCTTTCTTGGTTGTACTGCGCTAATTCCATAAAAACCTACCATGTGGGTCGAGCTTCGTATCTTGCTGATTGGTAAGCGGCGAATCTGTGACGAGGGATGCAACCGCTGTTCGAAGTGGGGCGGTTAACTTCTTCGGACTTGTGGACTATCTGGACGGTAGTAGCGGCACGGGGAGAATTCTGAGGACGGCGAAACTGGCTTAAGAGGTAACTTCTTCTCTCGGGATTAATAGAAGAAGAACTTCTGCCTTTCGGAGAAGACGAGACTTCATAGGATGAGGGGGCCACCGCCTTTAGGGATCAGAGGGATTGTAGCGAGTAGTAGTGTTCCAGAAAACCTTTGGCTGGCACTGCTACCCTTGCTGTGTTAGGGGACTTACATCAATTACGTGAGCCTAGAACGAGGGGAGAGATCCGGCAAATCTCACCAACCGTCACTAGGATTAGGGAGCGAGGGGGGGAGGGAGGAGGGTGAAGGACAATGAAAATCTCATGTCAACTTTTTTAATTCTAAAAATACATGTCATTATTATTATGGTTTACATTATGTTTTTTTTTTAGTTACTCCCGAGCAAACACAGTATTAAAGTGCCCACATTCTTTATGGCCTTTCTAAACTGAATACTTTACACATGTGCATGCCAGTGATTCTCTGATGAATTTGTATCAACACTTTTAAAATGCGTATGTTAAGCGATATCCCGAAAATCGAGACGAACGCACCAACTACAAGTGTATTGTTTGTGGAAGGAAGTTATGCTGAAGTTCACCGACAAGAATTCTCGTAGTGATCGCATAAATCAAGAGCTTGTAACGTAATCATCCGGTTCAAAGGAAGGTACAGACAATGATGTATTTCATTTGCAAAGTAAGTAGAGGGTCAGTGATATGTAATGTATATGATATATCAATTAAAGGACAGTTTTTTTAGTGATCCGTCAAAACGGTTAAGACTATTCTGCGGAGCATTTTTATATGTCTGTCTCTGTCTGTCTGTCCATCCGAATGCTACTCGGGGTTGGAATGTTTAAATTAAAGTGTTTTTACTCACGTGTTAAAAACATTGTTCAATGGATTTTCTAAATCTATGTACTACACATTTTCTCTGAAATTAGAGCTTAAAATGATAACTACGCTTAAAGTGCACTACAACGAGTTTAACTGAATGACCTCTCCGTAAAGTTGCCATATGGAAGAACATGCCCACAGAAATCCCACTTTGTTTTACAACATCAATTCCAAGCAACCTAACAGATATTTTTAGTGATATGAAGTAAAACCATGAACATATCAAATAAATTAAATTATTTAGATATTGTAGAGTAAACTTCACGTGAGGGGGCGTGAATGGGACCCACCAACATTCAATCATTTCTCATCATGGGTGGGTCGCGGGAGGAAGGGTAGCAAATAAAAAAAAATACATGTAGTTAACGGATGTCCTCTTATCAACTGTAGGTAAAGCTAATTTTGAGGTTACAATGTTGTTTAACTTGTATTTGAATTTGAATCTCGTCTTTTAATTTTCTGCTCAACAAAGGGGGATCAACTGATTGTCTATGAGTCACGATTGAGGGAAAAATTCCACCAGAGCCAGTACATTGCCGATGTGATATCACCGACGTCGCCGGCTGTTAATAACATTTTCAGAGCCTAAACGTTTATTTCATGCTAAAGTGCATGGACAATTTAAAAAAAAATACTATTCAGCCATTAAAAACGCTTGTACAGGCGAGTGACTAAAAACATCTTCCACAGAAAGAGTGCCTAAGTCTCTAACAGCCCATGTCTATGTGTATGAAGCCTGAAAAATTTACGATGGAATGGGAAGGTGGGGGGAGTCTAGCTGAGGTGTTTTTCTCTGTAACTGAAGAGAATGTTTATTTAGATCGGTAAACGCAAGAAACCTTACTCCTTATGCGGAGTTATAAATATTATTCCAGAGAGTTACAATGTTTTAAATAGAATTTTTTAACTACCTTGTAGACGATGTATTCAAATAAGCTTTGTACAAAAAATTTAAACAAAATATCTACCTATCTTAATTAGGAATCTAGAAACGTTCAAGGTCTTATGGATGTATACAATATGCTGTACATAACTGGCTGCGTTCAGGTGTGTGTTCTGGTAGCGGGGTACTCATCTATGCGACGCTTTCAAACGACTTCCCATTTCCTTGAATTCGCAACTCAGTGCGCCTTCTATACGACGGGGCGACAGGCTTCCTCGATGCGCTGCTCGGAGTCATGTTCAGTTTCATTATACGAGGGTTGTCCAAAAAGTAAGTTCCGATCGGTCTCTAAATGGGAACGACAGTGAAAATCAGAAACATTTTGTTTGCAAGAGTTATCTACACTTTCCAGATACTTCGCTACATACTCGCCTCTCTGACTTAGAAATTTGTCGGAACGTTACACCAAATTTCCAACACCATCGTCATAGAAGGCAGCCGCCTTTGCTTTCCGATAGTTCTCTATCCTGGTTTATAGCGCGTAGCCTGCGCCCAAGTGTTCGTAGCCAGCGTTTCATGTGAACGGAGATGATACTCAGGACGAGACAATTAGGGCTGTGTTGTGGGTGATCGAACACTTCCCATCGGAAAGACTGCAGAGGCGTCTTCACTGCCCCTGCAGAGTGCGGCTGAGAATTGCCATGAAGAAGGAAGTGGGTGACAGTTGTGTTAGGTGGGCTGCATTCATTAAGGCAAAGCCTCTCAGCGGACCCTCCTTCTTGGCGGGAGACATCGTTGTTCTAGGCACCTTTACTCGCTCACAGTGTGCTCCCAGCTGAAAAGAGCGTCTTTATGCCATCGACGGTCATATTAGAGACACTACCCAACCCATCTGTGCAAAGCTTCATCGGGTTTCCACTGTGGATTCCATTTCGCGATCGATCGGAACTTACTTTCTGGACAACCCTCGTAGGATGTATCCTTACACTGACATGTACAAGGCACGTCGGGATGCACCAACAAACGAAGCTTTGACAGACGTGCAATAAGTATGGTACACATATCTAACGAATGCCAAAAATACACCAACAGTGTAACCATGACTTCCTTAAGGAAATATCATGATCGAAAAGCTCGACAAACCATTACGTACCTACATGCTAGACAGCGATTTCGAGAAACAAGTAGTTTGTGATGGCGTGGGGACAAAAGACGAATACCATCGAAAAGTAAGAAATGAAAGCGATTTTTTTAGATGAAATGCACAACGATCTTCGTGTCACCTTAGGAGAAGTTCTTGCGGGCACTGGTTTCAGCCTTATATCAATGTGGCAAATAGTACACGATCACAAGTTTCACCTGTGCCACCTGTCACTGACACAGGAGCTGCAAGGGAGAGATTTCACTGACACAGGAGCTACATATAAAAGATTTAAATTGCACAGTTACTTTCTGCGAAGAGACCTTAAATGTTTTCATTGTGGGCGGCTTAGAAAGTGCTATGTTCTCAGATGAACCGACGGTCACAATGTTTCACCACGCCCTAGTCTTGAACATTCAAGAGACCTGGTGCCAATGCAGGAAAACTTCGTCCTAGGGAAAAAAGAGATACGCTTTAAGTTCTCTGAGGCTATAGAAGCTACGATAATTAATAGTTCAGTAGGAAGATCAGTTGAAGTGGAATGGACATCACTCACAAGGGCAATTATAGAAGTTGGAAAGGAAAACGTAGGTACAAAGAAGGTAACTGCAAATAAACCATGGATAACAGAAGAAATGCTTCAGTTAATCGAGTAAAGAAGAAAGTACATAAATGTTCAGGGAAATTCAGGAATACAGAAACACAAGGCATTTAGGAATGATTTAGACAAGATATCTGTATGCTGCAAAAAATGGCAATTGAGTCTAAGTCATGAAAAGTGTGAAGTCATTCACATGAGCATTAAAAAGAATCCGCTAAATTTCAGCTAAACGATACATCATGCGCATCTAAAGGCTGTAACCTGAACTAAATCTAAATGTTTAGGGATTACAGTTACGAATAACGTAATTTGGAACGATCTCAGATATAACATTGTGGGTTTACAAAACCAAAGACTACAATTTATTGGCAGCACACCTAGGAAACGTAACAGGTCTACAAAATATACTGCTTACACCACACCAGTCCGCCCACTTCTAGAGTATTTCTATGCGGTGTGAGATCCACATAAGATAGGATTGACAGACGACATCGACAAAGTTCAAAGAAGCGCAGCTCGTTTTTTATTATCAGAAATAGGGGAGAGAGTGCCACGGATATAACACAGGAAGACAAGGCGTTTTTAGTTGCAGCAGGATCTTCTCATGAAATTTCAATCCCCTACTTTCCCATCAGAGTGCGAAAATATTTTTTTGACACCCATTTACAGAGGGCGAGATGATCATCATAAAAAATAAGAAAAATCTGAGCTCGCGTTCTTCGAGAGTGGGTCGGTTGAGATGTAGCTTAAAGGTGGTTCGATAAACTCTCTGCCAGGCACTTAATTCTGAAATACACAGTAACCATTTAGATGTAAATGTAGGAATGAAACAAATAAGAAATGCAGGGACGCTAAAGCGAAATGGCTGCATGAAAAATGCAAAGAAATCGAAAATGAAATTATTGTCGGAAGGACAGACTCAGCATTTAAAAGATTCAGGACAACCTTCGGAAAAATTAAAATCAAGGGTGGTAACATTAAGAGTGCAATGGGAATTCCGCTGTTAAATGTAGTGAATAGAGCGGATAAGTGAAAAGAGCACACTGAAGACCTCTACGATGAAGAGGACTTGCCTGAAGACGTGATGGACGAAGAAACAGGAATCGACAGGGAAGAATCAGAGTTTGAAAGAGCTTTGGATGATTTAAGATCAAATAAGGTAGAAGGGATAGACGACATTCCATCAGAATTCCTAAAATCATTGAAGCCGGTGACAACAAAACGGCTCTCCATGTTGGTTTGTACAGTGTATAAGTCTAGTGATATATCATCATACATTCGGAAAAACATCATCCACAGTATTTAGAAGATTGCAGAAGCCGACACTTGGAAGAATTATCGCACAATCAGCTTAACAGCTCACACATCCAAGGCGTTGACGAGAATAATATACAGTAGAATGGAAAAGAAAACTTAGGCTGTGTTGGATCAGTTTGGTTTTAGCAAAGGAAAAGGCACCAGAGGGGAAGTTCTGACGTTGCGGTTGATCATGAAAGAAAGACTAACGAAAAATTAAGTGACATTCATCCCCTTCGTCGACATCGAGAAAGCGTTCGACAATGTCAAATTGTAGAAGTTGTTTGAAATTCTGAGAAAATTGGAGATAAGCTACAGGGAAAGTCGGGTGTGCAATATGTAACGGAAGCAGGAACGAACAATAAGATTGGAAGACCAAGAACGAAGTGCCCGGACTAAAAAGAGAGGGATGTAGTCTTTCGCCACTGCTGAGCAATCTTTACATGTAAGAAGCAATATCAGAATTAAAAGAAAGGTTCTACAATGGAATTAAAATTCAAGCTGAAGGGATATCAATGATAAGATTCGCTGATGATAATGGTATCGTCAGGGAAAGTGAAGAAGTGTTATAGTATCCGTTGACCGGAATGACTAGTCTAATGAGTACAGAGTATGGATTAAGAGTAAATCGAAGAAAGAAGAAAGGAATGACAGAGAGAAACTTAACATCACGATTGGCGATGCCGAAGCACAGGGTCGCGCAAATAAAAGTGGCCCGAAGAACAGAGTTCCAGGGTACAAAGAAACACAGCAGAGAAAAGGAAATGCAGTAGAAACATGACTATAGCAGATGTTGAAAGTGACTACCATTCACGTCTTGGCACTTTTGAGCGCTGGTCAGCTGAGGATTGCTGAGGTCTCATCCGATATGTTGTGCTGCAGGTCTTGAAGACTATGAGGGTTGTTACGATACACTTTAGACGTGAGGTCTTCCCCGCAGAAAGTAATTGCACATTGACAGATAAGGTGACCTTGATGGCCGCGACCAGACTGGCCTCTGCTGACAATCTTGTCAGGCGTGAAGATTGTGTAAATGTACTCCAAGGTTCGACTGGCTGTACGGTCAGTTGTTTCATCCTGTTGGAAGTAACTGTGGGTCTTTTCCACCTCGTAAAATGCTGCTACATATCCTATCCACTCGTCCGAGTCACTTTTGCTTTCCCCACCCCGTACATGAAGTTACGGAATTCTGCTACCTAGGCAGTAATACAATACACGACAGACGTAGCAAGGAGGACGTAAAAAGCAGACTAGTACTGACAAAAAGAGAGTTACTGGCCAGGAACAGTCTTTTTGGCATCAAACACAGGCCTTACTTTGAGGCAGAAAATTCTGAGAACTTACGTTTGGAGCCCAACATTTTATGGCATAGAGACATGGACTGTGGGAAAACTGAAACAGAGAGAGTCGGAGCATTTGCGATGTGGTGCTACAGAAGAATGCTGAAAATTCAGTGGACTGACAAGGCAAGGAATGAGGAGGTTCACCGCAGAATTAACGAGAAAAGGGATGTATGGAAACACTGACAAAACGAAGGGACAGGATGGTAGGAAATCTATTAAGACATCACGGAATAGCTTCCATGGTACTAGATGGAGCCGTAGAGGGTAAGAACTGTAGAGGAAGACAGAGAATGGAACACGTCCAGCAAATAATTGAGGACATAGGTAGCATATTCTATTCTGAAATTTAAAAAAAAGGAGAGAGGTGTCGTCACTGTGGTGACCGCACACTATGAAGAAAGTGACGTATTCAGAGTAGAAGATATCTTATTCAGGAAGACGATATAGCGAAAGAAGATAGCCAGCGTCTCTGAAGTAAAGTTGTGCAATACTGCGGCTCCAGCTAGGTTCCGTTAGCAGCCTACTAAACAAGAAGAGCAGAACGAATGAAGTCATCGCCATTCACTGGCGACACCCAGCTACTACGGCCTGATGTCTCTTCCGGAACTTGGCTGTTGCTGTTGGCAATTACTGGCCAGCAGACTCTCATAAATACACCCCACCCTCAAACCAGACCCTAATTCTCGGATATACCCATTTGTTCTGAGATTCTTACTTCGAGGTGAACACTTGTGCAGACCCAGTTGAAGTATCCAGTAGGGCAGGCGAATGGAAGTGCTGGGGACTTACGCAGGCGACTTAGCGAATTTCGATCTCTGGGTCTCCTTCTGGGTGACTATCTCCTACTGGCGGCCACCTCTTTAGTGCGACGTATGTTCGAGACCGCGCAAGGGACGACTCAATCTCTCTGTCGCTGTGCACCAGTTCCTGAAGATACATTTAATTATCGACACTGATCATTGCCCAGTTTGGGAACATGCTTTCAGTATCCATCATGCTGGGAGCTACGGTTTTGAATATCGTCGTATCCTGTGCTGTAGTGATCGGCTCGAGGTGGGGCAGCCGTCTGGAATAATGTCATACATCGGCCAAGGTGTGCGGCCCTGCCAACTACGGCCTTCTTAAGACTGCAGCAGGTGACGCAGTTTATGCACTCCGATGCCCCGCCATATCTGGCGACGAGGTCTCACTGAACTCTGCAACCCACTGTGTCATCCCGAGCTCAACGGCCTCTCGTGGCAACCACACCTCTGTACCTAACATGAATAAAACTCTAATTCAACCGGGATGTCTTACCCGCGGTCCCCCGCTCGGTTGCTGTCACCACCACCACTCTCAATCCATGTTCTGGAGGAGGCTGCATTATTTCCTGACATTCGCATAACCGTTTCCTGTCTACCACAGAAAAAGGCCATACCTCCGGCCTCTACAACAAGTTATGGTGCAGTGAATCATTGTAATACGCATTACTGGGCCACAGAAGATTTTACGTCGGTACAGCACGTCGGTCGTCAAAGGAGGTGGATCAGTGCGTGGTGTGGAATCCTCTGACAAGAAATCAGCAGTTCATACTGCTTCACAGGTATTATTAATGGGTAAGATGTACCAGGTTGTCTGTTTATAATCTCCCTTTGAAAATGCCAGTCTAAACTTAGAGGGCGTACGTGCCTGCAGCACAGTGGTCACTCAGAGCACTCTTCGTGCGATGTTCTGCGAGAACTGAACAATACATTTTATGGAAGATGGTTAGGACATCGTGGTCCTCTGGAATGGCAAGCACTGTCGCGCGATTAAACAGTAACAGATTTTTTTGTGGTGATATCTGAAGCACTATTTTTATGCCACTGAACCCACAACTCCAGATAACATCAAAACAACAAACAGGCCATCGACGACTCTTATTTCTCCATGATACCAGCAACCTGACATCTCGCTTAGAAGGTGGACTGTGTCGAGCATTAGGGGAAACGGGCCCTCGTTTGAATACCTCATTCAGATGAACAGTCCGGCACTGGAACATCAATTGGAACAAAGTGTGTACATCGTGTTACAACAACCCACTAAATTTTTAAGCTTGTAGCTCCGTAACTAAAACTGATAAAAATTCTCATTTAAATTGCTTTTAACCTATCTTATTACTTTGTAAGCTACGGAAAAAACCGTGCCTGAAGCAGCCTGTATAGTAGTGAAATGCTATAGATTTGCGACGATATATTTGACCTGAACTGGAAAAACATATGCAGTTTTTGACTCAATTTCCCTTTATTCCAAGCACTAATTCCTGATTTGGAGTTTTCTGGAACTCAGTTTACATTGAATGACTTTTTATGGGTATACGCTACAACCTTGTCTAGCTTGAGGATCCAAATCCTTCCATGACGTTATGTTAAATTACTACTTTGTTTAGCACTACTGACTAATTATTTAAGAGTGTAAGTAGATTACAGCAGCAGTCACATGCGATTTAATACACAGTCGCCAGTTTACGCAACCTAGAGTTTTAAACTTTTCCTCGCACTCCACTGGGCATGCGGTGGAGCTGGTAACAGATGCGTATGCGTGGTTTGTGGATCTCTACTGCGAGCTCGCCTCCATTGACGGCCAAGACGTGCCTAAGGATGAAAGTGGGGACACCCCTGTGTAATGAGGAATTCACCATCAGATGTTACGAGAAGTGGACCCGCCCATATAAGTGGAGGCGGGAAGTACTGTGTTGTCAGCAGAGAAGCAGTAATAGCAGAATGGGTCTGTCAGGCTGAAATTGCCTAAGTCGACTGGTGCTTACTGCTTAGTGGAAATGAGAAGTAGCAGTCGGAGCTACACCAACACCAGCCAGACCTCATGTAGTGGAGGTCAGGGACCGCAAACTATTGTCGGAGGTGGTTGTAAGGAATTGCGTGAAATCGGCGGAAGAAATCTGTGAGTTCCAAAATGCTACCAGCAGTCCAGGTACCACAACGACCATGCGTAGAGAGATGAAAAGACTGAGCAAATAGCTTCTCATCAGCCATGCATTTCTGTAACCAGTGCCGAGCGATGCTTCAAGTGGTGGGTGACTGGAAACGAGTGATTGGGAGAGCTCAACCACGCTATACCCTGTGCAATCCGAGAATTGAGTTTGGCGAATGCATGGAGAAAGTTACCTGCCGTCATTGGTGTTCTCAACTGTCAAGTACATAGGAGTGGTGCAGTGCACCCTGTCATGGAGAAACATCTTTGAGGCAATGGTTTGTGAATAACTGCATTCCTTGAATAGACCGAACTGCCCAAAGTCCAAACTATAACCCTCTAGAACACTCTGGGATGAGTTAGAACGTTAACTTCGCACCAGATTTCTGCGTTCAGCATAACTACCGTCTCTGGTTGGTGCTCTTGAGGAAGAATGGGTTGTCATTCCTCCATAGATATGCAGACACATCACAGACATGCAGAGTTCAAGATATCATAAAGGCGAAGGTTCGACACCCTCTACGATACAATCCATTAAGAGATATCCGTATACACTTGACTAGATTGTGTAAATGCGACATGTTTTTCAGCCCAAGAACGTTGAGTAAGGCATGACAAAGATGGAAAACTCTACCACTAAGGCAATAATAACAGAAAGATCGACCTTATAGGAACGCAGGCGTCAATTAGCAAACTAAAAAAGATTTTCCCCATTTACACGTTTGAAATAGTGGTAATGGCCAGTCCACAAATCGATTTTATATCATGGAAGATACGATGTTTATAATGTTGTGAACGAGTTTCTCGTCCTGAAATTAAAATTAGGCTACCATCCTCCGATTTCAAAAAACGTATGCGGAAACTGGCCGAGGAATATGGGCTGTGGGTATGCGCTTCTTCATGTGCCATGAAGATCAACATTATGATGCGTTCCAATCCGTAATTAGAAGCTCCCTTCGGTTTAAAATACGTCAGATGATCAGGAAGCTAATAACCATCATAGTACGAATGTGTATCATCCATGTCCAATTCCTTTTCACTTAATTTGGACAGATGTCAAGGATAAGCTTTTCTGCAACAGTCAAAAGAATGGAGCAGAAGATGTAAAGCACTTGTTACTTTCTTGTAGTCTCTTCGAACCACATCAATAACTTTTACTACGGCAGGTTGTGAAATTAAAGGCGCCCCTTTCAGCAAGTGGCACTCTTTCTTTGTGTCATAAAGATTCTCAAAAATGGAAAGGCTTTTCCTTACTTTGTACGAGACAGTAACGTGTGTATATGAAATTGATATACTGTTTCTGTTCGCATAAACACTCTAATCCCCAGGTGAATCCTTCCCAATCTCTGTTGAGTTCTTTCTTATTTTATATTTCTTCTGTACTTGATGCGTCAACTTTCATTAGATGTGTACGTTGTAAAATAATTCTAAATCTTACTGAAGCCATTCATATTGTGAGTTCTCTGTAATTATGATTTTATGTATTGTTAGCTGTTGACTGTATGGTTGAATAAAACGAAACCAATACAAAAAATCAGAAAAAAAGTTTGTGAAAGTTTGTTTCTGTCCAAGTTCATAGGCGTTCTCTACATTTCTCAATTAATCATTTGTGTTCTGTCTTTCGCGGTCCATAATCCTTTCCTTAGGCCCATCGCCTCCTACCCTTGTTGATATCATCCAACCACCATGTCCATGTCGTTCCTCGATCCCTTCTGCCCTCGATGGATTCTAAAAATGCTACTCATGGTAGTCCTTCCTCTTCCATCCAAATTAGTTGTCCTCCCCACGTCAGTCTTCTTTTCTTGACCATTTTTGCTGTTGTAGTTTTTAAACATTTATGACACATGTTGTTGTTGTTGTTGTGGTCTTCAGTCCTGAGACTGGTTTGATGCAGCTCTCCATGCTACTCTATCATGTGCAAGCTTCTTCATCTCCCAGTACCTACTGCAACCTACATCCTTCTGAATCTGCTTAGTATATTCATCTCTTGGTCTCCCTCTACGATTTTTACCCTCCACGCTGCCCTCCAATGCTAAATTTGTGATCCCTTGATGCCTCAAAACATGTCCTACCAACCGATCCCTTCTTCTAGTCAAGTTGTGCCACAAACTTCTCTTCTCCCCAATCCTATTCAGTACCTCCTCATTAGTTACGTGATCTACCCACCTTATCTTCAGCATTCTTCTGTAGCACCACATTTCGAAAGCTTCTATTCTCTTCTTGTCCAAACTAGTTATCGTCCATGTTTCACTTCCATACATGGCTACACTCCATACAAATACTTTCAGAAACGATTCCTGACACTTAAATCTATACTCGATGTTAACAAATTTCTCTTCTTCAGAAACGATTTCCTTGCCATTGCCAGTCTACATTTTATATCCTCTCTACTTCGACCAACATCAGTTATTTTACTCCCTAAATAGCAAAACTCCTTTACTACTTTAAGTGTCTCATTTCCTAATCTAATTCCCCCAGCATCACCAGATTTAATTTGACTACATTCCATTATCCTCGTTTTGCTTTTGTTGATGTTCATCTTATATCCTCCTTTCAAGACACTGTCCACTCCGTTCAACTGCTCTTTCAAGTCCTTTGCTGTCTCTGATAGAATTACAATGTCATCGGCAAACCTCAAAGTTTTTACTTCTTCTCCATGAATTTTAATACCTACTCCGAATTTTTCATTTGTTTCCTTTATTGCTTGCTCAATATACAGATTCAATAACATCGGGGAGAGGCTACAACCCTGTCTCACTACTTTCCCAACCACTGCTTCCCTTTCATGCCCCTCGACTCTTATAACTGTCATCTGGTTTCTGTACAAATTGTAAATAGCCCTCCGCTCCCTGTATTTTACCCCTGCCACCTTCAGAATTTGAAAGAGAGTATTCCAGTTAACATTGTCAAAAGCTTTCTCTAAGTCTACAAATGCTAGAAACGTAGGTTTGCCTTTTCTTAATCTTTCTTCTAAGATAAGTCGTAAGGTTAGTATTGCCTCACGTGTTCCAACATTTCTACGGAATCCAAACTGATCTTCCCCGAGGTCCGCTTTTACCAGTTTTTCCATTCGTCTGTAAAGAATTCGCGTTAGTATTTTGCAACTGTGACTTATTAAACTGATAGTTTGGTAATTTTCACATCTGTCAACACCTGCTTTCTTTGGGATTGGAATTATTATATTCTTCTTGAAGTCTGAAGGTATTTCGCCTGTCTCATACATTTTGCTCAGCAGATGGTAGAGTTTTGTCATGATTGGCTCTCCCAAGGCCATCAGTAGTTCTAATGGAATGTTGTCTACTCCCGGGGCCTTGTTTCGACTCAGGTCTTTCAGTGCTCTGTCAAACCCTTCACGCAGTATCTTATCTCCCATTTCGTCTTCATCTACATCCTCTTCCATTTCCATAATATTGTCCTCAAGTACATCGCCCTTGTATAAACCCTCTATATACTCCTTCCACCTTTCTGCCTTCCGTTCTTTGCTTAGAACTGGGTTGCCATCTGAGCTCTTGATATTCATACAAGTGGTCCTCTTCTCTCCAAAGGTCTCTTTAATTTTCCTGTAGGCAGTATCTATCTTACCCCTAGTGAGACAAGCCTCTACATCCTTACATTTGTCCTCTAGCCATCCCTGCTTAGCCATTTTGCACTTCCTGTCGATCTCATTTTTGAGATGTTTTTATTCCTTTTTGCCTGCTTCATTTACTGCATTTTTATATTTTCTCCTTTCATCAATTAAATTCAATATTTCTTCTGTTACCCAAGGATTTCTATTAGCCCTCGTCTTTTTACCTATTTAATCCTCTGCTGCATTCACTACTGTATCCTTCAAAGCTACCCATTCTTCTTCTACTGTATTTCTTTCCCCCATTCCTGTCAATTGTTCCCTTATGCTCTCCCTGAAACTCTCTACAACTTCTGGTTCTTTCAGTTTATCCAGGTCCCATCTCCTTAAATTCTCACCTTTTTGCAGTTTCTTCAGTTTCAATCTGCAGTTCATAACCAATAGATTGTGGTCAGAATCCACATCTGCCCCTGGAAATGTCTTACAATTTAAAACCTGGTTCCTAAATCTCTGTCTTACCATTATATAATCTGTCTGATACCTTTTAGTATCTCCAGGATTCTTCCAGGTATACAACCTTCTTTTATGATTCTTGAACCAAGTGTTAGCTATGATTAAGTTATGCTCTGTGCAAAATTCTACAAGGCGGCTTCCTCTTTCATTTCTTCCCCCCAATCCACATTCACCTACTATGTTTCCTTCTCTCCCTTTTCCTACTGACGAATTCCAGTCACCCATGACTATTAAATTTTCGTCTCCCTTCACTACCTGAATAATTTCTTTTATCTCGTCATACATTTCATCAATTTCTTCATCATCTGCAGAGCTAGTTGGCATATAAACTTGTACTACTGTAGTAGGCATGGGCTTTGTGTCTATCTTGGCCACAATAATGCGTTCACTATGCTGTTTGTAGTAGCTAACCCGCACTCCTATTTTTTATTCATTATTAAACCTACTCCTGCATTACCCCTATTTGATTTTGTATTTATAACCCTGTAATCACCTGACCAAAAGTCTTGTTCCTCCTGCCACCGAACTTCACTAATTCCCACTATATCTAACTTTAACCTATCCATTTCCGTGTTTAGATTTTCTAATCTACCTGCCCGATTAAGGGATCTGACATTCCACGCTCCGATCCGTAGAACGCCAGTTTTCTTTCTCCTGATAACGACGTCCTCTTGAGTAGTCCCCACCCGGAGATCCGAATGGGGGACTATTTTACCTCCGGAATATTTTACCCAAGAGGACGCCATCATCATTTAATCATACAGTAAAGCTGCATGTCCTCGGGATAAATTACGGCTGTAGTTTCCCCTTGCTTTCAGCCCTTCGCAGTACCAGCACAGCAAGGCTGTTTTGGTTAATGTAACAAGGCCAGATCAGTCAATCATCCAGACTGTTGCCCCTGCAACTACTGAAAAGGCTGCTGCCCCTCTTCAGGAACCACATGTTTGTCTGGCCTCTCAACAGATACCCCTCTGTTGTGGTTGCACCTACGGTACGGCTATCTGTATCGCTGAGGCACGCAAGCCTCCCCACCAACGGCAAGGTCCATGGTTCATGGGGGGATGACACATGTATATATCAAAATTTGTAACGAGCACCTTTTCACTAAATTATATATTTTTTAAATTACATTGTACCATGTACTAGATCTGGTGCTCTAGAGGTGAAGCACATACCAGGAAATCGAGATGTCGCAACATTGAATGCAGTTGCATTGTGGAAATTTTCAGTCTGCCTTTAATCTAGCTTTCTCATCAAACAGGGAGCGAAGTCGTCAAGAGCTGCATGTGGTTCCAATTCCATGTTAACTGTACATCTCTTTTCCCCAGTTGGTAACACGAATAGGTTGGGAGCATGCAAGTTGTTAAAGTGGTGTCTAACTGAAAGGCTTGTACCTGGCTATTGAGCCACACGAAACAGCTACTATGAGCAGTGATGGAAGTAAGTTGTTATATTAAGATATGTCCCATGTTTTATTATTACTGTTCTTACTAGCCTTCCCCCTCCCCCACTGCTTTGCCCAATAAGTGTTCAACACTCTAACCATATCTTCCTCCTTCCCTCTAATCGTATTCTTCCTCCCTCTCTTTTTCCATCTCTGCCTCTTCCTCTTCCTTTTCCACCTGCCCACTACCACTCTACACCTTCCACCTGTCTAATGTCCATCCCTGATAGCTGTCAGTGTGAAGGTGGGTGGACCTGCCCCCGCAAAGGGGCTTCCCAGCCAATGACGCCAAATGCTCATTTCCATTTTTACCTGCCTAATGCATCTCCCATCCTCCCTTCTCTTTGTCCATTCCCTGCTACCCCTCGCTCTGTCCATCCCCTTCTCTGTCCCCTCTCAACCTATCCCCAGTCATCCACAATCGCACATGTAGCCCTTGCAATACAGTTCTGTAAAGCAGGCTAATACTACTCCGGCAACACGTCTGTTGCACAGGGCAGGTTGGAAATCAGGGACTTGAAAAATCAATATTTGCCCCTGTTGTATAGGCTGCCATTCAAAGCAGGTCGATAAAGCGGGCCGATACTACTTCAATACAACATGCCTGTTAGGCTGGGCAGTTTATGTATCGGGGCCCAGAAAACAGTTTCTTGCCCCTGACATAACGCTGCAAAGTAGGTTGATTTGGCAGGCCAATACCGTTCCCTCACAACATACCTGTTGTGCAGGGCAGCATACACACCATAGGCTCGAAAAAAGACGTTTTTCCCCTATCTCCACTCGTAATGGAGCTAGAAGGTTGATACTAATGAGACCTGCTCTTCCTCTGCCTAATTTGGTTGAAATCAATTCAGGGGTTTAGAAGGATACCCCAGGCATATGTACATACTTTCTGCTTTATATACAGTGTATGTAAAAGAAGATTAAAATCTTAGGCATCTGTGGAATGTTAAAACAAGTAGAATTTGCAGCTTATACAGGGTGGACCAAATGTCACAAAGTGATTATAACTGTGAATTGCTTTCTTATCTACCCTTAGCTTTGATTGATATTTCAGACTTGAAGACCAAGGCTGGTGAATTTACTGTCCTTACCTTGTCAGAACCTGATACAAATGAAACGAAAAAGAAACAATAAAATGTTGTTCATAGTTATAACCATTTTGTAACTTTTGGTCCTACCTAAGTAGGAAAGAGGAGAGCTGGGAGACAGAAAATGTCAACATGGATAATCTAGTGGAGTGGTTCCCAGCCTGGGAGAGAAATTACCCACGAAGGGTAAATTGAAATTTTCTGAGGGGTAAAAGCAGGGTTCCATTGTGATTCACTCATGAAAGTAAATTATTTTCAAAATATTATTACGATTTTCATTATTTCATAAGACTGTAATACTAATTAGATAAATTACGAATAGTTATTTTTTTCAAACTGCTTGTGATATGAATGTATTAACATCTTCGCCATGACAATAAAATTGGGACATATACGACATGTGTTTAAATATCTCATGAAAATGCATCCTTCAAGTTCCAACAATAGTCCAGAAATGGCTTCGCAACACTAAACACAATAACTGACAATACAATACAACAGAAGGTATTGTTATATTATTATTATTATTATTATCATTATTATTATTAGTGGCAGTGGTTAGTCACAAAGCTTTGGCAGTCTGAAATCTTCTAATTACTGCCATTTAGGAAACAGCAAGTCCATCATTCACGTGATTTCCAAACAGTAAGTCTAATGCATATACGTGAAATTGGATGATTTCAAATATGGGTGCAATGTGTGGGTCAAGCAAGAACCGGTAGGGGGAGGAGTGTTGCAGAGGAAGCATCTCTACCATGAATGTGGATAGTTAGCTTTCCTTTCTGAGGCGGAGTTATAGATAGCACTGGCGATGTACCAAGAATTTCTTCTTCAATGTCTAAAAAAGGACTGTTAGAAATAAGCATTACCAATTGCCTTGTTGGCTCACAGTTTGTCGTTTAATAAAAAACCTACAAAAACCAAATGTTACTTACTTTTCGTTATTTTGAAAATAAAAGTCTTTAAATAAAAAACGTGCTAATGTTGATAATGGTAGGAACAACTGGAGTGGGTACTAGCTAATATCTGATTGAACTCAGGAGTAATGCTGATGATGGTTGAGGAGAGGGTGTTACAGCTTATATCTGATTCTACTCGGGGGTAATTGTCTCAGAAAGGTAGGGAACCAATGATATAGTGGGAGTATCTACAGTTACATCTATACTCTGCAAACTACCGTGAAGTGTATGGCGGAAGGTACGTCCAATTATATCTGTTTCTTCCCATTCTATTCACATAGAGAGTGCGGGAAGAATGATTGTCTGAATGCTTCTGTGTGGGCTGTAATTATTCTAATCTTGCCCTAAGGTTCCTTATGTGAGCGAAACATAGGAGGTAATAGTATATTCCTAGAGTCTTCACTTAAAGCCTGCGGTGATCCATCACAGACGGTGGGACAGCAGCTGGACATGAAGTACTTGAATAAGGAAATTTGAAAATTTGTGTTAAGTCCCTATGGGACCAAGCTGATAAGGTTATCGGTCCCTAGACTTACACGCTACTTAATCTAACTTAAACTCACAAAGGCTAAGGACAACACACACACCCAAGCCTGAGGGAGGACTCGAACCTCCGACGGGGATAGTCGCGCGAACGGTGGCAAGGCGCCTCAGACCGCTCGGCTACCCCTCGCGGCCCTTGAATAAGGGTAACAATGACTAAAAAGAGGGACAAATCACATAATAAAAACATTATATTGCTATGCATACAAAACAAAATTCAGCATGTAACTTGTATTGCATTTTTTAGAAATCCAATAGAAACATACATCAATGACGTAATGGACCCGAGAGCAATCCACACATACAAAGAGCTATACTAGCAAAGTGATGGAAGTGATATATATCCCTCACCGGAACACTTACAGATATGAAATATACAAACAAACATGTGCTCCACTGATATTATTCTACAGCAACCCAGTCACATTGCTAAGATCCACGAGATTAGTTTAGCAAATGTGAAATTTGTGTATGTAAGAGACCCTGGACGCAGTATCTCCAAAGAAACAACGAAGCATGTCATCAAAGTTCCTACTAATTCCAAGAAATCTACAGGACGTAAAACAATGTTTCCATCATTAGTATAACATCCACACTCAGTATGTAGCCATAGTGTTAAAGGTAGCATATATGATACATGTCGACGAACTACTGCCGAAGAACATCTCGTGTGAAAATTTGATGTTTACATGCAACAATTGGCGCTCTGCACGGAGCACGTTTTGGGCGCACAGTTTGATTTTGCACTGGTGTACAGCTGCCGCAGTGTAGTTTAGGTGTGTAGAGTTTTAAGATATGAATTATGCGTTTCTTCTAGGTATATGAATCCTCTCGATGTTTGCCACGTTTGCGTAAGCCATTGCCTGGGTTCCCATTCTTATGGAATCTTCGGAGTTCATAGTCTTGTCCTTGTGTGTTAGTACGTACATGTTTTTGGTTTTATGCTGCTGGATTTCCAGATGGACGTTTCTAAGTTCATGGTCCGGTATGTGTAGTTGTACATATGTGGCTACTGGTTTTACTGATTGACTCGGACTAGGTTACTCTTTATAGCCAATTGTTACATGTAAATAGCAGATTTGCCACACTAGATGTCCTTCAGCAATAGTTCGTCGACATGTATCATGTATGCTACTATTAAAGCTGTGGCTATATATTGACGGCAGATGTTATTAATGTCGGCAACATTGCTTTACTTCCAGTAGATTTCTTGGAATTAGTAGAAACTTTGGCGAATTGCGTGGTTGTTTCGGTTGGAGATATTGCGTCCAGAGTCTCTAACATACACAAGTGCACATTTCCTAAGCTGGTCTCGTGGACCTTAAGAATATGACTGGAGTGTTGTAAAGTAGCATCAGTGGAGCACGCGCCTATTCCTATATTTCATACTTGTAGACGTCCGGGTAAGGGATATATGTGACATCGATCGCTTTGCTGGTGTAACTCTTTGCATGTGAGGGCTACCCTCAGGTCCATTACGTCATTGGTGTATGTTTCCATTGGATTATCAAAAAACAAAAAAATGTAACATCATTTATATGATGAATTTTGTTTTGTTTATATCACAATAGTAAATTTTTATGATGTGATATATCCCAACTTTTAGTTAAAAACTGTGATTTATATTGTGTGTGCTCTCATACTCTTCAACCACGTAGGAACCTGAAGATGGCACCCTCTGGTGTCTAAACTGGCCGCATGTGTTAAAAAGAACTAACAACGTTGGATTCCGGTATAGCTGTTGGTTCTGTAATCATTATTCAAGTACTTCTTGAAACCAGTTCTTATCACATACTCCAGTAATGTTCTGGAATGGATCGTATGAGCGATTTGTAAGCGGTCTCTTTGGAGACTGACTGCACTTCCCCGGTATTCTGCGAGTAAACTGAGGTCTACCACCTGCTTTACACACAGCTGAGCCTTTGTGATCATTCCATTCGCATCCCCGCAGAGTGCTTCACCAAGGTATTCGTACGAGTTGGTTGATTCCAGTTGTTATCCATTGATACAGTCATAAGATACTAGGATTTTTGCTTTTGTGAAGTGCGCAATTTTACATTTCTGAACAATTAAATCAAGATTCCAGTCTTTGCCCACTTTGAAATCTTTTCAAGCCTTCACTGAATATTTATGCATATAAAGTGCAGCATCTACATCTCCATCTACATACATACTCCGCAATCCACCATACGGTGCGTGGTGGAGGGAACCTCGTACCACAACTAGCTTCTTGTCTCCCTCTTGCACTCCCAAACAGAACGAGGGAAAATTGACTGCCTATATGCCTCTGTACGAGCCCTAATCTCTCTTATCTTATCTTTGTGGTCTTTCGGCGAAATATTAGTTGGCAGTAAAATTGAACTGTAGTCAGCCTCAAATGCTGGTTCTCTAAATTTCCTCAGTAGCGGTTCACGAAAATAACGCCTCCTTTCCCCTAGAGACTCCCACCCGAGTTCCTGAAGCATTTTCACAACACTCGCGTGATGATCAAACCTACCAGTAACAAATCTAGCAGCCCGCCTCTGAATTACTTCTATGTCCTCCCTCAATCCGACCTGATAGGGATCCCAAACGCTCGAGCAGTACTCAAGAATAGGTCGTATTAGTGTTTTATAAACGGTCTCCTTTACAGGTGAACCACATCTTCCCAAAATTCTACCAATGAACCGAAGACGACTATCCGCCTTCCCCACAACTGCCATTACATGCTTGTCCCACTCTGCAGTGTTACGCCCAAATATTTAATCGACGTGACTGTGTCAAGCACTAAACTACTAATGGAGTATTCAAACATTACGGGAGTCTTTTTCCTGTTCATCTGCATTAAATTAGCCAGCCGAAGAGGCCGCGCGGTTCTGGCGCTGCAGTCTGGAACCGCGAGACCGCTACGGTCGCAGGTTCGAATCCTGCCTCGGGCATGGATGTGTGTGATGTCCTTAGGTTAGTTGGGTTTAACTAGTTCTAAGTTCTAGGGGACTAATGACCTCAGCAGTTGAGTCCCATAGTGCTCAGAGCCATTTGAACCATTTTTTTGCATTAAATTACATTTATCTATATTTAGAGTTAGCTGCCATTCTTTACACCAATCACAAATCCTGTCCAAGTCATCTTGTATCCTCCTACAGTCACTCAACGACGATACCTTCCCGTACACCACAGCATCACCAGTAAACAGCCGCACATTGCTATCCACTCTATCCAAAAGATAATTTATGTAGATAGAAAACAACAGCGGACCTACCAGACTTCCCTGGGGCACTTCAGATGATACCCTCACCTCCGATGAACACTCACCATCGAGGACAAGGTACTGGGTTCTATTACTTAAGACGTCATCTGCAAGAAAACTGAGGTTGGTGTTAATACTGTCTGCTGGGTCATTAATACACAACATTAATAGTAAGGGTTCCAACACACTTCTCTGGGGCACATCAGAAGATAACTCTAAATCTGACGATGACTCTCCGTCCAAGATGACATGCTGCGTCCTCCCTACCAAAAAGTACTCAACCCAGTAATAAATTTCAGTTGATATCCCATATAATCGATATTTTGACAATAAGCATAGGCGTGGTACTGAGTCAAATGCTTTTCGGAAATCAACAAGTATTCATCTACCTCAATGCGCCTCTATTCTAGATAGCAAAAGAAAAATTTGAAAGGCGTGTAGGAGTCACTCTCACCACTCGCTCTAGCTTCCCCCTCCTCCACCCCGTTCTCAAAAAATGGCTCTGAGCACTATGGGACCGTAGCGGTTGCGCGGTTCCAGGCTGCAGCACCTAGAACCGCTCGGCCACTCCGGCTGGCACCCCGTTCTCTCTCTCTCTCTCTCCTCCTCCTCCTCCCTCCCTCTCTCTTCCCTCGAAGAGAGACGCCAGAGTTGTAATTTTTTTTTTTTTAACGAATCTAAAGCACTAACACACTGTGACACTCCACACGAGAATCGAACGTTTGATCCGGCGCCTGGCCCAGCACCTACTCATTGCACGCCACGACGGGCGGAACTACCTTGCGCGAGCGTCGGCCCCTGCCATAGCCGAGTGCGCGTGCACCGGCGCGACCCCACCGTGAGTCACGGCGAGCAGGAACGCGGCGTGTCTGCACCGAAGGCCGAGCCGCCGCCGAAGATCTGCATGGAGCGCGCCGGCCGGGAGTGGGGGGCGGTGGTGGGTGTCTATTGCGCAGGCGCGCGGGCCCGCCGCACAAAGAACTTGCGCGTCCATGTTGGCAGCTGCCAGGTGAGCCGGCAGTGTGTAACTGGCGGCCGGCTGTCGCGTTTGCCGTGGCGGAGTTGCTGTGGTGCGCGCGTGCTCGCTGTCCGCGCCGGCGGCTGACAGCGCACAGTGGTGACAAGTGAGTCGCGATAGACGAGTGTCGTGAACGCGCCGCGGTGCAGTCGCAGCTTCCGCGTTGCCACTGGGCGAGTGCGCCTCTTCCTGGCTCCCCAGCTGCGGGCCGAGCGGGCCCCTTTGGTGAGTGGCAGGCCCTTCAGCTGATGCAGTGCCGTGCGGGCAGCACGCTGACAGCACCTGATCGCTCCACAAGTGAAGCTCTCGCCCCAATTGTTTCCGTTAAGTGACCGCAGTCTGTTCACCGCAGGCATCCACTCACAGTGCAATAAAAAAAGAAAATGTCCTAATAGAGTTTTCTCCTCCTCACAGTGTGTGACAGCTGTGTCGAAAGGATTTATATTGAGTGTACTCAAGGAATTCGCATGGGCTAGTTGAATCTCTAAAGCATATGCGGGCGATATTCGTTTCCGCTTACAGCGAAAGTGATGAAGCATCTCTAGGAAGTGAGCTGTTCTTTGTTCGAAATCGTTGACTTATTCATTAGTGATTCAGATACACTGAATAAGAACCTCCGTTGGCTGTTAACATATGCTCCTTACAGAAGAAGGACAAGCACTTATTTGTTCCGTAAAGTGACAGCAGCATATTCGTCGCATTTATGCATTCAATATTAATAGCAGCAAAAGTCATGAAATAGTGTGGGGTATATGATTCTTTAAACCATATAAAGAGGCGATGTTCTTTTTAACTCCCACACAGAAAACGGCGTGAATTGCTCTTAAACGGCATGAGTTGCTCTTTTTTGTTCAAAACAGTTGACGTATTCATTAACGGTACACTGAATCCGTATGCTATCAATTTCAACATTGACCTGTTCATATGTACACTTACTACAATACAAAAGTCCTGTCAACTGCCAAATTCTGCTTCTGTTTTAAATGACAAGTGAAGCACACACATGCTATTTGTTTCTGTAAAGTGAGGAGAGTATATTCGCCACAGCTATCTACTCTATACTCGTGCCAATAGCAACAAAATATTATTGGAAATGGTTTTCATCCCCTGCGAAAAGTGCGCACTCTCTACATGGTGTATATCTGCAGAGTGTAGCCACAAATTCTCTCGGTGTTTACAAATATCTAATGAAGAAAAAAGTACTGTTCATTTTGACGCACAACGGAAGTCATCAGTGGAGATGTCACTAGGAGGTGGGCGCAGAATGAGCTACATTTCGTTGTGCAAAACAGTTGTCAAATTCAATAATGATTCAGATACACTGATCGCGTATCACGTACGGAACTCGACATTGATGTATTATACAAAACTCTACTCCGTTACGAGGCATCCGTCAGCTGATATCAGCTGATATCATCTCCTTGTGATCTAAATGAAGCATAAGCAGCAACTGTTTCCATATGGTGACAAAAATACTCAACACTCGTCGCAACAGAAGTCACAAAAGGGTATATAAAGACGATGTTTATTTTAACTAGCAACGAAAGAGATCAGTGAGAACATCTCTAGGAACTGAGCTCTCAACGGCTGCCTTTCTTTGTTCAGAGTAGTTGACAAATTCATTAATTATTTAGATGTACTGATGCCGTATGCTATGAAGACCTCAATGCTGAAACATGATACGGCAGAACCAGGCTTCTGTCGGCTGCCAACTTATGCTCGTGGTCGTAATTTTTTCTCTAAACTGACGATAGTATGTGCATCTCAAGTAACTGTTCACTGTAAGCCGCATGTGAAGTCACAAGCTCGCACCGTGTAACTGTATCTCTACTATCCATTAAATGCCTTGCTAACGTGACAGTGCGCTGTTCCTCACGACTCACTACCAAGTTGCTCTTGTTGTGGTCTTCAGTCCAGAGGCTGGTTTGATGCAGCTCTCCATGCTACTCTATCCTGTGCAAGCTTCTTCATCTCCCAGTACCTACTGCAACCTACATCCTTCTGAATCTGCTTAGTGTGTTCATCTCTCGGTCTCCCTCTACGATTTTTACCCTCCACGCTGCCCTCCAGTACTAAATTGGTGGTCCCTTGATGCCTCAGAATGTGTCCTACCAACCGATCCCTTCTTCTAGTCAAGTTGTGCCACAAACTTCTCTTCTCCCCAATTCTATTCAATACCTCCTCATTAGCTATGTGATCTATGCATCTAATCTTCAGCATTCTTCTGTAGCACCACATTTCAAAAGCTTCTATTCTCTTCTTGTCTAATCTATTTATCGTCCACGTCTCACTTCCATACATGGCTACGCTCTATACAAATACTTTCAGAAACGACTTCCTGACACTTAAATCTATACTCAATGTTAACAAATTTCTCTTCTTCAGAAACGCTTTCCTTGCCATTGTCAGTCTACATATTACATCTTCTCTACTTCGACCATCAGTTATTTTGCTCCCCAAATAGCAAAACTCATTTATTACTTTAAGCGTCTCATTTCCTAATCTAATTCCCTCAGCATCACCCGATTTAATTCGACTACATTCCATTATCCTCTGTTTGCTTTTGTTGATGTTCACTACAAAGTAATAACTCAAAAAATATCCGGAAGCCGTCACAAGAGGAGGCGCTGTTATTTCTCAACATTAATTGGGAAACACGTCACAGATTTGGATATATTTGATATGTATATTATAAAGACATGAATACTGAAGCTTAGTAATGTGCACCATTATGAGATCAGTCTCTTTAAATGGCTACATTTAAATTACAAGCCAACTCAGTTTTTAAAGTCGGGCACCACAGTCTCAGTAAATTCCACGGACAACATCATTTTCAGAAAGGCTGTTCAGCTGAAATAGATATTTTTTTGTTGGTTCTGCACTAGCGATCGGTTTCGACATTTGGGCCATCGTCAAGGGTCCACAGGTTAGAAAATCTTTACATGAAGTGTACATCAAATATAAAATCATAAGGAACTATGTTGTAACATTTTATGACTTTCTTTTTGATGCACACCAGCCTAATGATTTCTAGTACAAAATAAAGTGAAATAAAAATATTCATTGACACAGAACACCCTTTTATAGTAACAATGAAGTCTTCATTGGAAGAGCTACTTATATAATACCCAAACTTATCGGTCATTTCGCTCTTCAACAGGTGAATTAAACATTGAGAACATCGTGCTGTAATAAACGCAATTTACAGCATAACAATTACCATTATCTCCGAAAAGGCCATCAACATATTTACATCCTATGCCAGATCGCAAGTTGATTTTATGTACAGTGTTTGAGCAAAAGTATCCAGACATACATTCTTCGCGTTTATAAAGAATTGAACACTGCCGAGGGCACTCTCAGCGAAATTTCAGAGTGTCTGCAGAGGAATGGAACCCTATTTTTCCTCGAGAGCCGAGAAAAGAGAAGAAAGTGATTCTGAAACTGGAGTGTGGAGTGTAGTAGGCGATTTAACTCTTTCCAAAGGTGTTCCACTGGGTCCAGGACGGAACTCTGGGATAGTCAGTTCATTTTAGGAATGTTACTGTCGACAAACAATTGCCTCACAGATGCTGCTTTATGACATTGGTCACCATCAAACTGGAACAATCATCGTCTCCGACGTGTTCCTCTACAGTAAGCAGTCCACAACGCTGTAAATTGTGTTGATAGTCTTCACCATACAGCGTTTTCCTAAGTGCAATAAGGGGACCACGTGCTGAACACGAAAAACACCCCATACCGTAACTCCAACCCCTCTGAACTTCACTGTTGGTGGTGCATTTGATAGCAGCTAACGTTCTATAGGCATTCGGCAAACCCAAACCCTTCCATCGGACTGTGGCCAGGATATAGCACGATTCATCACTCGAAGCCACTCGTTTTCAGTCATGCACAGCGGAATGGCGCTGCTCTTTACAACACCTACAGCAACGCTTAGCACTGAATACAGATACGTGTGGCTTATACTTTCTGAATATTGTCATTGTGCTAACTGGACTCCTGCTAGCACTTTGGAACTCATGAGTGATTTCTTCCAACTGATTTCATGTGATTTCTTATAACCATTTTCTGCAGTTCTCGATGGTCGCTGTCTGTCAGTACATGAGTTTTGCCTGATCCTGTTTTATCTACAATTGTTCCTTCACATTTCTACTTCACAGTCACACCACCAACACAGTCAGCTTGGGTCACTTTACAACCCTGTAATGTCTCCAGCGGATTTGTTACTCGGGTGACATCCAATGACTAGTTCACGTTCGAAGTCACTGGGCTCTCCTGTCTAAAGCATTCTGCTGCTGCTGCTTTTCCATGGACAACGCTACTCGCTTCTATTTACACAATACTGGCAGGGACGCCTCTCGTGACATCTAGTGGCCTTTTCCGGATCAAGTGGGCGTGTCTGGATACTTTGAACAGATGGTGTACATAATATTTTATTTACAACATTCATATGGTTACAGGCATAATATTCGGAGAAAATTAGACTTCTGAAATGGTAAAGAAAACACGCATGCTAGTTATTTTGTTGGTGATGATCGTTATGCAGTAAATGGCTGCATAGTTGACAGACACCAAATCTAAAGTTTTGTCACTTGAACATTCTCGGTCCTAGGCATTTTTCTGCCTATTAACACTGCTTCTTCCTTGGGTTACTTTCTTTATCGGTCCTTGGATTTTTTCTAACACCTTTGTGTTCTTTTACACGTGGCAGTGTCATTGTGACAATTGTCAAGTTGCAACTTGGTCCGGAATCCACTTTAGGAACCCCTATAACTGTCTGAGTAAGTCAGTTCAAAGGTAGGAGGAAGGCAAGAGCATGTAGGACATGTCTATTAAAGCACTCTTGTTTAAAAATAACCACTGACTTCTTTTAGTGATACTTTTACTAGTGGTGCACGATAATAAATGCAGTATCACAGTGTGGTTCGCATTATATGCAAAACTACGAGCTGTCTCATAACTGACCAGGTGCACTTGATCTCAAAGTGGAGGGAGAAGAGTGCAGTACGCCTCCACTAGAACCACACACAATGTGGACTGGTAGTACCGTCAGTTTACGTGCTGATGACGGCTTTACTTTTTTACCCTGGACATTACAAACAGGACACGGTTCTGAATAGGCGTGTTATCATCACGGACGGCAGCGTATCCTCTGCAAAGTTTTCCCGTGCTGGCCAAAAGGTTCGTGAGTAGTTCTTCTGACAGGGTGTTCCATTCCTTCACCAGAACTGTCAACAACTGCTGGACGGCCGTTGGTACATGTGGCCGTGTTGCTGTACGTGTCCTCAACGCATACCACGCTTTCTCGACCGGATTTAAGTCGGAGGCCACTCATTCGCTGAATATCCACTCGTGCCAAGAGCTGGTCCACCTGCACTATTCGATGCGGTCGTGCATTGTCACCCACCCCTCGAATGACGCATTTGGAGAAGGAGTACAGCGCCACAATAACCGATGAATGCACCGCGCTAAAGATTTGGAGGTCAGTACGTCCACGAAGCATTAAGACTGCCCACGCCATAACATCTGGACCACCAAAATCACTTTGTTCGACAATGTTCCTGGGTGCATTACGTGTTCCCACCTCACGCCGTATGCGGATGCGAAATGCATCGGGAATTCTTTACGAGTTGCCTATAATACAATCATCTGAAGACATATTCTGAGTTTCTTTGCAGTTGTGTACTTCCAAAAGAAATATTTCCCTCCATTTTCTATTCATTCATCGTGATCTTGATTTTGTGATAGATCATTTTTAGACCAACTTCAGTGCAAACTAACGCAAGTTTGCTAAACCAGAAGTTTTTGTGTATCATTTGCAAATGGAACACTATCGTCATCAAATCTCTTTCCCAGATGTTGGCTTCTTTTTGTTTTCCAATGGAATGTGTAATTATCTAATGGGCTGTTTGTCTGTTATGAGATCAGTTAGTGTAAACAATGAGTGGTTAGCCATATTCACTTGCTCATTTAGTAGTAGTTATCTTTGTGCCTTTATTATATGCATCTTTTACTATAAAAAACTGTCACAGCATAGGCCATAACCGATGTAGTTGACAGCTATATCAATAACTGGAATCGGTAGACCTCATTTGTCGAATGCTTCCCACGACTGTAATAATCGACAAATGGTTCAAATGGCTCTGAGCACTATGGGACTTAACATCAGAGGTCATCAGTCCCCTAGAACTAAGAACTACTTAAACGTAACGAACCTAAGGACATCACACACATCCGTGCCCGAGGCAGGATTCGAACCTGCGACCGTATCGGTCACGCGGTTCCAGACTGAAGTGCCTAGAACCGCTCGGCCACACCGGCCGGCAATAATCGACATCTGATGTTTTCTGTGCTTTGGCCACCCTGCATAGTCTTTCTTCCTAGGTAGGAGAAGTCTTACGCTACCACGTCGTACCCCATTCCCGATGGATTCTTATATATGTGCTTTTAAACAGCTTGAAAACAGAATCATCAGAACCATTTTCGCCACCACCAAATACTTTAGGTAAGTGACACCTCATTACCATTTGAGATAAGCTTATAGGACAAAGAATTAGTATATCCTAGAGGAATATTACGTGTGTCATCTAATACCTGTAATTCGGACCCTGGACTCGATAACCATGTGGATTCAATTATGAAGTCGGTCCACAAAGTTGTACAGGTACATCACATGGGGTTAAAGCCGCTCACTAAGGATTTGATTCCGCATTTCCACCGGCGTTTTATCCACTGTTCCAACATGCCAATAGATATCCTGTGGGGTTGAAATTAAGTGATTTTGCTGGACAATCAAGATGTAATGGCGTAGGGAAGTGTTCAGAAAACCAGTCAAATATTATTGCAGCCCTATGAACTTCCCAGCTGTCGTCTTTACGTGCCTGGGTGTCTTTCGATATGAGCGACTCAAAATGTTCGTTAGATGCAAATCCTGTGGCAATGTTCTCTCGCAAACAGTTATGGATGGACCTTCATTCATTACCTGCAGCAATTCGTATCTGCTTTGGAAGCGATTTTGTCTCACAAGCGATGAAACGCGTCTCCAGTCCCTCTAGTCAGAATCTTTTTCAAACCATAATTCTTACGTTGTGTTGCGTGGCCACGTGTGTTACACCACTGTTGCAAACACTTTGAATAGTCCGCCGCGTAACAAGAACAAATCCAGCAACTTCATACACCGT
Organism: Schistocerca americana; assembly: GCF_021461395.2. Classification (NCBI taxonomy): domain Eukaryota; kingdom Metazoa; phylum Arthropoda; class Insecta; order Orthoptera; family Acrididae; genus Schistocerca; species Schistocerca americana. The sequence goes on along the minus strand of NC_060124.1, from coordinate 303,012,947 downwards.
ATGGCCGTGTGTACAGCCAAACAGGATTGCCTCTTTTTGACTCGCTGTCACTATATCACTAAGCAACTATTCCAGAACCTGGTACCAGTGGCACGTTTCCTATCTAACGGCTTCCAGGGCCAACAAAATTTTGACTTTCAGTATTTCACCTGATTATCAACAGAATAAAAAATTTAAAACGCTGTCGTAATGTATTCATTAAGTACGTCTACTCTTGTTTACGTACAATGCCCGCTTGAAACGTATGCTCGATCGCTGTGCCATACGCAAAGGCTTAGCGATTCACCTGTGCGTACACACTGTGGCGATTTTTTTTTCGGATAGCTTATTTATATTCATTCGTTTTTATGTTGGCATTTTTGCCTGATGATATGGTTATACCTCGAAAAAATGTTACAACGTAAGACGACTGAAGCAAGATACCAACAAAATGTGACGTAGGAGGCTCTGCAATATCTCCTCATAAATTTTAAAACACTGTCACCGGCGAAGAACACAGAGTGTAGCTCTAAAAAGTTTGTGCTACAGTGATAGCAGTTACGTTGAGCAGGCCTAGTATCTAAATGTCGTCCGCTCGACAAGACAAACTGTGTCAGCCAAGAAATGAACTGATATTAGAACGCAGTGCAGCACGGCGTATTGAGCGAATGGCGAGCGCCGTTCCGGACTGGCGCCAGTCGCGAAGCATGATTCCGGGACCTGAGCACCCTCTGTCGGCATTTCCGGGGGAATTCGCGCAGATGACTCTTGCACTTTTTCAACAGTTCATGTAAACACTCTGGCCGTAGACGGTCTACTGCATTACTGAGTAAGTGCTATCAGTAGAGCAGCTGGTTTGTACCCATCTATCATCATCACCATGGTTATTCTGAAGTTCACAATTAAGTGCCTGGCAGAGGGTTCATCGAACAGCGTGTGGGAGAAATAAATCTTTCGGCGTGAGCACTGATTTATTTTATTTTATTACGGTGATTATTTCTCCCTATGTCGATGAGCGGTGATTGAAGTTTTACTGCCGGCCGAAGTGGCCGTGCGGTTAAAGGCGCTGCAGTCTGGAACCGCAAGGCCGCTACGGTCGCAGGTTCGAATCCTGCCTCGGGCATGGATGTTTTTGATGTCCTTAGGTTAGTTAGGTTTAACTAGTTCTAAGTTCTAGGGGACTAATGACCTCAGCAGTTGAGTCCCATAGTGCTCAGAGCCATTTGAACCATTTGAAGTTTTACTAGAAAATCTCCCGCAACAAAAAACGCCTTTGTTTTAATGATTGCCACCTCAATTTTTGTATCACGTCCGTAGCACTCCCTCCCCTATTTCGGGATAATACGAAACATGCTGCCCTTCTTTGAACTTTTTTGCATCCTCCATTAATACTGTCTGATGTCGATCAAACACCGCGCAGCAATACTGCAGAAAATGAGGGGCAAACGTAGTGCAGGCAGTCGCTTTGGTCGACCTGTTGCATTTTCTAAGTGCTCTGCCAATAAATCGCAGTCCTCGGTTCGCCCTCCCCGCAACATTATCTATGTCATCGTTCCAGTTTAAGTTATTCTTTGTTGTAATCATAAGTATTTATTCGAAGTCATAGCCTTTAGTTTTGAGCGATTTATCGCGTAAAGCTGTGGAAAAAAGCACTCCGCGTTGTTCATAAATACTGTGAATTGTATATATTCGTTTTCTTTTGTACTTTTGCTCCTCACTTTTGAGCGGTATCGTGTAATGATGTTGGACTTCACCGCTCTCGAGGGTAATCTGAAGGCTGTACAGGTCGGGGCAGGATCGTTCACGTATTGTCCAGTCCTTACGATGGAGCAATACGTTACTGAATGTTACTCAACAATAGATTTTTATTTAACAGTTGTCAATATATACAGTGTCTCGGGTAGCCAAGTGTGTGCTAAAGCTCCGCTTCTAAGAGGGGGAGATGCGCCGGCCTCAGATCCAGTCCACGCTGTGCCGTCAAGCCTGGTTGTGGCTTTTAGGCGGTTTGCCACACTCGCTAGGTGAATACCGGGATACTACCCAAATCTTGCCCCAGTTACACGATTTGCTCACTTTCACATGACTAACACTACACGCGAACGCATATTCCGTCCCGAGGAGTAATGAGGTGACGGTAAGAGAAGCATCCGAGCACCCTTAAGTTAGCCATGCTACATCCGTTACTGAACTTCGGCCCTACGCCGATACGGGACACAGACACAGAAAAATAAGAATATGTGCAAGTTCTCCCAATTATCTTGACCAGCCAAAATGAATTTAGCCCAGAAGCAGAATAGAAAATGTATCAAACAAATGTCGTTTGGCTACCAGGGGTAAATTAACCAGCATGACTGCCTTTCTTGTAACTTTGTTCGCTACGCCATTATTAACAGCTGTACGCCTTTTTTTTTTTAATAACACCCCATATTTTTGGACAGTGCAGCATTCAGATAAACATACAGTTATTAAAAACCCAAACAAAATTGATTTTGAATCTTCTGAACTAGTACACAGTGTATATTGTGTACAACAAAGACGGTCCTCGATTGAAAACTGCATCGGAATTACTTTTGTTGAGGTTGAAGGCAGGCCTGATGATACTCAGGCAGAGGGATTCTACAGAGAGCGGTTTACAGACAACGACCAGCCTTTCAGACGGATATTTTCTTGTCTTCTTGTGACTCTTCAGGAAACGGGAACTGTAGACCCAAATTTACACTGTCCATGGATGAGTAGAATTTCTACCTTCCGTTCCTCAGTGTACACTGTACTCACACAAAACTTCAGCTGGAGGCGGTTGACTGAGTGCTGGTGTTCATTATATTTGTGTTTCCCTTTGTTTCCGTCAACTGCAATTAACGAACGAGACACGTTACCCCGAGAATCGGCACTGCGTGCTTATACAGGACAGTCAAAGTTAGTTTTGTGTCACATTTATAATGGCTCTGAGGACTATGGGACTTAACATCTGAGGTCATCAGTCCCCTAGACTTAGAACTATTTAAACCTAACTAACCTAAGGACAGCACACACATCCATGCCCGAAGCAGGATTCGAACCTGCGACCGTAACAGCAGCGCAGTTCCTGACTGAAGCGCCTAGAACCGCTCGGGCACAACGGCCGGCCCACATTTATAATAACACAATGTTTAGGAGAACAGTATATAAAGTGGCACTGTCCGAATGCACACTCTTCCACGACGGTCATTAGAGAAACCCTGCATTCGTCTATGTACAGGACCACACGGCAATGATCCAAGTTCCATTCCATGTGTTGCGTTTCCTACGTTCTTTGCGCATGGTCCTACTGGGGTTTGTACCATTATCCGCGGTTGACGCCTCGAGACCAAATGGGTCGCGTGGATGCGGATGCGTTCTGCCTGGGTCAATATGGTCCTTCCAGTTAAAAAACGGAAGCGTGCAGTAATATTGCGTTGTCCTCGGGGGAGCTCGTGTTTTTGACCATAGACGACTACTGCAAGATGTTTATTCAATGTTTTGTGTTTCAGGACAGTGGTTGAATATTACAACGATGTCGCTGCGCTGTATATAAACTCATCGAGAAACTTCCCACGCTGACCGCCCTTTGTGCAGCAATGTGGCAATGTGCGCATGGTATATGCCTAAAACGTCCCTCCGAGCCATCTTCACAGACTGAATCAAGAGTACAAGCAAGCCGCATCGTCCTCTTCACGTTTGCAAACATACTGTGCTCTACCAAACTGCAAAACAGGCACGAGACTGTATCTTAGGCCTTCCTATAGTCAAGAGAGTATTGAGAAAGAGGTTTACAAACAAAGAAATAATTATGCAAGTATTGAGTGTTGCGTAAACAGTTTTTGAGCATATAAAACTGTATCTAGGATGCTGACTGGCGGGATAAATCCTCACGTTTTATATTTCGTGTGAGACTGAGATGAGGGCGCCATTCCACGTTGTAATATCAGTTTAAGTATATGCTTTGGCTGGCTCTGAGCACTATGGGACTTAACTTCTGAGGTCATCAGTCGCCTAGAACTTAGAGCTACTTAAACCAAACTAACCTAAGGACATCACACACATCCATGCTCTAGGCAGGATTCGAACCTGCGACCGTAGCGGTCACGCGGTTCCAGACTGTAGCGCCTAGAACCGCTCGGCCACTCCGGCCGGCCACATATATGCTTTGTTCGTATGTAGTGTTTGTTAGTAGAGACATATCTGAGCAAACGATGACAACTCTGTCTTTGCGTCTCCATTGTTTACAACACTTGATTTTACAAACTGCGCGTACATTCTGAGCCAAAAAAAAAGACGCACTGTTATGGTATTACTAGAAAACGACGGACATCTGTAAATGTGAAGTACATGCACAGACAAATAAATGATTACAGTTTCAGAAAAACTGGGTGATTTGTTCAAGAGAAGGAGCCTCATAAACTGAGGAAGTCAGTAAACCGTTGGTGGACCTCTGGCCCTTATACAAGCAAGTGTTTAGCTTGGCATTGATTAACAGAGTTGTTGGATGGCCTCCTGAGGGATATCGTGCCACATTCTGTCCCACTGGTACGCTACATCGTCAAAATCTCGAAACGGTTGAAGGGCCCTGCCGTAATCCTCCACTCGTTCTCAACTGGGGACAGAACCGGGGACGTTGCTGATCAAGATGGGAATCGGCAAGCTCAAGCATTAGAAACTATCGCCGTTACCGGCAGGGTATTATTTTGCTGAAATGCAAACTCAGTACGGTTGCCACCAAGGCCAAAACGGGGAGTAGAATATCGTCGACGTACTGCTGTAACGGTGCCACGGATGACAACCAAAGAGGTCCTGTTATGGATAAAGAAAAAAAAAAGCAGCCCATACCGTGACTTGTGGTTGTCGGATCCTACGGCGGGCGACTATGAGGTTGGCATTCCACCGCCGTTCGTGGCGTTTCCAGACACGTCTTCGTTAGCCATCTGGGCTCAGGCACGACAAGTAAACAACAATCCACCAGCGACTCTGTAGTGCTGCATGCTTGGCGGTAGCAGTCAGCGCGTGCCACGGCATTGCTTCGCTGCTCGAGTACTGGTTATTCTTGGAGTATTACTGTCCTTGTTAACACATATTGATAAAACAAATGTCGTACTGGACAAATCTGGGACTGTTCTATCGAATGGGCACGAAAAATTCCACTTTAAAATCATTTTGTTTGCAACGCTAAACAAGTCGATGCTTCGCCCGCATCTCGTGGTCGTGCGGTAGCGTTCTCGCTTCCCACGCCCGGGTTCCCGGGTTCGATTCCCGGCGGGGTCAGGGATTTTCTCTGCCTCGTGATGGCTGGGTGTTGTGTGCTGTCCTTAGGTTAGTTAGGTTTAAGTAGTTCTAAGTTCTAGGGGACTGATGACCATAGATGTTAAGTCCCATAGTGCTCAGAGCCAGCCAGCCAAGTCGATGCTTCCTGTGGAGCCGGCCGCTGTGGCCGGGCGGTTCTAGGCACTTCAGTCCGGAACCGCGCTTCTGCTACGGTCGCAGGTTCGAATCCTGCCTCGGGCATGAATGTGTGTGATGTCCTCAGGTTAGTTAGGTTTAAGTAGTTCTAAGTTCTAGGGTACTGATCACCTCAGATATAAAGTCCCATACTGCTCAGAGCCATTTCAACCATTGCTGCCTGTGGAAACTAGGCGTCGCGTGAAAGACGTGATGAGTACTATTTGTCTGGACTGACTCTAGCTTGACAACGCAAAAGCGACGTTGCAATTATATATTTGTTTACAAATCATCTACATTTTATGGTAACACAGAATTTAATTATTATTCTCCATTTTCGTCGATCTACCCACAAAATTTCTTCAACACTTTTCCTTCCAATTAATGTCTGAATACCTTCTATTCACGTGGCCCGTGGTCTCGTCTTTTATTCATTCCCCGTGATTCTCATTCCATGATTCGTCATGGCAATCACTCGTTTGACATTCTTTTCGTATATCCGCACCAAATGATTTCTTTTTCTTACACAAAACAAGAAATCGAATTTTTGATAGCCGTTTCTTCCTGACGAAATCATTTCGCATTCTTTTCCTTCCGGGTAACCCTGCAGGCCGTCTCCAATAGTCCATCTCAGTTGTCATCATTAATTGATATTTAACTGTCCATATCTCTGGCACGGGATCCCGGGTTCGATTCCCGGTGGGGCCAGGGATTTTCACCTGCCTCGTGATGACTGGGTGTGTGTGTTGTCCTCGTCATTTCATCATCATTCCTGAAAATGGCGACATTGTACTGAGCACAGGTTGGGAATTTGTATGGGCGCTGATAACCGTGCAATTGAGCGCCCCAAAAACCAAACATCATCATCATCATCATCATCCATACCTCTGACTCTTATGTCATAATGCTTGTAGTAATTGTTTTTTAAAGTATTTTTTCGTTTCCTTTCTAGTCTGTCGACCCAATACAATACCATTTAATGTTCCAAAAGTGAATTTTTCAGTATTTATTCTTGAATTAACTTTCCTATCCTTTTCACCCCATTCTCTGAGTTTTTTCTCCTAGATATTTGCACTCTTCAGCATGTGTAATCGTTTCCAACCCTTCTTCCTTAGTCGAATTTCGATTTCTTCTTCCTGTTACCATGTATTTTGTTTCATTTATGTTGAATGAAGTCTCCATTTCTCATATTAGTCTATTAATTTCCTAATTATATATTCACTGTCTTCTTCATCTTATGCTAGAATTAGCTGCTCATAAAAAAAGTGTGAGTATATAAGGTGATTCAACTGCCCCTACTGACAGGTGTTAAGCAACCCACAACGTCATCAAAAACAACACACGACGTTTTCATATTCTCTAAGTCGCTATGTGAACGAGCTTTAGTCACACACACAGAATAATCATAACATTTTCGAAGGAAATTTAATGTAGAGAAACTTTGTTCTGGGATAAGTTTCCACTAGAGGCCACAGTTTTCGTTTAATTCAAGGAAAATGTGTTTGAAGTTCACTTTTGTACGTTTGCCTTGAATAATTCAAAAATTGTGGCCTCTAGCGAAAATGTATCCCAGTACAAACTTTAACTTCATTAAATTTCCTGCAAAATTCTCATGTTCATTACTTCTCTTGGAATAATAGTTTGCACATAGTGCGATATTGAAAGTGCTGCAGGATGTATAAAACCCATAGGTAGGGGCAGCTGAATCACCCTATCATTTATTGGAATTCCCATGTCCTTGCAATTTTCCAACGCTATCGCTGGGTATATTTCATAAATTGTTGGTGACCGGCATTTCCGTGATGTAACTTTAAATCCAGGCGAGAGAAATTATCGTTGTTTATTGTCAGTGTTGCGCATACCTAGGTACAGATACAACACAAGGAAAACCTGCGAAAAAAAATGGCTCTAAGCACTATGCGACTTAACATCTGTGGTCATCAGTCCCCTAGAACTTAGAACTACTTAAACCTATCTAACCTAAGGACATCACACACATCCAGGATTCGAACCTGCAACCGTAGCGGTCACACGGTTCCAGACTGTAGCGCCTAGAACCGCATGGCCACCCCGGTCGGCACCTGCGAAAAATTAGATAGAGCGTTCCTTGTTGCGGCCTCAGTACACAAAGCCACGCACATTTTTTGCTAAGCTAGCCGCCTCAATAAACATGAGACGCGTCACAGGTTGCGTAGCGCTGACGTCGGTAGTGTTGTTCGTGCTGGTTGCGCCTCCGCCACTGTGTTATCAAACAGAGCCTTGTTTATCAGCTGCCGAGGCAACCAGGCTGCCGCATGACACAGTCTAGACATGAACAAACGAGTGTCGCTGGTGGTGAAAGTGGGCAAGCAGCCGGCGCAAGTCACAGCTTGCAAACATTGTTAATGTGCGGTTTTATCTGCGATTCCCTCTGTTTCCTAAGCAGACAATCGTACTTTACTGGCTATCTTATTCAGGCGAATGTTCTTCACAACTACAGACAGTTGTCATTTTTTGGCACTGACTCATAGTCACAGCAGTTTTCTGTAAGGGAAGAAGGTAAAGCAAATATTTATAGGCATATTCAGCAGCATTCTCAGAATCTACACAGACGATAATCTTGTTGAGTCGAACCGCGCGACCGCTACGTTCGCAGGTTCAAATCCTGTCTCGGGCATGGATGTGTGTGATGTCCTTAGGCTAATTAGGTTTAAGTAGTACTAAGGTTTTGGGGACTGATGACTTCAGATGTTAAGTCCCATAGTGCTCAGAGCCATTTGAACCATTTTTCGATAATCTTGTCTACAGCTAAGTATCGTCCCTCAATGGCTGTAAGAAAATCGTAAACAGCTTAGACATTCGTTTTGTTGTGCTTCATCTTTATGCATGGTACCTTAGGGATGTTCAGCTGTATTTCATTAATGTATATTTACTGAATAACCCATTGTGCTATTTTATTGTTGGTATTTAATTCACATGATTGCTTTGGAAATCATCGTAAGACTTGCGTGTGGCAGTCCAACTGAAGCGAAACATGGAAATAGGCCGTTACATAAAGATTTCCAAAACGCAATGACATCGAAAATCGGTACTGCTATCTAGAAAGGAAAACTTTTCTTTTCGGCAGCTCAGGTGATATCAAAGTCAGTTCTTAGGTTTACAGCCACAAAACTATCATCCAACGTACAGCAGGTTAACAGTGCTATGTGTTTATGCTTATGTACTGACTTCGGAAACAGCGCAATTAGTGGGAGAGAATTTTGTAATAATTTGTTGCTTCGTAGATGGCACTACTGATGTTTTATGTTTTACGATATGGATCATCTTATATACTTCAATACTTCAATATTTATGTTGCGTTGGACCGTCGCAGGCACGTCTAAAGATGAAATTGTATGATTTAGAAATCGGTCATGTGAATTAATACCGTCAATAAAACATCTGAATAGCTTATGAAGCAACAACATACTAGCTTAGACACTGTCTCCACCTGGTGTACTTACCCCACATTTATTGAGTTTAGCTCTAGGCAGGCGGACAGACCACAACGGGTGTTTTTGGTGTTGAGTGGTGAGTATAAATGAAGAGCTTATGTAGAAGACATTGCACAGCTGAACTAGAACTTGGATGAGCTGGGAAATACGGCAGAATTCATCATGAAACAGGCGAAGAATGTGTACAGGTCGATGAAAGTAAGAAACAATACATCCTGATCTCAAGGTCTTAGGACCAAATCGCGCTATCTGTAGGTGTATTTAAATCACCTAATAAATTTGTTTGTCTAGAAGTAGTTTACCATAGTGAATTAGAGTTTTATATGGAGTAAAAAACCAAGTGGCTGTGAAATGCACCGTAATTTAAACTCCCTTATATCGGACTAAGATCAAGGTACGTGGCACCATTGCTGGACCAGTTTTTCTGTGTGGCGCAGGAACAATAAACAGCCAAGAAGACTAGTGGTAAGAAGGTCATTATCTGTAAGAGAATGATAATGAGCCAAATGGTGGTAGGAATGCAGAGTTCCAACAGTTGAATATGACAAGATGGGAGGTAAGGGAATTACAAATATGTTGAGTAACAAACAAATCCAGTGCGCTGGCCAAAGTTTTAAAGTAAGGACTACCGCAGCACTGCCCACTTGGCAGGTCAAGGCTACCTTGGTGGGAAGAGTTCGAAAACCACTTAAACGAGTTTCACAATAATTAAGGAGTGTGCAAAAAGAAATCTTAAAATCAGTAGACAATAGTATGATTTGCTGAGGCGCAGCGTGATCTTCACGATTAGTGATGAGTGACTGACAGTGGTGGTGGCGATTTTGAGCTGAATGACAGCTTTCTTTGAATAAGGACACGAGTAAGGTAAAGCACATAATCAAGAGGACGTGACATATTATAGCACTGTAGAAGTCTTGACCTTGTTTCAGTGTTAAATACCCAGGGGTAATGCAGCGAATCGATATAAAATGAACGAAAGAGTGAAATTAGCATTTGTAAATGAGAATGGGAGAGGAATGAGACGATTCTGAGAACGTTCAGGGCATCTCTTTAGGAAAGCACGTACAAGAATGTACTACGAACCGTTCTGAAGTACCACTACTACAGTAACTGATGCACCCATCAGGTGAACCTAACAGAAGACGCCGAAGGAGTTCCTACGAACACTTGCAGAACTGTAACGGGTTGGGTATAGCCCATACGAGCATTCATGAGTCTCAGATAACTTCTTTAGAGGTTATTGGAAGAATGGAAATGTTTTCCGAGACCCTATTGGTTCCACTTAACGGAGGCATAGGTCCTTATGCCTCCGCACTTGAGGCATAAGGACGGTCGTTTCCCCCTTCCCGTCCCTTCCCTTACATCAAACCTTCCTTATGGAACAAAGCTCACTTTACTCAAGCACGATATCTTGCAAATACTGGATGTTCCCCAAGGAAGAATAATAGGGCCGCCCATGTTCTCAACATAGGGAAACGATTTATCAGAGAGTGTCAAATGCACTATCAGATTTTCGCTGACGATACTGTTATCATCAGGAAAGTATTGTCGTTGAATAATCGTACTGAAATTTCGACGAAGTTTCCACTCAGAGTAATAAACGGCAGCTCTCTTTAAACGAAGGTAAATGCAAAACCATGTCTATAATAAAGAGAAAGGGCCATATTAACTATTTAGAGGTAATACTAGGAATCGTATGCACTCGGACGAACACGAAAATCTTACGAAACGTCGACTCTGCAAATTGATGTGAGGGCCAATTTAACATTTCAGGACCACAACCAAACTAACGCAACGACAGTGAAATTTCTGTCTCACTGTCACGATGCGTGCGTTGTGTATACAAATGTGTCCAAGTGTAATGACGGCGCTGGTAGTGCGTATTGGGTACTCCGAGGCAAACGACAAGGCCTGTACAAGTTGGATCCACATCCCGCGGCTATGACAGCTGAGCTAATTACCATTTTGAAGCCTTGCAATTTGTGTAGACGACCACATCAGAGTCAATAGTCATAATCTCAGACAGAATGTTAGCGCTATAACTGATTATTAACCATAATAATAGTTGTACCGAGTCCATAGTTGCAGCATTTATTGGCGTTATGTGTCGGGCGCGGAGCAACTATCCCAACATCGTAATGATATGGATAAAAGGCCACTCTGGGATACGCGGAAACGAACAAGTGGATACCCTAACAAAGTAAACATCTCTACATGGAGCTATTAAATATGAGAAATCCCCTCTCACAGATATGATACCCACACTCAGAAAGCTGTCGTCGTCGTCGTCCTGGAAAGGGAAGTGACTGAGGACACTTAAAATCAGGAGCAGTCACTACACAATAATTGAGCCCACGATTCCAAGAGTACCGTGGTATGACAAACCCCAAACGTCGAGGAGCTTCACGACAGTTATGGCATGGCTGAAATTTAATAGTTGGAAGCTCAACGCCAGCCGTTGAGACTGAGCGCTTCTAGGCGCTTCAGTCCGGAACCGCACTGCTGCTACGGTCGCAGGTTCGAATCCTGCCTCGGGCATGGATGTGTGTGATGTCCTTAGGTTAGTTAGTTTTAAGTACTTCTAAGTCTATGGGACTGATGACCTCAGATGTTAAGTTACATAGTGCTTAGAGCCATTTGAACCATTTGGAAGCTCAACAAATACCTCCATCGAATCAAGTCAAGCGTCGCCTCTCTATGTGTTCGCGGAGAGGAAGAAGATACAAACTATATATCCCTACAATGTCTTCGGAACACGTATCACATAAATGTACTTGCAAGTAATCTTCAGACATCTGGTTATTAGTTCCATGGAGCCTCCGAGCCTTGTTAGCGTCCAACGATATAGCGACGAATAAAACACTGTACGAGATCGTCAACAGTGCCAACATCCCTATATAGTTTCCCCCGCTGCTAATCTAATGCTCATAGTAATTAGAATTCAAGTAAGCACAATAACGACTATCTTCGCATGAGCTACTCAGCAGGATATGGAACGCTACTAAGCAGGATGTGGAACATACGTTTATGATTATGTCACTATATGTCTCGTTTATGAATACCTGTGTCTGAACACTCGTGTACGTATGGCTGTTCTAGTACACTGTTCTCATGTCCTGCATAGATTTTTCTTACAGCCCTGCACAAACATTCAATCCTCTGCCTGCAGTTTTTGAAACAATTATTACAGAACGTGGAAAAGAACATTTTATTGCTAACATAGATGTATTTTCGTTAATATGGATTGAAATGGGAATATCCCGAATGTGTTCCAACAGCGATTTGTTATTGCTTATTGCGTTATAAGTAGCATTTTTATAACATACTACCTCTGTGAATCCTGTGTTATATTTTCGTCTTGTTTACTCGTTTCAGTATACTGTGAATGTAAATGTTGTTCTCTGTTACAATCTGTCCTTTGTTAAGGATATATAATCTCATACAAGGGTACGACTGAAACTATTACATAATCTGAATTGTCACAACAAACTGTAGGGTAAGAGTTACTATGCTGAGATAGCTGTATGTGTACGTCCCGAAAGCCAAAAAAAATAAAATCTGTGGTTGGAAAGACGGATACCATCGCGGTCCGTATGGAAATATTGGTTTCTAGATTCTTCACGTAATACTGGTTCTCGAGAGATTTTAACTGGGCTTTCGCATGATAAATGGCGTCTATATTCAGGCGCCTACCAGCTTACTATGTGTTTCGTTCCCACATACCTGAAAAATATTAAAAGATGGGGCGCACAAGTTATTTGTAAGCAGTATCCTTTGTAGACTGACATTATTCTCTTATTATTCTTCCGGTGAACCGAAGTCTGCCACCTGCTTTACCTACGACTGAGCCTTATGTGATCTTTCCATTTCATGTCGCCACAGACTATTACATACAGGCATATTTTTGTGATACTTTTGTAACTCATTGACGTTGTAGTCATAGGAGACATCATTTCTATGTTTTGAGAAGTGCCCAAGTTTACATTTCTGAACATTTAAAACATACTGCTTTGCCCCAGTGCGAGGCCCCTCCCGCCGAAGGTTCGAGTCTTCCCTTGGGCATGGGTATGTGTGTTGTTCTTAGCATAAGTTTAAGTAGTGTGTAAGTCTAGGGACCGATGCCCTCAGCAGTAGCCGCGGTGGTCTAGTAGTTTTAGGCGCGCAGTCCGGAACCGCGGGACTGCTACGGTCGCAGGTTCGAATCCTGCCTCGGGCATGGATGTGTGTGATGTCCTTAGGTTAGTTAGGTTTAATTAGTTCTAAGTTCTAGTGGACTGATGACCACAGATGTTAAGTCCCATAGTCCTCAGTGCCATTTGAACCATTTGAACCTCAGCAGTATGGTCCCTTAGAACTTCAAACACATTTGAACATTTATTTGCCCCAAATTGAAGTCAAGATCTGAGTAGAATTTTTTTTCTTTTTTTGAGCAGCTGTTTTCAAATAGTACTCATTATAGACAGTTTAGTCACTTCAATGTCGCCTATGTTCGACGACAATGTGCAATAACCACTCACAGGCGACAGTTGGCAGCACTTGTGAAGGGTATAGAAAGTATATCAGGGGGACGCGGAAAACAGTTTGTTACGTCTGTAACTCTCCCTGTTCCTCTGTTTGGCGGCAAACCAACACATCAAAATATCACTGTGTGTTGTTCATCTTCAGGTGTATCTGTTATATATATATATATTTCCGAGTTAATGCTTCAGTGCAAACAGTACAAACGTTACGTCGGTATCCATGGAATGACCTGTACATCACCCAACTCTGCAGTGCTGCGAGATTAATGTGGAGAAGTACTCGTCGATCTTCCTGTGTAGAGGCACATTTCAGCGTTTCCGATTTCGCTCTGCTGCGCCAACTATTTGTCGCTATGCCATTGATAACTGTCTGGACCTAACTTTGGTGCCACCGACAGTCTGTACGCAAGACAAGAATCTGTTGTGGTTTTGTGGGCGATGTTCTGTAAGATTCTTCTTCGGAAGTCAGTGAGGGCTTCATGCGTTGCCCTCTTGACAGCGAAACGTCCTTCACGCAAAATCTCTCATTCCACTACCTCTCTGCTATGTTGTACACCGATATTGCGGTAGTCACAGTTTTAGAAATTTCTGTATACTCACTGTATACCAGAGAGGTAATCACCTCAGGCAAAGAAACGTGAACACCGTAAACAAGATGCGCAGTAGGCCCCGCTCAGTCTAGAGCTGCCATCGAGTCAGGCGGAGCGTTCCACTAGCAAATGCTCTGGGGGAACGCAATCGGTGTTTAATATGCCACTAGTACAAATCAAGTTAAAGGGCAAACATTTTAATAGTCAACACGAGAAGTGACTCCAGTTTATGAGGAAAGAGAATAAATATATTCTCAATTGCGAATACTATTCGACTTCAGCTGCACGATATATTTCTGTTGATACATCGTGGACACGAGACAGCAGCTGGTCAAATATTTACCAAAGAAAAGTCGCCAAACAGTGATGTGTTTTCAGAAGCTATTTTATTTAGACGACCAGTTCGGCGTGTCATTAGTGCCACCTTTCGACTGCATGTATAGAGAATCGGACACATCGATACTGGCATAACCAGAGCCATCAGTATCTGGATTCCATGAATTCGTTTTTGAATTGTTTATTTGGAAGACTTGACAACAACTTGTTAACTGGTCGTCTAAATAAAATGACTTCCGAAAACATACGACTGTTTGACGATTCTTCTTTGGTAAGCACAATATATTGGTGACATACGAAAACTTGTACCGAACCGTTATTCGAACCCGGAAATCCCACTTTACGCGAGCATTCGGCTTAATCACTTCGGTTACCCGAGCACGCCTCCCAGACTACCCAAAATCCCCTTTATGTCATGCTATGTCCACGTCCGGCACCCCACAGTCGCTGCGATTCCCGCGCAGGGAGAGACTGACTTATTGTTGCGGCTTGTCTACACATGTAATACTATTTTTGCAGTTTCTATGTGTTACGATGTACTATGCAATGCAGGAAACTGCATACTACACCATAAAACACAGACACTGCAAAAACAGTATGAATAAAGAAGCTGCGCTTGGTGCTCCATTGAAAGTAAAATCCACATTGAAACGAGTGGCCTAAACAACTGGTCTATTGTTTGCTTCCGTTCAATGAGTAAAGATAGACCTGCAAAGGCTGCAGGCAAGTGATTGTTCGACATCTTCAACACCTCATTAGAAAACACACAGAGGATATCGGAAGGCCCCTTTAGACCATTTTAATGGGCAAGTCTTTCACCGCACGGTGAATAATTTCTGCATTACAAATATAAGAAGGCACATTTTCAAGGAAATTCATAAAAGAGATACAGAGTTTAATAGTTTCTGGAGGATGAACAAACACACTTCGATAAATTCTTCGCATTCTAGGGGATTTGGGTGGAAGAAGACGGTGAACAATCGAAAAGTTCTCCAGGAACAAAGTAGTGTCAGGGCGCAACAAATGCTTATTTAAAAGTATCCGAAAGTGTGCTGTCATTAATATTGTCTAGTCGTCTGTATGGACGAGACATTTGTTCAAACTTGTCACACAGCATCGTATGCTTGGATTAAGAATTTACTGCAGGATCTGTTGAAAACCGTTTCGAAAGGAAGCAAGGTAATCGTTATCCACGCTGGCAGGGAGAACGGTTTTGACCCGATTGCCTACGTAAGGTTTAAATCTGGCCAGAAAGCTGGGGATTATCGTACAACATTGTCTTCTCAAATTATGAAGAGTGTTTCAGGGAGACATTTATACGTAGTCTATTACGAACGGTACGAATCGAATAGTGATGAGTCATAGTAAGAAGAGCAACACTGACTCCACAGGTGAAGATGAAAGTGAATCAACTGACACTGCCAGTGGAAGTGAAACAGCCATGATTGCTGAAAATTAAATAAAATAGAATGGAGCATTTTCTACATGTGTTTTGTGTGTGGAAATAATGACAGTGAAAGATCCATAGTATTATACCAGACGATGAAGTTTATTATTTGTAATGGCCGATTCTGTCTGCGATTATTCTAAAGATCTGTGAACGTTTCCGTTACAGCGAAGCTACAGTCCACCACCGAACTGTACCTTTCACGTGGCTCCGCTCGTGAAACAAACGCGCTTCATTGCCTTATGTGTGTTCGTGCTGTCTCTAACCCCTTTGACCGTCCGCTACGTTGGGTTATCTCTTCCCTCCCCTGCATTTCCCATTCTGCTCGTATGAGTGTCCTCCGCTGTTTGCATTAAGTTGACAGCGAAATCAGCGAAGAACCACACGGAACTGAGGCTAATTCCAAGTCCGCTGTAGCGGATCGACTTTCCGAACCTCCGGCGTATTCCCGTCACCCGTTTTTTTTTTCATACGTCTGTTTTTTAAAGCTCAGAGAAAGCTCTGGGCTTCCTCATCCTAAAGGTCGCGATCGATAAGACAAGGTTATTTTTCCATTGTCAGTCTCTGTTCCAGCGGTTCACCCCGGACCTCACTTCAGCACTGCTGTTTATTATTCAAGCATACTGCACAAAGGATTGTGCCCGAAGCAAGAAAAGTATCAACAAATTCAGAATATTTGAAAGAATATACTGTCATTCCAGGTACCTGTAAGAGTGTTTTCTTAGAAAATTGTTCCTTCTTCCTTTATCTCTTACAGTATTTCGCCGATGAATTTTTTGCGACGACTTACCATACCTCACGATCATCTTTAACGTCGAATTTCAAAGGGAGTGTTATTTTCTGATTAAACATTTTTGAAAAAGAGTTTGAATGGGGCAAAAGAAAATGACTCCGTAAAAAAATGGAAAGGCTTTTCACTACCATCTAATTTCAGCAAGACGTGTTTTCGCTACTATTAACGTCAGCAAGTATCTTGTGTCTTGTATTCATAAGATAAGGAATGAGGAGGTTCTACGCAGAATCGGAGAGGAAAGGAATATGTGGAAAACACTGATAAGGAGAAGGGACAGGATGATAGGACATCTGCAAAGACATGAGGGAATGACTTCCATGGTACTAGAGGGAGCTGTAGAGGGCAAAAACTGTAGAGGAAGACAGAGATTGGAATACGTCAAGCAAATAATTGAGGACGTAGGTTGCAAGTGCTACTCTGAGATGAAGAGGTTAGCACAGGAAAGGAATTCGTGGCGGGCCGCATCAAACCAGTCAGTAGACTGATGACCAAAGAAAAAAAGTATCTTGTTATGACACTAAACGATAGAGGTAGCAGAGTAGTCATTGTAAACTGAAATTATTAGGTATAAAGTTATTTAGTCAATAGTTGTATTAAGGGTGCAGTGGGCTTATGGTGAGATAAGTGTTATTTCTGACACGATGAAATAAAAAATGGTTCAAATGGCTCTAAGCACTATGGGACTTAACACCTGAGGTCATCAGTCCCCTACACTTAGAACTACTTAAACCTAACTAACCTAAGGAAATCACACACATCTATCCGAGGCAGGATTCGAACCTGTGACTGTAGCAGCCGCGTGGTTCCGGAGTGAAACGCCTAGAACCGCTCGACCACGGTGGCCGGCCACGATGAAATCATTTATTTATCTGTGTCATAGGGGTTTCGAACAAAACATTTATTCTTCTTGGCAAACGAAAACTGTGTGCCTGACCGAGACACGAGGTCGGGACCATTTTCTTTTCGCAGGCAAGTGCTGCCGAGTTCGCGTCTCGGCCCGGCACACAGTTTTAATTTGCCAAGAATGTTCATAACAGCGCACACTCCGCTGCATATAGAAAACTTCATTCTGAAAACATTCAGTATTAGATGGCTCCAGGCTCATTAATGTACCACAGGAAGCGATGACGAACATTTTTATCGAAACCAGTAATGACATGGAACATTAAAACATTTAAAAGTATCATAAATTTATTGAATAACTCTTTTGATATAAAAAACTTTTACTAAATGGTTCAGATGGCCCTGAGCATTATGGGACTTAACATCTGAGGTCATCAGTCCCCTTGACTTAGAACTACTTAAACTTAACTAACCTAAGGACATCACACACATCCATGCCCGCGGCAGGATTCAAACCTGCGACCGAAGCAGCAGCGCGGTTCCGGACTAAAGCGCCTAGAACCGTTCGGCCACAGTGGCCGGCAAAACTTTAACTGCCTAGACTGCAGTTTAAATTATCCAATCAAAACATGATTACTGGTTTCGATTGCTTTCAACAAACATTTTAAGATCTTTCAAATCGTAAAAACAAGTTGAATATGAACTGAAAAACATCATGATCAGCAACAGTCACGCAATGACACGCATTCGTATTATAGATCTAGAAGACTAGGACAGTATGCTGTCAAAAGCATCAACGATGAGCGAACCAGATTATGAACTACAATCTCGGAAGATGCAGGTAATAAATAAGAAAAATAACCGGTTGCGTAAGTAAAAACTGCATAATTATTTACGCAACTGATCATTTACCTTCTTTATTACCTGCGCCTTTTGAGATTATGGTTTACACAACCTCGCTTGCTCCTCGATGATGCTTTTAACGGCATACTCTTCTAATCTTGTCGACCCATAATACGAATGCGTGTCATTGCATGACTGTTGCTATTGATGATGTTTCTCAGTTGTTTTTACGATTTGAACCATATTAAAATGTTTGTTGAAAGCAACCTAAACTAGTCGTCATGCAAACAACAGTGTAGGCAGTAAAAGTTTTTTATATTTAAAAAAAAATGTTATTCGATAAGCTGCGTTGAGACGGCTGTCTCCTTCCTGACAATGTTAGGCTTCACAAATGTCATAAATTTATTGGTTGGTAATTACTTTAAATTCTCTTTGCCAAGTTTCATAAATTCATGCAGAATGTCTAGTGAAAATGGTTCTGCCAAATTTGAGTGTGATCAGAGGAAGTGTGAATTTTGTTGCACTTAAAGTAACAATAGATGAGAAAACGATCAAAATTGCTTTAAATTACGCAAAACAAAGTGTGCATCGGTACTTACTTAGGCTAAAAATGTTGTTTTAAAGGATACTGTGTCGTAAAGTCTTTGACGTGAGCAAAGTAAATTACCGAAGTCACGTTCATTTTAAACTCTAGGAATAGCGTTGTGTATCCAACCTCTGCTTATCCGTCTGTACTAGCGATAGAAGAGGTCGATATTGACAGCCGCGTAAACACGTTTTGCAAGTCGTTAAGGCGTATAATTATGAAACAGCCTTGAAAGACACATAACGAAAAAAGGAAGTAATCTAGCAGTAATTAAAGCAGACGCGCTAGGGGCAAAGAGAGTTATATGGACTCTGCCAAAGGCGTCAGACACTGATAATGCCGGAAGGGCACCAGTACTTGCGCCTCAGTTGTTATTCGCACTCCCGTGTTGCTCGCATGCCGTTCAGTATTCGCGAAGAAACTGTTTCAACATTTAGAGTACTCTACGTCTGCTGCATAGGTGGCTAGCGCCGACACAGCCCTTTGGAATCCCGGTGTTGAAAATTTTTTTATTTCCTAACCTTAACCAGCAAGACAAAGAGAACAAAAAAATCGTAATTCTACGTACCAGATACTGCCAGCGATTAAAGAAGCACCAATGTTATCTAAAAACGTTAAAGCGTTAGATGGTCTGAATATTGAGCTACTAAAATACGGCGTCCTTTCCCTGTGAATACATGTAGATACAGGATGTGATAAAAAGTATCCAGACACTCCCAAAAACATACGTTTTTCATGTTAGTTGCACTGTGCTGCCACCTAATGCCACATACTCCATATCAGCCACCTCAGCATCGTGAGAGAGCAGAGTGGGGCGCTCCGCGGAACTCACGGATTTGGAACGTGGTTAGGTGATTGGGTGTCACTTGCGTCATACATATGTGCGCGACATTTTCACACTCCTAAATATCCCTAGGTCCACTGTTTCCGATGTGATAGTGAATTGGACACGTGAAGGGACACGTCCAACACAAAAACATACAGACCGACCTCGTCTGTTGACTGACAGAGACCGCCGACAGTTGAAGAGGCTCGTAATGTGTAATAGACAGACATCTATCCAGACCATCACACAGGAATTCAAAACTGCTCCAGGATCCACTGCAAGTGCTATGACAGGCGGGAGGTGAGAAAACTTGTATTCCATTGTCGAGCGGACGCTCATAAGCCACACATCACGCCAACAATGCCAAACGACGACTCGCTTGGTGTAAAGACCGTAAGCATTGAACGATTGAACAGTGGAAAAACATTGTGTGGAGTTACGAATGACGGTACACAATGTGTCGATCCGATGGCAGGGTGTCGTTATGGCGAATGCCCGGTGAACGTCATCTGCCAGCGTATGTAGGGCCAACAGTAAAATTCGGAGACGGTGGTGTTCTGGTGTGGTCGTGTTTTTCATGGAGGGGGCCTTGCACCCTTGTTGTTTTGCGAGTCACTATCACAGCACAGGCTTACATTGATGATTTGAGCACCTTCTTGCCTGCCACTGTTGAAGAGGAATTCGGGGATGGCGATTGCTTCTTTCAACACGATCGAGCACCTGTTCATAGTTCATGAACGGTGGCGGAGTGGCTACACGACAATAACATCCCTGTAATGGACTGGTCTGCACAGAGTTCTTACCTGAATCCTATAGAACACCTTTGAGATATTTTGGAACGCCGACTTCTGCCAGGCCTCACCGACCGACATCGATACCTCTCCTCAGTGCAGCACTCCGTGAAGAATGGGCAGCCATTCCTCAAGAAATCTTCCAGCACCTGATTGAACCTATGCTTGCGAGAGTGGAAGCTGTCATCAAGGCTAAGTGTGGGCCAACACCATAGAGAATTCCAGCATTACCGATGGAGGGCTCCACGAATTTATGTCATTTTTAGCCAGGTGTCCGGATACTTGTGATCACATAGTGTACATGTATGTTGACTGTGGAGCACCGTAACGCATTGCTTCGGGACAAATGATTTTCTGCGAAGCTGACATTCGGCTTTGGTGATTGTAACAAATTACCGTGTTTTTTATTTGGTTATGGTTCTCAGGTTTTCCCCCTGAGAAAAAGAAGCGCTGACATTTGCTTGGCACTATACGTAATGCCAACTTGAGTATGATTAGTGGCAGTGTAAGATTCCTGATGACGGGCTAATCCTGAACATCACTCGACTAATATCTAATTTCCAGACACTCTACAACGGAGTGTCTATTGATCTGAAACTTCCTGAGAGACTAAAACTGTATGTGGATCGAGACTCGAATCTGAGGCTTTGTGACTGATTTGTCCAAGCACGACCCTCGATTCTCCCCCCCCCCCCCCTCCCACCCTACATCTTCACTTCCGAATTAATTCTTCTCATACTCTCCAAAGAGGAAGGAAGGCAACGGTGGAAGTGAAGTCGTTAGGGCGACTAGTTAGCCGTGCTTTGCATGGCTTAGTCGGAGGACCTTGTCCAAGAAAGGTTAATGTCACAATTTCGCTGCCCGGTCTGGCACACAACAAATAATTTGTCTGCTACTTGAAAGGGTTACGTTTAATGTCATTTACAGTTCTTAATTTTTAATAAACGAATGTTGGTGGCAATGTAATATTTGTTCCTCATATCAAATAGGTACGGTCATTTCTATTTTTCAAAAGAACAAGCAAAAATGTAACATGTACGAATCAGTCAAGGGTATCTCTCAGAGAAACTTTAACAATATCCAAGCAGCAGAAATGAGATTTGTAAAAATGTCAGATATGCTCGATGTTGGACAGGATAATGTGAAATATCGTTTTGTTGTTTTTCATACGCATATGATGCTAAAGTCCTATCTGTGGTGACCTGACCGAGTAGGGAAGCATCCTACATGATTATACAAGTTAATTAAAAGAAATAATAATCCAGAATGAAACTTTCACTCTGCAGCGGAGTGTGCGCTGATGTGAAACTTCCTGGCAGATTAAAACTGTGTGCCGGACCGAGACTCGAACTCGGGACCTTTGCCTTTCGCGGGCAAGTGCTCTACCAACTGAGAAACCCAAGCACAACTCACGCCCCGTCCTCACAGCTTTACTTCCGCCAGTTCCTTGTCTCCTACCTTCCAAACTTTACAGAAGCTCTCCTGCCTTCGCTTTTGAACATTTTTTATAGTACTCAACTTCCAACTCTTCTTAATAGGATTCTTATCTATCGTTAGCCAGCACGTAAGCTCCCAATTGTGCAGCCCTATCGTCTTACTAACAAAAAAGGTAAACAGAAAACAATATAAGGTACTGTCACTTGAGGTACGGAATTTTGATTGCAGGTATTATATAGCATCAGTGATCGACTACTTATTCAAGGAAAATGAGTACGAAAATACTCTGAAATATTCTGGTGATAGTTTTAGAGGGAATTGGCCATCTAACTACAAGTAATCATACGCAGACAGAACTGAATGTTATTGAGTGTGGAAGGACAGAAAATATAAGAAAATAAGGTGAAATGGAAAGATCTTGTTAACAGAATTGACGAGAGAAGACTTCTTGAACTTACACAAGACTACAGATATATGGAACGAAAAGACAGCAGAAGACCCCAGAGGCCAGTTCTCTGAGCG
This sequence comes from Schistocerca americana, assembly GCF_021461395.2. NCBI lineage: Eukaryota > Metazoa > Arthropoda > Insecta > Orthoptera > Acrididae > Schistocerca > Schistocerca americana. The sequence continues at coordinate 302,990,510 of NC_060124.1, read as the reverse complement.
AAGCTAAACCCGGCATTCCGCCTATACCGTGAAGTGAAAAAGAAGAATGAAATGAGGAGAAACGAGGGCATCCAGATTTCAGTATGATATTTTGTCCTACATAGCGACATTGTATTTCGAATGTAAGCCTTTCAATTAAATCTCCAGCTAATTGGACTCAAATTGACCCATGACCCATGGCTGAGGAATGTGGTTCATGTATGATGGGCAACGGACACATTTGGCTGAGGAATGTGGTTCATGTATGACGGGCAACGGACACATTTCTTTTTCTGAAGTAAGTCGTTATCCAACGTGCCAATATAGTAGGAGATGTGTAGGATGAGCAAAGATTGTACCTTGGTCTCCTATACCGGCTGACCTCAATCCTCTGCAATTTTGAACGCAGGATCAACTGGAAAAACACTCAACTGGAGCACTGACTTGTGCAGTCTTATCAAGATTTTCGACATGATCCGAAGGAAGAGTGCGAAACTCACTGACAAGTCGAGTGCAGTATTGCATCCATACACGAGAATGTCACGTGATACATCTCATTTGGCAGGTACAGTTATTTGCTACATGTAACATGCTGAAGTAGAATTGCATTTCTAGTTAAAGTAAGCCATTGGTGACACTTGAGCCCAATTAGTTTAGGTCTGAATCCAAAGTCCACATTTAAAACAAATTTGTACTAACTAGGACAATATTTGTTGCTGAAGTTGGTGGAAACTGGTAACCAAACATCGTATGCTTTCGTCCCTGTCAGTTTTTGTTGTTTATAATGATACAACAAGAATATTTAGAGAAAACATATTTACTCTCGTATTCCTCAAGTCACAGTACGCTGAATGGCGGACAGCACTTTGTACCCCTACTAGCGATTTCTCTTCTGTTCGACTCGCAAATGAAGTGACGGAAAAACAATCGTCTATATGCCTTCGTACGAGACCTAATTTCTCTTATGTTATCTTAGTGGTCCTTGAGCGAAATGTGTGTTGGCAGCAGAACCGTTCTGCAGTCAGCCTCAAATTCAGGTTCTCTAAATTTTCTCAATGGTTTTCCGCGAATCTCGTCTTCCCTCCAGGAATACCCACACAAAGCATCTCAGTAGTACCTGCGGATTGATAGAACCTACTGGAAACGCGCCGCTGACCTGCCTGTATGTCTTCCTTTAATCCAAGCTGGTGGGGATTCCAAACACACGTGCAGTATCAAGGATGGGTAACAGTAGTGTTCTATAAACAGCCTGCTTTATGGATGAACGACATTCCCCTAAAATTATGCCAATAAACCCTTCGTCTTCTCAACTACCGTCCACACGTACTCGTTCCATTTTATATCGCTTTACAACATTACTACTACATATTTAATCGTCCCGACTGTCTCAAGCAACACATTAGTAATGCTGTGTTCGAACATAGTGGATTGGTTTTCCTCCTTATCTTCATTAACTTATTTTTTTCTACATTTAGAGGTAGCTGCCACTCATCACACCAACTATTAATTTCACCAACTAGTGATTTTCTTTAAGTCATCTTGTATCCTGATAAAGTCATTCAACGACGATGCCTCCCTGCACACCAAAACATCATCAACTGTGTCCACTAGATAGTTTATGTGTGTAGGGTGGTCCTGTCACACATTCCAGGGCCACTCCTGATGATATCCTTCTCTCTTATGAAAACTCGCCATCGAGGAGAACGTTCTGCTTTCTATTATTGGCAAGTCTTTGAGCCACTCACATATCTAGGAAGGTAATCATTATGCTCGAAATTTCGTTAACATTCTGCCGTGGGGCACGATGTCAGACGCTTTCCGGAAATCTACCAATATGAAATCTGCCTTGTCCTTCATCCGTGGTTCGTGAGAAGAGGGGAAGTTGAGTTTCGCATGAACGATGCTTTCAAATCCCGTGCCGATTTGTGGACGGAAGCTATCAAAGCTGTCGACACTATATAGTTACTCATCAGACATAAGGTGAGGCGTTGAAGGCCTCTCAAAATCTAAACGCTTGACCCAGGTTCCGAGTCTCGAGAGATACGAGATAACATTCAGAACTCTGACAGTACTAAGAAACGGATATAACGAGACTCTTTCTTTCAGAATATGCATCGAAAGTAATACAGAACGTGTGAGAGGAAAGAATTTCCTCACTTTTTAATTTTACTCTAAGCAAGCGACAACCTATCAGTAGAGCGCAGCATATCGCTTTGCTTGCTACGACTTCGCTTACGAAGCGTTCCGACACGTGCTCCAAAATACTGCTCGTGTGCGTGGAATTTCTGCTGGACTGTGTTATCTGCTTGAATTTGTGAAAGAGCGATGGAACTGTTGAGCAGTTATCGCAGCGGAACTGAGAATTTTTCCATAGCGTTGCCTTAGAAGGGTTGCGCAAGCATTTTGTAGCATTTTCGCATGTTTTGTGTTGAACGTAACCATTTTTACCTGTCGCTGATGCACAACAGTGTGCGAATAATGAACAGAACTTATGACCCCTACCAGTAGTTATCCCGAACCTTTTTCTGACTTTTAATATCACTCTAAATTTCTGTATAGCTCAGAGATCATACCAAGATCCATGTTCTCTTTCGGGTGTTAACTGAAGTTAAAACTATCCCAGTAACTCCACAAAATTTCTATTTTGAAGTGAAAGATCTATATAAAGTTACTTCTCTTGGGTTAGTGTTTTTCTTCTTCTTCCCCATATTCTTCTTTTGTACTTCAAGACTTAGCCAATATGCCCGTTCCGACCTCACACGTTATTAACTCCATTTCTCGGCTCTTCTACATCTCTTCTCGCTGAGGGCGCGTACTTGTTTACAATGACTGGAATTCTATCTTCATCCATCAGCTTAATGTGCTGTCCCCATTTTTTCCTGTATTCTTCGTTCTTCTCAGTCAGATTGTAAATACCGAATTCTGCCCGAATGTCTTCATTTATTACGTGGTCCTTCCTTGAGCATCTTATAAGAGTTCTTATAAATCTCATTCCTACTGATTGTATATTATATTTAATTCTTTCTCTCTCAACCCAGGATTCGCTACCGTAAAATAGCACAGGTACTGTCATTGTTTTATACATTTTGAATTTTGTGGCTTTGTTAACATTCTTTTTAAAATATCGTTTGCAGTTACACTTTCACATATATCTTGAAATTTGTTGATTTTCTTTTCTCTGTCCAAACTTATGTAACTCCCCAAATAACTAAAATTGGAGTCTTGTTCAAGTACCTGGTTATGGATGACAATCCTAGGCCATCAAACTGGGAATTTTCCGTAGTTGCCCATAATTTCATTTTAGTAGAAGATATTTTTAGATTGTAAAGTTTTCTTCTCAGCTCACGTATCTTATGTACAGATTGTTGTAAGTCTACCTCTGTGTTTTGTAACACAATTATATCATCTACATATAGCATAGCATCTAGATCAGAGGTCGTCAAACTGCGAATGCAGCCCGAATCAAGTGTTGGTGCGACCAGCGGTTCTGAGCCATGTCTTACAATGCTAAGCATCTAGCAACTATCAGCCAAAAACGAAAATGTAAACTGACATTAAGAGCTTCTTAGAAGTGTAGTTTTCGTCCTCAGTAATAAGCAAAAATACAGGCAATAATATTTTAAGGTGTGTTGGATGTGAGAGGAAGAAACTTTTGTTGTTTGTATTTCGGTACTGACAACTCACGTGCGTGCGCGAATAACACGACACGGCTGCTATGGTATAAATTTTGGCACGGAAGTAATATGGATTCGTAAATGCGCAATATAGAGACGGCCGTATTCAAATGTACTACATATTTCTTACATGGAACATGAAATTGAAATACAACCCAAAGAATAGAAGAAAAATTTCATTCAAAACGTTTAGTAAACATTTGTAGCCGTGTCCCATATTCCAAAATGCATTTAAATACAATTACAATAAGTGTTATTAATAAATTGACCACCCGCTCACACAGACAACACAACAGCACTTCGTCAGTCAACTGCAGTGTCAAAACCTTGATGTCGCTGAGAGTGGCAGCAGTATAAAACTGAGAACACTCGAGACAAGAACAGTGGACACGAAGAGTTCCGAATGGTGTCGCCTTTTAACGATCAGTACTTAAGGTCGTCGCCCAACGTACGTGACCCTTGTTATAGCTACTCTTCTTTCGCATCATAACATATTAATTAATGTAAGTTACCAATTAATAATGAGACTGGTAAGTATGCAGTCCGAAGTGGCCCTCGACAATGTGAGTATTGGCTCTTGAGCTGATTTAGGTCGTAATTCCTCTTCAGCTGTATACATTCATGCATTTTCTTCTTCCAATTTTTTTGTGAGATCTTCATATAAACATTAAAAAGAGTCGGTGACATGCTACTTCCCTATTCTGAGTCTTTCACTGGTTATTATTATCCGTATTTGAAGTGCCTGCATTTATGATTGTTTTGGTATATTTAAACACGTTTCTCAAGTACCTGCATGAGACGGATGGAGTATCCCCACATGTTCATTATTGGCCACAATCTACTTTTAATAACGAAGTCAAAGGCTTTTGGGAATTGAATGAAAAAACAAATGTTTCTAAACTGACTTCTGATTGTTTTTCTAAAATTCTCTTGATGTTGCATGACCGTCCTTACCTAAACCAACCTTTTCTTTTCTTATTGTTATTTTAATTCTCACGGTGAATTGGTCTGACAACAGAACGAAATCTGCTCATCTGCTTACGTGTACATAGTTGTAAATCGAAACAATCAAACAAGATGCAGATTGGCCCCTACCTGGATGACACTTTCAAGGCTTAAAACATTTGATGAATTTTTCCTACAAGCTGGAGATATCAAACAGCGCTTAAAAAGCAGAGGAAGGATGTTTTTAGTGCTATAATGAGGTGGTCATGGTAGTAGTGATGGTGTTTGAGAGCAATTATGTTCGTAATGGAGATGAAAATGACCCATTCCATTACGTCGGAAGCTCCATGAGATTTCTCACAGATGATGCTGCTCTGTATAAAGAGGAAGTAGCGCCAGAAAAGATCGATGCTTGGGATAAGGGTTGGCGGATGATTTTCAGTATATAAAAATATATCATATATCATAAATTTAGACCACATTGTACGTGGACGCAGCGATCTGGTGCTATAATTTGCCGGCCGCGGTCGTCTCGCGGTTCTAGGCGCGCAGTCCGGAACCGTGCGACTGCTACGGTCGCAGGTTCGAATCCTGCCTCGGGCATGGATGTGTGTGATGTCCTTAGGTTAGTTAGGTTTAAGTAGTTCTAAGTTACAGGGGTCTGATGACCACAGCTGTTGAGTCCCATAGTGCTCAGAGCCATTTGAACCATTTGCTATAATTTGGTTTAAACAACAGTCGAGTTTGGAATAACATTTATTCATTATGGCCGGTTTCGGCTTATGTTAAAGGCATCCTCTGATTTGGCTGGTGCTGGCAGCACCTCGGTTTTTCGCGAGGTGCCACGATCTTACTAAGTATCATTTTATGTGTAGTAAGTAGGTAAATCCATTACTGTATGAATATACGACTGTCGAACAATCACTGGAAGCAGTATGAGTAAATGTTATTCCAAACTCGACTGTTGTTTAAACCAAATTATAGCACCAGATCGCTGCGTCCACGTACAATGTGGTCTAAATTTATGATATATGATATATTTGTATATACTGAAAATCATCCGCCAACCCTTATCCCAAGCATCGATCTTTTCTGGCGCTACTTCCTCTTTATACAGAGCAGCATCATCTGTGAGAAATCTCTGGGGTATGCGTACGGAGCGAGTTAGAGTTAAACCATATCGAACTAATCTCAGGAAAGGCAGATACCGTACTGAGATTCATTGGAAGAATCCTCAAGGAGTGTATAGGATTGCTAGAGGAAACAGAGAAGATCCAAAGAAGGACGGAACGTTTCATCACAGGTTCATTTAGCATGCGCGAAAGCCTCAGGTCACAATCAATACCACCCAACTCCTGTGACATACGCTACAGGAGAAGCGTTGTGCAGTGAATTACCCTTTCGTGTCTACCAACTGATAATTCATGCATTGAATTTAAGAGTTAGTTTGAAACAGAACTCTGTAGTTGGTTGACAAGTACAGATACAAAGTCAGTTTGAAAATGATGATCGTGTGAGCAAAATATTTTATTCTTCGGTCGGATCTCCTACGCAGAGTGCAATTCCCGTCAGATGCTGAAGCTGGAAGATCTCGCACAGATTCATGAAATTCTGTTGACCGTGCTGCAGGCTCGTCCGCGATCTACAGACGTTCTTATTGTATCCGTACCGGCGAGAAGTTGAAGTCGCGAGTACTTATTAAAGAAATACGTAGTTGAAGTAATTCAGTTGAAGCCTCACCAGCGGTCTCATGATGACGACGTTTATTCGATATTTTTCCATTGAAAATCCAGTTCCAATTGTACAACGTGGAATGGCGTAGTAGTTAGTAATTGCTCAGTTACACATCTCTCCACAACCACCAGACAAGAAGACCTAAGTCAAAAAACCTGGCTATTCTTCATTTCGACATGCAACAATACTGTGTTCCAAGGAATAAGTCGCTGACAAAGCGCGTTTTTCAGCTAAGTTGAAGAATAATATTTTTTTAAATATTATTTATTGTGCAGAAGTGGTACAAAGCTGTATCTCTTTTCAACATAATCTGCTCCACGCTCAATGCATGTCGTCCAGCGCTTTACAAAGTGCATAAATTCCTTTAGAAAAAAATTCATTTGGTAGTCCGCGCAACCACTCATGCACCGCGTGGAGTACCTCTTCATCAGCACTTAAGTTCCTTCCTCCCGTTGCGTCTTTGAGTGGTTCAAACCTGTGGAAATCACTTGGGGCTAGGTCTGGTGAGTATGGTGGATGAGGAAGACACTCAAAATGCAGGTCTGTGATTGTTCCAACTGTGGTACGGGCAGTGTGGAGCCTTGCCTTGTCATGTTGCAAAAGGACACATGCTGACACCAATCCACGTCGCTTTGATTTGATTGCAGGCCGCAGATGATTTTTTAGGGAATCCGTGTATGATGTACTGCTAACAGTGGTCCCTCTAGGCATGTAATGCTCCAAAATGACGCACTTTTGGTCCCAAAAGAGAGTCAGCATAACCTTCCCTGCTGATGGTTCTGTACGAAACTTCCTTGGTTTCGGTGATGAGGAATGCACCATTCCTTGCTCGCTCTCTTCGTTTCCGGTTGGCGGAAGTGAACCCAGATTTGTCCCCAATAACGATTCTTGCAAGGAAGCCATCACCTTCTCGTTCAAAGAGCCGAAGAAGTTCTTCACAAGCCTCAACACATCGTTCTCTCATTTCAGGAGTCAGCTGCCGTGGCACCCATCTTGCAGACACTTTGTGAAACTGGAGCACATCAATGTGATGTGTTGACCCATGACTAATCTGTAAACATGCTGCAATGTCATTCAGTGTCACTCGACGGTTTTTCTTCACTATGGCTTCAACTGCTGCAATGTTTTGTGGAGTCACAACTCGTTGTACCTGACCTGGACGAGGAGCATCTTCCACTGAAGTCACACTATTTGCAAACTTCCTACTCCATTCCTAGCCTTGCTGCTGTGACAAACATACGTCAACGTACTGAAACTTCATTTGTCGATGAATTTCAGTAGGTTTCACACGTTCCCTACGCAAAAACCGAATAACAGAACGCTGTTCTTCCCTGGTGCAAGTCGCAAGTGGGACGGCCAACTTTATACTGATACTGCGACGGTATGTGTGCATCTGCACTACGCTGCCACCTATATGCCATTCTGCACGCTATTTTTAGCACGCTTACCAACTTACATGATAAAGGCGCGAAATTTCGATTTGTTATTACAAATTTAAGGTTTTCATTTTACTGACCCTCGTACAATCGTTGGTCAGAAAAGTGACACACGGGCGTTACACTTAGTTACATGATTAACAGCTTGACAAGAGCATAATGAAACGCGAGATTATATAGAAAAGGAGATATTCTAGCATCAAAATGTGGTTTACTGTTGAAATTTCGATAAGGTGTATTTCTAGAACAGTTAACCGTATATTTCTAGAACAGTTAACCAATACACTTTTTCGTTCTATGTACATCTCCCTGAAACACTATAAAAGTAAGATTAGAGAGATTTGAGATCGTTTGTAATTTTGATAACAATCGTCCTTAACGTGCCCTGTTCGGGATTGAGCCAGGGAACGGGGCAAGTGACAGTCATACGAAAAGGACTCTCCGCCTCACACCGGAGGTAACATACTGCATGTAGATGTAGGAGCTGCAAAGGCTTGTAATTGGCTACGTGTGATAGGAAGTGAGTATTTTGGGACTGAGTTCATTGTCGCGCACTGGAAATTAAGGAACTCCTGGAGAAAGCAGACAAGAGGTGTATGTGCATACAAGGCAGGATGCAGGTGTAATAGCGCAGATTGGGACAGGGATTAGTGGTTTGAGGGTACTATTTTGGGTGCTGAGTCTGTTTTACGATAAATATGATAGATTCGAAGGTACTTCAGCAAGAGAATGTATGGGAGGTGGATTTTTGGCACATGACGCGGGACAGTCGAGGCGAAATTCTAGATCGAACGGAAGATTTCAACCTAGTTCCAAAAGTCTACTATTGGCGCAGTTTTATGGTACTGAAACCCATCGATGAGATACAATTGCCCAACATAATCTTCGGAATGCATAAACATTATGTTCTTGACACAGTTAGGCTGTAGTCGTTTTCAGTCAGAAAACAGGTTTGATAAAGGTATCCAGTCAAGTATATGCCGCGGCGCTAGGTAGCCGCGTGGTCAGGGGCGCCTTGTCACGGTTCGCGCGGCTCCCCCATCGTAAGTTCGAGTCCTGCGGTGGTGGTGGTGGTTAGTGTTTAACGTCCCGTCGACAACGAGGTCATTAGAGACGGAGCGCAAGCTCGGGTTAGGGAAGGATTGGGAAGGAAATCGGCCGTGCCCTTTCAAAGGAACCATTCCGGCATTTGCCTGAAACGATTTAGGGAAATCACGGAAAACCTAAATCAGGATGGCCGGAGACGGGATTGAACCGTCGTCCTCCCGAATGCGAGTCCAGTGTGCTAACCACTGCGCCACCTCGCTCGGTTCGAGTCCTGTCTCGGGCATGAGTGTGTGTGTTGTCCTTAGCGTAAGTTAGTTTAAGTAGTGTGTAAGCCTAGAGACCGAAGGCCTCAGCAGTTTGGTCCCATAGGAACTTACCACAAATTTCCAAAAAAATTTCCAGCATATGTCTTCTCATAAGTCGCTCTACCTGCTTACTTCATTGAGGAGAATTAGATGGCTTCACGCTATCGAAATACAGAAATGAACCAGACGCGGATCGAATCCAAGTATTTTACAACCGGTGGTTTGCTATAATGTCCTGCCCAGCTGTGGTTTTTCACTTATATTTTTGTAATAGGAATACATTTAGAACAAAGTTTACGTGTCTCAGTGTGACACCCAGTACTTAAACACTTCATAAAACTAAGAAAAAAAATCTTTCAATAGGAGCAAACGTTACTTTTCGCTAATAATGTGCCTAATGAGCACGTTCTTTTCTAACGTTACGAGATCGAAGATATTGTGAATCTATTGAATGCACATCAAGTATGAGCTACAGTCCTTACTTCCTAGTTGTAACCTGCAGTCCACGTGCGTAGTTCTACAGAAAACGTGATGGCAGAGGGAGTAAAATGTTGAATGAAAACTGTCAATTTTTAAGTAAAGTTGGACAGTTAATACGGGTTTATCCATAGCCCTAAATGTAGATCGTATGGTTGAGCAATGCTGCACTGTTACCAGTTTCATACGTGCGTGCAATAACAATTTAATCCGATAACAGTAATAGGATTAAATACTGATCAGCTACAGAGACATATTTTCAAGTATGTGAAGCGGACGCGATGATTTTCCATCACGTCAGATACTGGGAATTGATTGAGAAAGTGAGGTAACATCTGAATGTCGGACCTTAGCAACGAATGACACAACCGCTCGCTAGCACACTATTACCGCGACCTCTAACAGCCGTCCTCGAGAACAAGTAATGGCTACTTCCACCGACGTGCAGTTGTGTTCTGGTCTTAACAAAGTGCGCCGCAAGCGGAAGTTTCGTTCTGGGTGAAGGACGCTTCGTTACGTAACTGTAATGTCGGTCGATGTTGATTACAAACGGCATTCCATGAGTTCCGGAATCTGCTCTGTAGATGTTTGTTGTAACTGTACAACCAAAGACAAGTACGAAATAGCAAAACGAGCATTGTAAGAAACGTCAGAATACTGATACAGCCTACGGGGCCGATGTGTCACGCGAACAGTGCTTTGCTTACAACTTAATATGGCACGTTTGATAATTACCGATTTTTATTAATCATTTGGTTGACTGAGGTGATTTTTCACGATGCCATAGTTCCTAATGACACTACATCTGTGACAGCCGTGTCTGCTGAACTTGTCGGAGTTGCTTCACTGTTGTGTGTCCCATTTATCATATTCACGATAAACGCTATGATCTGGAACGTTCCAATAGAGCAAACACACACACACACACACACACACACACACACACACACACACATGTACACACACACACACGGGTATTACGAGCAACTTCTAAGAGTCGTCAGGTGCGTTTTCTCTGATGTTTCGGCACATATTTGCAGTTAAGGTTTGGCAAAGTGTAGCTGCAGTCAGCCCAACCAAGTACTGCTCATCACTTCTTTCATGTGACGCCCCATACCGGCGGAAAGCGTCGGTTTGTTTCCCATTACAAACAAAATGAGGTTTAAAGCGGAATTTGATCTAACCATTCGATAGAGCGCTTCTAAATTAGTCTAGTCCGGTGTTCGTTCTATCCATATGCATTAAAAGGGACAGTAAAACACGAAGATTAACGAATACTCCAGTAGCGACTGAGTAGCGCCCTGGCCTGCACCGACTGCTACCGCCATGCAGCAACACTCCTCAGTCGCTATTGGAGTACATCTACATCTACATCTACATCTATACTCCGCGAGCCACCTTACGGTGTGTGGCGGAGGGTACTTATTGTACCACTATCTGATCCCCCCTTCCCTGTTCCATTCACGAATTGTGCGTGGGAAGAACGACTGCTTGTAAGTCTCCGTATTTGCTCTAATTTCTCGGATCTTTTCGTTGTGATCATTACGCGAGATATATGTGGGCGGTAGTAATATGTTGCCCATCTCTTCCCGGAATGTGCTCTCTCGTAATTTCGATAATAAACCTCTCCGTATTGCGTAACGCCTTTCTTGAAGTGTCCGCCACTGGAGCTTGTTCAGCATCTCCGTAACGCTCTCGCGCTGACTAAATGTCCCCATGACGAATCGCGCTGCTTTTCGCTGGATCATGTCTATCTCTTCTATTAATCCAACCTGGTAAGGGTCCCATACTGATGTGCAATACTCAAGAATCGGACGAACAAGCGTTTTGTAAGCTACTTCTTTCGTCGATGAGTCACATTTTCTTAGAATTCTTCCTATGAATCTCAACCTGGCGCCTGCTTTTCCCACTATTTGTTTTATGTGATCATTCCACTTCAGATCGCTCCGGATAGTAACTCCTAAGTATTTTACGGTCGTTACCGCTTCCAATGATTTACCACCTATGGCATAATCGTACTGGAATGGATTTCTGCCCCTATGTATGCGCATTATATTACATTTATCTACGTTTAGGGAAAGCTGCCAGCTGTCGCACCATGCATTAATCCTCTGCAGGTCCTCCTGGAGTACGTACGAGTCTTCTGATGTTGCTACTTTCTTGTAGACAACCGTGTCATCTGCAAATAGCCTCACAGAGCTACCGATGTTGTCAACTAAGTCATTTATGTATATTGTAAACAATAAAGGTCCTATCACGCTTCCCTGCGGTACTCCCGAAATTACCTCTACATCTGCAGATTTTGAACCGTTAAGAATGACATGTTGTGTTCTTTCTTCTAGGAAATCCTGAATCCAATCACAAACCTGGTCCGATATTCCGTAAGCTCGTATTTTTTTCACTAAACGTAAGTGCGGAACCGTATCAAATGCCTTCCTGAAGTCCAGGAATACGGCATCAATCTGCTCGCCAGTGTCTACGGCACTGTGAATTTCTTGGGCAAATAGGGCGAGCTGAGTTTCACATGATCTCTGTTTGCGGAATCCATGTTGGTTATGATGAAGGAGATTTGTATTATCTAAGAACGTCATAATACGAGAACACAAAACATGTTCCATTATTCTACAACAGATTGACGTAAGCGAAATAGGCCTATAATTATTCGCATCTGATTTATGACCCTTCTTGAAAATGGGAACGACCTGCGCTTTCTTCCAGTCGCTAGGTACTTTACGTTCTTCCAGCGATCTACGATAAATTGCTGATAGAAAGGGGGCAAGTTCTTTAGCATAATCACTGTAGAGTCTTAAGGGTATCTCGTCTGGTCCGGATGCTTTTCCGCTACTAAGTGATAGCAGTTGTTTTTCAATTCCGATATCGTTTATTTCAATATTTTCCATTTTGGCGTCCGTGCGACGGCTGAAGTCAGGGACCGTGTTACGATTTTCCGCAGTGAAACAGTTTCGGAACACTGAATTCAGTATTTCTGCCTTTCTTCGGTCGTCCTCTGTTTCGGTGCCATCGTGGTCAACGAGTGACTGAATAGGGGATTTAGATCCGCTTACCGATTTTACATATGACCAAAACTTTTTAGGGTTCTTGTTTAGATTGTTTGCCAATGTTTTATGTTCGAATTCGTTGAATGCTTCTCTCATTGCTCTCTTTACGCTCTTTTTCGCTTCGTTCAGCTTTTCCTTATCAGCTATGATTCGACTACTCTTAAACCTATGATGAAGCTTTCTTTGTTTCCGTAGTACCTTTCGTACATGATTGTTATACCACGGTGGATCTTTCCCCTCGCTTTGGACCTTAGTCGGTACGAACTTATCTAAGGCGTACTGGACGATGTTTCTGAATTTTTTCCATTTTTGTTCCACATCCTCTTCCTCAGAAATGAACGTTTGATGGTGGTCACTCAGATATTCTGCGATTTGTGCCCAATCACTCTTGTTAAGCAAATATATTTTCCTTCCTTTCTTGGCATTTCTTATTACACTTGTAGTCATTGATGCAGCCACTGACTTATGATCACTGATACCCTCTTCTACATTCACGGAGTCGAAAAGTTCCGGTCTATTTGTTGCTATGAGGTCTAAAACGTTAGCTTCACGAGTTGGTTCTCTAACTATCTGCTCGAAGTAATTCTCGGACAAGGCAGTCAGGATAACGTCACAAGAGTCTCTGTCCCTGGCTCCAGTTCTGATTATGTGACTATCCCATTCTATATCTGGTAGATTGAAGTCTCCCCCTATTACAATAGTATGAACACGAAACTTCTTCACGACGTTCTGCAGGTTCTCTCTGAGGCGCTCAACTACTACGGTTGCTGATGCAGGTGGTCTATAGAAGCATCCGACTATCATATCTGACCCACCTTTGATACTTAACTTAACCCAGATTATTTCACATTCGCATTCGCTAATAACTTCACTGGATATTATTGAATTCTTTACTGCTATAAATACTCCTCCACCATTGGCGTTTATCCTATCCTTGCGGTATATATTCCATTCTGTGTCTAGGATTTCGTTACTGTTCACTTCCGGTTTTAACCAACTTTCCGTTCCTAATACCATATGCGCACTATTTCCTTCAATAAGAGATACTAATTCAGGAACCTTGCCCTGGATACTCCTGCAGTTTACCAATATTACGTTAACTTTTCCTGTTTTTGGTCTCTGAGGACGGACGTTCTTTATCAACGATGATAATGTCCTCTCTGGTAAGCCGTCAGGTATTTTAACGTTTCGCCCAAGGGGGGGTCCCTCTAACCTAAAAAACCCCCGTGTGCACGCCACACGTACTCTGCTACCCTAGTAGCTGCTTCCGGTGTGTAGTGCACGCCTGACCTGTCTAGGGGGGCCCTACAGTTCTCCACCCAATAACGGAGGTCGATGAATTTGCAACCATTATAGTCGCAGAGTCGTCTGAGCCTCTGGTTTAGACCCTCCACACGGCTCCAAACCAGAGGACCGCGATCGACTCTGGGCACTATGCTGCAGATATTAAGCTCAGCTTGCACTCCGCGTGCGATGCTGGTTGTCTTCACCAAATCAGCCAGCCGCCGGAAGGAACCAAGGATGGCCTCAGAACCCAAGCGGCAGGCGTCATTCGTTCCGACATGTGCTACTATCTGCAGCCGGTCACACCCAGTGCGTTCAATAGCTGCCGGAAGGGCCTCCTCCACATTACGGACGAGACCCCCCGGCAAGCACACCGAGTGCACACTGGCATTCTTCCCCGACCTACCCGCTATTTTCCTGAGGGGCTCCATAACCCGCCTAACGTTGGAGCTCCCTATAACTAATAGGCCCGCCCTCTGTGACTGTCGGGACCTTGCCGGAGAATCGGCCACTGGCCCAACAGGCGAGGCATCCTGTGGTGGCTCGGAAACGATGTCATCACTACTAGGAAGCACCCCGTACCTGTTGGAAAGGGGTAAGGCAGCTGCCACGCGGCCAGATCCCACCTTCGCCTTTCGGCCAGGCACGCGCGAGCCCACCACTGTCCGCCATTCACCCTGGAGTGATGGCTGACCGGTAAGATGCTCACTGCCGGAAGACGCAGCGACATCAGGGGTTCCATGTGATTCCAAGGCCACCGAAGTAGGCATAGGTCTCACCACAGTTGCCCCAACGCCACTACGAGCCGACGCCTGCGCCTCGAGCTCGATGAGCCTAACAGACAAAGCCTCCACCTGCCCCCGAAGAGTGGCCAATTCTCCTTGCGTCCGCTCACAACAACCACAGTCCCTACACATGATTATGTTTACCCTACTCTATACGGTGACAAATTCCCAAGATAATCTTCTGATGAGCTACTCTGATAATCAAGAAACACTCACTGAAATACGAGACGCGAAAACTACGCTAGGTTTTCCCAGAAAAACTATTTAAAAGCTAAGCGCAGCAAATAAGTACAAAAACGCTTTATACAAACAGTACTCGCTGCTGCTGGTGCTCTCGCTCTGGCTGTCACAAGACAACTGCTGATTCAAGTGACTAGTGGCTAACGGCCGCGAAACAAACAAAAGACGGTTTTAGGGCGCTTTCTGTTCTAAACGATCAAGAAAACACTAAGAAATCTAACACGAAAACTACGTAAAGTTTTATCAAGAACTGTTAGTTACTATGCAGAGCTGGTAAACACAAATAGAATCCCTTCCTTAGTGGAAGGTCGTAAACAAAATGCAAAATAAACGCTTTATACAAACAGTACTCGCTGCTGCTGGTGCTCTCGCTCTGGCTGTCACAAGAGTACTGGTTAGCCTTCGTGTTTTACTGTCCCTTTTAATGCATATGGATAGAACGAACATCGGACTAGACTATTAGAAGCGCTCTATCGAATCGTCGGTTAAAATTCCGCTTTAATAATCATTTTGGCCACAACCAGTAATCTCACAGGTTGAGGTCTGCGGACCAGGGAGGCCAAGCATGACGGCAGTGGCGGCTCAGCACGCAATCATCACCAAACCATGTGCGCAAGAAATATTTTACACTTGGCGTGGAGCACCGTATTGCATAAAAGTCGTACCTTCTAGCAGGTGTTTATCAGCCAGGCTAGGGATAGTGGGATTCTGTAACATATCGGCGTTACTCGCACTCGTCACATACTGAAAAGTAGCACCCCTGATTTTTTCGAAGAAAAAGGGTCTGATCACGATTGCTGTGGTAAATTCACATCACTCCGTAGCTTTGTCGTCATGCAATAGGGCTTCCACAACAGTTCTAGGATTTTTGGTAGCCCAAGTTCTTGTGTTGTAGGTATTGACAGACCTTCATAGTGTGAAATGAAAAGACAACTAATTGTCGTCTTCTGTGCCTTTTCTGGTAAAGTCCACATGTCGCGATTGCTGGCGCATGACCCATCCTCTCTCATTACAATTCATTTTATACACGATTCTCATGCGGCGTCACAAACGTGTTGTTGTCTAGAGCCATCTGTTGGGCATTTTTGCATTCGTTTTTAGTTTCACTAAAACCTCATGTCATTTCAGGCAGGTATGTCAAATTTTGCATCTCAACCTACATTATTCCATGAATTATTGGATTAACTAACCTTTGGATCACCCCGTATATACATACTAGTTGACAAACCTGGCA
Organism: Schistocerca americana; assembly: GCF_021461395.2. Classification (NCBI taxonomy): domain Eukaryota; kingdom Metazoa; phylum Arthropoda; class Insecta; order Orthoptera; family Acrididae; genus Schistocerca; species Schistocerca americana. The sequence continues at coordinate 302,974,311 of NC_060124.1, read as the reverse complement.
TTACCCGGGTGTTCATTTAACAGTTTACTGTTAGACACGAGACGTTACATGCACTCCTGCAGTACACTCAGTGTGGGATGATCCCGGACGGTTTCTGTAAGCTTGGAGCAGCTGCTTGGCGCTTCTTCGCGCCATTTAGTAAACGTCTATATGGCAACACATATTCTTAGCTCTACAGACTTCTGTTTTCGCTTACTGCTGTCTGCGCTTGGCGGCAGAAAGCTGTCGAAAGGCTGTGAGAGGTCAGAGATTATTTAGCTAATTAATATTTACGTTAACTTAATATAAAGATAATTTCATATTAATAACATATAACATTAAATTACGTAATTATATTAAATATATTTATTATGTTATTTAATCTTTCTTTATTATTAGTGAAAAGAAAGATTAAATAGAAAGAATTTAATATAATACATTTATTGGTATACAGGTTCAATATCTATCTTTATTTATATATAATGGAGAAGTTGTTGTGGTCATAAAGGGGGGTGTGGTTCTTTTTTCTTTTATTTTCTTTAAATATTTGTGTGTCTTCTTTTTTCCTGTTTTAGTTAATTTTTAAATTTCTTATTTTTTGTTCCTATTAGTTTTATCATTGCTTGTTTATTTATTCACTTTTTCTTTGTATTATATGTAAGATTTGTTAAACTAAATGTTCTTTTTGCAGAAATTTGATTTAATTATCAGTTGACACGTCCGTGGCAGTGTGTTAGCAGTAATGAAAATGTATTAAAACTTCATGCAGGATGAAGCATTTGACGCATCTCAGTGTTTATGATGTCATATCTCTTGGTATGTGTCGTACAGCGATGTATTTGTGTAGGTACATTCAGTGGCATATGTAGATATTGTCTGCGAAACACGTTGCGAATAGAATTAGGTAGCAAAGAAGTATTAAATTGAAACGTCATGCATGATACGGTATTTTTTCGAGCATTTCAGTTTCTACTACGTCATATCTCCTTATCTAGATGCCATACAGTGATATAATTTTGTAGGTACATTCAGCGGTATGTGTGGATACTGTCTGCTTTATCACTTTCGTCCAGTTTCTTGTACGTGTTGCCGACAGCCGACAGCCTTTCAACACGGTGTTGAGGACAAGGGACGGCGGCGATGTAGTACAGGGTTAGCGGCTCGGTAACGGTGAGAGTAATTTACGACGGCGGCTGAGTCCGCTTAGCTGTGAAGTGCTGTGATTCGCAGAACTGGCGCGGTGCGTCGTGGCGTGTTTTCAACTGCTGTTCGGAGAAAGTCTGCCGTTGTGGTTTAGGAGTCAGGATTTTTTGCGTCTGAAGCAGAATTCCTGGATAATTCTCATTCTGGTCTTACATGAGTGACTGAACGTTAGGAATTGTATGGCACTTGAACTGTATAAAAGTTTATACTCCCATTGTTTTATCTACAGTACCTACATATTCAACATTGTTAAGACGCTTAATTAACAGGTAAGATATTTTCCCCTTTCATTTCGGCCAACTAGGGATAGGTCAACTGTTTCAGCGAAGCAAAAATAAGATTATCTATAGATTATGCAATGGAGTTTTGCCTGTATTTTCAAAGACAAAAGAGAATGGTAAATGGACAAATGGAGTATTAAATTGATCAGAGTGATGTCTAGTTTCACAATTTTTTTTTAATTTTTGAAAATAATCACTGCAATTAAGGCAAAAGTTAATTAGTGATTCGAGGAAAAACTTTTGCCCGAATTTTCATAATGAAACGAAAAATGGAAAATGGAAAAGTGAGGTGAAAATTGACCAGTGTGGAGTCTAGTTTCTCATCGTAAGATTTAATTGCTAAAGTAATCAGGGTAATTAAGAATAACGTAATTAGCTATTTGAAATATTTCACAAATAATTGGTTTCTGAATAAAACATAAAAATTTAAAAAAATTGTCAGCTGTTTCGTGAAATTATTTTTCGTGAAGTAAGAAATAATTTATATTAGAGAGATATTGGAGACGACTTCAAATGATGTTGAAACCATGTACAGAAAATGAGGTGCCTATTGAGAATTTATAACAATGGGAACTCCGTGGATAAAATTTTTAACCGCGTGATTACCCTAACAACGTTATCTCAACTGGGAAAACATTTCAGCGCTTGATTTCACATGGCATTACTATTTCGACGCTACACAATAGCACACTGCACAGTCTACATAACAAACCAGACAAATATTCTACAGTAGTCTTTGGAATTCCATGTTAAACATTGAACTTCTACGTTCTTAATCGGCGCCTCATTTGCTGTACATGATTTCTAGTATCATTCAAAGGTGCGCGAGATGTTTCTCTAACTTGCTTTACTTCTTACTTTTAGAAAAATCGTTTGACAAACATTTCAACAATTCTTTTTTCAGAATTTTTCTTTTTACAGACCACTTTTAAATCCTTATAAATTCAACACTCTTGCTCTGTAAATAATTATTTGTGCCGCTTCTGCTTTTTTGTTGCGCATTTGTATATCTTTTTAATGACCCGAATCAACATTTTTTTTTTTAATTTCCATTCCCAAATATATCTGTCGGCAGTGTATTGTTATTCATGCTGTAGAGATGTTCAGTCTTCTTTCCTTAACTGTTTCTGTTATTTTTTTCTATGTTGTTATACATGGTGTTAAACACTGTATTCCGTACTTTGAGCGGTGGTAGTGTGGACCAGAAGAAGAAGAAAATGTTCAGTAAATATGTGGTCTAAAATGCATGCCTTAAGGGCTATGATCACTTATTCATCTTCGCTTCTGTGAAACACATCTCTTCCGCTGCGAGTTCTTTTGCTGTTAACGACCTATAGAATGCAATAAAGAAGTGATCAAATGACAGCACATTGTTCTGTTAGTCTGGAACAGCAGAGCTTTCAATGCAATCTGCTTGCTTTTATATAGAACCTGCACTTGTGAGCTAACACCAACGGAGGTGCTCATATGGTGTTCATCCGTAGTAAGGCATGCTTCTGTATGACGTCGTAGGGAAACACACACTCCCTCAAAAACTCCAGGATGGTCACGAATGCCTCGTCAGGCATTGGTAAGGGATCCCTTGTACATCATTAACGGAGCTTGCATAAACCAAAGATCTCAGGTTTCCCCACAACCAAAAATCTAAGAACTAAGATGGGGGAGCGAGCTGGCCAACGTACTGGACCTCACCGACCACTCTATTGACCATTAAATGTCTGTGTGGGGTATTTTCGGACATTTCGGTGAAAATTATCTCTTGTTCAATCGAGCATGAAGTGCATCTCCAACAGATGTTGGAATGGTATCTCCACTAGCAGAACAGCCAATTCGTTTCACACGAACTGACGGTTCTTTTCATCAGTCGATCTGTGTGGTTGTATGTAGGATGTTAGTAGTATGTAGCCAATAATTCCTACTCCATACATTAACTGGAAATCGGCACTAATGGCTTGTCTCTTTAAATGCATGTGGATTTGCATCAGCCCACATATAATAATGAAAAGTAAAAATCTCGTCTCGCTTGAAACCAACCTCGTCTTGTGAATAGTGTCTGCGTTGGGAACAGCCTATCTTCACATGTTTGCAACAACAACTGAGCATTCGGGCAGGCTGATCTTGTGGCTGAAGGTCTTGCACACGTTTCAGGTATGGGTATGGGTACCTATAGCAGTCGTTCACGTGGGACCGCTCAGAAGAGAGGGTGATTACACTCAGTAGATGCTGAAATTCTACGCACTCTTGTTCCAGGATCTTCTTCCGTTCGTTACAGTACTCACTCCTTCACAACAGGAGTACGAATGGTGCGAACTTTGCCACTATCAGCCGTTGTTGGAGCTACAGAGCCACAGTCTGCTTATCATTGGAAAAAAAAGCTGAATAACTGTGCATATGGTACCCGGCGCTCTGCATATTTTTCAGCTTACAAAACATGCTCTCTACGGTTGCTTCCCTTCGCAGACTATAGTAGAAGATGATGTCTGCACGTTCCCCATGTGGTATAACAGGCTTCAGTTATACTCGTAAGTTCAAAGATACAACACTGTAAAAGCATTACACAAATTTATCAAAACGCTACCTGCTTCCTTTAGAGATAATATATGCGCTACACTTACCCAATACTGTGAATACGTTTTACAGCAACAACACTACTGATGTTTAATGCATGCGTTATTCATGTACAGTAACAGAGGGATCTTTCCTGGTATATTTACTGCATTCCGTATGTCGTTCGTAATACCAAGGAGTTTGCAGTAGAAGAACTGTGTTTCACAGTAGCGAAGATAGGAAAGTGTTCACAGCTCATAAACTGTGCGTTTTACTACCCATGATTACTGGACATTTTCTCTTGTTGGTTCATACTATCATCTCTGAAAATACGGAATATTCTTTTTGAACACCCTGTGTATTTCAGTGTTGTTTCTTAATTTCCAGGCTTTTCTTCTCGTTGGACCTAAAATTCGCGTATGATTCTGTTTTTTCTTTTATACATTGCAAATTTTATTCCATGGATCCCACAGAGAAGCGTCTGTGAGATGAGGAAAAGGTTAAATGCAACATAGTATCCTGACTTTATGGAATATGTTACAAGCAAACATATTAATTTTTAGGAACCCTGTGAATACGAGTGTAGAGCTACTCTTCAATGGAGTAGATGGAGTTGCTCAAGAAGAAGAACCTAATGGTTCAAATCGCTCTTAGCACTATGTGACTTAACATCTGAGGTCATCAGTCCCCTAGAACTTAGAACTACTTAAACCTAACTAACCTAAGGACATCACGCACATCCATGCCCGAGGCAGGATTCGAACCTGCGACCGCAGCGGTCGCGCGGCTCCAGACTGTAGCCCCTAGAACCGCTCGGCAACTCCGGCCGGCGAAGAACCTAATATCTCCTGGGAAGTTGCTGAATACATGCGTAATCTTGTACATGACTCCATTCTGTACCAATGTTCATCTATTCTAGTCTTTGTAATGATTGTTTTCGGATTTAGAATAAGAACTATGCACTTTCTGAAAAATGAAAAATCTTGACAGCGACAAATGTACACTCGTGAATATATGTTTTGTGAGCCAGTTGACAAAAGTGTTTTGGAGAGATCTTTGCAGAATGAGCTGGGGCTATGACGAGATGAAATACTCTTAAAAAATAACTGTAATTCCAATTCCCCAGTTAAACTTTCCGTGACTGTTTCGTCAGCGTAAACACGAAGAATAAGTTGGTTTTCGGTTCAAATGGCTCTGAACACTATGGGACTTAACATCTGAGGTCAGCAGTCCCGTAGAACTTAGAACTACTTAAACTTAACTAACCTAAGGACATCACACAAATCCATGCCCGAGGCAGGATTCGAACCTGCGACCGTAGCGGTCGCCCAGTTCCAGACTGAAGCGCCTAGAACCGCTCGGCCACATCGGCCGGCTTAAGTTGGTTTTTAAATGACCTGTAGTTGTAACTAAGCGTACTGCAAATGTAGGTGAAATAAGGTGCTTCATTAATACCTCAGTATCGGTATTCCAGTTCTCATTGTGGTCTGTTTGTTGTTACTACATATTTATTGTAAGTCGTTGACTGAATGGACTATAACTGCAGATTCTCGAGTTCTATAGAAGTACTAGATCATAACGTGTTCCGTCAAAATTTATTCACAGTCCATTTCACAATCTTGTAGTCTATTTGCCTTTAACCATCTGCTGTTGTTGCATAGCAGAAAGAACAAACGATCGAAAAGTGTTTTGCCTGTACAGATTTATCAAGATAGTTACTCCTACTGCTCCAATAACAGAAATAAATTTACTTACCAGCATCTAAAACCAAGCCACTACAGACTTTTGCTGACAACTTGTGCTGAGTTCTCATATGTCACAATTAGTTGGAGAAAATGAAAAATCGTATTCTTGACGGTGTGATTCGAAGGAAAATACCTTCCATGGTATTCTTTGAATTGTTCTAATGGAGGCAACCATTATTATGTATGTATGAAATACGTAGATGTACCACGGGAATCACTGAGGTAAGCGTTTTTGTTGAGTAATGTCGTTGGAAGGACTGGATGGTGGATAATTATGGACTAAAAATCAGCTAGTGATTGGCCTAAATGTCAGTGGATGGTCTAGACATCCCATAAACTGCTAAAGGCTGTCTGTGGTTGACCCACTCATCCGGCAGATGAGTAGGCTTATGGATCGGCCTAATAATCCGTTGCCGAGGGAGACTGCCGGTAACTGTTCCCAACTTTCTCGATAAACCAGATTTTCTGCGATTTGTTTCTCGATTAAAATTATTATGGGATATCAGTGAGCAAGCGCTGTTCCATACAAATCAGTGTAATCGCCCACGGAGGCGACAGCTACGATCTTTCACGAAAGAGAAGGCGAAGAAGGGCGAATTAGAGTGAGAAAGACGCTCGTAAAATCTTTGTAAATCATGCTACTAGATAGTAAGTTACATGTTCCACAAATTACGTGCGTGATACGTCGTAATAACATGAAACTAGTCAATTTACGGGTTGTTAACATTTATAAAAATATTATCTTATGGATAAAAAAAATATGTACTGAAGGAATTTTTTTACCTTACTTTCAAATTCAACTTTGCTATCTGTAGGGCATCAAGTAACATCGTCTAAGTGATGAAAGATTTTGGTGAAAACATTACTCAACCCAATGTTAATAGGTAATTTTTTTCTGCTAGTATTTCTCTTATAGAAGCTATTATTCCTTCTCAAATCTAGCAAATTATTCTTCAGTTAATTTAACGAGAAAATTATTTATTGTGATGTTGCAGTTGAAGTATCTTGTCGTCTACGAAACGATCGTTGGTGAGACAACACGCTATTCTTATGGCACGCATTTGCGCAGTGATTGCTTTCTTTGTTGCAAGTCTTACCAGTATCGTTTTAACCTACATCTCGAAGTGTGATGAATCCGTAAATGTTTCCATTACCAGATATCAGTCTTAAGTCACCGTCCTTACTTTTGTTAGGTTAAAAAATACGTAGAATCGAAGAAAATCGTTGGTTCATCCGGTACTATGGAACTACGTTACAACGATGAACTGATTACTAAACATAATAACATTTTATTTTTTTTATTTTTTATTATTCAAGCAATTGGTATCACAAAACATTCATCGCAGTGGAAAGTGTATCCTTTTGGAAACGAGAAGTATAAAAAAGTTGTCTTATGAATTTATGAGCTGGAAGAATTTATTTCTAAATTATTTGTGAGTCCGTCACAGTGGTATTTTATTCTGTTTGGGGTTGTCAAATGAAAAGGAGACAGATGGAAAGAAGTAAGTAAACTGCTTATTCCACAATGAAATTTTCACTCTGCAGCGGAGTGTGCGCTGATAAGAAACTTCCTGGTAGATTAAAATTGTGTTCCGGACCGAGACTCGAACTCGGGACCTTTGCCTGTATTGGGCAAGTGCTCTACCAACCATTTTTTTTTCATTTGGTTTTGTCCGTTGTTGATCGTTATGTTTGGTTGTTGCGGACGTCACACGCCATCCATTCAAGTTCATTTTGTCGATCCTTCCACTCAGTTTTTTATTACAGAGGCCAATCAGCTCTCTGACCGAACACGCTGAGCTACCGTGCCGGCACCAACTCAGCTACCCAAGCACGACTCACGCCCCGTGCTAACAGCTTTACTTCTGCCAGTACCTCGTCTCCTACCTTCCAAACTTTACAGAAGCTCTCCTGCGAACCTTGCAGAACTAGCACTCCTGAAAGAAAGGATATTGCGGAGACATGGCAAAAGTAAAGCTGTGAGCACGGGGGCTGAGTCGTGCTTGGGTAGCTCAGTTGGTAGAGCAGTTGCCCGCGCAAGGCAAAGGTTCCGAGTTCGAGTCTCGGTCCGGCACACAGTTTTAATCTGCCAGGAAGTTTCAAACTGTTTATTATTTGGAAAGTAATCGTAGTAACTGTTAATATATTCATCCCACTGTGAGACAGCATAGTCAACGCCTTAATGGAAAAAATGCTTGCGGTTACCTGTGGAAACAGGTTCCACCCAGTCGTGACTGTTTTATCCGAAGCAAAGAGACGACGACAAATTTGGTTCTTCAGGCCTCCAAAAATGTGTAAATCGCATGTGGAGAGATCGGGAATGGACGGAGGGTGTGTGAGGTCTTCCCAGCGAAACTTACGCAGTGTAGTCAAGAGAATGATGTCGGTCGTCAACATTCCTGTGCGTTATTATTTGACGGGTCGCTTGTGTTTCTGCAAAGTGCCCACATACCGCTCTGCGTTAATTGTGACGCTGTGTTCCAAGTCAATGAACAGCGGGCCCTTGCAGGCAAAGAAAAAGCTTATCATGGCTTTCCCGGAGATGGCGCGCCTGTTATTTCGACAATGCACATCCTCCATATAGTCCCAGTCTCTCCCCATGCCATTTCCACATTTTTGGACTCTGAAGAATTGATTTCCTTCGGACCAAGAGGCGCACACCTTCGTGCAATAACGTGAACATTTCTACATGAAGGCATTCAGCGTTGGTAGTGGGATAAATGTGTTAATAACTATGGTGTTATTTTTGAAACAGTAAACAGTTTACTCACTTTTATTCCAGCTGCCTCGTTTACATTTGACTGTGATTTATAGTAATGAAAGATTTATCTAGAATTTCAAACGCCTCATATTTCAATGGCCGTAATTTTATGGCCGCTAAACAGTCTGGTGATCCACTTGTGGCGCATATTGTCACTAATGATGGATGGCTGATCATTAAATTTTATTATATTTTGACATTATGTATTTCTTCAAATCTACTACAAACAGAAATTTCGTCAGGAATTCGTTTTGTGAGGTCACGCCCTGCACAATGGGTGTGCTTCCATGGTGACAATGCCATTCTGATCTATGAGACAGGCACAACCGTCAGTGTATGTGGTAATTACATATTAGTGGCCAAAACGCGCTGCACTCGTTTCGGCATTCGGGTCGTAAGTACCGAGGATGTAGAATGTGACCAAACCAATTCTCGGAAAACATTCAGCGTTATCCGAAAGAATGTTGTAGAGTTAAATGTCGGTTACTTTATTGTCCCAGAGCTGAAATTATAATTCTGTCCGTGTCGAGTAACAGTAATATAACCGCGGTGAACAGCGACTGAATGAATAATGTTTGTAATAAACCGTTATACGGGCAATACAAATTCGTGGATGAGTTCCGGGAGAATTGAAATGGATGTACGGACATATAAAAGAAATTCTCAGTATCCTTTGCGGATTTTTCTCTTGACTGGGAAACAGGCCATCATCTGATCCTGACGATCAATACCACCCATTCCCTTATTGTGTTCTAGGATGCATTTGGCTGTCATTGTTTTCCTAAACTGTTTGTGTATGTGTTCAACCATCTCTACACTTTCGTGTTTCATTGATGTTATATAGATGTCACTACTGTCATTCCAACAAATTACAGCTTCTCTATAAATATTCTCGTTTATTTAAAAATTGTTTTTCAATATTTTTGACACATTTTGCCTACTGTTGCATAGTGTGCCGTTAACATTTGTGTTTTTCTTGTATAGTTTTAAAAAGAAGCTGGTGAGGAGTCTCAGTTGTCGAGAAAGTATATCCCTTATTCAGTATGGATTTTGACAAGTCCACGACAACATTCTGATCCACTATTATTCCGATCAGTTTTGCGCTGGCCAGTATATACAAACAGGAACCAACTTAGTAAACGTTTCATCAAAATCTCGCTCTTTTGGGCGGATTAAATTATTTATATGCTAATGTCCTTTGTGTTTGATTAAAGATTTTTTATACTGGCATTTTCATTCGGTATGTAAATTTCTTTGAATTTCTTGTTCAAAGGTTGATGATGATAGGTCTTATCTTTCTAAGCCGGTCAGCAGTTCCATTACTGCGAAAATGTAAAAGTCTCAAAATTTCCTTAAACATCTTAAGGGGCACGACTTTTTCTAAATATTGACGTTTCAATTATTGGTCTTTTAGTTGAATACATTCGGATATTGGTTTCCTGTATTGAGCTATAAAAATGCCAAGTGCTCCCTTCATTTCTTCGAACATCACAGGTACCGTGTGTCATCGGCATTCCGTTTTTTCCACTTGTTGTCTATTATCTGATGTACGTAGAGATTTGTTTCTGAAACAAGCATCTCTCAAAATTTGTCATCTAACATAATGGAAATTAGTTCTAATAATCCTGAGTGTACACTTAAATGATTTGAAACAAATGCTTTTATGCCACGAGAACGAGAATATTTCCAAATTACTGTTTTTCGCTTCCTACCAAATCCGTCATAAACATGATTCAGGTATTCCTCTTCACTATAGTCATATATAATCACACGTTTTGCATCTTTCTGTTTCGTACAGTCAGCCGCTATCACTGAGTTCTTCATCACTATGTCCATGCAAACGATCTACTCATAACTTTATGAAAGGTTTCTTTAATTTGTCTTCGAAAACGAAAGCACAGAACCACTTGCACGCCTGCTTTCTTATATATGACTAACGAATTCGCGGCATAGAGATAAGAACTAAACCACGATCGTAACTGAGAAGTGCTTGTCTCATGAGTTAGACTCGCGTTGTTTACGTTTGGTCCGCATTTCTTTCCGTAAGTTTGACTCGACGTATTCACGTCTGGTCTAAAACTGTTTTCACAGGTCAGTCTTGTCAAGGGACGTCAAGGGGTTAATCCTTGGAGAGAAAGGAAGGAAGATTAAGGTTTAACGTCCCGTCGACATCGAGGTCATTAGAGACGGAGCACAAACTTGGATAGTGTCAAGGACGTGCAAAATATCGGCCGTACCCTTTGAAACGAGCCATTCCTGAATTTTCCTGCAGTGTTTTAGGAAAATCATGGAAAACCTAAATCTGGATGGCCGGACGCGGATTTTAACCGTCTTCCAGTGGTACAACTAGGTCCTTGGAAGAACTAGATCTACGCCCAGAGAAAAGGTTTCTTTTCACAAATTCCTTTCTTCTGCGAGTCTTCGAGGAATATGCTCATTTATTATCTTACCAGTCCACCTAATTTTCACCATTCCTATGTTATACTCCATCCCAAACGATGGAGAGATTCTGGAGTGCGCTTAGAGTTACTGAGATACTGTTAATAAGGAAGCCATTGAGGTTATACTATGAAGTGACCTTACAAAAAAATGGTTCAAATGGCTCTGAGCACTATGCAACTTAATTTCTGAGGTCATCAGTCGCCTAGAACTTAGAACTAATTAAACCTAACTAACCTAAGGACATCACACACATCAATGCCCGAGGCAGGACTCGAACCTGCTACCGTAGCGGTCCCCCGGCTCGAGACTATAGCGTCTAGAACCGCACGGCCACTCCGGCCGGCCTTACACATAGAGACGGGAGTTTTTCTGTAGTTCTGCCTGGTGTCCTGGTCAAACAATACAGGAACATTTAGTTGTACTTGTATTGGTAGTTTTCGCCTTTGCAGGTTTTTCACTCTGATGAATTTGTTTAACGCTAGAACATTAATGGGGGGGGGGCGAGGGGGGGGGGGGGGGGGGAATGTTAGATTATTACTAAACCATCTTACATTTTATTGCTTCTTTATTTCACTCAAAGAAAGTCATAATTTATTATATCTTCTGTGCGAATGCACAAACAGTGCCCGAACTCTTACGGGAATCGGCAACGCGCCGCGAGTAATAAGTATAATGGGCGGGGGCACTACGAATGTAGTGCAGGACAATACGTTGAGAATGTGGGTTTCGCGGGAGGCGTGCCAGAGATAAATCCCTGCAGTACCGCTATCCTCTGTGTCCTCGGTGTCTCAGATGGATAGAGCGTCTGCCATGTAAGCAGGAGATCCCGGGTTCGAGTCCCGGTCGGGGCACACATTTTCATCTGTCCCCGTTGACGTAAGTCAACGCCTGTAAGCAGCTAAGGGTGTTCATTTCATTGCAATCTCATAATTTATTGTTCATTCACTAGTTAATTACACTTGTACGGTTACCAATAGTATCTCACATACAAAATAGGTATAAAATATCCTGTTTTACGCCCTGTACTCACAATACCAGATTGAGGAGATCCGCGAATTGGTAATAAATGCAGTCGTTTTACAACGGTTTAGTAATCTAGGGTTAAGTAGTTTGCTGAACTGCAAAGACAGAACAATCATTTACCGGTTTTTTCCAAGCTACGAAACTGGGAGATAAATTGTTGCCTTACAGCGCACGGAAAATAAAGAACACGGTTTTCGTGTGTGCTGTACGAGATACTATTGTTAGATGTCGTCCGACTCAACACCGTAAACTGCGGCCCTGTGTCAATAGTTGCTGAGCCGAGATTAAATTTACTTTGGCAGCTTCTGCGCTTCTTGTTTATCGTGAGAACTTCCTCGTATGCTGTAGCGTGTGGAACCGGGCAGATAGCTGGCACAATCATCGGTCCCAGGAAAGTGCTGTCTGCTTAGTGGCTGCGCCGGGCCTTTGTTCTCTGCAGCACGCCGCGCAGAGGGGCCTAACGGTGCGCTTCACATCCGGCAGTGCGAACTTGTGATGCGCTGATGAAGAACTAACGGGCCCTCCCGTCATCGTTCGTCCCTGCCCCGCTAGATGGCCCTAAACACTCGTTAATTGCTGTTCGCAGCTCCACGCCTTCTACACAGGGTCGCTCAGCGCCAGTTCATTTACACGTATCGCTTTCTAAGCGAGCACTCCCTACGCCTGCAGCTATAAACGACACAACTTTCTCTAGAAAAAAATCTCTGCCCAATTACGTGTTAGTACTGAACCGATTTTGCTAGCCCTGTCATACACACATTCTGTGATCATAAATATCCCGACACCCCTGTATAATTCGGAAATGACAGATACCAGACACCGCTTTCCTCGCCCTAAATCCTAAATCCCAATGATCCCTCTAAATCCACCTCAATCAGTTTACCTCCTAATATAACCCCTCCCAAACCCAAGTAATAACTGTAGGACGCACCATCCGCCTCTTCCGGCTCCACGACATACCTCACCATTTACGACCTTCCTATTCAGCTAACTAAAACATTAAAGACCTTGGACCAACCTTCGATGGGCAACTAACGTGGAAACCTCACCTACAAATGTCCAGCACAAAGCAGACTAAGATTAGTAACTGGCCGAAAACGGAGATACGCTCTTCCACTGTCCTTCACACATACAAATCCCTGATCCACCCCATCCTTTTCTATGCACATAGTGCATGGATATCTGCCCCACCCAAGTTTTGTAAGTCCCTCCAGATCCTCGAACGCCATGCTTTCCGCCTCGCTTACCACATCTGCTTACCTTCCCCCACAACGCTCCTTTACCAACTCATCAAATTCAAACCCCTCCTCATTCACTCGAACACCTTCAAATGACCTACATTATCTGCAAAGTTGACTTCAACAATGCTATTGTGCGCCATCTGCTTTCCAAACCTAGTGCGCTACTGCGCCTCTACCTCCACATCCTACAACACTCCACATGCACACCCTCCATGTCTTCTCCCAAAGAAATTTCCATCGTCTCGCTCTCCTATACCATGACCTCCGCCCCGACATGTACCAATCGTACCAGCTCTGAATCCACTCCAACTTACCGCCGTCCCCCACCCGAAGACTCCATCCTTGTCCTTCCTCCATACCCCAACTCCTCCTTTTCTCCTTACCTGTCGCCCCTCCCCCGCCCCTTTTTCCTTTCAAATTTATAGATCCCAATAAAACTTCCCTCTATCTCTCCTTGTCTCCCAACAGCTACCCCTACCTTATCACCACCTCTTACCAGTCCACAGTCATAATCACCGCCACTCTCCTATTTCCCTCGAAAACTACCTATCCTCTCATAAACAATCTACCATCCCACGGCAGGTCCTTTCCAGATCAGTGAAGTGTACAGTGGCCCGTTTTTAATACGCGGAGTCTTCTGTGTCGTGTTCAGTGCTCTTCAATTGTTTTTAAGTGTTTTTAATTTTTTCGTCAAGTGATTTTTTTAACTGTGCTGTCTGTCCATAATTTTATCAGTGTTTTCAAACCTTTCATATAGACAACATTATTTCTTATATTCTCCCATTAACATCACTTTTAAAACGATTTTAAAAATTATGCGTCCTTGTTTTGCGTTCAGCATCTAAGTTATTAAATACTGTCTACTGACTGAAGTGCTGGTTGATTGTACCGCTGCCAGCCCATTCCCCGCCCAGATGAGGCACGTGGTGATGAAATAACAATTTGACTCAAGGGGAGTATTGTGTTGTCAGCAGAGGGGCAGTAACAGTAAAATGCGTTGACCAGCAGCTCTCAGTGACTTCAAACGTGGACTAGTCATTGGATGTCCCCTGAGCATCAAATCCGCTGGAGACATTACAGCTGTTCTAAAGCTGCTCAAGCCGACTGGTGGTGACGTGATGTTGAAGCGGAAAGCTAATTCAAAACCTGATAGACATCATGCACTGAGAGACTGGGACCGTTCAGCATTGCAGAAGGGGCATGAAATCAGAGGAAGGAATCACCCGTTAGTTCCAAAGTGCTACCAGCAGTCCAGCTGGCACGGCGAGTGTGCGGAGGGAGAGTGGATGACTGGAAACGAGTGATTCGGAGTGGTGGATCACACTGTAACCTGTGGCAGTCCGATGGAAGGGTTTGGTTTAGACGAATGTCTAGAGAATGTTATCTGGCCTTTTGTATAGGGCCAACAGTGAAGCACTGAGGAGGTTGTGTTGTAGTATGGTTAGTGTGTACTAAGGAAAACGCTAAATTCTTAAGGATATGAACACATTCTACATCAGTTTGTACTGAGCGCAGCATAGGAACAGTTTTGAGGGGATAATTGTATCAACATGACAATGCACCTTACCAAAATGCAGTATCTGTGAGGCAAAGGTTTGTGGACAGTAACATTACTGAAAGGGACCCCCCTGCCCAGAGTCCCGACCTGAAACCAGTGGAACGCTTTTGGGATGAGTTAGAACGTTGATTTTACTCCAGCATCCAACATCACGCCGGCCGGGGTGGCCGAGCGGTTCTAGGCGCTACAGTCTGGAACCGCGCGACCGCTACAGTGTCAGGTTCGAATCCTGCCTCAGGCCTGGATGTGTGTGATGTCCTTAGGTTAGTTAGGTTTAAGTAGGTCTAAGTTCTAGGGGACGGATGACCTCCGAAGTTAAGTCCAATAGTGCTCAGAGCCATTTTCCAACATCACTAACTTATCTAATTTCGGCTCTTGGGGAAGAATGGGCTGCCATTTCTCCACAGACATTAAGGCACCTCGCTGAATGTGTTCCCAGTAGACTCCAAACCGTCATAAAGGCGAACGGTCGACACTTCCCATTTTAATGATTAACGATAGGTGCGCAGTTGCTTCCTATCAGGTAATGTAGGTTCCCAAGCGTCGGTTGTTTACACGAATGACGTCTGCAAATTGGCTGTTCGGATTTACTCAGGACAGTGGAGTCATGTTAATAACGCTTTTGCAGCTAAGTCCGAGAAACCTGCTAAAGCTCAAAGGCGACGCGGGTGGGATTGTATTCTGTGGAGTAAACATCGCCAAGTCAAGACACTCGTGCTCAGTCGTTATATGCAACAGCAAGACAGGCCTACGCTACAAGATAAAACATATCCCGCTTGACCCTACTGTATACGATACAGATACAGAATAAACAACGACTGATGTCAATGGAATTATACCCTCTCTTCTAGCGTATAAGTAGTAGCTTAGGAAAACTTGTTCAAACGTGTATACGTACGCATGTTTAAGTAAGCAGCATTTGCGGAAACAAGTAAATAGTTGAAAGCCTCAAACAACGGCGGCCCGTTTTCAAAGTGTTTACGCCGCAGTAGCCATTCCGGCCACTGTGGAATTCAGTTTCGAAACTTTTCTCTTATATTTTTGGGAAAAGTCTCAAGACCAAAATTAACAAGCGTTACGTCACTGTTCTCGTCTTTTGAAAAGTTTTGGAATCTCAATACAAAAAGTTGCAATGCGTTCGGGAAGTCGCTGCGCGCTGGACTCTAGACTATGGATGTAGATTACGCCGGAAGCTCGAACGAATGTAGGCAGAACTGTATTTTCATAGATAGGCGATTGTTTTTTAATTCGTTCTACTGCTGCGTAATATTTAACTGTTCAGCTGAGTTGATGAAAGCTACTGAATACGATGTGTTGTGTTTAGATGCTAAATTTGTTTTTAAATTATTGTAGTTTCAATTCAGGAGCGTACGTTTCTTGGGGAATGGGTGTTTGCGATAAATACGCAGATTTAGTGCAGGAGGCATTTACTGGAAAATCCCGGAAACAGGGATACCTTCTCGTACTGTAGTTCGTCTACTTATTGGGAAATTTCGAGAGGCTGGCTCAGTGTCAGATGCCGAACCACCTAAACTAAATAAAACTAACAGAAACTGCTGGATATTTCAGAGCCTATGTAGCAGAGCATACCACTCTGCGCAAGTTGGCACAACAAACGGATACCGAAATTAGAATTAATTTAATACCTTCAGCTGCTAACGGGCGTTGATATATATCAACGGGGACAGGTGAAAATGTGTGCCCCGACCGGGACTCGAACCCGGGATCTCCTGCTTACAGAGCACACGCTCTATCCATTTCAATTCTTTTTTTGCGTTTTGTTCGTTGTTGATCGTTGTGTTTCGTCGTTGCGGACGTCACAATGACTTCCGTTCAAGTTCGTTTCTTGATCCTTCCACTCAGTTTTTTATTACAGAGGCCAACCAGTTCTCTGACCGAACACGTTGAGCTACTGTGCCGGCTTCCAGCTGAGCCACCGAGGGCACAGACGATAGCGCGACTGCAGGCACTATCTCGCGTACGCCTCCCGTGAGACCCACATTCTCACCTTGTATGTCCACACACTACAATCGTATTGTCCCACCCAACACATTCATTACGCGTGGAAGACATTCTTACCAAGTCCCGTAAGAGTTAGGGGAATACGTGTGCATCCGCACAGAAGAAGGAGGTCATGGCCGGTACTGGCAGAACTATATACTTATATGGACACCAGGTTCGTTACCGTGCAGAAGGCGGGTTGTCAAACACTGATATTGTTCCCCTATAAAGTGACAGCAATGCAAGAATTGAACAAAGCGGATCACAAAAAGCGAATCCATTACTAGAAACGTTTTACATCTTTTATTGAGAGCAATACCACTGATATTCTTGATATCAGATGAGGGCTGGTTCCATCTCTCTGGTCATGTTAACAGACGATTGTGGTCAACGGAGAACCCTGGTGCTGTGCTTGCAACGCCATTGCATAATCAGAAAATTGGAGTGTGCGTACCAATATCCAGATTGGACCTCTATTTTTGGAAGAAACAGTGAATACTGGACGTTATTGTTTAATGATCCATGTTTGCATCGGCCAGCTAAACGAAGACGAAATCAACTAGTCACCGCTTCAACAAGATGGCGCTATTGCGCACACGGCTTAACAACAATATTCGTCCTCTGGAAGAACTTTTTGAGGAACCTCACATCTCAGAAAACTTAGTTACATGTAATATTATGTCATATCAGTATGATAATGTTTTTAATACAACCCCATCAGAACTGTTGACGTCAAAAGAAGAAACAGATATACACTTTCAAGGGATGGTGTGTAAAATAAGAGAGTTCATTAATCACGGGTATCTGCTTGTTCTTTTGATATCAGCAGTGCTGATAGCTGTATGAATATCATTGCCATATTGATGTGACATGCAATGATACGTAAATAATTTATAAAGTATTATGTTGTGATGATTATGATTATCAACGGATAGAGATAGCAAAGGGCTTATGTACAGCTGCTTGCATGACGTCAGAAAGGGAGAGAAACTGCCATAACTGAAGCAGTGAAGATGGATCCTGAGTTGCGCCGGATAGGTCAGTCGTTAGGGGCATTTTTTACGACAGGCAAAGGTCCTCATTCGTGTTCTGTTCTGGCACACAGTACGAACATGTCATGAAATTTTGTTGATTCCCATGTCTTTTACATCCAAGAAATGTCTCTCGACCATTATGCGGAATATCGAGAAAGATAAAGTTTTGTTTGGAACCACCACATAAAATGTTAGCGTTCAGAAGTAGCGCCTCTTCATGACGCTACACGTGGCAATGGCATATACTTCTCCCTGCAAATCACGTACTTCAAACTACACACACAAAAAAGGTCGCAGACATTATTAGAAAAAAGATAAGGCTCTGCATGTCGAAAGATAGTTTCAGAAGGACGCAGCGAAATTACCACGACCAAGGACAGCAGCGAGTGGAAAGACCCACGAAAACACGACGCAAGCGAGAGATGCTGTTTCTTTGTGTCTCTCAGTTGACGTCGACAGCTGGTTCTTTCGACAATGATCTTGCTAACCTTACGTAACAGGTGACCCTGCATCCACTTACTGCCGAAGCGTATTATACGCATCATCATCCAAATTACAAGCCTTGTGAAGGACTTGCTACAGACAAAGAAGTCTTCTACTGCTAGTCAAACAAAACACATATGAGTACACACTAGCGAAACTTAAATAAAGAAATAGTTCCAAAGGAACCTTTAGAAAGCAACAGAGCAGCGATTCTAAGTGGCATGGATTAAAGAAGTGCCTGGTAAGCTTCAGGCGGTCTTTGGAAACAGATGACTACACACAGGCACGCCGTTCCCATAAAATACGGCCCTGGTGGTTTTTGGGTGCTGAGCTGGCCCTCTGTATCGTGCTAGATGTCTTCCATTAGGGCCAGATCAGCTCCAGTTGGTGCCCAAGACATCGAAGTGAATTCACTGCCTTGCTCCTGAAAGCACTGTAGTACGATACAGCCATGCAAAAGTATGCCCATATTGCTTTGACTCATCAACGTAGATGTACACTCCCGTCGCATTTCAGAAACAACAAACCACTTCTCAAAAATCAGTCATTAGCAGTATGCTGACCTGATGTCGTTACAAGACTGACGCTTGGAGAAGAGGCCACATCGTTCCGTCTCTCAAGGTATTTTCGTAAATGTCTGAGTAGTTCGTTTATATAGAACTGAATCCATTCGGTATGTGAATGTAGCATAGTTAAAGATTGGATAATGCAGATACAAAACTCAGCTGAAAAATGACGTTTGCTATGAGAACGTACTTTGATAAGGTGGCACAGTGGTTAAGGTTCTGGGCTTATATCCTAGAGAAGAGGATTGGATCCACTCATATTTATGAATTTCTGTGATTTCCCTAAATAACTGCTTTCATTTACCGTAACAGTTCTTTCAACGAAGATAATGGCGACCCCTTTCCCAACACTTGTCCAGCATAAACTCAAGCTTTTCTTTTGTATAGAGTATTATTTATTGTAAGGTATATTTCTGCTTTTTTTACAATCTGTTGTTACATTTGCTGCAGGAAAGTAGTTGCGTGAGACAAGTAGAGCATATTTTAACAAATTTTGTTGCGATTACGTAAATACTAATGTTCTGAAACTCTGTTTAAACACACCAGTAGTGAACTGCATTTGTGAATGTGCATATCTGTCCAACGAGTTGTAAGTAGTATCAGTAAGATACCTGTAAGATTACTTCTGCTTGTCGTCCAGCGGAAATAATTTGCTACCCCGTGGCCGTGCGGTTCTAGGCGCTACAGTCTGGAACCGAGCGACCGCTACGGTCGCAGGTCCGAATCCTGCCTCGGGCATGGATGTGCGTGATGTCCATAGGTTAGTTAGGTTTAATTAGTTCTAAGTTCTAGGCGACTGATGACCTCAGAAGTTAAGTCGCATAGTGCTCAGAGCCATTTTTTGAACCCTTTGTGATAATCACATGCTTGTTTCCTTGCAACTAAATTTTAATTTTATCGACGAATCTGAACTAAAATCTAATTCTGTTTCCCTTCCTGTCCCTTTGAGATTTGTAAAAAATGTTTATGCACTTCATTTCTACCGGTTGAAAAGCACAAAAAATGGGACTGTGTACGGTGTTTCTCGTAAGAGTGGCCAGGTGCCTTTTGTCTGGTGTTCTCGCAGGTATTTGAAATGTGCAGCTGGAGTCAACCCAAAGGAATAATGCACATTACGTCTTTCATGTGATGCCCACTGTCGACGGAAGCATTGGTATGTTTCCCGTTACAAATATAATAATTTTAAAGCAGATCTGTACGTGCCCATTCCATACAGAGGTCCCAATTAAAGTAGTGTGGCATTCCATTCATCGACATGTATCAACAGGGACAGTAAAACAGCAGGAATAACCAGCATTCAACCAATGACAGCACCAACCTATCGCCAGACTGCAGCGCTGCTCAGTCGCTGCTGGATTACTGATTATTCCTGCTGTTTTACTGTCCCTGTTAACATATTATGTCGATAAAACAAATATCGTATTTTATGTAATAGGAACTCCCTCTATACAACGCAGTATTAGTATACTCTTTTACATTTTTACCGTAATGTGCGACAATACAAATGTATACATCTTCTGTCTGTTCTGTAAGCGAGTCCCAAGGTCCAGTCAGCGCACTGGTGTCCCGGAACCTTACAGTGGTAGAGGCGCGCATGCCTCACACTCTCGTTATCATCCGCGCACAGCGTCGGTTTAGAGTGGTTAGTGGTCTCTTGTTAACTGGACTCCCTATGTTCGCCACGGAGGCTGTGCCGTCCTTTAACACAGGAATACAATTCTGACGGCCTAACTACTATGCGGAATGAATGTTCATTCCGCACGCACATGTATAGCGTCACATTCTGGTGAGGGCCATCCTTAATTCCCGTCTCCCTTGTTTTATTTGGAACAGTGAGAAATTTCGCCTCACATAGACTTTCATTTTAGGAACACACCTACCATTTCTGAGGATATATATATATGTGTCAAAACGGGAGCGGTGCACACAGGTGTATTCACTGCTGTCACTTCAAAATTCAGATATTCAACGGTCTAGACGGTTTCACGATATCACATGTGTGTTCGACTTCATTGTTTTAATCATTATTATTTCATTTGAGTCTACTTATAGCCCCTCTTGGACCTTCTTCATTATTACTTTTATATCATCTTTACTGCAACGACGTCTGACGCCCTCCGACCCGTAAATTGTTAGTGGCAACAGGCTTTATAGACTGTTGTTGGTGGTTGCGTCAGTTGGTGCTTCTCACTTTGGAACACGCATTAGGCGATCTAGATAACATAACACCTCGTAAGAAATTTTACAGTAGCGGCTCATCTCTCTTGTTATTAATTTGCGTGCCATGATTTTAATTGTGGTGCTTGAGTTTCTCCCGGCGTATTTGATAATCAAAATATCCACGGGTGTACTGCCGTGTCCAACGGGCACAATATTTCGGCGATCATACATGTCGCCATCATCAGGTGAACTGACGGACTGAGCTCCTGTGAACGTGCCGGCACGGAGATCCCTACGCTATGGCTGCTCAGAGGGAACTGGGTTCGGTCGCGGCGGCGGCCGATTTAAATACCCTCCGCCCGCGGCGCGCTCCCTCCGCTGTCCGCACCCCACGCCACCGTCGCGCGGTGGAACAGATTGCGACGGTGTATGAGATGACGTCGGTGTGATGGCTCTGTCCGCCGTGGTCGTCACAACTATACCTTTGCTCGATTTACTCTCGATTAACCCAATCGCTGGTTCCCAAGCCTTGTTAAGATTATAGCCACAGTCACGGTTGATGAGGTAGTCATTGGTGCGAATTTCGATGGCCTCTCTAACAACGCTGTCCCAGTATCTCGACGTCTGTACCAGAATCCTCGAGCGTTCACACTCCATAGCGTGATTTTCCGACAAACAATGTTCAGCGACCGCGGCAAATTGGACTATCTATCAGTTTTATCAGCATAAGATCATGTCAGTATATTTTAATTTGTTTGAGTGCTATCTTCATTACACACACTTTTAGCATCACTTTGTTATGCCTCTGTCTGTCCGCCCGTTAAGAGCCCTTTTTCTCAGGAGCGGTAGAGGTGTAACGCTGAAAGTCATGAGAACTACCAAGGTGTACAGTATTTCGACAATGGAAAATATTTAAGCTTCTAAGCCAATGCAATCAAAAGATACGGACATTTATAATACACATTTTGAGAGACAGAAACTCACTAATCAAAACCAACAGGATATTTCCCATAGACTTTCAGTCCTGAAATTTGGCCAAGAAGCCAAGTACAAGTCAGGGAAAAAGTCCGAAAATTGTTAGTTTGTAATTACATTACATAAAATATAATTTTTAGCCATTTGTTGTCTATCTATCCTTCTGTCTCTCTTTTTCTCAGGAACGGACAGGGGTATGAAAACTATGTCAAATACTAATGAATACGGCTTCTTGGCGGTGTAAAAAAGTTAAGCTTCTTAGTCAATGCAACCAAACGATACGGCCATTTGTGTTACATGTTTTGATATTCACAAACTTACTCATCAAAACCTACAGATGAACTGTTTGCTTCCTTGGATGGTTTCTCAGAGGTATTCAAATTATTAAACTTTTTTAATTTTTTGAAAATCTGTCTTCAACGAGTTGGGAGCACTCTAAGATATTTGTCATGTATTCCGTTTTGGATGTCGAGACTTGTAGACCTGATTTCTCTGATATTTTCCCGTGGAGGTTTACTTGGGTGACTACCGATTCCATATCTTTGGCAAAGACTGTAAGGTCATCAGAAAAACCCAGGTAGTTGATATTGATTCCTTTTGTTTCGCACTTACATAACTGTTGACACGAAGGTGACGTAATCCACAGCGAATCAAGTAGTTTGCAGAGAATTATCTACTGCCTAACTATTTCCTGCTGCAAACTCTAAATATGGTTACTCAGTCTCCTTAACTGTTTTTAATTTTATATTTATCACTAGTAAAAAAAACACTAAACGCTAAACTTTAATCCGTCCTGCAGTCTTTGTTGCAGTGAAGTAGTTGTAGCTCCTAGAACATTATTGGCAGCGTAATTTATGACCACCTGATAAAGTTCAAAGCTAAAAATGTTCGTTCGATATACGTACATGGGCCGCAGTGATGCATGATACCAGTAACAGGTGTGGTTTGGATAATTTCTACAGAAATATTAACAGTAAGCGTTTCACGCATTAAAATGCAGGTACAGCAGCAACAGTTCTTAGCAAAAGGAAAGGCCGGCCGTAAAAGGTCTAATTCAGTTAGAGGCATTAAAATATTTGTTCATTTATTTATCCTGGCAAGATTAGGCCCCTCTTCTTACACGTAATCAGGAATTCTACATATTTTGTGTTTCATTGGTTCAAATGGCTCTAAGCACTATGGGACTTAACATCTGAGGTCATCAGTCCCCTAGAACTTAGAACTACTTAAACCTAAATAACCTAAGGACATCACACATATCCATGCCCGAGGCGGGATTCGAACCTGCGACCGTAGCGGTCGCACGATTCCAGACTGAAGCTCCTAGAACCGCTCGGTCGGCTGCGTTTCATTCATTACGACATGTGTCTTATAGAAAGTCTTCTTTGTACTATAGCATCCAACACTTGCAATAGAAGTAACTGTGACATAAAAGTTGGAAATAGTCATATCAATAACAAAAAAAGAGTTGGAATCCACAGTTGCGTGTTATGCGAAAAAAGAAAAACGCTCACAGGCAGTACAGTATGATACTGAGAATAAGTTAGAGTGATTATCAAATAAATATTTGTAGAAAAATTCAAAAAGCTGATTTCTGCGTCCAGTTAAACAGAACTGGTAGCCCCGTTGTCAGCAATGGTAAAACTTGTGCCAGCTTTCGTGTGTGACCTTTAAATTAGGAGGGCAGGAGCCGGTAATTTCTTATTCGACGAACTGGATTCACTGTGAGCCTATCTCTGTTAGCAGATCGAATCGTAACTCAAAGACTTCATTGTAATTCGAATATCAACAAGTGGATACTCAACGGAAGTACAAAACCAACATTTACTGATAACTAAGTGTGCATAGCGAAGTGTTTGGGGAGACTGATATCCTACCACAAACGTTCCGTAATACTTTAAGCTTCACGATCTCTCCCACAACACGCATCACCCTGCTGTCGAATGTTTCTCTCCCTCTCTCTCTCTCCCTCTCTCTCTCTCTCTCTCTCTCTCTCACACACACACACACACACACACACACACACACACACACACACATAAACGCCCGCATATTTAGGCACAAGACAAATTAAAAGGCCTGCGCGGAGTGGCCACGCGGTTTGAGGCGCCATGTGACGGATTGCACGGCCCCTCCCGTCGGAGGTTCAAGTGCTTCCTCGAGCATGGGTGTGTGTGTTGTTCTTAGCATAAATTAGTTTAAGTAGTGTGTATGTCTAGGGACCGATGACCTCAGCAGTTTGGTCCCTTAGGAATTCACATACATTTGAACATTTGAACAAACTAAAAGGCAAAAATAACTTTACGCACGAACATGTTTTATACGCTGCTAACGTACCCACAAAACCTAACAGCGTATAGGAACATTATCCAGAGTGCGGTAACACTGCCTCTGTCGGTAGATGCACTTTCAACTAAAATCCGTATCATAAATCAGATAGCTAAGAAACAATTGCTACGAAATTCAAACTAACAACAGAATGAAAAAAAGCAAAGTTACGAAGACAGAGAGTAGTAGAGAAACTCAAGAAGAATTTAAAAAACAAAAGAATTGCCATAGCACAGCGTATTATGTATCGAATAGCAAGAACCCTAGAGAAGTATTGGACCAACATGAGATCCTCAAAGTAAATATGTTAGGAATAAGTCTACCACTAAAAGTCTCCGATACATTCAAGGAAACTGGTCTGTAGAATGTATTGTGTATTAGTGGAACATTCTATGTCGGACTGCCTGCGCCATTAGATTCTGTGAACAGATGGCAACCCTGCGACTGTGGATGTAAAGAATGTCAGCTGTTGCAACCATTCTTCTTTAAACAGGACACTAAATAGTAGGAACGAATGAAGCATTGACCATTTTGCGTGTAGGCCCAAAAGGCATAAAGATGAATATCTTGGAGACACTAGAAATATATAGAAACAAAAAGCTACAGCCAAATGTAATTCCCAGTTACGGTATTGACAACGAATACACGGAGGTAACACAGATTAATAGCGGGAGGTCTTCTTTCCTAGAAAGTACCTCACATGCCGTTGATCCAACGTAATTTTATTACAGACCTTCTTGTACTTACGGCAGCATCTATAGTTCTCCAGATCAGAACAAATTAAACCCATTTTAGTTAATATAATGAAATTAAAATAAAATATAAGTTATAAATATTTTTTGAAACCATACGGATGATAATTTTCAAAATAAAGTAAACACCAGCGTCATTTACTCGTATGTAGCAATGTTTAAAGCTAATATCGAGTGATATGCGATCATTACGGCACAAGTCGCCAAACACCTACACTATCTCTGTAAGCATGAAGACGCTAAATTCGTGTAACATCTCTGGTACTCTCTATAAACAGTGACAGGATGTGAAACTCAAACGCAAAGCTCTCGAGGAACGGGAATATATGCAACACAGATGCAAGGAATATCAGGCATGCAACAGTGGTTTCAACTTTCTTCTCAATAATCCACCCTAAAACGTTACAATCAAAATTATAGCTTTAAAACATTCCACATTTTTAAACATATCAGGAGAAATGCAGACGATCCAACTACCCAAGCTGTCACGTCTCGATGCAGTACAGCCTCTGTAACGCTTCATGATTAAAAAATTATAGTTTAATGTCTGATTACGTTGTGTTTGTTTATTTAAATTCAAAATCAGATTAAAAACCGCGGTGAAGAAAACACACACAATTCGAAAATCATCATTACAGGATGAGTAAATATGATTTTGTTAAAAGGTAAGAAACAGATGTTTTTGTTTACATTCTAACGCCAGTGTCTTCAAATGGTTCAAATGGCTCTAGGCACTATGGGACTTAACATCGGAGGTCATTAGTCCCCTAGACTTAGAACTACTTAAACCTAAGGACACCACACACATCCATGCCCGAGGCAGGATTCGAACCTGCGACCGTAGCAGCAGCGCGGTTCCGGGCTGAAGTGCCTAGAACCGCTCGGCCACAGCGGCCGGCGTACGCCAGTGCCTCTGAGCGCACATGCGCACTGTGATACTTGCTATCTCTCTTTATGTTTTTCTCTTTGTGATGTCTTCGTTACTGTTGTACTTTGTTAATCGGTCCGAATAGAGGGACGAGCTATGTAAAGTTCCATTTATTTATGAATTTGAGCCTTCAAGCCTTCTTTCACATTTAACCAGACATCCTTAGTGAGGCAACATATTACGTGAGTAACATATTACGTGAGTAACAATATACTAATAAGATCAATAATTCAAAGAATTATTTAACTGCCAAAAACAAACAAAAATATTCCCATCACAAGGACCTGAGAGCTCTAACCTAAACTCATTACCGCCAGATGAAGAATAAACTGCGAGACCTATCAAAAGACTTAAAAACAATAAAGTGTAAATGGGATCAGCAGAATAACCAGATTAGCAGGTTCCAAAACAATAAAACAAATCACCAAAATCATGCAAGACTTTCGGAAACGGAACAAATTCCAAGAGATTGTAAAAATACGTTAACACACCCCGTAGACAAGAAGGGCGACAGAACAGATGTAAATAATTGCAGGAAAATCTCATTAGTATCAGTTGCATACAAAATTATACCCCAGTATTTTCTTGATAGAGCACATAAACAACTTGAGCCGAAAATTTGAAAATATTAACCAGATTCAGACCACGCCGTTTGTTGTTGTTGTTGTGGTCTTCAGTCCTGAGACTGGTTTGATGCAGCTCTCCATGCTACTCTATCCTGTGCAAGCCTCTTCATCTCCCAGTACCTACTGCAACCTACATCCTTCTGAATCTGCTTAGTGTATTCATCTCTTGGTCTCCCTCTACGATTTTTACCTTCCACGGTGCCCTCAATGCTAAATTTGTGATCCCTTGATGCCTCAGAACATGTCCTACCAACCGATCCCTTCTTCTAGTCAAGTTGTGCCACAAACTTCTCTTCTCCCCAATTCTATTCAATACCTCCTCATTAGTTACGTGATCTACCCACCTTATCTTCAGCATTCTTCTGTAGCACCACATTTCGAAAGCTTCTATTCTCTTCTTGTCCAAACTATATATCGTCCATGTTTCACTTCCATACATGGCTACACTCCATACAAATACTTTCAGAAACGACTTCCTGACGCTTAAATCTATACTCGATGTTAACAAATTTCTCTTCTTCAGAAACGCTTTCCTTCCCATTGCCAGTCTACATTTTATATCCTCTCTACTTCAACCATCATCAGTTATTTTGCTCCCTAAATAGCAAAACTCCTTTACTACTTGAAGTGTCTCATTTCCTAATCTAATTCCCTCAGCATCACCTGATTTAATTCGACTACATTCCATTATCCTCGTTTTGCTTTTGTTGATGTTCATCTTATATCCTCCTTTCAAGACACTGTCCATTCCGTTCAACTGCTCTTCCAAGTCCTTTGCTGTCTCTGACAGAATTACAATGTCATCGGCGAACCTCAAAGTTTTTACTTCTTCTCCATGAATTTTAATACCTACTCCGAATTTCTCTTTTGTTTCCTTTACTGCTTGCTCAATATACAGATTGAATAACATCGGGGAGAGGCTACAACCCTGTCTCACTCCTTTCCCAACCACTGCTTCCCTTTCATGCCCCTCGACTCTTATAACTGCCATCTGGTTTCTGTACAAATTGTAAATAGTCTTTCGCTCCCTGTATTTCACCCCTGCCACCTTCAGAATTTGAAAGAGAGTATTCCAGTTAACATTGTCAAAAGCTTTCTCTAAGTCTACAAATGCTAGAAACGTAGGTTTGCCTTTTCTTAATCTTTCTTCTAAGATAAGTCGTAAGGTTAGTATTGCCTCACGTGTTCCAACATTTCTACGGAATCCAAACTGATCTTCCCCGAGGTCCGCTTCTACCAGTTTTTCCATTCGTCTGTAAATAATTCGCGTTAGTATTTTGCAGCTGTGACTTATTAAACTGATGGTTCGGTAATTTTCACATCTGTCAACACCTGCTTTCTTTGGGATTGGAATTATTATATTCTTCTTGAAGTCTGAGGGTATTTCGCCTGTCTCATACATCTTCCTCACCAGATGGTAGAGTTTTGTCATTTGTTTGTGTCTATTTGTGTACAGAGCATATCTTGGCTCTGGAGGTAATCCTAGGACACCAGTGAATTTGTAGCAAAAATTTAGTATACGCATTTGTTGATTTCAAAAAAGCCTATGACTCAGTTGACTACGAATCACTCTTTCAAATATTGAAAGAGCATGGACTAGTTGAGAAAACACTTGCAAACAAAAAACAGATACTGACAGAAGTAAAGTGTAAGGTTAAAGTTATAGAGAAAATCTCAGAACCTTTCGAAATCAAAACGGCTGTGTCCATAACTTTTAGACTGCGTCCCTCAGAAAGTGATTCAAGAATAGTGCAAACGAAAATCAATCCTCAAAATTAACCAACCAATCACTTTAGGCAGAGTTAAGTTATCTATAGACTGCCTAGCATTTACTGACAGTTTATCAGTCTTAACTCGAGACATTTCAACAGCCCAAAATCAGAATTAACCCAAAAGACACTGCAAAAAATGTTGGTCTCTAGCATCAAAATTCATGCAGACGAAATATGGCAAAACTACATGAGTTCCGAAATTTAAAAATCTCAGTGAAATCATTCAGGAAATTGGAATCGAAATAAAAGCAATAGAAATTAGATGCCAAGAGAGGGAAACTGCGTACCGACGTACCCGTATTATCTACAATAAGAAATGTATGTCCAGGCACACAACACTGAGACATTAAAGTAACTACAATCATTTAACCTGACTGTCACTATGGACCGAAACACTAATTCTGAATAGGAAAACAGCCACTGAAAACAATGAGAAAAAAGGAACGTCAATTAGTAAGAAAACGTTCTAGATCCAAAACTTGAAGAGGTAAATTACCGACACAGGCAAACACGATGTGAAACGATATACAAATATCCATAGTGACATTAGAAAACGCAAGTTAAGATTCTACTGCCACATTAAAAAAATGAAGCCAGACGGACTTACGAAACAAATCATTGAGTTGTTTGACAACAGAGGAAAAGCCAAAGTGGATACAACTAAATGTATTAGCGAGGTCAACACTGAAATGTATTGGGCAGTAATTGCAAAATCTTCATGTCTAGAATTCGCAAATGGTAATTTGCTTATTCTAAATATAAAAATATATCTATAGACAAGGCGTTGTTACCAAAAATATCGAAAAATACCTGAGCGGTTTACTTTAGTTTTTTCAGGGTACTCTAATGAACATTGGGAAACACACAGTCACACATTTTTTAAAGCTTCAGTACCACTAAGGATATATGTGAGTCATGTTTAAAACAGTGAGGTTTCTGACTGCCCAAGTATCCAAGGCTGTTACCAAACACAAAGATATCGGTGGAAAAATGGTTAACACGGGTGACTTTCCCTCTGAAGCAGATACCTTTAGTGGTGTTTAAACCTGATGAAGGTTTTTACAATAAACCAGTGGGTTGTATACTTCATTGATAATTTATTTATGGTTGCTGTTGAATCCAGGATTGTTACCAAGTAGAAAGACAACGGTAGAAAATTGCTTAACACAGATGACTTTCCCTCTGAAGCAGAGACCCCTAGTGGTACTGAAACCTAGTCAAGGTTTTTACAGTAAAATTACGCAACCGGTTGGATGTATACTTTATTTTTTGTGGTCAGTTTGAAATATGTCGAATGGCCGACTACGGTACACTGGGAAAATTCTGAGAATATGTGGTACAACTATGAAGGATCTAGTGCTACCCATTGTTGAGTACTGATCAAGTGTTTGGGATCACTATCTACTCGGATGAATTCAGAGACGTGCTACTAGATTTGTTACTGACCGGTTTGATGAACAGGAGAGTGAAATGCAAATGCCCCACGAACTGAGCTCTGAATCCTTGGAATTCTGTCACTTCACGAAACACATTTGCGACAAAATGCAAAACGATTCCACGGTCTCCAACGCTCATTACCTACCAAACTGAAGGAGACTGGGCCCATACAGAAATTTAGAGGCAGTTATGTTATCCTCGTTCCATTAATGAGTGGAACAGAAAAGCTGTTGTACAAGGGCACTTCGTCATGTACCGTGTAGTACATTGGTTTATGTAAGTTTAGAGCTTGTTAGTTAGTTCCATGTTCCAAGTATCGAGATGTTTTGGCGAAATAGTCCGTAAAGAGATTTTTTACAGTCTGTTTTTTTAAATAATAAATCGCCTAAGGAATGGGAGGAGTTGTCCAGAAGAAATCATTTTAGGTTACATTTAAAACCTGCTTTACTACCTGTCGCGCATTTTATGTCATAGGTCAAATGATCAAAAACTTTTGCTAGTGCCTACTGAACTCCTTCCTGAGGCACTGATAGTATCAGTAATAAGTAATAAAGCAGATTTTTTCTCTCGTGTCTTACTAGGTATGGACATGACTGTTCTTCTGGAATTGTGATAGATCATTATGATGATTTTCATTAGGGTGTTGCAGGGTAGATTGTGGTGAGAAATAATTGTTAAGAAACGAATCGATACATTGCACCGTTTCCTAATTCATTAACACTGAAATTAGCCAACTAGGCCGTTGCGCGCGCAAATTCAAGTGGCCCGCCATATAAAGGTAGTGCCAGTTGTTCTCATAGTGTACGTGATAGGACGCGATACTGCTCAGTCCTTACCCCGGTTTCGACCCTTACTACCGTCCCATGTCGAATTTTTGTATCGCTTTCTCGTTCGGTTTTAGGAAACAGAACGAAGATCCCGTTTGGCGCAAGGTATCGAATTTTTGTTCTTGGTAATTATTTCTTAGCACAGCCTAACCTGTAACACCCTTGCAATCTTTCTAGACTGTTTTCGACTATTTTGCATATGATACAAACTAGTTGTCTGTAAATTCATCAGTTCTAAACAATTCAAGTTTTTCCTTAGAGACTAACATGATCTGCACAGTTAGTTATTTTGGTTATTAGTGTTCTAAATAGGTCCGTTATACTGTTCGCGGTATCTACGGAAAGACTAGTTTCCGGTTTGCAGAACTATCCGTCGTACTCCATGGAAAGGAGTTATGGATCGCTGCATCGAAGTTCCCGAATGGCTGGTATGTCTGGTGGTGCGGCGTTGCGATCGAAGAGGGGAGGAAGTATATTTGGCAGCCTTCCAGGCAAATTATTGGGCTAAGCGAAGAGGACGAGAGATATGCCAGTTGTAACCTCTGCCCGAAGCCGCTTCATCGCATTAACTTTTGAGCACTGTGAATATTTTATCATTCTCACTGCTACCGAGTTCCCGAACGTTGTTGCGGACCATGGTAACGCTATGTGCGCTGCGTTAGTACTTTTTCTCGGATTTTAACAGTAGCATCGCCAGAAACAGTAACAGAAGCAGAATTGCTCTTTGTTGCTTTTGCGTTCCGACATTTTCATTTTTTCTTCGGGTCATTCATTATCTGAAAGTAACATTTGTTTGTTTTAGGCCGGGTCTTCCAATATAGCGGGTGCCGCAGTGAAACGGGCGATTGGCAACTCTGGGAACAGCACATTACTTTACGAATCAGGAAAAAGATTGGTGTCATCTGCGCAACAAACCTTTGCCATTTAGTCTGATATCGATGTAAAGTCAAGAGGGCGTTGTGAGCCTGTGAACATCGCGCTGTTGCCGTGAGGACGTTTCACAAAAACAAGGATAGCTACGTGGCCGCGGAGCGTGTATTTCGTGCTCATTACAATGTGGTACATGCTATCGAAGTGTGGGTACAGACCTTTTAGAAAACAAGAGACACGGTGTAAAAATTGGTACAAGTACAAAACGCGAGTACACACTAGAGAATGCAGCAAGAGGAAAAAGTCATCAGCCAAAGTCCCAGGCGTTCTGCACGCAAACATGTGCTGCAACTTGACATATCGGATCGCCGTGTACGGCGAATATTGCACAAGGAAATGCGTTACCAGCCATGCAAAATTCAAATAGCGGAAAACCTGAATGATGCATTTGCTAGAAACTATTGGAACACGTCGACAACCCAGGGCTGTGCGACACTCTCATCATGAGCAAGGACGTCAGTTTTCATGTGCGACGCTTTATTAACAAGCAAAACTATAGATACTTGTCACGTCCAATCCTGATGATTCATGAAACTCCACTTTACTATCAGAAAAAGCTAGTGTGGTGTGGCTTTTCATCGTTTGATATCATAGGACCTCATATTTTTAAGACGATGGCTGCAATGTGTTACTGAGAATACAGACCGTTATTTTCACATGTTGTACCATTTCCTAGTGCGACAGCTTAGTGATCTTCCTCTAACTGCAAACGCTTTCCTCCAATGGGATGGGGCCACATGCCATAACTCGCGGCATTCCACTAACGCGCTGTAGAACACCTTTCGTGCTTGTCTCATCTGCAATAACGGGAACATTTCCTGGTCTGCAAGATCCCCTGACATTTCAGAGTGTGATTTCTTCCTTTATGGTCATTTCATATCTCAGCTTTTCCGGTGCGAAACACCACAGACCATCCAGGATCTGAACGATCAAAAGTTCTGACTTCCAGTGTCAGTCGTGCAAGATGTGATGTCTTACTTCCGTAAAAGACTTGAAACGTGTGTGCAGGAAAATGGCAGCCAGCCACGAAATGTAATTTTCAAGTGATGCTCATTTTAAATTGCAAGCATTGTAAATGTATGTTGGGCTTCTATTATATCGCTATGAATAAATTTGTAGCCGGCCGCTGTGCTCGAACGGTTCTAGGCGCTTCAGTCCGGAACCACGCGGCTGCTCCGGTTGCAAGTTCGAATCCTGCCTCGGGCATGGATGTGTGTGAGTCCTTAGGTTAGTTAGGTTTGAGTAGTTCTCAGTCTAGGGGACTGATGACTGTCAACACGATATCGACCTTTTCCGCAATTGGTAAAGCGTCCATTTTAACACGGGTAATGTATCACGAAGCAAATACCGTCCGCACTGGCGGAATGTTACGTGATACCACGTACTTATACGTTTGTGACTATTACAGCGCAATCTATCACAAAGCGAAAAAAGTGGTCCAACTAAAACATTTATATTTGTTTACGTACTACACGAATATGTAATAAAAATGGGGGTTCCTATTTAAAAAAAAACGTAATTGATTCCGTTTGAACTATGGCAGCGCCATCTAGCGGGCCAACCATAGTGCCATCTGCTTTCCCCCTTCAAGCTAGACGAGTTTCGTCCTTTCTAGTTTTTTCGTTTGATGCTTATTTCGTGAGATATTTGGCCCGGTCACTATCAATGGATCACACTGTAGACTGTAAACACACTGACGGAAAAAAATCGCAACACCAAGAAGGAAGTGTACGACATAAAAGAAAGTTGGTAGGCATGTTTCTACATCCGAAGATGATGTATATTCGGATTTCGCACTAGTCGCATAAGAGTAGCCCCAGTAGGTCCACTATGAGAAAGCAAATCAGTTTTGCTTTAAACACACGCTGTAACCGTCGCGAGCGTTAGTTATCTTTGATATTTGAGGTGGTGAGTTGACGATATCAAAAATGCCTTTAAGGCGACAAAGACGCCGTTATCAGCATCTCACTGGATTTGAACGAGGCCGTGAGATAGGGCTACGAAAAGATGAATGTTTCTTCTGCACTATTGCGGAAAGACTCGGCAGGAATGTAGCCACTGTACTAGACTGTTGGCAACGGTGGTCACGAGAATGTACGGTGGCAAGATGACAGGGTGGCCACGTGGCATTACCGAGAGGGAAGATAATCGAGTTCGACGTACGGAGAAGACAACGAACTATTGCAAATCGGTTACCTCAAAGACAGTTACGAGCCAGACGTCCTGTAGCGTGCATTCCACTGGCCCCAAACCACCACCATTTGTGACATCAGTGGTGTCAAGCCAGAGGTCATTGGAGGGCAGGATGGAGATCTATTATCTTTTTCTGACTCTGGGACAGTGATGGCCATGTGTTGGTTAAAATGAGGTCAGTTGAGGGCCTGCAATCTGCGTTCTGGACACTGAACATACACCTGGAGTTATCGTCCGAGGTGCAGTTTCGTATGATCGCATGAGCGCTTTCGTGGTTATCCCAAGCACCATGACATCAAATTTTTACGTCAGTCTGATGATTCGACCTGTTATTCTGCCATTCACGAACAGCATTCCATTCCAGGTGGTGTTTACCAACAGGATAACGCTCACCCACTTACCGCTGTTGTAACCACTATGCTCTGCAGAGTGTTGACATGTTGGAACTGTCTCCAGTCGAGTGCATACAGGATATCATTCGACGACAACTCCAGCGACATCCGTAAATAGAATTAACCATCCCTGTATCGACCGATCAAATGGAACTCCATACCACAAACTGACATCCAGCACCTGTACAACACAGTGCATGCACGTTAGCATGCTTGCATTCAATATACTGGCCGTTACACCGGTTGCTAGTGTACCAGCAGTTCACATTTCCAATAGGCTTATCTTGCTCTTGCATTAACATGTGATCTTGGAATGTTACTTGGTCTACAACTTTGCTTCCGCCGCTTTTTCTCGAAGTTCGGGGCTTTATTGTGAAAAACTTACAAAAAAGTTATCATTCATAGTATTGCCCATCGCTGCCCACTACATTCTCCCAGCTTTCGGATAGCATACCAATCTCGTGGCGGAAGAACTGGGCGTCTTTTGTGGGGTTCCACGAATCGATCCAATTTTGTACTTGTTCATATGATCGGAAGTGCTGGTCAGCCAAACTGTATGCCACTGATCCTAAAAGGTGGTAGTCAGAGAGAGTAACGTATGGAGAATACGGCGGGAGGGATAGGACTTCTCCTTTCAACATTTCCACGTATATTTTGACGGGTTTTGCGACATGTGGTCGAGCACTGACCTGCTGCAGACTTACCTTTACGTGTCTATCGCTGTATTGTGGCCGTTTGCGTTTCAGCGCTGGGCTCGAACGCTTTCGATAATGATGTCCTGTGACTGTCTTCGTCTGCTTCAGTAGCAAAGAAAACGTTCTGTCTCCCGCCGCCATGCCGTTCTTCGACATCAAAATCACTGTTCTTAAGGCGTTGGAAACATTCTCTGCGTGTTATTCCACTAATAGTTCGCTCGCCATTGGTCTTACCCAGCATGGTAAAGAATCACAGACGCAGATTTCTTCATGTTAAAGCAGAAAATTAAAACTTCCCGCAAATGGCGGGAAATGGGTACTTAAGTTGACGTATTTAATCAAGAATAACCTTTTGATGCAATCACAAATCAAGTAATATTTTTATGGCATTATGTTTACAGATGCCTAAGCTTATTCAGGGAGAGCGTAAGGGAACAGATGGCAGGAATGGGGGAAAGAAATACAGTAGAAGAAGAATGGGTAGCTTTGAGGCATGAAATAGTGAAGGCAGCAGACGTTCAAGTAGGTAAAAAGACGAGGGCTAGTAGAAATCCTCGGGTTACAGAAGAAATATTGAATTTAATTGATGAAAGGAGAAAATATAAAAATGCAGTAAGTGGAGCAGGCAAAAAGGAATACAAACGTCTCAAAAATGAGATCGACAGGAAGTGCAAAATGGCTAAGCAGGCATGGCTAGAGGGCAAATGTAAGGATGTAGAGGCAGTTATAAGACTTGAGGGGCATGAAAGGGAAGCAGTGGTTGGGAAAGGAGTGAGACAGGGTTGTAGCCTCTCCCCGATTTTATTGAATCTGTATATAGAGCAAGCAGTGAAGGAAACCAATGAAAAATTCGGAGTAGGTATTAAAATCCATGAAGAAGAAATAAAAACTTTGAGGTTCGCCGATGACATTGTAATTCTGTCAGAGACAGCAAAGGACTTGGAAGAGCAGTTGAATGGAATGGATAGTGTCTTGAAAGGATGTAAGATGAACATCAACAAAAGCAAAACGAGGATAATGGAATGTAGTCGAGTTAAGTCGGGTGATGCTGAGGGTATTAGATTAGGAAATGAGACACTTAAAGTAGTAAAGGAGTTTTGCTATTTGGGGAGCAAAATAACTGATGATGGACGAAGTAGAGAGGATATAAAATGTAGACTGGCAATGGGAAGGAAAGTGTTTCTGAAGAAGAGAAATTTGTTTACATCGAGTATAGATTTAAGTGTCAGGAAGTCGTTTCTGAAAGTATTTGTATGGAGTGTAGCCATGTATGGAAGTGAAACATGGACGATAAATAGTTTAGACAAGAAGATAATAGAAGCTTTCGAAATGTGATGCTACAGAAGAATGCTGAAGATTAGATGGGTAGATCACATATCTAATGAGGAGGTGTTGAAGAGTATTGGGGAGAAGAGAAGTTTGTGGCACAAATTGACTAGAAGAAGGGACCGGTTGGTAGGACATGTTCTGAGGCATCAAGGGATCACAAATTTAGCATTGGAGGGCAGCGTTGAGGGTAAAAATCGTAGAGGGGGACCAAGAGATGAATACACCAAGCAGATTCAGAAGGGTGTAGGTTGCAGTAGGTACTGGGAGATGAAGAAGCTTGCACAGGATAGAGTAGCATGGAGAGCTGCATCAAACCAGTCTCAGGACTGAAGACCACAACAACAACAACAACAACAACAACAAGCTTATTGTATTACACCTATGACCAGCCACCCGAACCCCACTTGCCGCTACTGCCGTCTATTGCAAAACGGCGGAAGCAAAGTTGTAGACCTAATAATTACGTAAATATGTTACCTAGAAAAATATATTCGTGGAATTTCATTATTCTACATTAATTATCGTTTGTTGTTACGAATTTTTTCCGTCGTTGTATATCCCACTCACTTCTCCATACGTAAGTTTTATCAGGTAGATAAACGAATGGTGGAGTGACACACGGTGCGTGATGTCGTCTACGAGACATCGAAATCCCGGAAACGGTGTGCTCAGTGGGCGGCGGTTGAGGGCATAATGCCTACGCCAAGTGTAGTCACGGGCGCTGGGGATCTCGCTATCGCTAGTTGCTTGCCTTGGTCGCAACGGAAGCGCCTTGAGCGACTGCCGTAGTCTGTAAAAGGCGCTGAAGCGCTGTCACAGCACTTTGTGCTCCCAGCAGGCCGACGCTACGTAGTACTGCTATCCGAGCCGTGGTGTGGCAACGGCCGAGGGCGGGGCATTGTAACAACTGACGTGGCGCACATTCCGTTGTTGCCTGCTGAGACAATGGAGGAGGCTAGATTTTTAACATCCTGTCCACGTCGAGCTTTTATCACACGCGGTAGATTGCGGGGATGTCTGATTATTTAAATACTTAGTGATTTGCAAATCGTCCATTGTGCAGTACCCTCTTTTAAGACCAACATGTTCATTTTCCCGATTAAATTCCAATGTTATTTTATATTATCTTACGGCCGTGCTTCGCAACTGACGTTAAAAAAGAGGCATTTGCATACTGTCGCTTTTAGGGTTTCGGTCGGTGAAAACTTAACCTTTATAGGATCACTTTGTCAATAAATTTACTTCTCCTAGCCAAGAAGCGAAATATAAATGAGACCTATCGACTGAAGCAAAGCAATTATCTTTTAAATACATAAAGCAAAATCAGTAAACACGTATATTCTACCCCAGTAAATTCAGTGTTAGTTCGTACTCGTAAAAACAAAATTGCTGCGCTTAATTCTGTCACTGACGTAAACTTCCGAAAATACTTCTGCCACTGGCGTAAGAAACTAACAGCGCCATCTATTGGCCCTTTAGTGTATTATGGAACCAACAGCGCCATTTTTTGGTTCTTTGGACTACTATGCTATCACTATGGTAAACATCTGCACTACTAAGCTGAAGAGACTCCAAAAACTTTAAATTACGATACCGTTTTTTTCGCATTCTAATTTTGATAAAATTAAGCCTATACGGTTGTCTAAGCAACGCTAAAGTTACCTGTGAAAACGCCATGAAAACTCGTCAAGTAGTTTTGTAGATCAGCTTGTTCAAACACACAGACACAACAGTTTCAGTGAAAACTTTAAATCGCTATATCTTTATATCTTTTTTATTCGTAATCCGATTTTGATGAAATAAAGCTTATTTGTTGCCCCAAGCTATGCTCATGTTACATACCAAAATCCCATGCCGCACTGGTAGGGCTGTCAATACCGCAACACCGAACCCCTCCCCCCTCCACCCCCGGCCCTTTCCCCTACAAAACATAAAACTAACTTTCTGCAGTTTTTTTTCAGGCACATTTAGAAAATTTCGTCATATTGTAAGGATAAAAGTTAAGCATTACCAGAAAATGGTAGGACTTTGCTCCCTCTGAGGTTCATCGCTGCTCACATGAAAGACAGCATTCTAGCACAGTCAGCGAGTTCCATACAAGCCTAAGAAACGGAAAGCGCAGGCGGCTGCCTTCCACGACGAAGGTATTCGAAAATTGGTAAAACGCTACGAATGTCTAAGTCGCAGCGGCGACTAGGTAGAGAAGTAGCAGGAAGGTATAGTAACTGCTGCAAATAAAACTTTTTTTTTATTTTCACTGTGGTTTCAGTTTTGCGACTATGCAATGCACGAGAGGCGCTGCTGTCCTACAGAACATACAACCGCTCGCAGGTGACACGACTGCATTATTCTCAGTTCCTCTGCTGCCGGCAAAGATATGTCAGACAGGCAGTCGTTGGCAGCCTACGAGGTTCTGCATTAGGACCGCTGTTATCCTGGTGGCTCTGTTCTACCTTTACTGCCTCCAAGGGGCTGTTACTGCGCCAGATTATGGCCGTATAACGTAACGTTTCTTCCTCTGCTGTAAACGCTTGTCGCGGTCTTGAAACTTGTGGGCTCTTCGCACGTAACAGGAATTTATGTCCCAGATGTGCAAATACTACTTCAGGTAATAGTGAGCAAGTTCCACTCTTAACAGCGACATGTTAAGGGCAGCAATGCATAAAATCATACGAAGGTATGAGTGCAATATCTGACCTGTAATCGTGAATACACATAATTAACTCTGATTCTGTCTAAATCAAATACTTTTCAGTGAGGCAAGGCGGATGCTCTGATGGCGCCTTCAAAATGATCCATGTCGGTTCCCGAATGCGTCATTCCTCGTTTTAACTATAACTGCATTTCAAGCTTTCTCTTTTCATTGCTATGGAGATACTGGCAACATTGGGTACATAATATGGCACATATTATCTACGCGATCATTAATTGTTTGTCTTTCTCTAAATTCAAAAACGTAAATCTTGATGCAAATTTGAATATCTTACTGAACTCACAGTAATGTACTGCTTGTTGCGTGATGGTTTCGAATAATTTTCCCAAATACCTAAGTGATTTTCAGCCATATCTCAGATTTCGATACATCTGACATATTAAAATTTATTTTCTTCAACTTCGTCTGTCATAGTTTCGGAATGTTCAGATTCATTACAAGAAGCCTAATTAAGTGAATAAATCTTCATCAAAGTTACACAGTGCAGTGGTCGAATTCTCTCTAAAACTTATTGTGAAAGTTCTTCGTAGAATCTCGTATGTCTTTTATCAGTAATTTATTCTCCTTGTCTATATTTCCAACCATTTAGGTACCATTTTTAGCACTGTTGACGAAATAAACCATGCCAATGCTGTGATAGGTGTCTTTGGGAATAGTACTCATTTTATCTTTGATATATTTGTTTATATTTATATCTCCGCATAATACTGTTTAATTTTTGGGAGTTCAGATTTTGTCCAGTTAATTTATTTACCTTCATTGGCACTTGGTGACCAGCACACGCACAGAAAGAAAAAAAGACTAGAAATGCGAATTTTTGTCAGTTCAGTACTTGATATTCGAAGTGTTTACCACACTCACTGCGGCAAGCTCACATCTGACTTCCACTTAGGTGAGTGGAAGACTATCCGCCATTTAATGAATTCAAGCAATGATAGATTATTCTTTCGTAGGAGAATAGTACTACAGATTTTATTTATTTTTCTTTGCACTTACGTTACGCTATATATGGAATTGTGATGTTTAAACACCGGTGCTCACCTTTAAACTCTTCTATTCGATGTAGATACTATCTTTATAGGATTTCATATGTTTCTTGGTCCATTTTACCGTGCTACACTGATGCAAGGAACAGACAAAAAGACACTCTGTGACACAATGACTATCCACATGTCGGGGCATGTAGTTCCGTGCCCACGGAAAGCTCACAGCCAAAACAAGGGACACCAAGTAACTGATAATTCATCAGTATAATTCCATATTTTTTTACTCTTTCCTTGTGACCAACCCACGGGTGAATTCGTTAGAGAATTGTTAATTTTATTTTGAGCTTTCTTACACTTCAGGGGAAAATTATCCTCATAATAGAAATTCCAAGAGAAAGGAGAGCCGAGCGAAGAAGCCGCGTCGTCTCAGGCGCATTGCCACTTGCCACGGTTCATACGCCTCCCCCCCCCCCCCACCCCCGTAGGAGGTTCGAGTCCTCCCTCGGGAAAGGGTGTGTGTGTTGTCCTTAGCATAAGTTAGTTTAATTTAGATTAACTAGTTTAAGGCTAGGGATCGATGGCCTCAGCAGTTTGGTCCCATAGGAACTTACCACAATTTCCTAGAAAGGAGACCGTAATAAACAGATTCCTGAAGTACTGCGGAATTGAAAACCGGAATCGGAATTCGGCTGCGATTATTTTGAGAAAAGCTGATAACCTGCTTTGAATGGTGGCAAGCGATAAAAATACGCAAAGTTCAAATGGCTTCTTCTCTCTCGTCATTGAGGCGTTGGGACATAGAGACGGCTGTTCAAATGGCTCAAATGGCTCTGAGCACTATGGGACTTAACAGCTGTGGTCATCAGTCATCAGTAACCTAAGGACATCACACACATCCATGCCCGAGGCAGGATTCGAACCTGCGACCGTAGCAGTTGCGCGGTTCCGGACTGCGCGCCTAGAACCGCGAGACCACCGCGGCCGGCAGACGGCTGTTATTCGACGGTTGGATCTAAGACAGAACAGGAAGTGAGAGATGTGGTCAGTTACCATTGTCAAAGCAGGCAGTCCTTAGATTCTGTTACTCCCCGTAGTTGGCAACGGCTCTGTTTTTTGGAGTCGGGAGCTCACTAGAGAGCAGTTGTCTCTGATACGGAAAATTCAGCCACCTCACCCTGTCTTGGTTTGGTTCCCTGTGGACCGACGAATTCCGCCAGGCGACACCAGCGTAAATGAGCATTGTTCTTGGCACTTGCCGCCTTGCAGCTTGTCACAGTTAGCCTGTCCATCACTTGAGCAGAACGTCATAATGTCGCTCTTGTACAGACGTCACCGTTTTTACTTGGCGTGCGCGAGTACATCACGCCTCATCCGAACACCGGCAGAACCAGCCATGTGGTAGGCAATCACCGCAACCACGGATTTATTCATGCAATCTCTTCCATATATAGTACTAGTGCTGGTTTGGCTTAAACAACTATGTACCTTTTTCGTATGTTGATACTATTAAGCTACAGTTAACGTTTCCAGTAATATAACTTACGTTTCTCTGCACTGACACATCGTCAGTGAAGGCTGCTCGTGGTTGATGAACTGAACAAGTGGGTGCACCCGTACGATGCTATAAATATCAAATATAGTTCAGTTGTGATTTCTCGTGAGCTCTCCCAGCACGAACACAAATTCCACGAATTCTACAGGACGGTTGCAGACAGTTTCCACTGTTTTGCTATCAGAATATCCCTCGTTGTTTATCGCTAATTACTAACCTGTTTTTAAATTCGAGTTGTGAGCCATATACACCTCCCACATCCTTCTCGTTAATCAGGGACCCTGTGCAAATAGGTACAAAGATTTTACTTCCCTCACGTTCGACTGATGTGAGCAGGAAGTTAAAATATTTCCAGCTGTGTGGAAAGTAAGGCAGCCGAGAGATAGTACACGATGAGGCTGCTAGATGGGCGCCGCGCAAGAGACTCTTGCCGCCTGCTACAGCCTGCTGTGTGGAGTGCGGAACTGTCTTTTATTTCTGTTTTCCGTATGCTGCCGAACCTGGTTTTGAAAAGACACTGGTACTCGTCAGTTCATGATACTGCAGTGTGATTTTCTTCAGTCCATGCTCCTTTATGTCAGGAAACATTGCGACAGACATAAAAGAGGCATGAAAGCTAGATTCTTTTACTTCTGAACGAGCAGATCGAGGAAGCTGACAAGGACTCGTGAGAATTTTCCTTAGCACCATCGTCTTGACCCATTTCTTAACATTGTCTATCCGTATTCAGAGTTCACCTCCCTGGGCTGCACCATCGGTGATGACTGGTCTTTCTTCAAAACCAGCAACGTGTCTTCTGAGTACTCCTCAAGCTGAATCATTTACTACTTTGCGAAACTGAACAGATGTAAAAACAGTATCCTAGGTGTATTAATTTGTAGCTATTATGTACGAAACTGAATAAAGTACACTAGGTGGTCTTGCTGAAAGTTAACTTTCATAGCGACATTTTTAATGTTATTCAAACACTAGCACCAATTTACCTTTCTTAGAAGGACAACTAATAATTCGAAAACGTGTACCTACTTTGTCAAAGTAGCTGATAATTGCTCCAAAAAGTGCACACTGCCTAGACTGATTCTGTGGAGTTCTTTGACTGTGTGTTCATGGTGGGAGAGTTCACGAGAAAGGGAGAGATCACGAGAAACCACAGTTGAACTATGTTTCATATTTATAGCATTGCATGGGTGCGATCAGTACTTCCTTTTCTTGTTTAGTTTTTTGAGCTTTAAATAATGGTAAGCCACAATAACGTTCTCTTGAGCAGAGCTTATGATTACAGAATAAAATGAAATAGAAACGCCATTCGTGATATCTTGCTGCTTGTCATATGGTGAGTCGCATTGGGTATCGTGTTGCATATCGTATTACCCCCGTGAGAACATGAGTTGCGTTGTGCGATCTTTATTACAACATGTTGTATCGCATTGTCTCAGTGTGAACTGCACCTTACTTTTAAATCCCCCACGAAGCACGCGAAGCTCTTGGCTGGGGTGTGGTTGATAACAGTGGAAGGCTGATACACTTGGATGACGTGCACAGCATGCACATGCACGTTCCAGGCTCAGCTCTTGTTAGGCAGGCAGGTTGTGAGTGAATGAGTAATCTACCATGTGCTGTGTTGCACATGGTGTGAGACAGCACAATATGGACAACCTATGTAGCATGTATGTCAGTGTGCCAGGGATAGCTGTTGTTAAGTAGACAGGCCGTGACTGATGTGCAGCCCGTTTCCATATGGTGTGAGGTGGCACAGCTTGGACCTGTTCGGCGTCTACTTTTCTATGTACATGTGGCAGGTGTAACTGTTGTTGAGCATGTGTGCTGTGAGTGAGCGAGTCATGTGCAGTGTGCTATGTTCCAGATGGTGTGAGGCGGCACAGCTCGGATCTGTTCGGCGTGTACTTTTTAATCTGCATGTGGCAGGTGTAACTGTTGTTGAGCGGGTGGGCTGTGAATGAGTGAGCCATGTGCAGTGTGCTATGTTCCAGATGGTGTGAGGCGGCACAGGTTGGACTTGTTCGGCGTGTACTTTTTTTATCTGCATGTGGCAGGCATAACTGTTGTTGAGCAGGTGGGCTGTGAATGAGTGAGCCATGTGCGGTGTGCTATGTTCCAGATGGTGTGAGGCAGCACAGCTTGGACCTGTTCGGCGTGTACTTTTTTTATCTGCATGTGGCAGGTGTAACTGTTGTCGAGCAGGTGGGCTGTGAATGAGTGAGCCATGTGCGGTTTGCCGTGTTCCAGATGGTGTGAGGCGGCACAGCATGGACGACCTGCGCAGCGTGCACGTGCACGTTCCGGGCTCTGGGGGGTTGCCGTGCGTGCACCAGGCCGCCGCGCCCCTCACGCCCGGCGCCCACTACGTGCGGTCGCCGCCAGAGAGCCTCAACAATGGCGCCGCCTTGTTCAGGTGAGTAACACGTGCCCAGCAGCTCGCTGCAGACACCAAACATCCTCCGCCTGGGGATGAAACGGTTGTTTCTAACTCAGTATTTTAGCTGTTAACAGTCTTTGTATGAGAGAAAAAATATAATAATAAATTATATTCAAACTCTTCTAAAAACCTGGGCGAAATATCAGTAGTAATAGTCTCTACTGCAGCTGCGATTCGCTGCCACAGCTGTGGCAAGTACTGTGTCTTCATCTTTCACATAACACCATAAAAATTACAAGGAGTTTAACTTTGGTGATCATGGCAGCCATCAGCACCACACATCATCATTGGTACCTGCACGGCCGACCATCGTCTGGGCACACGTATGTTTGCATATTTCTGTACAGCTAAGTGGAAGTGAAGAGCTGAACCATCTTGTTGCAACTGAGACAGAAACCACAGAGAAAACGTGACGTGGTAGCAAATGTCTGCAACCGTTTTCTGCGTGAAAAAGAAGAGGCTGTGAGTCTTATCCTTCGACATTGTGTAAAACACACTGATCTTTGGCGAATATCGAAGTTCCACTGTGAAACGGGGGTTTTCTGTTCCCAAAACTAACATTGTGCCAGTTAACATCAGTATAAGTGTGAAACGTTGCTTCATCAGTAAAGCTCTTTGATGTGTCGTTGTCAGTCGCCATTCCAGCCAATTTCTTGGTGCAGAGGTCAGAGCCCAGAGTATAACCTCCTGGACCAAGTGCAGTCTGTACTGTTTCACCGCGAATTTTGGGAGCGGTTATTTGTGAGATATGA
Organism: Schistocerca americana; assembly: GCF_021461395.2. Taxonomy (NCBI): domain Eukaryota; kingdom Metazoa; phylum Arthropoda; class Insecta; order Orthoptera; family Acrididae; genus Schistocerca; species Schistocerca americana. Next base: position 302,929,663 of record NC_060124.1, on the reverse strand, counting down.
GACTCATGACTTGCTTGACATGTTGATTTCTGAGGGCTTCACTGGGACGCTGTTCGATTGTGATCAACATTTAGTTTGAAAATACAGCTCATGTCTTCAGACTGTTTGTACGTGACGAAAAAGGGGGCTCTGCTGGATGCCTTCTGTTGAAAATGCGTGAGAAATTCCCGTTCAACAGCAAATAGCAATTCTCTTTTTTTCAAACTGAAGAATGACACCATATCATCTTGTGTTGAGACGCAGTTGCCATTTTTTACACTCACACTTACTGGTGGCGGCAGCCTGAAACAAAATAATTGTGCTCATTCGCAAAAAAAAGTCATCCAGAGATATTCTATTCACAGGTTAAGGTTTCGAAGCGAGTAAGTTGCACTGTTTAGTTTCTATGATTTTTTGAAGGTGTAAAGTCCTCTTGTCCTCACCCTGTATAAGAGGAAAAGACCTTTCAGGTTGAAACTTCCTGGCAGATTAAAACAGTGTGCCGGACTGAGACTCGAACTCATTCTGGAAACATCTGCCAAGGTCTGGCTAAGCCATGTCTCCACAACATCCTTTCTTCCAGGAGTGTTAGTTCTTGCAAGGTTCGCAGGAGAGCTCCTGTGAACTTTGGAAAGTAGGAGACGAGGTACCGGCGGAAGTACAGCTGTGAGGACGGGGCGTGAGTCGTGCTTGGGTAGCTCTGATGGTAGAGCACTTGCCCGCGATAGGTGAAGGTCCCGAGCTCGAGTCTCGGTCTGGCACACAGTTTTAATCTGCCAGGAAGTTTCATATCAGCGCGCACTCCGCTGCAGAGTGAAAATCTCATTCTGGAAACCTCTCAGGTTCTTCAAATACGCTGTTTCTTCTGCATATGCGTGAAATTTCTAACAATTCAGGCAGTTGGCAGAGCCGTAAAAAACCATCAAAATGGCGTCTACGCCATTACGAGCAATGTGTTCACTGAATTCTTGATTGCGGGAAAAGAAACCGCCGTGAACATTCACAACCGTTTGTGTGCCGTGTATACTAAGAATACAGTTAATAGAAGTACGATTGGGCGGAGGGTAAAGAGGGTAAAAGCGTCAATATGTGCAGAAACTGAGTTCCATGGTCGGTAACGTTCTGGTCGTTGTGTAACAGCCACTGCTCACTACATGGTGAACACGCTCCCATTATTCCTGCTGACAGGCCCATCACAATTCGATGACTGGCTTTACAGCCATCGGTTAGAATTGGAAGTGTGTGTGCAATGACTGAGACTCTTGGATATTTAATGGTATGCTCAAGATGAGTTCCACGAATGCTCACAACAGACTTTAAGATTCAAAGAAAATTCATTTCATCTGTATGAGTCTAAGGCCAAATGAGACACCGTTTTGCAACGGACGGTTTCAGGTGACGAGACCTGGCTGCATCACTTTGAGCTGAAAACTAATAGTCACTGAAGCGTCACCACCTGCAACCAGCAAAAGAGAAGAAATGCGATGTAGCTCCCTCTCCAGAAAAAGTCAGGATTTTTTATGTGGGACACACTTTGAAAATGATGAGAGCGTAATTCTTGTCTAAACATTCTGCGTGGTGTGTCTTTGTTCTATATCGTGTCTCCCTACCACTTTCGCGCAACGACGCTCTGAGCGTGTTTTTTAGGGAATTGACTAGTTTGAACCTGGGACCCGTTGCTGGTAAGGAGACGTCAGACCACACATGACATGTAGAATTCAGAAGAGTTCAGTGAGACTAGCGATGATATAACCAAATACTTAATGATTTCAGCGTCAGCTCCACTGCACTCCCTGTAAAAGAATCGTAATACTAACTAAATTTAGTGGAAGGGGTTCAAGGCTTTCCTATTTTTAGCTAGCTGGTAAAATAACGTCGAAAAAGCAGTTAAGTTTACCATTGGAAATTGTATTCTACTCACAAAACATTGTTTATAAATTGCACTATTGATAAATGGAAATGTTTCAATACAGGATGGTAAAAACCAACTGCGTTCAACAAAAATGTGAACGAATATTCCCTGAATGGGTTTCCAAGTTCTACAGTGGATCGAAGGATGACCTATGCCATATCACAACTATCAAAATGGTCTACAGTGACCCTCAATTATCTTTAATTACTTATCTAACTTGTCGTAAATTACAGTGGCTGATGTGGCTTCTCAATAACTATATAACAGAAAAATCATCGCGTTTCAGATTTTTACTTCAAGTGGCAAATGTGAACACCATGAGCTTTAATTGACGATCGACACTAGTATTACGCAAAAAGGAGGTGTAACAGATGAGACTTCTGCAGTTCTGAGTGAAGCTTTATACGCTGTTATGCGGCATCGCGTGCGCTCATTACCTTGTCGGTGTTCGTCAGGAGGCGGCGGACAGCACAGCTCCTCTCACCTCGCCGTCTTCGAAGCAACTCCCTCTAACTTCTCCTTACTACAATTTACCGAAGTTGGTTTAAAAAAACTATCTGGCTGTGTTTTCATCTGACCAATCAGGGTCTCAATGTTAACCTTAAGCTCCGCCTACAAAAATTCTGTCTATCCAGTGAGAAACGTTATACTTTTCGTGGTGGGGCAATGTTTTTAAAGTTTGCAACGTAACAGAGAAGCGAGAAAGTCTCACGCTAAAACTTGCAGCTGGTGTGGTCCTTTTAGCGTTATGGTAAGATCTATACTGTTCTTCTGGAGGGCTCTATCTTTTAACATGGGCTGGGGGGTGGTCCTAACGTAACAGAGACGCGAAAAAAGTCTCACACTAAAAACTTGCGGGTGGTGTGGTCGTAGCGGTTAGCTGGCGACGTGGGTGTCCGTACCTTATCGTAGGGCCTTCTCGCTTAACACAGTTCTGCTCTCGGCTTCTGTTCTCGTTTTTCCCCTCGGAACTGCGTCTGTCTCATGGTGGGAAGGTGTGACTCGTTACTCGTATTGCTTTGGTTAATTTAATGTCACGATTTATTCGGAGCTATGTGACATACTACTGGATTTGCTTATCATGTCAGGGTTTTCATGGAAGGTGTTGGATTTGCCTGACACCTTACACTTGCAGCGAAAATATGACTACGAGCAAATAACAATACCAACAGGCAATACACGCAATTACACAATGCTGTCGTAAGCCGATATGGTGTGATGGAGTCTATGTAGAAAAACAGTACGTGTAAAAGAAATGTACAAAATTCTAACTCTTAAGGATAAATATAGTTGGAAAAAATTGTGAGGCATCACAACCCTTGTATTTTCCACTGACAAGCAAAAACATTATGACCAATATCAATTGGACTGAATGCTTCTTAGTGGAATTACGGGCACGTGAGACTCTAAGGAATGTATGTACATAAGCGGAGCAGAAGCGAAAGTAGAATCACTATAGCGTCAATTTTGACCGCAAGAGCAAATCACCTCGGGAACGGGGAAGCTTGTCAGCTGTTGGCATGCAACAGTCGTGAACGTCTATGGAAAGTAGTTGAAGGGTAAAATGTTGGACAAGCACACATCATGCAAAAAGCATAGAGATCACAGGCTTGTCCAGTTTGGAAATCAGGATAGGCGGTGACCTACGGCAGACCTGGTGTAGGCACAAGTGTTGCGAAGCCCACCGTTCAGTGCGCACTGTTGAAGTTGAGACACAACACCAGACGACGACTACCAGTTCTCATGTTAACCCAAAACATTGTCAATCACGATTGCACTGGGCACGGCATCATGGAGAACTGACTGTGGATAAATGGAAACTTATATATGCAGATTGAAGCGATCAAGGTTGGGATTCGAACCCGGGTGCTCTCTAGAGAGATACACTAACCACCAAGCCACTCTGGCGCAGTGGCTTTGACAACTGCACGGACTACACTAGCACGCCTCCGTCAATCCAAACTGTCATTCACGTCTCAGCCCACCTGATATTCCACCTAAACTCGAACACCATTGCAGAGGCTCACCAGCTGTGCTAGAATGGCAACTCAGAATCGAACGAAATGAGTCATACTGCTTGAACCTCAGGTGTAAGTGCTTTAATGAAATGAAACGATGTGGTTCCAGAGACATTTTCAAGTGTCTAACATCTGTGATGTATATATACAAGCTGAAGTGACGAATGAAAATTTGTATCAAGGCTGGGATTCGAACCCGTTACTAGGCAGACACACTAACCACTACACCACCCATGCCTGGGTGTCAGGCAGGATACCCTGTTTCGTTCGACACTGAGTTGGTATTCCAGTACAGTTGCAGAGACTCTGCAATGCTGTTCGTGTTTAGGTGGAACAGTAAGTAGGATGCGACGTAGATGGTAATTTGGATTGAGGAGGAAGGCGTGCTAGTGTAATCTGAGCAGTTGTGCTAAACGACTGAGCGAGTGTGGCATAGTGGTCAGTGGTTCTGAGCACTATGGGACTTAACATCTGTGGTCATCAGTCCCCTAGAACGTAGAACTACTTAAACCTAACTAACCTAAGGACATCACACACACCCACGCCCGAGGCAGGATTCGAACCTGCGACTGTAGCGGTCGCGCGGCTCCAGACTGTAGCGCCTAGAACCGCACGGCCACAACGGCCGGCAGTGGTCAGTGCATCTGTCTAGTGAGCAGGAGAGCTGGGTTCGAATCTTTCGTTGCTTCAGTCTGCACGTGGACATTATGGATGCTTGAGACTTGGAAAGGTCTCTGGAACCATGCAGTTTCGCTTAAAATAGAAACGTGTCGCCCGGTCGGATGAATCATATTTCTCATTACCTGAGGTATATGGCGTCATCGAGGCTGCTCGAATCTTACAACCGCACCACGGATGCAGGCTGATGGGTTCAGTATTATACTATGGGGGACATTCAACTTGGGTCCCATTGAGTGTGTGGTAATAAGACAACATGGTAGCTGTGGACTACGACAAGCGTTCCTTCATGTTTGACGTCTCTCCCTGAGGATAACTAATCGTGCCACAAGGCTATAGCCGTGGCACAGTGGTCTGAGCAATATGATTTTCCAATGTCGTTGAATCCTTGGTCACAAGGAGACCTGGGTTCGAATCCTAGGGGAAAGGTAGTGATTTATCTGACGGTCAATGGGGGCATGATCATTGGCTTTAGGGCCAAATGTGGAAGCAGTTCCGGAACGGCCAAGTCTGTAAACTGTTCGTGTGGCTCCTGTGGTTAAAGTATACCGTTCATGACAGAATAGCGATATATATAAAAAAAAATTGCTTCAAATGGCTCTGAGCACTAGAACTTAGAACTACTTAAACCTAACTAACCTAAGGACATCACACACATCCACGCCCGAGGCAGGATTCGAACCTGCGACCGTAGCGGTCACGCGGTTCCAGACTGAAGCGCCTAGAACCGCTCGTCCACTCCGGCAGGCCGCTTTCAAAAACTAGCTCCGATGTAACTGTGCTGCTCGACAGGGCACACATGACAGGGCTGAACGACGGCTGCTGCGATGTATACCGGCGAATAGACATGCAAGTGCTGCGCAACTGAGCGCCCAGACGAACCAAAGGTTTACCAACAGTGCCTCCTCAACGACCGTTCAGTGAAGGTTGATTGGTATGGGCCTTCGCAGCAAGCACCTGGTTCATGCAGCATGCTGACTGCTGTTCGTGAGCGAAGAAAGGTGGAATTTGCGCGCCACTACAACAACTGTACATCCGCTGAGTGGCCGCAGGTGGCTCTTTCAGGTGTACGGCGTGTACGAGGTGAAACATCTGAAAGCAAACGGCCTGCGGCAATAACTGTCGAAAGAATCCAGGCCGGAAGACGGAGCGTTACAGTGTGGGGAAAGCTATTATGGCATTCTCTGTGCGATCTCGTCATTCTGGAACGCACAATGGATCAACACAAATATGCATCTGTGCTTGGTGACCATGTCCATCCCTGTATGCGACTCGTTTTTCCTCGGCATGATGGCATCTACCCGCAGAGCAATGCAACGTGTCACACAACTCGCACTGTACGTACACGGTTCGAACAACTGCAGGATGAGCTAACCGTACTCACCTGGCCGTGAAACTCAACGAATTTAAACACAATCGAGACTCCGTAGGACAATCTCGATCAGACTGTCCGCAACACGGATTGTCAGTGGAGAAACCTCGTGCAGCTAGTCACGGTAGCTGGAGTCGGCACGGTTCCACATTCCTGTCGGTACCTTCCAGAACGCCATTAACTCTCTTTTTGCTCGTCTCGCAGTCGTCCACGCTGCAAAATGTGGCTATTCTAGTTTTTTTACAGGTGGGCACGTCACTGTGACTGGGCAGTGTATAATACTGTGGAGAAGAAGCGACTACTACTGCGAAAAATCCGGCAATGTGCATTGGTGCTGCCCCACTCTGTAAAGATTGACTGTAAAGACTGTCTCGGATTTCATTTCAGTACTCATAAAAATTAATTGATCTTTTTCCTCTCAGCTAAATGTGTGTGGCTTCCCCCTTTGTCCCTAATTCTGCACCACTTTTCGGCTAAAACATCTGGTCTGGCTTCCGACGCTGCCATGATCAGGGAGGTAGGAAGATGTTATCCAGAATGAGATTTTCACTCTGCAGCGGAGTGTGCGCTGATATGAAACTTCCTGGCAGATTAAAACTGTGTGCCGGACCGAGTCTCGAACTCGGGACCTTTGCCTTTCGCGGGCAAGTGCTCTACCAACTGAGGTACCCAAGCACGACTCCTCACAGCTCTACTTCCGCCAGTACCTCGTCTCCTACCTTCCAAATCTGCCAGGAAGTTTTATATCAGCGCACACTCCGCTGCAGAGTGAAAATCTCATTCTGGAAACATCCCCCAGGCTGTGGCTAAGCCATGTCTCCGCAATATCCTTTCTTTCAGGAGTGCTAGTTCTGCATGCTTCGCAGGAGAGCTTCTATAAAGTTTGGAAGGTAGGAGACGAGGTACTGGCGGAAGTAGAGCTGTGAGGGACGGGGCGTGAGTCGTGCTTGGGTAGCTCAGTTGGTAGAGCACTTGCCCGCGAAAGGCAAAGGTCCCGAGTTCGGGTCTCGGTCCGGCACACAGTTTTAATCTGCCAGGAAGTTTCAGGAAGATCTTATGTTAAGCTGTTATGTATCTGGAGACAGCGGAAGGAAGTTGCAGTTCCGACAGCAGGACTGTCACTATCGGTACTATTCCGACCTGTTGGCTATCTTTTGACGTAATTCTATTGAGAATAAAGTACCGAGCCTTCATTTAATACTCGCCTGTTGGGTTGCCTATTCAGTGGCGCAACTCATATAAATAGCCTACAAACGAAGGAGCCAGGCACTAGTTCGTACTGTAAGTGGCACCAGGCAGGAGACGTCAAAGCATGCAAAGCCCACAAAACCGTCGACAATGCACCGCAAGCCGGCTCCTTCTTTTTACGTTCGCCGTTAAAGGCACCGGTCGGCCGAGCCAAGGCCGGCGGGTGCAGGCGCACGCGGCGCGGCCGGGGGATTCGCGCAGCGGCCGCTTTCGGCAGCAACCGGTTCACGGCGCACCACTGCTTGGCAGGCGTCCCGCGCCGCTCGCGATCTTGGCATTAACCACTGTGCCGCGGATGCCGCAGTCTCCGCCCTATAAAAGCATTAAAATTATCCACGCTCGCAACTGCACTGCTCCTACCATTCCCAAAATACACTCTTAGACAAAGAAAACGGTGAAGGAATTATCCGAAAGGGACGGAAATCGTGATGTATTAGGTTGGTGCATAAGTTCGTTGAGTTTTTTCGTAGGTTTAACAAACGCAACAGATACACGTAACAGACGTTCATCATCAATAATACACTACTGGCCATTAAAATTGCTACACCAAAACGATGAGTGCTACAGACGCGAAATTTAACCGACAGGAAGAAGATGCTGTGTTATGCAAATGATCAGTTTTTCAGAGCATTCACACAAGGGTGGCGCCGGTGGCGACACCTACAACGTGCTGATATGAGGAAAGTTTCCAACCGATTTCTCATACACAAACAGCAGTTGACTTGCGTTGCCTGGTGAAACGTTGTTGTGATCCCTCGTGTAAGGAGGAGAAATGTGTATCATCACGTTTCCGACTTTGATAAAGGTCGGATTGCAGCCTATCGCGATTGCGCTTTATCGTATCGCGACGTTGCTGCTCGCGTTGGTCGAGATCCAATGACTGTTAGCAGAATATGGAATCGGTGGGTTCATGAGGGTAATACGGAACGCCGTGCTGGATCCCAAAGGCCTCGTATCACTAGCAGTCGAGATGACAGGCATCTTATCCGCATGGCTGCAACGGATCGTACAGCCACGTCTCGATCACTGAGCCAACAGATGGGGACGTTTGCAAGATAACAACCACCTGCACGAACAGTTCGACGACGTTTTAGCAGCATGGACTATCAGCTCGGAGACCATGGCTGCGGTTACCCTTGATGCTGCATCACAGACAGGAGCGCCTGCGATGGTGTACTCAACGACGAACCTGGGTGCACGAATGGCAAAACGTCATTTTTTCGGATGAATCCAGGTTCTGTTTATAGCATCATGATGGTCGCATCCGTGTCTGGCGACATCGTGGTGAACGCGCATTGGAAGCGTGTATTCGTCATCGCCATACTGGCGTATCACCCGGGGTGATGGTATGGGATGCTATTGGTTACACGTCTCGGTCACCTCTTGTTCGCATTGACGGCACTTTCAACAGTGGACATTACATTTCAGATGTGTTACGACCCGTGGCTCTACCCTTCATTCGATCCCTGCGAAACCCTACATTTCAGCAGGATAATGCACGACCGCACGTTGCAGGTCCTGTACAGGCCTTCCTGGATACAGGAAATGTCCGGCTGCTGACCTGGCCAGCACATTCTCCACATCTCTCACCAATTGAAATCGTCTGGTCAATGGTGGCCGAGCAACTGGTTCGTCACAATACGCCAGTTACTATTCTTGATGAACTGTGGTATCGTGTTGAAGCTGGATGGGCAGTTGTACCTGTACACGCCATCCAAGCTCTGTTTGACTCAATGCCCAGGCGTATCAAGGCCTTTATTACGGCCAGAGGTGGTTGTTCTGGGTACTGATTTCTCAGGATCTATGCACCCAAACTGCGTGAAAATGTAAACACATGCCAGTTCTGGTATAATATACTTGTCGAATGAATACTCGTTTATCACCTGCATTTCTTCTTGGTGTGGCAATTTTAATGGCCAGTAGTGTATATTCTCATTCACTATTTACAACAGTATGCCAACGTTGGGGTACCTTTTCGATTCCGCGAAACACATCGTAACCGTAGTTTCATACGAAAAGGAAGATCCTAGAAGGTCGTTCGATAGAGAGTGGAAAAGGTGAAAATTTGTGGGCGCAAGATTAGATAAATAAGGTGAGTACGGAATGACTTCCCAACCCAACTCCTATACAGCGTCTTTTGTTATTCTGATAGAATGCGAGTGGGCGTTATCGTGGAGGAGCTTGTCGTCACGCCGTCTTGCTGGTCGTTGTTCTTGGATTACGTCTGCATGTCGTCACAGTTGTTGACAATAAATGTCAGCAGTGATGGTTACATCACACCATCGCTATTCAACCACATGCATAACATTATGTTTTGTGAATGGCGCAGTTCTTAGTACGGGAAGTTGATGCGTTGTTTGGGCTCAGCCATACGTTCTTTTCGTTGTGTTACCTTAAAAACACCATTTTTCGTTGCCAGTAACGATACACGATAGTAATGGCCGGTTTTGTTCACGAGCCAACTGAGGACGAGCAAGCAGAGGTGCACATTTGGCCACCTGCTGGTTTTTGTGACTTTGGCTTAGAGTACGCGGTACCCATTCATCCGATTTTCGAGCCTTCCCCATTGCATTCAAAGTTCGCTCTATGGTATAATGATGACAGTTCACCACATTCGCCAATTCTAGAGTACATTGACATGGATCATTGTGGATGAATGTGTTTAAACGAACTTCATCAAACCCCTAACGCCTTCCTGAAAGTGGAGAGTCAGTATTGTCAAAATGATCCTCCTAAAACAAGAAAAACCATTTTCTTGTCCTGCTCTGTCCAGTAGCATTATCCCCACACACGGCACAAATGTTTCGTGGTACCTCTGCTGCTGCAGCCCCTCTATTAAACTCAAACGGAAGAATACGTCGGAGATGTTCCAATTTCTCCACTTGGCACCCTACTTTGTAACGTCCACAACTCCACTAACTACCTCCGACTGACAAAATGACCATAAGTAAACTCAGATATCAACAGTGAACTATAACTAAAAAATGAAAATCGGAAAATAAACCCGTTGCAACCGGAGTATCAACATGCGAAACAAAAACGCTACAGACTTACGCACCAACCCAATAATGTACAGACAAATAAATTATTACAATTTCAGAAAAAATTAAATGATTTGGCATCACAAATTGAACAAGTCATTAAAGCGTTGGTCCACCTCCGGCCAATATGCAAGCAGTTATTTGGCTTGGCATTGACTGATAGTGTTTTAGGGTGTACTCCTTAGGGAAACCGTGCCAAATTCTGTCCAACTGCCTCGTTAGATCGTCAAAATCCAGAGATGGTTGGAGGACTTTGCCCACAGTGTTCCTAACGTTTTCAATCGGAGAGAAATCCGAGGACCTTGGTGGCCAAGGTAGGGTTTGTCATGCACGAAGACAAGCAGTAAAAACTCTCGCCGTGAAAGGAAGGGAACTAACTTGCTGAAATGTAAGCCCAGGATGGCATCCCATGTATTTGATTGTATTTGCCTTTGTTTTTATGTATTTATATTGTAACCAAAGATGAACACGACGCATGTTGCATGGTTAGGAAATTAGTCCAGGAGTATGACGAGTGGGGTATCGAGACAAATGTTGGAAAAAGGCAGCTTATGTTCATAGGAGTTGAAGGGCGTGGTTAAAAAAACGAGAAGGGAATTATTAAAATTATGATCTAAGATAAGTGTTTGGGCGTGGACTGAAAGTATGTTCAAAATGCACAGGGTAAAGTAACAGAGCAACAGACCGACGTCAAGGCTATAAGCCTAAAGTTGTGTACGTCTTAACATGACCCTTTTCGAAAACGAGAACGACCTGCGGTTTTTCAGATCACTTGAAACGCACCGCTTCTGTAGCATCCTTCATTACGCTGCTGCGAGAACACGAGTAAGTTCTTTGGTGCACTTTATATACAGTAGAATCATATTTTTCCTCTGTCGGGGGATTTTAGTTGCGCTTCTGTTGTGTTGTCACTTATCTCAAAACCTGTCAGTTTGACGTTCTTGCGACGATTTAAAGGAGGACCTGGCTAATAGCCAGCGCCTTCTACCGTGGCAACGATGCATTTCCGGGCACATATTCATAGAACTTTCTTTCCTTCGTCAGGAATTCGTCCATGCAGTTTGTCGATATTATCAATATTCTCCCTGCATAAATTTGTTAGGAAGTCCTTTCTGAAGGTATTTGTTTCGCGTGCCACTTTGCGCGGGTGCGAAACTTCAACGAGAAGCAGTTCAGACTAGAAGAGAGTATTGCTGTGCTGTTTCTAGGACAGTGCGTTTACGATCAACAGGCGCATTCAATTAAGAATAAACTCGCAAACTGAAGTCATGGTTCAGCATCAGCTGTAGACTATTTCAGAACAAATGAAAATTTGTGCCGGACCACGACTCGAAGCAGGATTTTCCGCTTTGTTGCGAGCGGGAAATCCGGGTTCAAGTCCCGGTGCGGCACAAATTTTCATTTTCCTGAAATATTGTACAGCTGATACGGATCCATAACTGAAGTTTGAGAACTTGTTCTTAACGAAGAGAATAGGAGCTTTTGAAATGTGGTCATACAGATGTATGTTGAAGATTAGATGGGTGGATCGCTTAACTAATGAGGAACTACGTAATCAAACTGGGAAAAAGGAAATTTGTGGCCCCGACTAAATCTATGGATCAGTTGGTAACACACGTTCTGACACGTGAAGGAATTGTCAGTTGGCGGCCGGGATGGCCGAGCGGTTCTAGGCGCTACAGTCTGAAGCCACGCGACCGCTACGGTCGCAGGTACGAATCCTGCCTCGGGCATGGGTGTGTGTGATGTCCTTAGGTTAGTTAGGTTTAAGTAGTTTTAAGTTCTAGGGGACTGAGGTCCTCAGAAGTTAAGTCCCGTAGTGCACAGAGCCATTTGAACCAATATAACAGTCGCTGAGTGCAACAGCTTTCTGAATGGAAGGTTACCTGATGAAGAATGTAGATTTTTCGGAGAGCCAGATGTTTGCACAGGATACAGTAGCATGCAGAGCTACGTCGAACCAGCCTTCGGAATGAGGACCAAAATAACAACAACAACAGCAACAATAACGACAGAAATCCGTCCCTTTGTCACGAAGCCGTTGGAGAATCGCTGTGTGAAAGTACTTATCGTTCGAAAATTTGCTGTTGCTGCGAATCAGTTTCTCGTTTGCCAGGACCTTGTATTTTGCCGCTGCCGGTGGCGTTCCTCTCTGATCAGCATCATCCCCTACTATGCGGCCTTTGTAAAATCGTTAACACCACTCCAGTACGGCTGGGCTCTGAGCACTATGGGACTTAACATCTGAGGTCATCATTCCCCTAGGACTTAGAACTCCTTAACCCTAACTAACCTAAGGACATCACACACATCCATACCCGAGGCAGGATTCGAACCTGCGACCGTAGCGGTCGCGCGGTTGCAGACTGAAGCGCCTAAAACCGCTCGGCCACCACGGCCGGCGGTACGTTTCCAGTTCCCGCACCATTTCACTTGCACACTGTTATCCATACCGCAGCATTACTGTCTGCAAGAAACCCATAACATCTCTTCTGACAATGGTCTTAGTACGAGACGACATAGCTTCCTTTCAAGTCCCGTCGATGTCTCTCGATCCAAGATAACATACGGCGCGGCGTCCCTTCTACCAAGAAATTCTCAGTCTAGTTAGAAACCGCGCTTGAAAACACCGCGCGACCGTAGTTTGGACACAGTAAGGAAGTGACGAGTGGAGCCGCAGCAGCGGGCTGGAGCGACGCTGCAGCGCCTGCAGCCTGCAACGTGAGAGCAGATCCGCACTCGCGCGACCTCGGTGCGCGCCCGTATCGACCGGCAGGCCGCGCCTTTCCGCTTTTACGTGCCTCTCAAGGCTCGCCGTTGTGCTGCTTTGCGGATATTGCTCATGAAACGTTTCTGTGCAGTGCTGCGATACAGCGTAATCGTGTCCGGCGGCGAAATAATTTCCCTGCGGAAACTTTCTGTGCGCCCTAACTTCGGCGTTTTATCGCCACGGCCAATACTCGTGGAGTGCTCGAAATTAATGGCGAGAATGCGTAATGTACTGTTTTAACATTTAGGTTAGCACAGCTTTTTGCATATTCGGTGGATAAAATTTGTGACAACTTGCTGTAATGTGGCTCGCGTCAAGGGGTTTACATATGCAGAGAGGTCCAGAAAAATGTAGACACTTTTTGATATCAATGGAACAAAATGACAACCCGTTTCAGTTCTTGCACGGGGCAAGGTCATTCCATGTCTTGAAAGTGACCCCGTCTGGCTGCCAAACAATGTCGATGTCTCTGAACTTTTGACCGAAGTACGGCTGTCAGTGTTGCCGGTGTACCGTTTTCAAGGTCCCCCAATAGGTAGAACTCAAGAAGTGTAAGGTCTGGAGACCGTGCTGGGCGCTCAACAGCTTCTCTTCAACCTATCCATTGTCCAAGTACACTCATGCTCATAAATTAAGGATAATGCTGATACTTGGTGAAACAACTCTCAGGTGGACGGTTTGCGGGTTTAAATCACCTCGGGGTATGAGTCGCACGGTGTCGCTGGCAGCTTTCCACATACGCAGAGGTGTGTTGGTGCATGTCAGAGTACGGTGCAGCGAGTATGTGTGCAGACGTTTTCAGACATGCTAATGGTGACTGTGTGTTGAAAATGGCTCAAAGAACACATATTGATGACGTTATGAGAAGTGGAATACTAGGGCGACTGGAGGCTGGTCAGACACAGCAGGTCGTAGCACGGGCCCTCCGTGTGCCACAAAGTGTGATCTCAACATTATGGCAACGATTCCAGCAGACAGGAAACGTGTCCTGGAGCCACAGTACGGGACGGCCGCAGTGTACAACGCCACAAGAAGACCGATATCTCACCATCAGTGCCCGCAGACGGCCACGGAGTACTGCAGGTATCCTCTCTCGGGACCTTACCGCAGCCACTGGAACAGTTGTCTCCAGACACACCGTCTACAGACGACTGAACAGACATCGTTAATTTTGCCGGAGACCTGCAAGGTGCATTCCACTGACCCCTGGTCACAGGAGAGCCCGTAAAGCCTGGTGTCAAGAACACAGTACATGGTCATTGGAACAGTGGTTCCAGGTTATGTTCACGGACTAGTCCAGGTATAGTTTTAACAGTGATTCTCGCCGGATTTTCATCTGGCATGAACCAGGAACCAGATACTAACCCCTTAATGTCCTTGAAAGGGACTTGTATGGAGGTCGTGCTTTGATGGTGGGGGGTGGCATTATGATTGGTGCACGTACACCCCTGCATGTCTTTGACAGAGGAACTGTAACAGGTCAGGTGTATTGGGACGTCATTTTGCACCAGTATGTCCGCCTTTTCAAGGGTGCAGTGGGTCCCACCTTTCTCCTGGTGGATGATAACGCACGGCCCCACCGAGCTGCCAACGTTGGGGAGTACCTTGAAACAGAAGATATCAGGCGAACGGAGTGGCCTGCCTGTTCTCCAGACCTAAACTCCACCGAGCACAACTGAGATGCTCTCGGTCGACGTATCGCTGCACGTCTTCAAACCCCTACGACACTTCAGGAGCTCCGACAGGCACTGGTTCAAGAATGGGAGGCTATACCCCAGCAGTTGCTCGACTGCTTGATCCAGAGTGTGCCAACCCGTTGTGCGGCCTGTGTACGAGTGCATGGTGATCATATCCCATTTTGATGTTGGGGCACATGCGCAGGAAACAGTGGCGTTATGTAGCAAATGTGTTTCGGGGCGGTTTTCTCTACTTATCACCAATACCGTGGACTTACAGATCTGTGTCTGTGTTCCCTATGTGCCTATGCTATTAACGCCAGTTTTGTGTAGTGCCACGTTTTGTGGCACCACATTCTGCAATTATCCTTAATTTATGAGCATGAGTGTAGATTTTCGTCCGAGTTGGCTCTGACATCTCTGTGGTAGTGAGCCGGAGCGCCATCTTGTTGTGAGTAGAATCTTTCATTTCCAAGCACTTCTCAGACGGAGGTAAAATCGACGCTTGGAGCATATGAAGATACACCTCACCAGTTACGGTACCTTCAAACAAGACTGGGCCCACATCGCACATTAACACCCAGTAGATTGACATTTTTGTCCACGTGAACGTGAGGATTTTAAGGAGTCCAGACCTGATCAGACCTGATAATCATCCCTGCGAACCGTTCATCCTCACGAAGCATGCCTTCACACTACTCGTAGTAGTCCATCCTTCGATCCGGATCGTCCTCCTTCATAGCGCGCAGCGATCTTGGAATTTCCGCTTCAGAATTCGTCGTACGCTTGATCGGCTTCCCTGTATTCACGTGTCATCCTGCTTTACAGACTTTTGGTATGATCTAGAAAAATGTTGCAACACAGCAGCACTGGAAGCTGGAGTCGTTGATGTTTTTCATCGGCCAGATCTTTCCTCATGCATATCCTAAACAGTGCCATCGACTTCAGATTTATCCCGAATACGATTAATCATTGTTCGTGTTGATGGCTGAATTTTGCACACATTACGCAATTGCCATTGTACCTCCATCATGTTTTCGTATTCCCAATACCACTTCAACAGGGCCTTACGTTGCTCCAACGACGATCTTACTTCATTCACTGCTGCACTGTCATCTGCTGAAGACCTGTTAAGAAAACAATGGACTCCGCTACCGCGCAAAATTGCAACGATAGTCATTTTGTTACAAAGATATTAACTGTCAAAGAGTGTCAACAATTTTCTGGACCCCTCTGTACACATATTATTATAACTGGCCTAGCGCCTGCCGCTTCGCTCACGTGGGTTGTATAGTCGATACATATTATTTTTATTTTTCTTTAATCGAATTTGTATGTTGTTACGCCCACTGCTCATGTGTTAATTATACACTGTGCAAGCAGCTATAACATTTGCACATTTCTGAAAAATTAATTGAATTTATGTTTATTCTTGCGCACGTTGTCACGTACAAATCAACAATCTAGAAACCATGTACTTGGTCATCTCAAATGGTTATTACCGTACTTGGAATTGTATTTAAACGCTGTATCTATTTTATCATCAGTACTGATTAGTTTGCGTAGTAATTGCAACAAAATAAGGCGTACTGAAAAATTTATGTATTAATGATCCGTTTGTTTTTCTATACTCTTCTGATCAAGCCGTTCTGTCGTGGAGATTTACTTAGTTCACATATTGCAGCGATGCCGAAACACGTATTTTTTTTATTTCTGATCGAAAACCCACATATCAGTTTTCCGTAGTTATAGCTTCGAAATTGCTTTGGTAGCAACTTATTTTCAAAAAATTTTTCATCCCCTATTCCAGTCCCTTAGGGGTGGAATTTCGAAAAATCCCACTTGAAACGATATCCGCAGAATAAGATCATCACTCTCTCCAAGTTTCAAGCCGGCCGCCGTGACCGAGCGGTTCTAAGCGCTTCAGTTCGGAACTGCGCTGCTGCTACGGTCGCAGGTTCGAATCCTGCCTCGGCCATGGATGCGTGTGATGTCCTTAGGTTAGTTAGGTTTAAGTAGTTCGAAGTCTAGGGACTGATGATCTCAGATGTTAAGTCCCATAGTACTTAGAGCCATTTGCACCAAATTTCAAATTTCAAGTTTCTATCCTTATCGTCTTGGGCTGAGGGATGGTAAGTCGATCAGTCAGTGCATTTCGTTTTATAGATGGTGTTCCGAAACTATTCGTTCAAATTAATAGAGGAGATACGGAAAATCAAAACAAATACACTCTGAAGAGCCAAAGAAACTAGTATATTTGACTAATATCGTGTAGGACCCCCGTGAACACGACGAAGTCCCACAACACGACGTGGCATGGACTCAACTAATGTCTGAAGTAGTGCTGGAGGGAACTGACACCATGAATCCTGCACGGCTGTCCATAAATCCGTAAGAGTATGGGGGGGGGGGGGGGGGGTGGAGATCTCTTCTGGACATCCCAGATGTTAGCAAAGCATCCAATATGTGATCAATGATGTTCATGTCTGTAGATTTTGGTGGCCAGTGAAAGTGTTTAAACTCAGAAGAGTGTACCTGGAGCCACTCTGTAGCAATTCGGGACGTGTGGGGTGCTGCGTTGTCCTGCTGGAATTGTCCATGTCCGTCGGAATGCACAGTCTACATGAATGGATGCAGGTGATCAGACAGGATGCTTACAGACGTGTCACCTGTCAGAGTCGTATCTAGACATGTCAGGGGTCCCATATTACTCCAGCTACACACGCCCCACACAATTACAGAGCCTCCATCAGCTTGAACAGCCCCTGCTAACATGCTGGGTCCATGGATCCATGCTGTCTCCATAACCGTACACGTCCACCCACTCGATACAATTTGTAACGAGACTCGTCAAATCAGGCAATGTGTTTCCGGGCATCAATAGTCCAATGACGGTGTTGACCGGCCCAGGCTAGGCGTAAAGCTTTGTGTCGTGCAATCATCAACAGTACATGAGTGGGCCTTCGGCTCCGAGAACCCATATCGATGATATTTCGTTGAATGTTTCGCACGCTGAGACTTTTTAATGGCCTAGCATTGAAATCTGCAGCAATTTGCGGAAGGGTTGCACTTCTGTCACGTTGAAAGATTCTCTTCTGTTGTCGTTGGTCCCGTTCACCCCAGGATCTTTTTCCGGCTGCAGCGATGTCGGAGATTTGAGGTTTTACCGGATTCCTGTTATTCACGATACACTCGTGAAATGGTCCTACGGAAAATCCCCACTTCGTCGCTACCTCGGAGACGCTGTGTCCCATCGCTCGTGCGCCGACTGTAACACCAAACTCACTAAAATCTTGATAACCGTCCGCCTCCGTAGCGCAGCGGTAGCGTTATCGCCTACCACGCCAAGGGGCCTGGTTCGATTCCCGGCAGTGGACTGGGTGTTGTGTGTCCTTCATCATCATTTTAATCATCATTGACATGCAATTCACCGAAGTGGCGTCACCTAAAAAGACTTGCAATTCGGCAGCCGAACCCCGAATGTCATACGATCATTTCATTTCATCTTGATAACCTGCCATTGTAGCAGCAGTAACCGATCTAACAACTGTCCTATATAGGCGTTTTCGACCGCAGTGCCGTATTCTGCCCCTTTACTAATCTCTGTATCTGAATACCCATCCCTATACCAGTTTCTTTGGCGCTTCAGTGTATTTAGTTCTCGTACAGATGATTCGTGACGGCAGTTAATGATGTTAAGAACGAGGTACACATAAAGTAGTTTAAAAGCTAATTACAACAGTGGTATTCACAGGAACTGCTCGAATGCGCGACCATTGGCCTGTATGCACGCATTACATCGACGGACCATTGGCTGCTGTGTCCGTTGGAAGGTTCCGATCACGTGCGCAGTGGTCCCAGCAGCGACGGCAATTCTAGCGACGAGGATTTCTTCTGTTTCCACAACGGTTTCTGACACTAACTGCTTCAAATGCCCCCAGAGGAAAAAAATCTAGTCACGTGAGGCCACGTGACCTGAATGACCAGGCCACATAGCCACCTCAGCGGATCCACCGATTCGCGAAAGTGGCTCTCAGCTGATACCTCACAGCAGTGCTGAAAAGGGCTGTCGACCCATTGTGCTGGACATAGTCGTACGTCCTTTGTCTAACATTCAGCACTGGCTCTGAGCACTATGGGACTTAACTTCTGAGGTCATCAGTCCCCTAGAACTTAGAACTACTTAAACTTAATTAACCTAAGGACATCACACACATCCATGACCGAGGCAGGATTCGAACCTGCGACCGTAGCGGTCGCGCGGTTCCAGGCTGTAGCGCCTAGAACCGCTCGGCCACTCGGCCGGCTCAGAAGTACACCCTCCAGCAGTTGTCTGAACAAATGTTCCACGAAGATATGATATCTCCGACCGTTGAGGTAAAATGGAAGAAAGTATGGTCTAGTCAACCTATCGCCGAGAACGCCGGTATACTCGTTATCACCGAATCGCGTTGATCCACAGGTGCCAGAACATGCGAAATGTGGTTATTGGGCTGCCGCTGTGGCCGAGAGGTTCTAGGCTCTTCAGTCCGGAACCGCGGGCCTGTTACGGTCGCAGGTTCGAATCCTGCCTAGGGCACGGATGTGGTTCAAAAAATGGTTCAAATGGCTCTGAGCACTTTGGGACTTAACTTCTGAGGTCATCAGTCCCCTGGAACTTAGGACTACTTAAACCTAACTAACCTAAGGACATCACACACATCCATGCCCGAGGCAGGATTCGAACGTGCGAGCGTAGCGGTCGCGCGGCTCCAGACTGTAGCCCCTAGAACCGCTCGGTCACTTCAGCCGGCTAAGCACGGATGTGTGTGATGTCCTTAGGTTAGTTAGGTTTACGTAGTTCTACGTCTAGGGAACTGATAACCTCAGACGTTAAGTCCCATAGTGCATAGAGCCATTTGAACCATTTTTTGGATATTGAAATAGCCGTCAGGAGTAAACAAAGCCTCGTCGGTGTACTGGACGTCGGCCAGAAATAAGGAGTGCAGGGCAGTCCGTTGTAAAACCCACTGTGCGAGCCGCACTCATTGGAGAAAATCTGCAGTTGCTACTGATTCTATACACTGAAGATGGAAAGAATGAAGCTGCTGGACATGTAACACATTCG
This sequence comes from Schistocerca americana, assembly GCF_021461395.2. Classification (NCBI taxonomy): domain Eukaryota; kingdom Metazoa; phylum Arthropoda; class Insecta; order Orthoptera; family Acrididae; genus Schistocerca; species Schistocerca americana. The sequence goes on along the minus strand of NC_060124.1, from coordinate 302,909,862 downwards.
CCGCATGGCTATGTCTGACCCCAAGAAAGTATGCAGTACGTCGTGTACTTGTAGATGGAGTGTCTTCAGCCTGTCGCACAATCTTGTCTTATATGTCGGGAGTTTGCACTATTCTATTCCGACTTGTATCACGCATACTTGCACGGATAGTGTCTGTTTCACTTAGCAGGCGATGCAGAAGTCCGAGTGTTTGGGGTTGTGGTGGAATTAGTCGGTTGGCAAAGCGCTGTCGATGCTCTCTCGCAGCATTACGTCCAATTCCATTACTAGACCTGTATACCAGATGCATATCAGTCATTTCAGCTTACGTAAACCGCTCTGTGTTCAGTGTGGTCACAAGGCGGTGAGGCTTGCGAATGAATCGGTATGTTTCCAAGCAGACCTCAGAGCGAGCCATCTGTGCACAGAGCAGCTTTGAACGTCAGTACACATTCCCAATCAGCGATACCGACAAAACAGCTTACGTGAGCACCACTGAAAGGATGTTCCGTCAAGATTACAAGTTGACTTCAGAGATCATATCGAAATATATTTGGTTTGATGTTTCCTGCCTCTTGCATTAGTTTGAACGAATAGTTTCGGAACGCTCTGTATACAGAGATGGAAGTACCACGCCGCGTTTTCCTGCATGTGTTTTGAAGCTGATCTGAGAAATTGCTGTCGGGATTTCGATATGGTTTACAGTAATAAATAGACCAAGTCAAGAGCTATTTAGTCGGGAGACTGGTTTGATGCAGCTTAGTCTGTCCTACACGGTTCTCTTCATCTCTACATAATTAGTGCAATCTGCGTCCACTTGTAGCTGTCTACTTTAGTCAAGTCCTTGTAACCCTCTCCGAGTTTAATCCTCACTCTTCCTTTCGTTCCTATGTAGTATGGCGGCAAAATTTACCGGGAAATTATGCTGTTGTTTTTGCTGTAAGGGAAAGGTTGGCCGCTTCTGTTCGGAGCGTTTTACAAAATGGTTCAAATGGCTCTGAACACTATGGGACTTAACTTCTGAGGTCATCAGTCCTCTAGAACTTAGAACTACTTAAACATAACTAACCTAAGGACATCACACACATCCATGCCCGAGGCAGGATTCGAACCTGCGACCGTAGCGGTCGCGCGGTTCCAGACTGTAGCGCCTAGAACCGCTCGGCCACTCCGGCCGGCTCAGTTTTACACTGCTAACAAAGCTTGGTTTTTAATGCACTGCTATGCGTTCTCCAACTCTTACGGTTTTCTTGAAAGATGCAGTGTTTTCGAATGACCTTCACGTTTTCTGTACAGAAGTACCAAAAGTGGCGTGATAACAATATGTATATGGCTAACTGTATTGCCTAGCACTGAAATCTGCATGGACAGACAGTGTTGTCAGTTGTTTCATTCCAACTATTGACTAGCTGTGCAAAATGTATACGAATGTTACTTCGAAACTTCGTGGTTGTTCGCATTTTCAGTAAATTTTAGTCCTCAGTACAACGATAGTACAGAGAGCACCTTCTCGAAGGCACTCTACTATTACAGATACTTCGTGGTTCTATATGAATTTTTATGAAATTATAAAACTAAAATTTTGTAACAACCTCACATGAAACGTAGCAATACCGAGGGGGTTGGGAGGTACTTTACGCCCATCTTTTGAAAATGTAGTAACTTCGCCACGTGCGTTATATTTGAAAATTGTAAATAAATATTTATTGTTCTTAATGAAATCTTCAATCACATTCCATAAATGTTTTAAATTTTTCAGTTAAATTTAACACAAAAATTTCAGTCTTAGTAGTAGATATGATTTCCCACGTTGAATGTCATGTTGAACATTTTCAAGTTCAGGACCCTACTTGCAAAAAAATTGTTCAAATGGCTCTGAGCACTATGCGACTTAACTTCTGAGGTCATCAGTCGCCTAGAACTTAGAACTAATTAAACCTAACTCACCTAAAGACATCACACACATCCATGCCCGAAGCAGGATTCGAACCTGTGCCCTACTTGCAGATGAGTATCTCTTTAAAAAGCAACTTCTGAGTTAAGGTCAACAATAATTAATGAAATTCCCATTTTTAAAATTCTATCATTACGAACCGAAAGAAAGAAGCTTACGTAACAAGGCAATAGTAAACCACCTTTTCTTCAAGATCTTTACGCAGAATCGGAGGTATGCCTCTTTGTTTTAGTGCTTTCACAGGTGTACTGTACTTCCTACTGTACAACGTCGTAAGTGTTGTTTATGGAGTATTAAACTTTTCACTAGCCTTCTTACAACCTATCTACTTTTTCCGAACTGCATAAACGGCTTCAGTCATTTTAGATTGGCTCCACTTTAAGAATGAGCTTTTTACCAATGACATTGCCCGCTTACGCTCATTTCACATATATTTAACATATCTGACAGGTATTTGTACACATATTTTGATCTGTTTCTCTAGCGAATTTCGTCCTGCAGCATTGCAGCTCATTGTTTTTGACGTCATATCTCCTGAACTATGTGCTGAACAATGATATAATTTTGCAGGTACATCCAATACACTGACCAGCCAGAACATTACGACCACCTACCTAATAGTCGGTATGTCCACCTGTGGCACGGACAACAGCGGTGATATCTCATGGAATGAAGCAATGAGGCCATAGTAGGTCACTGAAGAGAGTTGGCAGCACACCTACACATACAGGTTACATAATTCCCTTAAATGCCGGGGAGGGGGACGATGAGCTGTGACATCACGTTGAATAACATCCGATATGTGTTCCACCTGGTTCAGATCTGGTAAGTTTGTGGGCCAGCGCATCAACTGGAACTCGTTACTGTGTCCTTCGAACCACACCATCAGCCTCCTCGCCTTGTGACATGGTGTATTATCTTGATGAAAAGTGCCACTGCCGTCGGGAAACATGACCGTCATGAGGGGTGTACGTGGTCTGCAACCAGTGTACGATACTCCTTGGCCGTCATGATGACTTCTACGAGCCCCACTGGATCCATGGACGCCCACGTAACGTTCCTCAGAGCAGTTGCCGCCAGCTTGTCTCCGTCCGGCAGTACAGGTGTCAGGGAGTTGTCCTCCTGAAAGACGATGGATTCGCGTTCTCCCATCGGCATGATGAAAGTATCGGAATTCATCAGATCATGCAACGCTCTCTCACTGCGCCATCGTCCAGTGTCGATGATCACATGCCCATTTCAGTCGTAGTTGCCGATGTCGTGGCGCATGCACGGGTCGTCGGCTGCGGAGGCCCATCGTTAGGAGTGTTCGGTGCACTGTGTGTTCAGATACACTTGCACTCTGCCTAGCATTGAAGTCTGATGTTAGTTCCGCCACAGTTCGCTACCTGTCCTGTTTTAGAAGTCTGACCAACCGCCGAACTCCAACTTCTGTAATGAGTGGCCGCCCATCTCCAAGACGTCTGTACGTGGTTTCACCTTGGTTTCGGCACCTGCTGAAGACCCTTACTACAGCACTCTTCGAACACCCGACAAGTCGTACAGTTTCCGAAATCCTCATGCCTAGCCTTCGGACCATCACAATCTTTCCTCGGTCAAACTCAGATAGACGCGCGCATTGTACACACGGACAGCACGCTCACTGATGCTACTCGTATGTGCTCCGTGCGTGTGTCTGACGAGCAACCACTGCTCGCCAGGTGACGCTGCTATCGCCTGGACGTGTTTATGTCGATAGTAGGTCGACGGTCATAATGTACGGACTGATCAGTGTTTATGAAATGTGAATGAGTAATAAATTAAAACGTCATGCATGATGCGATAGTTTTTCAGGCATCTCGATGTTTGACGTCATATCTCTTGAACTATGAGTTGTACAATGATATAATTTTTCTTCTGAATTCAGAGGTCCCTACGGTCTGCAAAATGTGTCACATCGCCGTGAAATATGGTCCTTGAGAAGGTACTTTTACAATCATACGGTATGCGTCAGCTTCAATAGACTCGCAGCACGCTTAAATTTGTTTTGGTCTCCACATACTAGCCGCCTGTAGTCAAAATCACGCGTGTTCGAAGTATGTAGACCTGTTGAATATTTCATCTTTCTTTTAATGTGATATCAAAAATGGCTCTGAGCACTATGGGACTTAACATCTTAGGTCATCAGTCCCCTAGAACTTAGAACTACTTAAACCTAACTAACCTAAGGACATCACACACATCCATGTCCGAGGCAGGATTCGAACCTGCGACCGTAGCAGTCCCGCGGTTCCAGACTGTAGCGCCTAGAATCATACGGCCACCGCGGCCGCCTAATGTGATATCAACAGAACGTATGCAGACGTTTAATGCTATTTATAAGGAAGATGCCAAAACTTTGTACACTCGGCCAAAGGCCATCTGATCAAAAATACACATGTCTGAATTTTTAAATTTTGAGATGTGCTCAAGTACGAAATTATTCATGTGTTCCGCATGACAACGTAAAAGTAAAACTGAAATAGCGGATTTTAAAAATAAATAATTTATAAAGGATTTTTTAATATTCATAGCTGACACTAACATCTTTTAAATATATAATGCGAAAGTGATGAGCATAAAGCGAGTGACAGGTTTGCAACAAGACAAGCCCTAGACACAGATATACCGCGTACTTAAAATAGTGCTTGCAGCGATTCATAGCGAAATAATGTATGCAGACGTGGATAAAAATAGCAGCAGTTCTTTTCCTGCGTTGGACTTGGAGATAAATCGCTATGGAAATTAACGACCGTTATTAGGGGAGAATCGTATCTTAGCAGAGATTCTGCACATTTGCAATTATGAACAGCAGAATTATCTCGTATAAACTTACGTTTCTGTGCTTTTGTAGATACTCTAATGCCCCTTATCCTCCGCTTGTGGCTGTTACATGAAATATACTACGGATGCAGTACAGTGCTTTAATTATCTATCTAATAGCTGGTGCTCTAAAATTTATGTTGCAGTCTTCCGTGCGGAAAAACCTTTGTCTTCGTGTCAGTGGTGACTACGTACTGGTCCCTGTAGAGAAGATGACGACAGTCTTTCTTAATTTTGTCAATAGTGTTGTCACTTTGCAACACAGATTTCTTGGTTTATTTAATCATGTCGTCACAAACTTACCTACCTATTCCCATCTTGGTAAATTTTGTTGAGCTACAGCCCATCAAATGGCGCTCGAGGAATAGTAGCCGAAATTTTTTGGGGAGATCCTTGACTGCTCTGAATTCCTTAGTAGCTGCAGGCAAACCGACACGAATATCCAGTGCATTAATTAGCGGAGATGACACGCGACACTATACTTCTACAAAGGCAGGCATAGGCGGGTGTATGCTGCTAAGTCACTAGACGATTGGAAGTCGAGGGAACGGAGATAGGTAAAAGACAGCGAAAACAGCTTGCTATTGGAAGATGATTGTTGACTGTGCATGTACACTATTTGATCAAAAATATCCGGACGCCCCTATGTAGGGTAAGGTGGCTCAAGTCTTAGCCCTTAAGGGAAAATTACCATATTTCTTAGGGTAAATTAACGAGGAAGTAAGGCATTTTGTTTTGCGTACATTCAATTTTTATTTCTTAAGCTATCAACCACTTCAACACAAATACAAAAATCTTTTCGAAAAATGAGTTTCTAACGTTTTTCAAATTTCCAACTTCGGTACGGTTTAGTAGCCTGGTTCCCTAATCCGTACCCCTTTAGCCTAAGTCGTAATTAACCTCCACTATGAGCTGTCCAGATAGATTTGTTCAGATAGTGTATATCTACATCTGCACTCTGCGAATTACTGTAAAGAGGATGGCAGGGGTACTTTTTATTGTTCCACATATTAAAGTTTATCTAATGTTGTGGAAGCAAAACTTAACAAAATTCACAGAACTGGCGATTTGTAAAAAGCTTTCGACAAAGTAAGGTGCTCGGGTTAGAAATAATATAAAACAGGAATGTAGGCACTCACCTTTAACGTTCAGTCTGTATATGGAAGAAGTAACGATGGAAATAAAAGCAAGGTTCCATTGAGGAATTAAAATTCGCCAGCCGGAGTGGCAAAGCGGTTCTATGCGTTACAGTCTGGAACCACGCGATCGTTCCGGTCGCAGGTTCGAATCCTGCCTCGGTCATGGATGTGTGTGACGTTCTTAGGTTAGTTGGGTTTCAGTAGTTCTAAGTTCTAGTGGACTGATGACCTCAGAAGTTTAAGTCCCATAGTGCTCAGAGCCATTTGAACCAATTAAAATTCAAGATGAAAGAATATCAACGATAAGACTCCTGAAAGTGAGTAAGAATTACTGGACTTGTTGAACGGAATGAACAGTCCACTGAGCACAAAATAGGTTGAGAGTAAATCAAATAAAGACGATAGTACGGAAAATCAGCAGGAATGAGATCAGCAACAAAATGATCAACGTACTTCGGGGCCACGCAGCAGTCGAAATGAATTTCTTCTACATCGCATGACAGGTAGAGCAAGGCTGATACAAGGAGGAGACTAAATAGATTTCTCAACTGAGGATCCATGGTGCTTACAGCTCAATCAAGGTGGTCCCACAGCTTCTCGATTGGTTTTAAATCCAGGGAATTTTGGGGGGTGTGGGAGGGGGCGGCAGGAGCGTAATGCAAACTCATTCTGGTGTTCCCAGAATGAGATTTTCACTCTGCAGCGCAGTGAGCGCTGATATGAAACTTCCTGGCAGATTAAAACTGTGTGCCGGACCGAGACTCAAACTCGGGACCTTTGTCTTTCGCGGGCAAGTGCTCTACCAACTGAGCTACCCAAACACGACTCACACCCCGTCCTCACTGCTTTACTTCTGCCAGTACCTCGTCTCCTACCTTCCAAACTTTTCAGAAGCTCTCCTGCGAACCATGCGGAACTAGCACTCCTGAAAGAAAGGGTATTGCGGAGACATGGGTTAGCCACAGCCTGGGGGATGTTTCCAGAATAAGATTTTCGCTCTGCAGCGGAGTGTGCGCTCATTCTGTAAACATTCCCCAGGCTGTGGCTAAGCCATGTCTCCGCAATATCTTTTCTTTCAGAAGTGCTATTTCTGCAGGGTTCGCAGGAGAGCTTTTGTAAAATTTGGAAGGTAGGAGACGAGATACTGGCAGAAGTAAAGCTGTGACGACGGGGCGTGAGTCGTGCTTGGGTAGCTCAGTTGGTAGATCACTTGCCCGCGAAAGGCAAAGGTCCCGAGTTCGAGTCTCGGTCCGGCACACAGTTTTAATCTGCCAGGAAGTTTCATTCTGGTGTTTTTCGAACCATGCACGAACACGGCAAGCTATGGGGCACGTTGCATTATCCTACTAGTAGATGCCACCGTGTCGAGGAAATATAAACTGTATGTAGGTTTGGACATGGTCCCCAAGGAATGACACATCCCAGGAAACTCCAAGAAAAAATCCCAAGACCATAACACTCTCTCCTCAGGCCTCGACCCTTCCGACGACAACTGCAGTGTTTGCTTTCAGATGTTTCACGCCGTACTTACCAGCAACCATCTGTCCGATGGAGCATTACACGTGGGTTGATTAAAAAGGCCACCTGCCGCCATTTAATGGACGTCCAGTTGTAGTACTGGCGAGCAAATTCCAGCCTTCGTCGCTGATGAACAGCAGCGATCATGGGTACATGAACCAAGCACCCACTGCGAAGACCCATACTAGCATTTTTCGCTGGAGACAATGTTGGTAACGCCTTGTTAAACTGGACAGTCAGTAACCCAACAGTTGAACGTCTATTCGTCCGTACACATCTCCGTATCCGTCGTCCATCACTCTCATCGCCGGCCGCTGTGACCGAGTCGTTCTAGGCGCTTCAGTCTGGAACCACACTGCTGCTACGGTCGCATGGATGTGTGTGATGTCCTTAGGTTAGTTAGGCTTAAGTAGTTCTAAGTCTAGGGGACTGATGACCTCACATATTAAGCGCCATAGTGCTTAGAACCATTTGAACCATTATCATCTATGGCTCGTGGTGCACCACAGTTGGCTCGACGCCAGTTTAAGATAGTGCAATTTTGCCATTCACGGTATACTTTATGCGGTGGCGCGCGAATAGCTTACAAACTTAGCAGTTTCGGAAATGCTTCCACTCCGGGCCCGAACGCCAATGATCACGCCCTTTTAGACGTGAAATAAATGGCTACGTTTCTGCATTACGACAAGTACTGCACTGTTTACCGCGTCCTCCGGAAGTGCCTTCTATATACTCCACTGTTAGTGTTGGCACCTGTCGTCTGTGAGTGTTTATTGCATGTTGACGTGGAACATAGGCGGTGATTGCATTAATGTGACAAGACCGTTTATTATGTCGTGATTGCAAAATACCGTCACGAATTATTTACAGAAGAAGGGAAAATCTGGGAAGACCACACTGGATTCCGAAGAAATGTGGGAACAACCGAGGCATTACTGACGCTGCGATTTATCGTAGAATATATAGCCAAGAAAGGTAAACTTCCTTTTATAGCATTTATAGGTTTAGACAAAGCTTTTGACATTGGTTGTTTGGAATACATTTTGAAGCTCCTAAAGTTGCAGGGATAAAGTAACGGGAATGAAAGGTTATCTACAAATTTCATAAAAATGAAAGTGCAACTATAAGAATCGAAGGATATCAGAGGGAAGCGATTGTTGAAAAGAGAGGGAGCCAGAGTTGTCGCCTATCCACGAAGTTATTCAATTTGGACATTTGCAAGGAATAACGCAAAACAAAGAGAAATTTGCTAAGTGATTTAAAGTTGAGGAAGAGGAAGTAAAGACTTTTCGGAGCACCGGCGATATATAATTCTATTAAAGAAGCTAAGAACTTGGAAGAGCAATTGAACATATGGCACGGTACTTGGGAAATAGTCGAAAGAAGTGGACAGAATTTTGGAAAGAGAAATTAAAGAAGTACATCAACAGTAGTGTAACAATGGCGATGGAATGCAATGGAATTCAGTCAGACGATAATGAGGGAACTGAAGTAGGAAATGAGGCATTGAAAGACGTAAAGAAGTTTATCTATTTGACCAGCATGGAGCGGATGTAGAGATCAGCAATAGCAAGAAAATTATTTTTCAAAAAGTCAAATTTGTAAACATCGAATTCACGCTATCCAGTTACGTTAATATAACCACGTGTCAAAAGCTTGGACACCCACCGTTTCTTGCAGGAAGAAAGTCAATGAGTTTCTGCAAGGTACCAACAGGGATTTCTGGCCATGCCGACTACACTGCCTTGGACAACTGCGCTACGCTTCTCGGTTGAGAATCCACAGCGCGCACAGGCTGATCGCGGTGGTGCACAGATTCTCGATTGGGTTTAAAGCCGTGGAGTTCGGTGGCCAGTGGAATACGGTAAACTTATCCTTCTAGAATCAGGCTCGTACACTGCGAGCCGCGTGATAGCTTGCATTGTCATGGTCGTACATGCCATCGTCCCGAGGAAAACAAAGTACGTGTAGGGATGGACATGAATGCATACTTTTGTTGATCATCGTGCCTTCCAGAATGGCCACAGCACTCTGGGAACGCCACGAAAACATTCCCCAGATTATAGGGCTTTCTCCACCGGTCTGAACACTTGTTTTAGGGCGTTTGCTTTCAGACGTTTCACACCGTACACGCTAACGGCCATCTGTCCGGTGGAACATCAACGTGATTCATCTGGAAAGGCCACCTGTCGCCACTCACCATTTGCGATACTGGAATGCAAATTCCAGCCTTCTTCACCAATGAACAGCAGTCAGCATGGGCGCATGAACCAGTCGCCTGTTGCGATGGCCCCTAGGCAGCAACGTTCGCTCAACGGTTGTTGAGGAGAAACTTTTGGTAGCCCCTTTTTTCATGTGAGAGGTCAGTTCCTAAACAGTTACACGTCTATTCGCCATTACACATCTCCGCAATCGTCGTTCACCCCTGTTATATATGGCACCTGGTGTAACGCAGTTGCCTCGGTACCGGTTTTGCATAGCGCCATTTAGCCACGCACGGTAATCTTTCACCACGGTGGAACTTGAACACTATACAGATTTAGCCGTTTCTAAATTGATTCCACCCTTAGCTCGAATGCCAATGAACATGCTCTTTTTGACGTCAGATAATTGCTCCGTGCCGGCCGCTGTGGCCGAGCGATTCTAGGCGCTTCAATCTAGAACCGAGCAACCGCTACGGTCGAAGGTTCGAATTCTGCCTCGGGCATGGATGTAAGTGATGTCCTTAGGTCAGTTAGGTTTAAGTAGTTCTAAGTTCTAGGGGACTGATGACTTCAGATGTTAAGTCCCATTGTGCTTAGATCCATTTCAACCATTTAACTGCTCCGTTTCCGCATGATGATGACTACACTGTGTTCCGCGTCCCCTTGGCTCATGGTTCAAATGGCTCTGAGCACTATGGGACTTAACATCTGAGGTCATCAGTCCCCTAGAACTTAGAACTACTTAAACCTAACTAAGGTAAGGACATCACACACATCCAAGCCCGAGACAGGACTCGAACCTGCGACCGTTGCGGTCGCGCGGTTCCAGACTGAAGCACCTAGAACCTCTCGGCCACAACGGACGGCTGGTAATCACAGTCGCCTTCGAACACAGACGGTGGTTACCTCAATGCGACTGGACTGTTTACATTTAAGTGTTATTAAGTCGTTCATGGAGGTATGTCTCTGGAGTGCAGCCTTCTACGGAAGTGGAGCGTGGACGATGAATTGTTCAGAAAAGGAAAGAATAGCTGCTTGTGAAATTTGGTGCTGTAGAAGAACATCTAATTCAGAAGAAAGATTCTTATAGCATAACTAGGCTAAAAGAAGGGATCGATCAATATGACATATCCAGATGCGTCAAGGAATCGTCAATTTTATTAGGAGGGAAGTGTGCGTGTGGTACTGTGGGGGAGGGGGGGGGGAGGCAAAAACCGTAGAGGGAGACGTTGGCTTAAATATAATGAGCAGATTCAAAATTGGTGTACGTTGCAATAGTTATGCAAAGATGAAGAGGCTTTTACAAGGTAGAATAGCATATAGCGCACCATGAAACCAGTCTTCGGACTCAAGACCACAACAAGAAGTAATAGACGAGGTTGGGCCGTACTATGAGATGAAGCGGTTAGCACAAGAAAGAGAATTGTGGCGGGCCATAACGAAGTAGCCAGAAGAGTGACGACAGAAAACGAGGGAGAAAAAAATGGTTCAAATGGCTCTGAGCACTATGGGACTTAACAGCTATGGTCATCAGTCCCCTACGACTTAGAACTACTTAAACCTAACTAACCTGAGGACATCACACAACACCCAACCATCATGAGGCAGAGAAAATCCCTGACCCCGCCGGGAATCGAACCCCGAGGGAGAAAAAAATGGATTTGCGTGGGCGTTCCTTTGTTCCGATGAGTGCTGGACAGAAAGTGTGTGCTGGAGGTATGTATGGCTGCTTCCCCACACGACGGCGCGGCGTAGCCTTGCCCTTGGCGTGACGCAGATTTCCCTGGGTGGTCCATGACCCGCAGCAGGTGTCTGGGGCTCCTAACAGGTACGACTCCAGTCGCTAGCTGCCAATTCCACGGACTGTGCTCCTGCTGCAGTACTCTGAGAAGGCGAACATCAACAAAAGTAAAACCTGGGTAATGGACGCTGACAGAATCCATCTAGGAAATGAGACTCTAAACGTAGTAGATAAGGTCGACTATTTTGGCAGCAAAATAAATGACGTTGGACAAATTAGAGAGGATGTAAGAGGCAGACTACAAATGGCAAGGAAAATATTTCTCAAAAACAGAAATAAGTTAATAGAGAATACAAATTTGTGTTAGGAAGTCTCCCTTGAATTTATTTGTCTCAATTGTACCCTTTTGCGGAAGTGAAACGTGGACATAAGCAGCTCAGACAAAACAGGCTAGAAACTTCTAAAATAAATCGCCTACACTGTTATCTGGAACTCGTATTACAAGAAATCCCTGTCCATCAAAGCCAAACTTTGTCACTACCTTACAGTCGTTTTTACAGTCCTACTCTATCCAAAGGAGACGTCATGATAAACTACTGACGTCAAAGACATCAATAAATTAGAACAATAAGTATCGAGAAAAATATTTGTACCCAAAACCCAAGCTCATACCTGGATGCTCAAAAGGTCACAAGAACTATATTCGTTGACTGAGCGGTTCAATTCACTTGCACGGAAAAGTCGTACGACACTGCACGGTGTGTAGCACAAACGGACGACTATCCCTTGACCAAGAAAAATAAAATGTTCCACATCGTCAACGGAACTCGACAGTCGGAAATACGTTGGCTGATAAGACACCCAAAATGACCTGACAGAAACCGGTATCCACCCACGGACAACATACGGGCAGAAAATCAACACACAGAACTTCATACCCGACAGCCCAACAGGAATGAATCTGAAACCTAAAAACTCATGGACGTAAGAAAGAAGACTGACACAAAGCGAAAGGAAGAGGAAGTTTTGGGAAGATAAGAAGTACAAGAATGCCAGTCCTAAGTAACGGTTCCACCTGCTCCCTAGATGGGGAAACGATATAAATGTAGTGCTGCAGGTAAGACGGATAGACCCCATAACAGCTGAGAAGGTAATGAATGGAACTGGGAAGAAAGCAACTTTTGGCAGAGCTTGAGTAGAAGAAGGAATTGGTTCACAGGAAACACCCAGAGGCATCAAGAGGCTTTGTAATGTAGGGAAGTTGGAGAATGGGGTTAATTGTAAAAGAGACGACGTCCGCCAATTGCATGCTGTTCGACCCCTCTCCAGGATGAGAACGCAACGGCAGCGCCCTCTATGAGAAGAGGTTCGCCGAGTTCTACAGCAGCGAGTTCAAGAATAGCATCAAGAGTAGTCATTTCGCTTCTGCTACGATAGCATTGCCTGTGCTGAAAAGATTACTTATTCTGTCTGTAGTCCTTTGCTTTCTACACCATCTGTTAAGTATTGTAATCATTTCCTTTTGTAATAAGACTCTTTAATGCGATTTGCTTGAATTGTTATCTAGCGATCCCAGATAGCAGGTTTCCTGGGCACCCCACATCTGACAAATAGGCAGATTACATCTGTAGGTTCGAAGTGACACAGATGATTAGAGGTTGCTAAAATGAATACCTTGAGATCAGGTGTACAGTAGATATGGGAGTGTTGTCGTGATTTAACAGACGGTCAAGAGGAAGTGTGTTGTTTATGTATGATGGAGCTCCAGACAGACAGAGTTTGAAGCATTTTACGTAAACAAACTCTGCTATCAATTCAAAAGCATTGTTCTAGTGTCGGGGATCAGTACCAAGAACGTATTGGCAAGAGAAAAATGATCACTGAACATAAACACACGCGCCGTAAGGCTACACAAAAAAGCTATAATGTTAAAGCTATGTGGTTTCCGAAATATTAATCATGCGGAGGGCAAAGCTCTTAACAGTCTAATGTAGGAGACATACTGTTATGTCGAACATCTGACATACAACCACCCTGCAAGTTGTCTATACCACTTACTACGGTGACAAACTTTAAGAAGATAAAACTACTTTATTCTACTAAAAATAAAAACATAGACTCTTTGTGATACATCCAGAATGTAGCTTTCCGGAGGTGTGTGGCGTCCCTGCCGGCGTCGGACGGCGCGAACGCAGCTCCGGCCAGTCGTCGGACAGCGCACTCTTCGCTATCGCGAGTATGGTTCAAATGGCTCTGAGCACTATGGGACTTAACTTCTGGGGTCATCAGTCCCCTAGAACTAACCTAAGGACATCACACACATCCATGCCCGAGGCAGGATTCGAACCTGAGACCGTAGCGGTCGCATGGTCCCAGACTGTAGCGCCTAGAACCACTCGGCCATCCCGGCCGGCTGCTATCGTGAGTATGATCGGTTGGATCTTCTAACCAGGTATGTCTAGTGAAAACGTTGTGGTGGATGAGGGTGCTTGTGTTCTCAAACGTCGGTGCATATTAGACCTCTCATATAAAGCGCTACGATCTACTTGTGGCATAAACTTAATTACTTGATTCCCATAATGTTTGCCTGTGATGTTTCAAATGGCTCTGAGAACTATGGGACTTAATATCTGAAGTCATCAGTCCCCTAGAACTTAGAATTACTTCAATATAACTAACCTAAGGACATCACACACATCTATGCCCGAGGTAGGATTCGAACCTGCGACCGTAGCGGTCGCGCGGTTCCAGACTGAAGTGCCTAGAACCGCTCGGCCACTTCAGCCGGCCCTGCCTGTGATACTCAAACTTGATAATATGTTTTTATTACGAAGAAGTTTAATCGTAAGGTGATAGTGAGTGTTTTAAGCGATCTGTTTGACTTGTGTATATTGTTAAACAATTAATTTGATGGGGCAGCACAAATGGACTATTTCCCTCTATTTTTGATATCGAAATTGTGTCGGCTCTCCCTTTGTCCCCAGCACTGGCCAATAGGAGCACAGTATTCTGAGGAGAGATTAAAACCCCCGTCTGTGTGTTTGGAGACGTTGGTTCACACACACAAACAGGAAGTGGCCTCTTAGAGAAACAGAGACAAGAAACGAGTCTGTAATTTGCCGATCAACAGAATGCCGCCACTTGATGCTTTGTTTAGGACCTCAGTATCAAAGGAGGCCGATATCCGCTCCGTAGTCGATGGTACTTACTGTCGACATTTGTAATCAGCACATGAGCCGTTTTTGCCCTCTGTGGCGGAGCCCGGACGATAGAGACACACGCGAGAGACCACAAACGGTGGCTACTATACCGCACCATTCCATTCCTCGGTGCTCACAGTCACTGCGTTAGATGAAGGGGGTGGGGCGGGTAGCACACATGAGCTCTATCCAAGTGGGAGAGCCCTGTCTCCCGTAAACGGATTAAATAAAGAAAATGCGTCAATATATTATTGACATCCATTTGAATTTCGTGTCATGAGATCCTTCCTCTCGAGCACAGATTGAGTCTTTTTTCCGCCAATTTTTCTAAGAGGGATGGGGAGGACGGGACGTCCTTTGGTGGTGGCATTGTGCACTAGCTCTGTCGATCCCAGAATGACAAAATGAGTACGCACACGAAAATTTTCCAACAAGAGAACACCTCCAATCTGCAACAGTGTAATTACATAATTAGGACATGTAGCTGCTCGATGTGAGATTTTCCAGCCGGCCGATAATTTGTCGCATTGAACGATGATTATGTAGATTAGGACTTGATTTTTTTCGAGGTAATCGAAACCTTACAACTACGCTTCATACTTCCTTCAGTACGCCATGCACTGCCTTGAGTATGATTAACTGCAGTATGTTCCGTGCTACATTCTACTCCGAGATATTTCTGACAATCTGGCTGAGACGTCGTCAGTCATTTGCTCTCGCCTCTGCACAGTTACCTGAAGTGAAGAAACGCGAGGAAGTGCTGTTACGTAACAGAGGTCGGAAGCAGGATCGGGTGTTTCCGGCAGTGTTCGGGCGTGGCAGACAGCCGGCCAACTGGCTTGTCCTGGGCCTCGCGCAAGAGTCAAGGGCGGCCGCTCTCGCTGTGACGTCACGCAGCGTAGCAACGAGGCCCACAGGCCGCGCCGCGTACGTCACGAAGGTAGTCCTGAAATCTCTCGCTGGCTCAGCTCAGCAGACAAAATGCGTTTCTAACCGTGTTAGCTCGCAGCTGGGCGTGTACGTACTAACGAGAATTGCATCTTCCGCTGGAATCTGCTATTATGAAGTCTTGCTGATTAACAATACTACAGGAAAATTTAATTTTAGACCAATACTCGATACAAATGGTATAATGGCTTGTTCATAGTATTTAGTCTCTTCTGATTTACAGTACTTATTACATGCTGGAAGTAGTGCCTTATGCAAGTGATAATCATTTCAACACGATTTTATTTTATTGTCCGCCAGTACAGCCGTAACAAATTATAAGTAGGCCCATGGACTTCCCATCATTATAGGACTAATAGTAGTAACATTCCATAATAGCTGATTCCAGTAGAGTATTCCGTTTTCGTTTGTACGGACACGCCCAGTTACGGGTTAACAGGTGTAGAAACGTAGTTTATCTGCTGATTTAAGCGAGCGAGAGAGCGCAGGACTACCTTCGTGACGTACGCGCCGCGGCCTGCCTTTCTCTTAGGCCTCGGCAAAGCAATGCCCTTCTTCTGCGTCTCCACCCCTCCTTGTCACCAACACTCTTCCTCCGTCACCCACCTTTCCACGATCCCGAACAGCATGCTGTTCTGCAGCGTCTTAAGATCTGCCGCACACTGACCAACAGTCACCCAGTGGTGGTATTTTTTGCACGCCAAGGTAAGTCTTTATTGCCACGGTCACAAAATGGTGTGCAGTCGACCCTTGCTAATTCGAATTTCAATAAACCGATTTACCGATATGTCGAAATAGTTGACGGTTCCTTAAAAATCCTCGATAATGGCAAGAAATAGTGTGTGTATCGGTACACTCGATAAATCGAAGCGATTTCGTAATGACAGACCGTAAGCACACTCTCTCTACCGTAGAAGTTCTGACGGAGCAGAAGAAGAAGAAAACAAAGGCAAAGCCCATTCCACCTGTGATTCCAAAAGAGGCAAAGTCATCATTGGAAATGCACATCCTTAGAATGAAATTTGACGGTAATTTATTTTCGACATTGGTTACAATAGAAAATGCACTTTACCAAGCTCGCCAGAGATCATTGAAAGAGAAAAAGGTCACTGATTTCTTCTCAAAATAAAATTTCGGAAACCTATAAACGCCTTTCGTTTAAAACGCTAAAATATATGAAAAATAATAAAACTGGTAACAAACTTTGTTTTGAGTTGGCTTTTTACAGAAATACGAATGTTATTTTAAATACAGTAAAAAAACTTTATTTTATAAGGGGATGCCATTATTTCGACTTTTTCATGATTTCTCTTTCATCAGCTTCGTCAAACTGAACTGTCTATCTTTCAAACTTTTAGTACGGTCTCTTGAATTTCGAACGATCGAGAGTCGACAATAGCATAGTGCCACACTCAAACGGTTCAAATGGCTCTGAGCACTATGGGACTTCATAACTGAGGTCATCAATCCCCTAGAACTTAAAACTACTTAAACCTAACCTAACGACATCACACACATCCTTGCCCGAGGCAGGATTCGAACCTGCGACCGTAGCGGTCGCGCGGCTCCAGACTGAAGAGCCTAGAACCGTTCAGCCACACCAGCCGGCGTGCCACACTCAGTGAGCGCCCATCTCTTGTTATATGACACTATCTGTATATAGTACAAGCGCAGCGAAATTATGAATCCTTGAATTTATTACAGGACCAGTATTCGTTAAGCTTCAGTATAGCCTTGTAATTTCTTTCATCCATTTTCTATACATATCCCACTCCCCCTACACATATGCGTATAATCAGTTTTCAGAGTGTCTTAATACCGTCTACCATCTTTGTTTTTTTATTTAATATTATTTCACCCTCATCGTTCATGACCGCTAATAGTAGGCAGTCACTGATCCGCTAATTAGCCAGAGACATTTAAAAAAAGCTATAAAGTTCATTTAAAAATACTCAAAGATATTAAGTTCCATAGAGTTTTTTGTTTCTGAAGAATCGACACCTCATATGCTCTAAGTGATTTCAAGACGTTTCAAATATTTCTGTAATGTATTTTATATCTTACTTTCAGATAAATCATTTCACAAACCGTCTGACCGTCATTTCTTTTTATTTTTTTTATTGTCTACTTTTGTTTACAAAAGACGAAATAAAATACATCTAAATATAGATCGATATTCTGTTATTAATAAGAGATTAACAGACATAAGAGAAATTTCAATAATTTACGTTGCGTTTTGATATTTATTTTATTTTTCCAAAATTTGTTAATTTCCCACTCTTCCTTTGGATGTGAGAACTCGGAAAAAGTCCATTGCGTAGTTTCTAGGCAGTTTACAAACATCATACCAGTGTAACTTGCTACGTGCAAGATAGCTAGACCTTGAAGAGAAGACCATGTTCACACTACATTTACATAGCTCTTCGCAAAATATTTCAATTTTTCCTGAATTCGCTAATTATGTTTTTTTTCAAATTACCCTAATTACTTTCAGGCAATGAACTCTTTTTGCAAACTACAACTCACGATAGTCAGTTTGATATCCAGTTTGCCTAGTTCCCACTCTTAGTCTGAATATGACCTTCGGACAAAAACTCTTAGTGTAATTTCTAAGGAGTCTTGTTTTCGCTCCACTCAAACGTTTGATCATGACGACTCATTCTCTTGTCTTTAAAAATTCATCGTATCTTAAAAAGAACTCTGGGTCTCTAAAGAAGCCGATGTAGTGATGTGTTCAAACCTTGAAGTAAGTAATCGCAGAATAGAAAACTCTCAAATCAGAGTAGAGGAAAGTTTCCTAATGAGATACCTCTACGATTCTAGGTAAACTACTGGAAATAACTTCCAGCAGTTGTTCGTAAGTGGCTGGAGCAACGAAGCATTCGTTGCAATTCGGAAACGATGCATATCATTCGCATGAAAAGTTGTTTTAGTTGCTCGTTAGCGTAACAAAGATGCTTATGAAACTCCAACACCGCGCGAAGTAACCACGACGATAAAAATCAGAGAAATTCGAGCTCATTTTAAATGTTACCGACAGCCGTTCTTCCCATGAACTTTTCGTGGATGGAACAAGAAATGAGAGGATGGGGGGGGGGGGGGGGTAAATAAATGACAGTCGTATCGTAAGTAGTTTCTATGACACATCATGTGGTGGCTTGCCAAATATAAACACACATGTAGGTACTGAGGTAACTACGTAATATTCCGTCATACAACAGCAGGTGGACGACTCGTGGACCTGAGCATGCCATTTTAACAGGCATCTGTAAATATAAGAGTGGAAGGCTATAGCGGAGAGCAGTAAATGAGAAGGGAGTGACTCTGGGTTGCAAGCTACCTCTCATGTTTTTCAATTCGTACATTGAAGAAACAGTACAAGACAGCGAAGAGAAATTTGGAAAGGGAATTAAAGTTCATAGAGAAGGTTTGCTGATGACATTGTAATTTTGTCAGTAAGTGTCAGGTACTTGAAAGATCATTATAACGGTGTGGATAGTTTCTTGAAAGTGGTTTATAAAATTAACATAAACAGAATTAAATCAACTGTAATGGTGCGTAGCCGAATTAAGTTAGGCGATGCTGAAGGAATTATTATCTCCTATAAATCGAAGTGTTAGAAAGTAAAATAAAAAAAATTGAAAATCGGTATATGTGATGTACAGTACAGATAAACAAATGATTACAATTTTTAAAAAAATAAATTCAGTGATTTCTTCAGGAGAAACAGCGTCCAAATAGAGCAAGTCAACAACGCGTTGGTCCACCTCTGGCCCTTATGCAGGCGGTACTTCAACTTCGCATTGATTGATAAAGTTACCTAATGTCTTCCTGAGGGATATCGTGCCAAATTCTGTCCAAGTGGTGCGTTAGACCGTAAAAATCCCGAGCATGTTGGATGGCCCTGCCCATAAAGCTCCAAACGATGTCAACTGCGGAGAGATCCGGCCACCTTGCTGGCCGCGGCCGGGTTTGGCGAGCACTAAAACGAGCAGTAGAAACGCTCACTGATTGGGGGCAGGCATTATCTTGCTGAAATGTAACCGCAGGATGGCTTTCCATGAAGGACATCGAAACAAGGCGTAGAATATCGTCAACGTATCGCTGTGTCGTAAAGGTGCCACCGATGGCAACCAAAAGGCGTCTTCGCTGTTCATCGCGGATCAGTTCGAAACGAGACCCATCACTGAAGAAAATTCTACTCAGTTCAATGACTTTCCAGGCTGAAGATGTGTTTGTAGACCCCTCGGACAACCGTGGGACGTCAACTTGACTGTCACCTGTCACCCGCCATACCGCCCCACAACAAGGACTGATGGTGTGGAATGCCATTTCCTTTCATAGAGGGCTCTTTAGTTGTCATCTGTGGTGCCCTTACAGCACAGCACTACGTCGACGATATTCTACGCCCCATTTTGTTCCCATTCATAGCTAGCCATCGTTGGTTTACATTTCAGCAAGATAATGCCCGCTCATACTTGTCGAGGATTTCTATTGCTCATCCTCGTGCATGCCAGACCCTGCCTTGGCCAGCAAGATTGTCGGATCTTTCTGCAGTTGATAAAATTTTGACCATTATGGGCAGGGCCCTCCAATCATCTCGAGATTTTGACGATCTAACAAGCCATTTGGACAGAATTTGGTTCCATATCGCCCAGGAGGACATCCAACAACTCTGTCGATCAGTGCCAAGCTGACTAACTGCTTGCATAAGGGCCATAGGTGGACCAACGCGCTATTGACTTGATAAATTTGAGACACTCTCTTGAATAAGCCACCCAATTTGTCTGAAATTGTAATCTGTTTGTTTGTACATGTGCATCGCTCCTATCGATTTCCGTCCCCTTCGGATTTCTCCTTCGTGGTGCATCGCTTTTTTCCCTTAAATTGTAGTTTATGAAGATATTTGTTTGGAGTACAGACTTGTATATGTGCGATGAACAATACAGAAAAAAGAGAAGGGAAGCTTTCGAACGTCTTCCTACGGAATATTGCTGAAAATTGGATTGACAGATGGCGATAGTGAGGATGTGGTAATGAATAAAATCGGGGAGTAAATAAATCTGTGGCTCTTTTGATAGGGCACATCGTAATATAACAGTTTGGTAACAGATGCAAGTACGGGGTGCAAAAATTGTAGAGGGAGACCAAGACTTGACTACAGTAAACAGGCTCAAGTTGATGTCTGTTGCAATAGTTACGCAGGGTAACAGACGCTTGCACAGGATAGGCTAGCGTGGAAAGCAGTGTCGACCCGTCTTCGGACTTCACTCCACAACAGCAACGACGACATCAACTACGTAGATATTTCATATCAGGTCTTTTAGACACCTTGAATCATGTGAAAATTATATGAAATGTAGATATAAGTACAAAATCGTGTAAGTGTGTCCGAGTGGTATTGTGACCTCAAACGTGGTGAACCTTTACCTCTGGTGCAAGATATTTCAACCTATACATCTTCATCTACATACACACTCCGCAAGCCACCGTGTAGTACATGGCGGTATGTAACTTGTACTGTTACTAGTTATTTCCTTTCCCGTTCGACCCTCAAACAGAGCGAGGGAAAATCAACTGCTTATATGCTTCCGTATGAGCCCTAATTTCTCCCATCTTATCTTCGTTGTCCTTATACGAAATGTGCGTTCGTGGCAGTAGAATCGTTCTGCTATCAGCTTCAGATTTTGGTTCTCTAAATTTTTTCTGTAGTGTATCGCGATAATAACATCGTCCTCCTTCCGAGGACACAGTAATACTCTCGTGTGTTTCGAACCTCCCGGGAACAAATACATCTGCAGGCTTCTCAGTTACTTCGACGTCTTCCTTTAATCCAGCCTGGTGCCAATCCCAGGAACTCGGGCAGAGCTCCAGAATGCGCGTCCCACTGATGATCCACACACGGTCTCCATTATACACTTACCTAGAATTCTCCTAATTAATCCAAGTCAGAGCGTTTGCCTTCCCTAGTACCATCTCTACGTGCTCGTTCAATTTCATATTGTTTTGCAACTTTAGGCTTAGACGTGTAATCGGCGTGACTGTGGTAAACAGCACACTGCAAATTCGAAAAGCAACACACTACAAATTCCAACATACAGGATTGTTTTTCCTGCTCATCTGTTAACGTACATTTTTCTACATGTACAGCAGGCTACCAAGAACAGCACAGCTTAGAAATTTGTCTGTCCTGTATATTTATGCAGTTAATGAACGGCACGATCTTCCAGCACAACACAGCATCGTCGGCAAACAGCCGCAGATTGCTATTAACCCTGTCCGTGAGTCATCGTACGTTGTCTCGCACACAAGTTATTCCTCAAAAAAATGGTTCAGATGGCTCTGAGCACTATGGGACTTAACATCTGAGGTCATCAGTCCCCTAGACTTAGAACTACTTAAACCTAACTAACTTAAGGACATCACACACATCCATGCCCGGGGCAGGATTCGTAACTGCGACAGTAGCGGTCGCGCGGTTCCAGACTGAAGCGCCTAGAACCGTTTGGCCACACCGGCCGGCATTAATCCTCAAATTTTCCTTCAGTTTAATACTCTCTTTTGAGTACCTGTCTCATAACAAAATAGTTTTTACGATTATACAAAAGCATGTATTCCCCGATAGTAAGAAATTTATCGCCGTTTCCTGTAATTGATACTGTGAATTATTTCCAGTGCACTTGAGCGGCTAATGTGTTAATTCTGAATTATACTGCCATTTCTGTTACTAATTGTGATTGTTGAAAGTGAAATCACTTAAGTTATGTTGTCACAGCATTTCTCTCTTTTTCTACCCTCCGTTTGTGAATCGTGCAAAATGTACTAATGATACGCAGACACATCGCAAGTTCCCTCAAAGGAAACAGTATTATTCTTTCTAAGTGAGGCACTTATCGCAGTTTGTCGATTCCTACTTCATTTGAAGTTAAAAATCTCTGGCAGTTCCAAATAGAAACAGATTAGAAGATCGATTATCTTTTCAACAGTCACATGGATGAACAGGACACAGCACGAAAAGCTATTTGATTCCTTCCTTAGCGTCCCTCGAACAACAGCAGTAAGCAGATGCTAAAACCGGAAGTATTACAAGACTCTACCTGTATTAAGAAATTGTAGCAAAAATTATTGGGACTCATATTTCGGAATTAAAATTCGGAATTACGACGCAGAGCCAACTGCCAAAGACAAATGTTACTGATAGTGTCCGCTTGTATGATAAAGAGACTCCTACGTCGACACAGACTGTACCTGTTTTAAAACAAAATCCTGGGAATATTCGGGTTTTAAATCTTTTTTAGACATCAACGCTCTAAGAAAGAGTAAATAGGCCATCTCAAATCTATAGATGTAAGCGTTTGCTCCAACACTGTATCTGGCACTACAGTGAAATGGACTTTGAATATGATTGATATGTAAGAAGATACCGTCAGTTTGTGATAAGTAATGATTCACGAATTAATGAAGCACCTGCAGTCATAAAATACTTGAAGTCATTATTAATGACGTAACTCTATGGCAGAGGTCGATCGCACAGACTGATAAAATAATTCGCGGTACTCCGATTAGACAAGACGCTCTCCATCCGTCAAAATACAAGCAGCTGAGCATCAAGTCTGACAATGATAGTCTTAATCTAGCGCTGCTGCTCAATCTGTCGTGCTTTTCTTACTCAGGTAAGGAGTAGCTTCCTTGCTACTCTGGTGTATTGAATACGAAAGAGACATCCAAAATAAGGATACAACAATCTTGGAACATTAGATGTTTTCTTCATAATCTGAGGTATCCATGATCGTTTTCCTCAAATTGACTTTTTATTGTTGATGCTGCTTTCCACACATTCCTTTGGTTCGCAGCTATAACCGAAACTGCGATCGTCATTTAACGGCGTCTTTTCTTCCAGTTCTGTTGAATTGCCGATACAAATTTCCTAGTAGCGTTATTAGTAATTGCTAATAAATAGCAGTATATTTGTACATACATTTCATAATTACTACGATTTAGCTTGGAACGTAATTGTTACAGAGTGTTTTCAGAATTTTTATCAACTAACTATATCCGATGTTGTAGTGTAATCTATGATTCCAAACAATGTTTCAAAATTATATTCTCGGTGTCCTCAATCAAATTACATAGATTAGATATACGATTTGTTCAGCAGATCCTCAAGAGTACATAATATATATTTACAAGAAGTGGCAACTACTAATTTCACACCTACATGTTCTAAGTTATGTAAGTAATCCTCATGGATGTAAAATTTATACTTATTTTCATGTGAGAGGTAATAACAAATTTGTCACAAAACATATGAATGTAAAATACACCGAGGTATGTATGATACTTCTTAGACCATTACAGCCACGCATCATAAAACAGAAAATCAGTTTAAAACACTTGATCACATTATTGCACTGAAGATGAACAGAAGTCAGATTTTATATAGCATTTACGTTGTGTGATTCTATTTATAACATATACATCACTTAGTTCTACTGGGAAATTTGTCAATGATCTGTTGCAAACTGAGTACAGAGTCGAAAACAGAGCTATAAAATCATAGTGGTGTCGAAAGCCAGAAGTTGAAGGAAACAATAAAATCATCAAAATTATTTTGAGTAAACTCATTATTAAAATAAATCAAAGGCGTAACCTTTCAGTGGATACCGTTCCATATTGGGATTCATAGTGATTAGGTGGCAGAACAATGAAATTGAAAAGTTATTTAAGACAAGATACCAAACGTGATACCACTTTTCACAAAACTAAGGAAAGGTAAATTCAACTCATAAATGAAATTTCAACGCATAAAGTATTGCTCCATAACTGAGCTTGTTGTTGTTGTCTTCAGTCCTGAGACTGGTTTGATGGAGCTGTCCATGCTACCCTATTCTGTGCAAGCTTCTTCATCTGCCAGTACTTACTACAACCTACATCCTTCTGAATCTGTTTAGCGTATTCATCTCTTGGTCTCCCTCTACCCTCCATGCTGCCCTCCAATGCTAAATTTGTGATCCCTTGCTGCCTCAGAACATGTCCTACCAACCGATCCCTTCTTCTGGTCAAGTTGTGCCACAAACTTCTCTTCTCCCCAATCCTATTCAATACTTCCTCATTAGTTATGTGATCTACCCATCTAATCTTCAGCATTCTTCTGTAGCACCACATTTCGAAAGCTTCTATTCTCTTCTTGTCCAAACTATTTATCGTCCATGTTTCACTTCCATACATGGCTACACTCCATACGAATACTGGATGTTAACAAATTTCTCTTCTTCAGAAACGCTTTCCTTGCCATTGCCAGCCTACATTTTATATCCTCTCTACTTCGACCATCATCAGTTATTTTGCTCCCCAAATAGCAAAACTCCTTTACTACTTTAAGTGCCTCATTTCCTAATCTAATTCCCTCAGCATCACCCGACTTAATTCGACTACATTCCATTATCCTTGTTTTGCTTTTGTTGATGTTCATCTTATATCCTCCTTTCAAGACACTGTCCATTCCATTCAACTGCTCTTCCAAGTCCTTTGCTGTCTCTGACAGAATTACAATGTCATCGGCGAACCTCAAACTTTTTATTTCTTCTCCATGAATTTTAATACCTACTCCGAATTTTTCTTTTGTTTCCTTTACTGCTTGCTCAATATACAGATTGAACAACATCGGGGAGAGGCTACATCCCTGTCTCACTCCCTTCCCAACCACTGCTTCCCTTTCATTTCCCTCGTCTCTTATAACTGCCATCTGGTTTCTGTACAAATTGTAAATAGCCTTTCGCTCCCTGTATTTTACCCCTGCCACCTTTAGAAATTGAAAGAGAGTAATCCAGTCAACATTGTCAAAAGCTTTCTCTAAGTCTACAAATGCTAAAAACGTAGGTTTGCCTTTCCTTAATCTTTATTCCAAGATATGTCGTAAGGTCAGTATTGCTTCACGCGTTCCAATATTTCCACGAAATCCAAACTGATCTTCCCCGAGGTCAGCTTCTACCAGTTTTTCCATCCGTCTGTAAAGAATTCGTGTTAGTATTTTGCAGCTGTGACTTATTAAACTGATAGTTTGGTAATTTTCACATCTGTCAACACATGCTTTCTTTGGGATGGAATTATTATATTCTTCTTGAAGTCTGAGGGTATTTCGCCTGTCTCATACATCTTGCTCACCAGATGGTAGAGTTTTGTCAGGGCTGGCTCTCCCAAGGCCGTCAGTAGTTCTAATGGAATGTTGTCTACACCCGGGGTATTGTTTCGACACCGGTCTTTCAGTGTTCTGTCAAACTCTTCACGCAGTACCATATCTCCCATTTCATCTTCATCTACATTCTCTTCCATTTCCATAATATTGTCCTCAAGTACATTGCCCTTGTATAGACCCCCTATATACTCCTTCCACCTTCCTGCTTTCCCTTCTTTGCTTAGAACTGGGTTTCCATCTGAACTCTTGATATTCATACAAGTGGTTCTCTTTTCTCCTAAGGTCTCTCTAATTTTCCCGTAGACAGTATCTATCTTAACCCTAGTGAGATAAGCCTCTACTTCCTTACATTTGTCCTCTAGCCATCCCTGCTTAGCCATTTTGCAGTTCCTGTCGGCCTCATTTTTGAGACGTTTGTACTCCTTTTTGCCTGCTTCATTTACTGCATTTTTATATTTTCTCCTTTCATCAATTAAATTCAGTATTTCTTCTGTAACCCGAGGATTTCTACTAGCCCTCGTCTTTTTACCTACTTGAACGTCTGCTGCCTTCACTATTTCATGCCTCAAAGCTACCCATTCTTCTTCTACTGTATTTCTTTCCCCAATTCCAGTCAATTGTTCCCTTATGCTCTCCCTGAAACTCTGTACGACCTCTGGTTCTTTCAGTTTGTCCAGGTCCCATCTCCTTAAATTTCCACCTTTTTGCAGATTCTTCAGTTTTAATCTACAGTTCATAACCAATAGATTGTGGTCAGAGTCCACATCTGGCCCTGTAAATGTCTTGCAATTGAAAACCTGGTTCCTAAATCTCTGTCTTACCATTATATAATCTATCTGAAACCTGTCAGTATCTCCAGGGTTCTTCCATGTATACAATCTTCTTTTATGATTCTTGAACCAAGTGTTAGCTATGAGCTTACAGACAAAAATTCTTGCCAGCCGTAACCGAGGTGTCGAACGTAATAAAGAGTTCCGTAGAACTGGAAGGTAACAGCCAGAGAAGCGAAAACTACTAAAGCGTGTAATGGGTACCTAACTTAGGCATATTCAGTGAACAGAAAAAAACTCACACAGTGGGTAGTCTAACACATCTTCGGCAAATGACACGGCACTAATAAGAATAAAGGCACAACTAAGAAAAATTACTACTAAAAATATGAAGCCACGAAGCCATAAGCAACGCTAAACTGGAACACTAACTGTAACGATGATAACTTACCCATGATGAGATCCTCCCACGAACACAAATATGGGCTGTTTACATTTCTGTGAGTATGCGATGTCATGCCGGCATCGAGACTGTCAAGCAAGTGTGAAGGCGCCGTGGAGCCGTAGTGAAAAAGCTCACAATGGTGATGATACCTAGAACAGACGAAACGCGTCACATTTGAAGACTGAATAAAACTGTCTTATGTAGCAAAGACTGTGGTTTATGTTCTTAAGACATCGTTTTTTGTTCAACTAATATTAATTTGACCTGTTTTCGCCATCTTGGGCCGTCTTCAGAAAACAACTGACTAGTGTTCACAAGAGACACTAATGCGGAGGAGACCAAACATTAGAAACAAAGATACTCTGAACGCACACAGAATTCTTGGTCATGACATTAGGTGAGCTCTCATCACTCGTATCATAAGCCAAACACGTTAAATTACGATTTACAAGGTGAGTATTATCAAACACAGAACATAACGAAAACACGCAATATTAAAATATACCTACTGTATGAATGTAATTCTAAAGGTTGTAAAAAAGTGTGCGCCTATAACAGATCACTTAGAAGAAGATGGGGATTTTCTTCCTAAGTAGTTATGCACCTCACAAGCTGGGAACAGGCTGTTTTTCCCTTTGTTTGCTTTACATAGCACTCCTGTTTTAACTCATTGTCGACGACCTACCTTCAGCACAAGTTCAGCAAAAGCTGAGTCTGACTTTTTTAATCTCCAACTACATTTGTGCTCAGTCAGTCTAGCTGAGTGGCTCCCAACATTTCTGAGACCATTACCCCGGAGCACGATCAGATATCAGCTAATACCCCACCCCCTCCCCCAGTCATCAGCATTAGCGGCTAAGTAAACTGTAGAAAGCAAAATTTTCTCTGAACACTTACATTTTTCAAATGACAAAAGGTAAACGATATTTAGTTCCCGTAGTTGTTTTATTAAATGACTCAGTGATACAACTGATACTGATTATTTCTAACAACCTTTTTTCGTGGAAAGATGAAGCGGTTCTCAGTGCATCGCGAGTGCATCTTACAACTCCTTCTCAGAAATGAAAGCTAACTATCCACATTGAGGGTTGACACTTGTTACAAAGCGAGGTTCTACTGCACCACTCCTCTCCCTAGTGACACTTGCTTGACCCAGCTAAGTTAAAACTTTGCAGTATAGTTAGACGTACTGTACGTAAATTACTTTATTGCTTACTTGGGATCTGACAGAAACTGAAAGATTTCAGGCTGTCGATGTTTTGTCTGACAGTGCCACTAATAATAATAATTATTATTATTGTTGTTGTTAATACTATACAATGTAGGCCTTACAGCAGGGTAGTAGCCATTACACAAGTACTGTTAATTATTGAAGCAATTATTTCTGCTCTATTTGGAAACCCTATTTTGACACTAGAATACGTGTGAGACGATGGACGAAATAGTCATCAAATTAAGGAAATACAGTTCTCTAGATCTACATCTACAGAGTTGCAAATCATATTTAAGTGCCTGGCAGAGGGTTCATCGAGCCACCTTCATAATTCTCTAGTATTCCAGCCTCGTATAGCCCGGAAAGAACGAACACCCATACCTTTCCGCAAAAGTTCTGATTTCCCTTATTTTATGATGGTGATCGCTTCTCCCTATGTAGATCGGTGTCAACAAAATATTTTCGCATTCGGAGGAAAAAGTTGGTGATTGGAATTTCGTGAGAAGATTCCGCCGCAACGAAAAGTGACTTTGTTTTAATGATGTCCATCGCAAATCCTGTATCATTTCAGTGATACTCTCTCCTCTATTTCGCGATAATACAAAACGTGCTGCCCTTCTTTGAACTTTTTCCATGTACTCCGTCAGTCCTATCTGGTAAGGATCCCACACCGCGCAGCAGTATTCTATAGGAGGACGGACAAGCGTAGTGTAGGCAGTCTCCCTAGCAGATCTGTTACATTTTCTAAGTGACGTGCCAATAAAATGCAGTCTTTGGTTAGCCTTCCTCACAACATTTTCTGTGTGTTCCTTCCAATTTAAGTTGTTCGTAATTGTAATTCCTGGGTATTTAGTTGAAATTTACAGCCTTTAGATTTGACTGATTTATCGTGAAACCGAAGTTTAATGGATTCCTTTTAGCATTCATGTGGATGACCTCACACTTTTAGTTATTCGCGGTCGGTTCCCAATTTTGCACCATGCAGATATCCGTTCCAAATCGTTTTGCAATTTGTTTTGATCTTCTGATGAATTTATTAGTCGATAAACGACAGCTTCATCTGCAAAAAACCTAAGCGGCTGCTCATATTGTCTCCCAAATGGTTTACATACATAAGAAACAGCAAGGGGCCTGTAACATTACCTTGGGGAATGCCGGAAATTACTTCTGTTTTACTCGATGACTTTCCATCTCTTACTACGAACTGTGACCTCTCTGGTAGGAAATCACAAATCCAGTCACATAACTGAGACGGTATTCAATAAGCACGCAATTTCACTACAAGGCGCTTGTGTGGTACAGTGTCAAAGCCTTCAGGAAATCCAGTAATACGGAATCAATCTGAAATCTCTTGTCAGTAGCACTCAACACTTCATGCGAGTAAAGAGCTAGTTGTGTTTCACAAGAACGACGTTTCCTAAATGCATGTTGACTGTGTTTCGATAGACTGTTTTCTTCGAGGTAATTCATAATGTTCGGACATAATATATGTTCCAAAATCCTGCTGCATATCGACGTTAATGTTATGGCCCTGTAAGTTAGTGGATCACTGCTACAGTTACAGAGTTTAACAAATTCAGTAAGGGGCATTGAGAAACATTTGCCTTTTCAGTTGCTCCGACATACTGTTATTACCGCTGTCACCACATATTTTTAGGAGGAGGGATGTGAAATAGGAATGCATTTAAATGGCGCCACGAATAAACTTAATTACTGTTTCTTTTGTACGTGCTGTGCTTTTCTCTAAGGCAAAACCTCTTGCAAATTAAACACTGTGTTCTAAATGTGTGTAATTAGCACTCACGAACCCTATAGACATTCTGCGGCGCTTGCGCAGTCTGAATGCGGTGTCATTTCTTTTCTATTGTGTGGGTGAAGCTTTTCAGCGTCGGCCAAGCAGCTGGGACTCCAGGCAAAACTAGGAAAGCGTCGCGTGCATTTTCGTCGGCGCTCATTGCATTCATTAGAACCGGCTTGAGGCTACTCGAAAGCCACGCGGCGTGCAACACTACTGGCCTATCATTATTTCAATAGGAAGCTTTCTCGAGCGAAGCTTATTACAGGGCTGTTCTGATAATTTTCCGTGTAGCTGTATATCCCCCCCCTCCCCCACCACCGGGATTTTCTAGTACCTAGGGTAGAAATAAAGTTTTAATTATCACCTCGGGAAACCCAACCTGCATCCATGAAACTGGGTGAGGAAGTTAGTCCTTCTCTATACGTTTACCCTTCAGTGACACACAGTTTCTCCAACGATGGATTACTGGTCAAGGACCTTGGTTGTAGAAGTTTGCAGTTTGGCTGCCCAGGAAAGTAATCTCGTTGTCATTCTGAAAATGGCTCCCAGGCAATGGTTTCTGGATCCGAGGAAAGAGGAGTGAGTCACTGACTGCCATAACAGCAGAATACAGGTAGTGACACAAAATTTGATAACGTAAAGAAACAGCAAGCGTTTCTGAGTCCTGCGGAGAGACACATCCTGTTAGTCCCCTAGGATTAGGCCGGAACGTCCATTGGGGCCGTATTCGTGCGACTAACAGGTTGTCCGTATGGTCCCACAACTACGGCTGACTGATGAAACTCATCCACTACAGTTGAGTAACATCCGACGCATGGCCGGCAAACAGTCTCGAAGCAACTGAATACTTAAATGATGAGACCATTCATTCCCAATGTCTAAGTGTCGGCCGATGCAAACGACTTTCGATAGACGTCCTTCTACGACTCGACAAGTGATAGAGTGTGCCTTTGGAATAATGGCTAGCAAATAGAAATTGCTGCGAAAAATGTATTGAAACTGATAACCCTCATAATGCTGACCTGTGTATGCTGGGTGTGCAACATCGTAATTGAGAAGGAGGGGTAAGAAGCAGCAGATGCTGTCACTTGGCAGACAACACAATTGATGACATCGCTTTTGTTTGCGAGAACCGTAACGTCAGAGCAGCGTCTTCCATGAGAGATATGTTTACGACTTTCTTTTATTCAGGAGAAGTGCACGAATGAAAGCCGTTTCAGTACTTTAGAGAATACTAGCTGCATAGGATGAATGTAAGGTTGAAGATATTCATCTCACTTTTTGATTTTAATGGAGTTTCTAGAATTTATGAAACAGTCTTTTCAAATGGAGTTCTTCCAAGCGGTCTTTAATGTACAAAAGCAGCCGAGGATTCAATAGAAAAATGTCACAACATGTGCTTTATGGAATATTTGTACACTTTCTGTCACCACTCCATGCTAAGACGATCTGGCTGATGTAGCAAGACAGGATTTTGGAACTTCTTCAGGTTCTTCTCAGTTTTGTTTTGGAACACAGTTTGTAGAAGAGGCAGTTAAATTTGAACCGAAGACCTGGTACAGAGAGACCATGGAATGGTTCCATTCATAAGTAATCACCACACACGTTAAGCCATTTATTCTACTGGGAAATCAGACGATCTATTTCCGCTCCGTAGAACGCGGTCGGCCATTGACGGATCCATAACCGAACCCACTTCATCGTATCACCGAAACGGGCGTCCACGCATGCTTTCTTTAGGTCGACAAAGATGTGAAAATCCCACGGTGAAAGATCCGGGCTGTACGGAGGATGTTGCAGTGTTTCCCAGCCTCACCGCTGAATATGATATTGCAGTGTCTAACCAACCTACCACAACAAAGGTCAAAAATTAATTATGATTGTAGTGTTGCTCACGCTGCTAAATATTGCATTTTCGGGCAACAACAAAGTTATATTATGTGGCAGGTATCATTAGAGCACAGTTAATAAAGTCATTTCTTGAAATAATGGATAAACTAGGCACTCATCTTTTCGTGTTTCCCACGCTGGTCTCGTTGTGAACTCATGGCTCAATCGTAGAA
Source organism: Schistocerca americana (assembly GCF_021461395.2). Classification (NCBI taxonomy): domain Eukaryota; kingdom Metazoa; phylum Arthropoda; class Insecta; order Orthoptera; family Acrididae; genus Schistocerca; species Schistocerca americana. The sequence goes on along the minus strand of NC_060124.1, from coordinate 302,877,854 downwards.
CATCTAGGTAGTGATGATTCCAAGCTCGGATCCAAAGAGGCCTAGGTGTCATTCTGCGATATTCAAAAGTTTTAGGGATGTGTTTTATAAATCATTCTTGAAGATTAAACTTTTGCAAGTTAGGACAATGATGATGTAAAAAAGTAATCACCTCTCCGAATTTATTTACACTCTTTTTTATTACTTTTGTTGCAATATCACGTAACTCGTTCCAAAACATCACTTCACAATACAGAACATACTTGAAAATGTGTTCCTCACTGTTAAAGTTCACATTTCATAAACTGACTACAATTTGCGTCTTTATAACATGACGACCAAAGCTTGACTCTATAATAACCGCTTACGCGCCCAAAAATCAGAGTTACAAGTACGTCAAAATTCATAGTGACAAAAGAAAGAATACATATAAGAATAATATAATTGCAATATATACATATCGATGTATAAAGTACCTCTACATTAATGAATAACCGAGCGAGGTGGCGCAGTGGTTAGCACACTGGACTCGCATTCGGGAGGACGACGGTTCAATCCCGTCTCCGGCCATCCTGATTTAGGTTTTCCGTGATTTCCCTAAATCGCTTCAGGCAAATGCCGGGATGGTTCCTTTGAAAGGGCACGGCCGATTTCCTTCCCCATCCTTCCCTCACCCGAGCTTGCGCTCCGTCTCTAATGACCTCGTTGTCGACGGGACGTTAAACACTAATATCCTCCTCCTCCCATTAATGAAATCAAATCTGAATGTTGTCACAGAAATATGTTAACTATTTTACAGAAACACAGTAGAATATTGCTGATATCGAGAGGTTGAGGAGAGGTGCCGTAATGGTTACGTAATTCAAGTACCATTTCAAGTGCCAGGCGAGGGGAGAGGACGGGGGATTGCGAATTTCAATTGAAAAAAGTCCTCCGCCACTTTAAGAGAATTACGTAATGTGTACGAGTGCAGTTGTGACGCATGAAAGAAGACACATGGATGTTTGGGTCGTGTATGGGCAGCCAGAGTGGTGAAGGCGATCGCTCGCAGAAAGCGGAAAATCCGGTTTCGAATCCGGGTCCGGTACGAATTTCCACTGTCGTCACTCCATTATTCAGTTGATGGTAGTCCGTATTCGCAACTGCGAACACATTTCACGAATTTCATGATGGCTGTAGTTGCAGAAGTGCGTTGTCGATTGGAGTCAGACGAGACTGTGCAAGAGTGGGTGCGGCTGTGGATCCGTCAGTGGCCGAACGCGTTCTGTGAGACAGGGACCGAGCGTGTCGTCTCCTGGTGGCGCGAGTGTCTTAGGGGGACCGTACCCTGCCTACCTTACCCATGTTAATTTGGCCAATTGTTTGACCCATTTCTGAAAAAACTATTTGATGCAGGACCTTAATGTTGTTACTCTATGTTGTTGTTGTTGTTGTGGTCTTCAGTCCTGAGACTGGTTTGATGCAGCTCTCCATGCTACTCTATCCTGTGCAAGCTTTTTCATCTCCCAGTACCTACTGCAACCTACATCCTTCTGAATCTGCTTAGTGTATTCATCTCTTGGTCTCCCTCTACGATTTTTACCCTCCACGCTGCCCTCCAATGCTAAATTGGTGATCCCTTGATGCCTCAGAACATGTCCTACCAACCGATCCCTTCTTCTGGTCAAGTTGTGCCACAAACTTCTCTTCTCCCCAATCCTATTCAATACTTCCTCATTAGTTATGTGATCTACCCACCTAATCTTCAGCATTCTTCTGTAGCACCACATTTCGAAAGCTTCTATTCTCTTCTTGTCCAAACTATTTATCGTCCATGTTTCACTTCCATACATGGCTACACTCCATACGAATACTGGATGTTAACAAATTTCTCTTCTTCAGAAACGCTTTCCTTGCCATTGCCAGCCTACATTTTATATCCTCTCTACTTCGACCATCATCAGTTATTTTGCTCCCCAAATAGCAAAACTCCTTTACTACTTGAAGTGTCTCATTTCCTAATCTAATTCCCTCAGCATCACCTGATTTAATTCGACTACATTCCATTATCCTCGTTTTGCTTTTGTTGATGTTCATCTTATATCCTCCTTTCAAGACACTGTCCATTCCGTTCAACTGCTCTTCCAAGTCCTTTGCTGTCTCTGACAGAATTACAATGTCATCGGCGAACCTCAAAGTTTTTATTTCTTCTCCATGAATTTTAATACCTAGTCCGAATTTTTCTTTTGTTTCCTTTACTGCTTGCTCAATATACAGATTGAACAACATCGGGGAGAGGCTACAACCCTGTCTTACTCCCTTCCCAACCACTGCTTCCCTTTCATGTCCCTCGACTCTCATAACTGCCATCTGCTTTCTGTACAAATTGTAAATAGCCTTTCGCTCCCTGTATTTTACCCCTGCCACCTTTGTTACATGTTGCTAATAGAGTGAACTGTACTAAAATGTACTTTATCTATTTTATAGTTTTTAAGAAATACTTTTTTAAATTTATTAACAAATAATATCAATTTTTTCTGCAGAAAATATTTTTTTGTGAACTTCCTAATGGGGGAATAGTAATGAATGTAGTACCAGAGGTGGCTTTTTATGTTATGCAGAGTGTCTTAAAATTTCATTCATTTATCTGTGATAGTTTCTGATAAAATGGGGCGAATGTACTGACAAATTTTAGGTCGCGGGAAATTGACTTTAAAGAATAACTTTCGAAATTTGTTACTTACAGTTAATTAAAACTGTCCTGCTGCTTATGATTGCCCTTCTTTGGCCTCTAGCAGGTCTTCCAGCTTCTTTTTCACCTTACTGGATGTTTGTCTTGCTTTCTTGGCCATATTAGATGCAGACCTGTCCACTTAGCTTCTTCACTCACGTACTCTGCAACTTTCAGCCATAGTTTCCTCTGTAAGTTGCGGTGGTAATACCTCCTGTCTAGCACATTCCACAATGATCTGTTCTCATTCACAAGATTTATAAGCTTCTCTACGTTCGTAGTTGGTAATTAAGTGCGAAATATACCCAGTCACAAGCAAAAACAGGCTCTAGCTTGTCCCGACTACGTCCGACCGATCTCATCTCGCTGGGATCCGTCCGTGTTTAGCAGACATGTGCCGATGTCGCCCTACGTCTTGGGACTAGTCGGCCGCGTGCCATCATATGCGGCCGTCCAAATAATAGGACGAATACGGTTCCAGTGGACGCTGAGCTTAAAGGGCGGAATCGGTTGACTGAATTTGGGTTACGAGTACAATACGTATACATTTATTGAGAACATGAATCAATAGTATCGTACAGATACACATTTAACTTGGTCACACCAACTGGCTACAACCACCAGATTCACAAACAGAATGATTCCAAGACCAAATTTTAATACAGCAGTAAATTAGTCATAAAGACGCGAATTAAATAAAATTTAAAAGAATTTAGCATCATAACTGTCCCCTCCCGGAGCGAACCAAAGAACCCACTGTTGTACCATCGAGAATATTTTCGTCCGGCATAACAGTTATGATGCTGCATAATCGTTAGACGTGGCCGCATGTCTTTTTCTCTGTTCCCAAAAACAGAAAACCCTAAAGGGCTGACAAATGGTTCAAATGGCTCTGAACACTATGGGACTTAACTTCTGAGGTAATGAGTCCCCTAGAACTTATAACTACTTAAATCTAACTAACCTAAGCACATCACACGCATCCATGCCCGAGGCAGAATTCGAACCTGCGACCGTAGCAGTCGCGCGGTTCCGGACTGAAGCGCCTAGAACCGCTCGGCCACAACGGCCAGCAAGGGGCTGACATTTTGCAAGCATAGATGAAATTAAAAATGCACTGCTGGCAGACCTACAAGCTGTCCGAAATATCGAGTTCCAGAAGTGTTCCGAAAATTGGAAAACGCGCTGGCGTAAGTATGTAATATCATGTGGGGAATATTTTCGAGAGAACAGCACCGATTTAAATGAATAAATAAAATTCTTTCTAAAAAAATTAAGGGTAATTTTTGGGCTCATTTCGTATCTTTGGTCACATACAATGCAAGTTAGATTTCTATAAAATCACATTTAAATTAAACGTGGGTGAGAGTCATAAACGGTGGATTCTCTCCTAGAAGTCGTCAGCCGCATTTTCTCTGTTGTTTCGGCAGATATTAGTAATTTCTTTCGTGCAGTGTGTAGTTGGAACCAGCCCAGACAAATAATGCCCGTCGTGTCGACGAAAACCGTTCAAATCGTCCAAATGGCTCTAAGCACTTGGGACTTAACATCTCAGGTCATCAGTCCCCTAGACTAAGAACTACTTAAACCTAACTAACCTAATGACATCACACATATCCATGCCCGAGGCAGGATTCGAACCTGCGACCGTAGCAGCAGCGAGGTTCCGGACTGAAGCGCCTAGAACCGCTCGGCCACAGTGGCCGGCCGCAAAAAGTCGTCAGTTTGTTTCCCGTTACAAACAAAATTATTTTAAAGCGGAATTTTACACGCCCATTCGGTAGAACGGTCCATAATTAACATACCACGACATTAATTTTATCCATCTGTATGAATAGGTACGGTAAAACACGAAGAATATACAGGGCTCCAGCAGCAAGTGAGCATCGCTGCTGCAAGCCTATAACAGCCAGCGTGGGCCGGGGCGGTGATATCGCTGTTGGAAAACTGGTCATTCTTCGTGTTTTACTCTCCGTGTTAATACGTACAGGTACAAGGAATATCGGGCAAGACTAATGTAGCAGCGCTGTATCGAATGGACATGTAAAAATCCACTTTAAAAATTATATTGTCTGCAACAGGGAAAAAAATTGACGCTTTCCGCTGACACTGAGCGTCGCATAAAAGACGTGATGAGCAGTATTTATTTGGGCTGATACCGGCTATACATTGCGAAATTACAAATGTCTGCTAAGTCCCCAGAGAAAATGCTCCAGACGACTCTTTAGGAGAGACGCTCTGTATAACAATGGCTTGGTTAGACACAAATACCCTTGCTTAATAGGCAGGAAAACATCAGACGCAGAACCACCTACATTGTTTACCAGTTCTTGTACACAGTCCCTTCCAAGAACCTCATCCGTATTTGTTAACGCCATATCATGTAAGAGTACCGGTACACATTTAAAAAAGAAACAACTGAAACGAGCTGTAGCTTTTGCAGCCTGAGATGGCTTAAGAATGGCACAGAGAAGCAAGAGAGCTACGCTGTATAATATCGTGTGCTCCAACTTGTAGTCTTTCATTTAAACGAGGATTTCAGGGAAGCCAAAACCCACCTGAGCAGCAAGCAAACTAAGTCTCTTGTTTGAGATCAACAATCCTTTGTTATTTAACTTTCCAATTACATTCGTTTCTTTCCTTACACAGAGACACAATACTGGAAATTTTATTGCATTACGGGTTATTTATATTTACGTACTCTTCACACACAATTCTTTCGTTCTCCTGTTGAGCATCCCATTCATGTATAGTGCTTACTTTTTATGTCATAAATATTACTATCAGCTCCCATTATGAATCTTTCTGACGGCTTTAAGCAGCATTCTCGAATGTATTTTTCAGTTTCTTTTGATTTCTTTGACTGCTCTAATGTGCTGATGCACTTTTCGTCCTGAATCTGTTACTGCTTAAGTTTGATTGTTGTTGTCAGGGACATTTTTTGCTTCCCTTGATTAAGATCATTTATTTCTTCCTGAATAATAAATATGGGATCTAAAATACATGCCTTAAGAGCCATGAGCACTATTGTCCATTTTCGAAACTGTGAAATACATCTCTTCTTCTGAACAAGTGTTCATAGCTCTTAAAATAAGCAGTGTAGAGCGCATGTTTATTAGACATTGTTTTCTTGTTTTGGTCCACGCTATCACCTCTTAAAGTTGCCTACCCAACAGTCTTTGCAACAGTACCTGTACAGGTATTCCACTCTCAGAGGTGCCAGAATGACTTTTTCTTGCAAATTTCGACTCAGTCGTTTCCGGACACGGTCTCCTTACCCCAGAAAGATAGGTTTACCCCTCTACATCATCCCCGAAAGCTGGTAACATTATCATGGAGTCATCCAGTGTAAGTTATAAAGAGTGGAAACACTCTGGAAAGCTTTGAAGGGTGTTGCAGAGGAGGTTGTGTTGAGAAATAACTGATAAGAAAAAAAATCGATACGTTGCGCCGTTTCAGAGCTATTTAGCATTGAAGTTAGCCAATCAGATCGTTGCGCGCGCAAATTGAAGCACTTGCACAAACTACAATGAGATAATGGACAGATATCTGTACGCCTGTCAATTATAATTTGTTCAGATGCTCATTATCAGTTAAAATGTACCTTTTTCATAAGCGAGAAATTTAAGCCAGGACAGCGAAAGCTACGTTTGTTCGGTTTGAGGAAACCAAACGAAGAACACGTTTGGCGATAGAGTTTCTGGCAGGCTGCTTGAATTTACGCGTGCTACGATCTGATTGGCTAACTTTAATGCTAAATAACTTGGAAATGGCGCAACGTATCGAATTTTTTTCTTAACAGTTATTTCTCAGTATAACATCCCTCCAACACTAGTACAAGCTTTCCACACCGTTTATGACCCCCCTGTACATCGTCTATTCTGACTGTAATAAGTCTTATTTATACCATACACGTTTCGCTTCACTCAAAAGCTTCCCTATTTCTCAAATCTTTTGTTTCTGTTTTATTCATAATGTTCTTCTGCACATAAGCATTCGATTTTAGTACACTGCACTTCACTGACACACAGTTTGTTTTCGTTTGATGTTGTGTGGATTCAATTACACTTTGTGTAGATTACTTTTATGTTGTGGTCAACATCGAAACAAAGTACACGAGGTGTAAGTGAATCTACACAAGATATGAACATAAAAAAAAATCCTGAAGCCTGTGTAAGATGATGGAGTCCTCAGAACGGCAGGAATATGAAGTGTGGGCGTGGGCAGTTACGCAATGGACTGACTGTGCGCACTTCAGCAGCACTGTATAGAAGATGAGAGGTCATTCCGCCTACGATATCCTGGGAAATCACAAACAGAAGACCATGTTCTGGAAAACGAGCATCGAGTTGCATTCGACGAAGCATTTATCATTAAATGGAGAAATGGCTTCTGGGATAGCATCGTAAAAGAAGCGAAAGAGATAAAAATTTCTGAAAACACCCTCACTGAAGACGGCAGTCTGCAATTAAGCACAGCTTGGGAACCGGCCATCGGAAGACTGAAACGGGCGCGGTTATTTCGCAACCAGGTTATTACCTTACATGGCGCGGGACTGGGTAACAGTTACCACTTAAAAATGGTCAAGGAAATCTGTATCAAAAGCTTGTGGATTTTAAACTTCTTGACGTGGCTGGAAGCCAGAGAGAATTTATCAATGACATTGAGCACCTGTCGCTTATAAATGCATCCATTACCTTATACAGTTTTCTGTTAGTCACTCAGTGCACAAAACGACAATCCATTGCACTGTCCAGCACACTATCTCATCAATGACGTGTGGTGAACTAAAGATGCGCTTTAGCTGATATTTCCTTTTCATTCAGTCGTCTGTACACGACACGACTTTGGCGAGACAGTATACTCAATCAGTCAATGGGTCCGAGGTTTTTGAGTACTTAGTGACTAATAGCAAAATGTGTAACATAATGGATGCACATGTAAGTGACACACGTTAAATTGTGTACATCTATAATGTGTACACATGCGTGTACTATTTTCTTTAATTTCATTAAGCATATTGTTATTTTAACTATTTCATTTGGGTCAGGGACGAGCTTGGATACCACGCAGTGCTCGAGCACGCACGGCTGCCTCTCTCATCCGACTGCAAACCCGCCCTCTACCACGCCACACTGACTGAGCCTGAAGAGGCCGAAGGGAGGGGGGACCAAGGAAGCGCCGCATGGGCACGCGGCTTTATTTCATATTTCTCAACAGTAAGATAACAAGGAAAACAAATTTCTAGAATCATTTAATTATTTTTGGTGTGCTGAAGATATAATAAAATGTGTGTCTAGCGCAAGCTGTCGGCAAACGTACAGTTTCGCAGATTTTCGTCACTCAGATTGCCACGTAATCGTGACTTATTTGGTTTCATAGTAGAAAAAAACCTTTCACTCACATATGTTGATCAAAACATTGATACCACGTTTGCAACCTCATTATGGAGACGTGGAAACTCTTCCTGCGGAAAACAACGTAGATCCCTGGACAGTCTCAACGTAAAAGAATCATCCTTTAAACGAAAATTACATTTCAGACCGATCAGTTCCATCTGCAGATGCACAAGGGTGCTTTCGACTGAAATGACAACGTTCTTCAAGACAGCACAAAAACAGATCCAATGTTGGTAGTGTGCTGGAGCGTTTAGAAAGCTATTCCTGGAATTCTTTAAACGCCACAATTGGATTGTTCAAAACATTTTAACGCCGGTGAGCTTAGGAAAATCTATGGAGTTTCTTGTCATAAGTTGTTCCCGGATCAGAATAACTAAGTGATTGACAGCTAGTTGTTTACAAAAGAGCTACCATAGCAACAACTAACCAGATAATGAGCTTTGCCGTGCCTATCTTTTCTCATCCACCGTTCCCATATCGTGCATTGGACGACGTTTACCACTACTAAGATTACTGTTGCCTTTCGTTTTCATAATGTGCTTTCCTTCTTCTTCCTGATTCATCATTTCTATAATACGCAAAAGAACGTCCGTAGCTGATTGTGCAAGTGAGTAGCAGAGTGATAAGGCTATTACGGTCCTGCAAGGCGAACTGAGTACTGCAGGTTATCGGGAAACGTACGAAAGCACTGAACTACACTCCTGGAAATTGAAATAAGAACACCGTGAATTCATTGTCCCAGGAAGGGGAAACTTTATTGACACATTCCTGGGGTCAGATACATCACATGATCACACTGACAGAACCACAGGCACATAGACACAGGCAACAGAGCATGCACAATGTCGGCACTAGTACAGTGTATATCCACCTTTCGCAGCAATGCAGGCTGCTATTCTCCCATGGAGACGATCGTAGAGATGCTGGATGTAGTCCTGTGGAACGGCTTGCCATGCCATTTCCACCTGGCGCCTCAGTTGGACCAGCGTTCGTGCTGGACGTGCAGACCGCGTGAGACGACGCTTCATCCAGTCCCAAACATGCTCAATGGGGGACAGATCCGGAGATCTTGCTGGCCAGGGTAGTTGACTTACACCTTCTAGAGCACGTTGGGTGGCACGGGATACATGCGGGCGTGCATTGTCCTGTTGGAACAGCAAGTTCCCTTGCCGGTCTAGGAATGGTAGAACGATGGGTTCGATGACGGTTTGGATGTACCGTGCACTATTCAGTGTCCCCTCGACGATCACCAGTGGTGTACGGCCAGTGTAGGAGATCGCTCCCCACACCATGATGCCGGGTGTTGGCCCTGTGTGCCTCGGTCGTATGCAGTCCTGATTGTGGCGCTCACCTGCACGGCGCCAAACACGCATACGACCATCATTGGAACCAAGGCAGAAGCGACTCTCATCGCTGAAGACGACACGTCTCCATTCGTCCCTCCATTCACGCCTGTCGCGACACCACTGGAGGCGGGCTGCACGATGTTGGGGTGTGAGCGGAAGACGGCCTAACGGTGTGCGGGTCCGTAGCCCAGCTTCATGGAGACGGTTGCGAATGGTCCTCGCCGATACCCCAGGAGCAACAGTGTCCCTAATTTGCTGGGAAGTGGCGGTGCGGTCCCCTACGGCACTGCGTAGGATCCTACGGTCTTGGCGTGCATCCGTGCGTCGCTGCGGTCCGGTCCCAGGTCGACGGGCACGTGCACCTTCCACCGACCACTGGCGACAACATCGATGTACTGTGGAGACCTCACGCCCCACGTGTTGAGCAATTCGGCGGTACGTCCACCCGGCCTCCCGCATGCCCACTATACGCCCTCGCTCAAAGTCCGTCAACTGCACATACGGTTCACGTCCACGCTGTCGCGGCATGCTACCAGTGTTAAAGACTGCGATGGAGCTCCGTATGCCACTGCAAACTGGCTGACACTGACGGCGGCGGTGCACAAATGCTGCGCAGCTAGCGCCATTCGACGGCCAACACCGCAGTTCCTGGTGTGTCCGCTGTGCCGTGCGTGTGATCATTGCTTGTACAGCCCTCTCGCAGTGTCCGGAGCAAGTATGGTGGGTCTGACACACCGGTGTCAATGTGTTCTTTTTTCCATTTCCAGGAGTGTATAAACAGCTCTTTCTGCCCCCGACACTTTGTGTGTGTGTGTGTGTGTGTGTGTGTGTGTGTGTTTAATAGCTAAGCGACAATGTCGACCCTTTTCCGTGCCTAAAAGTCAATCACTTTGTTATTATGATCCAAGTATACAACTTGGCTCCACGACAACTGAAAATTTACGATTTTTCTGGGTCCATCCTGTAGTGCAAGGTAAGGAAATTTCGCAGTACAGGTAATTTTGCAGTATTTTGTTATAAGCTAGCTGCGATGAACCCCTACAGTATAGTGTTTCCTGGTCTTGCCAACAGATGGGATGGCATAGTGTTCTACATCTGCGCTCTCCCGCGGTCGAAAGTATGCACTGACTAAACATTTCACTGTCGCGTGGCCCATTTCACTGTGAAAGTAGCGTTGTTATTTTCTTTCAAGTTCTATTTCCAATTTAGGTCTGATATAAGCAATCGATACAAATCATATTTAAATACAACCTATGAGACCTATAGCGTGTGAAATGTGTGATGACAGGTACATTACGAAGTGAAAGGTTACTGTTATAACAATCTGACTCCGTCTTGGTTACTTATTTGCAGACAAGTATATCACACACATAACTTCAAAACGGTTCAAATGGCTCTAAGCACTATGGGACTTAACATCTGAGGTCATCAGTCCCCTAGACTTAGGATTACTTAAACCTAACCTAGGGACATCACACACATCCATGCCCGAGGCTGGATTCGAACCTCCGACCGCAGCAGCTGCGCGGTTCCGGACTGAAGCACCTAGAACCGCTCGGTCACAACGGCCGGCACACACATAACTGATGTGAAGAAAAATACAGATGCATCATGGACGCAATGCTCTTTTTGCTTCATACCCTTCCATGATAGCCGCAAAGAACTAACATAGGTGTCTATATGTATCATAACTGTTGTGAACAATCAAATTCTGAAGATGAGGACTGATGCAGTAAGGTGAATGAAACTTTGTGTTGCGAAGTTATCTTACTGCTACTGCACCTACTAGAAAATTACGTTCCTGCATAGGCTTCAATGTTATGTACAGTTATGAATAGTGTCAATAATAAGAGTGTAATACGTTTGGCTGACAAATGTAGTTACTTAATAAAATTAACTGCAACATTTTTTGTTATTTTTCTTTAATAAAACAATACGTTTCTTTGAAAATACTACCAAATTACCTCGTCTTACCCTGTATACGAAGAATTTCAGAATAAACAAAGAGTTCATTTGTGATGTACAAAAAACAGTTAATCAATTATGAAATTTATTAGCACGTGTGGTTCAGCATCATGGTATTTACTGTTCAGGTAGTGTGAATCGAACAAAAAACTGCGACAAAGTGATTACGTATGACAAAAGGTCTGTTCCTTTATTACGCAAATGGTCCACATTTTCTTTCCTTCCCAGTTCGTGTGTAACACATAGTGCTTAGGAAATGTTGTTGTAATAGAGAGCTCCCTCTGCAAAAACCGGGCGAGGTGGTAAGAAACTAGACTCGCATTCAGGAAAGTGGCGTTCAAGTCTCCGTCAGTCCATTCAGATTTAGGTTCTCCATGGTTTCCTTAAATCTTCTCAGGCAAATGCCGAGATGGTTCCTTTCAACAGGACACGCCCGTTATCCCGCACTCCTAGTCCCCAGTCCGAGCTTGTGCCCCATCCGTAATGATTCCGTTTATATAGGACCTTAAACCCAATCTTTCATCTTCCTTTTTCTTTTTAAAAGTGAAAGGAAAACGCTCTTTTATTATTGTAGTCTGACTCTTACTCAACGAAACTTTGTAGGTTACGATAAAGGAACGCGCTGAGGAAATGCCCAGAACTGACCGATAGCAATATAACTACGCCGGGGATAAAATTAAGCTTTACAGGCCTCTATAACGGCCTGTGGTAGCCATAAAGAAGAAAACCGAGGCCGCTGACTGCAAGGAATCCAATATCGCGTGTGTTTCGAGCATTCTCTTCCTTTCTCGCTGCCTACGGCAGCCGTTGCCTTTGCAAACTAATCGCGTCGCCCTTAAAAGTTCAAACTGTCGCTGCACTTCACGAAGACACTAAAAGTGCAGTACGCGCTCTAGGATACATTAACGCCACGCCAGGAGAAAACTAGGAACTTGGTATAATTAAGAATATTTGGGATTGCGTATAGTCTCGATTCGAAAGAACTGCTTCGTTTCCCTTCCCCAGAATTGGCGAAATGCTTTGTCGTTTATTACTCACAAATCCTATCTCTCTCCACAACATCATCTGTACAGTACGTTCGCAGGTCGTTTTGAAGGCACACTGAGTTGCGCAGTCAGGAAAATGTGCACTCATTTGAAAGCTATTTCGCCTCAAGAAGATCCATCTCAACACAACGAATTACGTACGCCATGTTATACAGCCTTCCTCAAAACTCTGAACGTTTCTCACTAAAATTCGTAGAAATTTGATTTACACTGATTTGTAGACCATTGGTTTAAGCAGATCGGCTCCATGACAGAAAAAAAATCGTGTTCTTACTTAAAAAATACAACTCATTGCTGTAACTCTCCGAAAAATATCTAATAATCTTTGCTCATAATTGCTCAGGAAGAGTAATGTTTCTTATGTTTACCTGTCTAAATACATACAGGGCTACTACAAATGGCTCTTTAGTCTTCAAAGTTCTATATTTTCCAAAGGATCACAAGCACAAATGTAACTGATGCATGAATAGTGAGTAAGTTCATCGGGTTTACATTTTGCAGTCTACAAATGTCCAATGAGTGCTCCTATGTTCGAACGACAACAGCACACATCCAAGCGGTAGTCAAGTTCTACGCGCTACACTCTGGAACCGAGCGACCGCTACGGTCGCAGGTCCGAATCCTGCCTCGGGCATGGATGTGTGTGATGTCCTTAGGTTAGTTAAATTTAATTAGTTCTAAGTTCTAGGCGACTGATGACCTCAGAAGTTAAGTCGCAAAGTGCTCAGACCCATGTGAACCATTTGGTAGTCAAGTTCGTTCCACGCCTTGTCAGTGGTCATCACAGGAGCATTGTTCCGTTCTCCGAGCAGGTCCAGTGTTGTTGGCAGTATAGGCACGTAAATACAGTCCTTAATGTACCCGCGAAAGAAAAACGCGTTAGGTCAGGCGACATGGGTAGCCGAGAGAACAAAGCCACTTCATCTTTATCACTACACTCAAACCAGCGATGCGGAAGTTCTTCGTTTAGGTGGCGACGAACATCGATGCCCGGTCTTGTTGTGAGATGAAATTCTCGGAATCAGTTGTTAGTTATGGAAGCAAGCTCAATTGCACCATACCAAGGTAAAAGGTATATGTTACAGTCTTCTCACAGAAGAAAAACGGCCCATGCAACTTCGTCTGCAACGCTGCACAGGAAACATTAACTGATGAAATACATTTTTATGTACTTGAAATGTATTCTCAGTTATGTATATGGACAATCATCAGGTGTATAATGGAATGATGATAATGAAAATTTGCGTTGGACTGGGATTCGAACCCAGGTCTCGTGCTTATAGCGAGCAGTAGCCTTACCACTTTTTTTTGTTGGCCTCATTTTGTTCTACATTGTTCCATTCACTCAGGTCATTTTTTATTTTATTTTATTTTTTTTATTTACAGAGGGTAGCTAACTCTCATACCGAACACGCTGAGCTACTGTGCCGGCACCACTAGGCCATCCGAGCACGACTCACGACCAGGTCCGAAACATGCATATGACGGCAAGCGCGTGTCTACAACTTGCACTCGTACATCCATTATATATATTCCCGTACAGAGAGGACATTCTAACTGGAAGTCGCTTCCGTGGTGTCGGCGGATAAATACGACACTGAAGTGCCTGTGTTATTCAGAAGTGCGAAGCAATGTTCCTTCGAACATGCATGCAAGTCCGAAGGAACATGGCATCTTAACAGCGCAGGCAGTGCAGTATCGTATTTATCCGCTGATACCAGGCAGCGACTTTCAGTTAAAATGTCCTCCGCCTGTACGGGAATTACGTAATATGTACGAGTGCAAATTGTAACGCTTGAACGTTGATGACAAGTAGAAGTCTGGGTTGGCTGTGAGTCATGTATGGTTTCCTGCCGCGGTTAAGGCGGCCGCTCGCGTAGTGCGGGAAATCCGGGTTCGAGTCCCGGTCCGTAACAAATTTTCAAAGGACCATTGCATCGTGCTTCTAAACAATACAAGCATGCAAAGCCGTAGAGACATTTTTATTCACACGCAGCGTGGTCAGAAACACGATATTGCAGTGCCGGTGTTATTCGGATGACTATGCACTGCGGCGACCACATCTGTTGCTAAACATGTCAGACGAATTCGCAGTTGCGAATAGTGGCTACCACCGGCTGTAGAGTGGAATGATGACAGTGAAAATTTGCGCCGTTGCGCTCGAAAATTCAAGCGGCCCGCCAGAGGCGGTGTCGCCAAAGGTGTTTGGCTTCCTAAAACCGAACAACAGAGATATATAAAAACTGGACATACGACGGTAGAAAGGATCGAACACGAGCCAAAGACCGAACAACCTCATGTGTTGTCATCTACGAATTGTATCTGGCGGACCGCTTGAATTCGCGCAAGCCTGACTGGCTAACTTCAATGCAAATTAACTCGGGAAGGGCGCAACGTATCGAATTTTTTTCTTAACGCTTATTTATCAGCACAACCAACCCAGAAACGCCCTCACAAACTTTTCAGACTGTTTCTGGACAACGCATGACCGCGAATGCGTTGCCTGCCGGCAGTCGCGATGTATCCAAGGCGGCCCTCAAGCTCGGTGGTAGCGCGCCAGCCTTCCATTCTGGAGGCCTTGGGGTGAATCCGCTAGGGCCTGACACATCCATTGTCGTTTCACGATAATACGTACGGGGAAGAAACCCATCAACAGCAACTAGTTCGCGTAGAGGAAGTCTTCTACAAATTGTGTCAGCCCTGAAAAGGGCATTTTTTGTAGCTAGGACATTGTTTTCTTAAAGCAGTTGCTCGAACTGGTGACCCTCTTGACGCGACACAAGCTTGGTAATGTCAAACGGTGTTTTGCCGGACTCTTTCAAAGATTCCTGGCTTTGCCCTGATGTGACTGGCAGCATGTTGAATGCGATCCATTAATTCCTCTTCTTTTCTAGGTGATACGTGTCCGGGTGGGTGAACTAGAACCTTGAAGAATCACCACAGGAAAAAGTCCAGTGGCATGAGGCATGAGGTCTGAGGATGGCGGGGGCCATGTCCTATGAGCACCTCTGCCAACTACCCGACCGTTGAAGAGTCCATTTAAATATCCACGCACAGTACAACTGTTATGTGCAAGCCATCATGCTGCAACCATATTCGTAACCGTAGGTCCAGGGGAACATCTTCCAGCATGCTGGGTAGAGTTTCTTGCAAAAAGTGAATGTAATTTGCCCGGGTAAGTCGAGGATGTAGACGGACCGGCCTAATCAGATGGTCAGCCACTACGCCTTCCCAAATATTGAGCGATAATCGTTCCTCTCCGTGGACGTATGTGACGTGGGGATTTCCCCTTGCCCAGTAATGAATGTTTCGAGTGTTGTGAAGGCCATCCCGTTGGAAGGTGCCCTCTTCAGTAAACAACACAATGGCGGGGAAGCCGGGATCTCGTGCGATGCGTTGCAGAAATGGTTCAAATGGCTCTGAGCTCTATGGGACTTAACATCTGAGGTCATCAGTCCCCTAGAACTTAGAACTACTTGAACCTAACTAACCTAAGGACATCACACACATCCATACTCGAGGCAGGATTCGAACCGGCGACCGTAGCGGTCGGGCGGTTCCAGACTGAAGCGCCTAGAACCGCTCGGCCACACGGGCCGTCCGTTGCAGAAACGACCGGCAAAATCCTAGTCTGTGTCCGTAATCCGCCACAGGATTTAGGCCTTGGACCCGGTGGAACCGAAATGGATGCTGGCCGTCATCCCTCAAAACCTCCCAGACTAACCGATGAGTGACCCCCGTGTCATGTTCAACTGCTCGAGTACTTGTCGTAGGTGCTTCCTCGAAGCGCTCGAGAACAGGCCCTTGAAATGCAGCACCCCGTCGTGTTCGAGGTATTCCAGCATAACCTTCATATCCCGCTAACGAGCCTGTTTCACCAAGCCGCCGGTGATTTGCTGTAAACGTTTGCGGGTGTGGGCGGCGTCTTGCTGGGTACCGTTCTTCATACAACTGTCGAGCTTCATGAGCGGTACCGTCGGCTAGGCCATAAACAAAAACCGTATCTCGTTGTTCTTCAAACGAATATTGTGCCGTCATGCTTACTGGATGACTAAATCGCAGGTGATGTGTGTGTGCTCCGAAGCGAAGTTTACGTGTGAATGCCTCTGACTTAGAGGTGGAGACAAACAGAAAGATCTATTCGACACGTGTGCGTATTGCAGATAAATGGAAGTTTTCTTCTCTGCTGAATATGAGCTTGGGGGGCGAAATGTTCACCCTCAAGTACGTCATATATTTTATCAACGCACTGAACTCGTCACGCCAACTGGTGGTATTTGTCATATTTGTAAATGCAGTACTTTGGAAAGTATAGAACTTTGAAAAGGAATAGCCGGCCGGAGTGGCCGAGCTGTTCTAGGCGCCATAGTCTGGAACCACGCCACCGCTACGGTCGCAGGTTCGAATCCTGCCTCGGGCATGGGTGTATGTGATGTCCTTAGGTTAGTTAGGTTTAAGTAGTTCTAAGTTCTAGGGGACTGATGACCTCAGCAGTTAAGCCCCATAGTGCTCAGAGCCATTTGAACCATTTTGAAAAGGAATAAATCGTTTACAGTAGCCCTGTATTTCTCTGTAACTTACCGAGAAAAATACCTTATCTGCAACACCGTGAGACAGTCATGCACCTTTCTGTTCATACACGAATGGAATTGGACAGAAAATGAATAACATTTTTCTCCGCTGTGCACCCTGCGGCGCATCTCGAAGTATAAGGGTACATGTAGATGTAAACGTAGCAGCATCTAATAGCCGCGTGATTCCGTACAAACCGCTTTCACCGCACATTGTTGCTGCCCGGATGTACGAAGACTTTCTCCGCGCGTCACGCCATCGACGTTAAGGAGACAAATTACTCTTTCCTGGTTCAGTAACCGCCCTGACTTTCCTTTGAAACCCACATCAAGTCTCCAATAACGCAGACTGTAGAATACGACTGTCTCACTGGAAATAACGTAGTTTTCGGCGTACGTTGATCATTGAATTACAGCCAGTCAATGCTTTGGACCCTTTTGTTTCCTTTTTTTTTTCCTTTTTTGTGAGCAGTATCGCAAACCTTCATGTCACCACCAATTCATAAGGTTTCCGTTTGACCTAGGAAACTGCTCTTCCGGTTTATTACACTACTATCTGCCTCGCTTGCGCAGATTGTATGATCTGCACAGATTTTATTCTGCTTTTCTTTAATCAAATTTTGATGTTGTTTACAAATTGGTAAACCTCAGCTTTTCGTGCCAATTAAGGCCCTAGGAGCATGGTCTCTTCCGAATTTACTTCTGACCAAAAAGCGATCCTGGTAGCAGTAGGCCAAGGTTTTTGTTAATCATGCCTTTTTCGTTCTTGTGATGATATTCCCGTAGCAGCACTCATCCCCTAACACATATATCTTTCCATCTAACCGAGAAGTGAAATGCCAGTTTTCATAGATTTAGCTTTAAAAACTTTTTAATGTAACGAAATACCTTCTTAAAAAATTTTCTCTCCTTATTTCATCCCCTAAGGGACTGAATTGCCAAAAACATTGAAACACGTATTTTTAAATTTCTAACCGAAAAGCCAAATGCAAATTTTCAAAGATTTAGCTTTGAAAATATTTTCATAACAAAATAATTTCATAAAACTTTTCACCCTCGCTTAAACTCCCGTTATGGGCTGAATTCCCCAAAACACTGAAACACGTATTTTTTTTTATTTCTAGCCGAGAAGTCAAATACTGATTCTCATAGATCCGCTTTAAA
Source organism: Schistocerca americana (assembly GCF_021461395.2). Lineage (NCBI taxonomy): Eukaryota > Metazoa > Arthropoda > Insecta > Orthoptera > Acrididae > Schistocerca > Schistocerca americana. Next base: position 302,859,674 of record NC_060124.1, on the reverse strand, counting down.
AATATTTCAGCTGTTCATTAATAATTCATCGACAAAAAAAGTTTCAGTCACTGCGTTATCTCCTCCATCACTGAATATCCAAAACTGCTGAAACACATACTTTTTTATTTATGACTTGGAAACTGAAAACAACTTTTCGTTGTTCTGTCTTCAAAATTGCCTTAATAGTGACGTATTTTTAAAATGCCTCTGACCCATATTTCAACCGCTGAGGAGTGAAATTTCGAATAATTCCATCATAAATATTACCTACAGTATAAAATACACACCCTCTCCAAAGTTTCTATTCTTAACAGTTTCGGATGGGAGATAACGAGTCACTGAATCAGTCTGGCCCTACTTCTCCCATTAGACAAATATTCTATTGACGCGCCATACCCGAAATGCCTTAATTAAAAATGTCTAGACTGTAATTGACCTCTTGTTACTGAAGACGTAAGACGTTGATAAGGACATGCTCAGTTATACGAGCACCGAAAGAATTCAGACTAAAAGTCTATGGGCACATTAAGACAATGGTAAACTTAGTCTTATCTCTGGGGATTCCCACAAGACTTGATGAAGCATTTACGTATTACGTATTAATCGCGTGTCGATCGAACCTTCCGGTAACAAATCTAGCAATTTAGTCAAATGGTTCAAATGGCTCTGAGCACTATGGGACTTAACTTCTGAGGTCATCAGTCCCCTAGAACTTAGAAGTACTTAAAGCTAACCAGCCTAAGGACATCACACACTTCCATGCCCGAGGCAGGATTCGAACCTGCGACCGTAGTAGTCGCGTGGTTCCGGACTGTAGCGCCTAGAACCGCTCGGCCACCCCGGCCGGCTGCCAATTTAATCAACTAGATTAAATTAGAGAAGTTGTGGAGTACCACCCAAGTTAATTATGTACATAAATAATAATGATAACAATTTGTTGCGCTCAGTGGCCCGATGCAACATTCTCTTGTGGGCGTCACTTCGGCGATTTGCGTCTACGAAACCTGCCCCGGTTAACCAACCGAGCCAACTTCACATCGTTGACGGGTGAAGGTTTGGTTAAAACGAAGAGTGAGAAATCCATGGGACGATTGAGATCTATAGACGGTATGAATTGCTATACCGGAGACTGTATGTGAAATGCTTTATGACTGTGGCTGTAGTTTATGGTCTTTGCTGTTAGCTTTAACAAGAGTAGCTCCTCCTCAATCAGTCCCAGACCTTAAAAAAGGACATTGATGACCAAGCTGTTAAGCGGCCAACCATTAGCTATTCATCATAACCGTCATCATCATCATCATCATCACGACACATGCACAATGGTATAACACTGTTAACGTCTGAGTTTACGTTTGCCTAGAAACACCTGTTAAGTGAGGCATAAATTGCAAAGTGATAACCATCCGTCATTTGATTTTACCATCGTTCCGCGTACGGGTGAATAGCGTTTCGACAAGTGTATCGGTCGTGGCTTGCCAGTACTCTGGTGTCCCAAGGTCTCCCACTTGATCAGGATGGATTTTTCTATGTACAGATAGTAAGAAGTATTGGTGTATTGTACGCTGCATTGCAAATAAACTGGTATAGGCATGCGTATGCAAATACAGAGATATGTAAACAGGCAGAATACGGCGCTGCAATCGGCAAAGCCTGAATAAAACAACAAGTGTCCGGCGCAATTGTTAGATCGGTTACTGATGCTACAATAGTAGGTTATTAAGATTTAAGTGAGTTTGAACGTTGCGTTATAGTCGGCGCACGAGCGATGCGACACAGCATCTCCCACGTAGCAATGAAGTGGGGATTTTCCCATACGACCATTTCACTAGTGTACCATGAATAGCAGGAATACGGCAGAACATCAAAACTCCGACATCGCTGCGGTCGGAAAAAGATCCTGCAAGAACAGGACCAACGACGACAGAAGAGAATTGTTTAACGTGACAGAGGTGTAATCCTTCAACAAATTGCTGCAGATTTCAATGCCGGGCCATCAACAAGTGTCAGCGTGCAAACCGTTCAACGAACATCATCTGGTCGAGCGGTTCTAGGCGCTTCAGTCGGGAGCCACGCGGCTGCTACGGTCGCAGGTTCGAATCCTGTCTTGGGCATGGATGTGTGTGATGTCCTTAGGTTAGTTAGGTTTAAATAGCTCTAGGGGACTGATGACCTCAGATGTTAAGTCCCATAGTGCTTAGAGCCATTTGAACCATTTTTGAAACTTCATCGATATGGACTTTCGGAGCCGAAGGCCCACTCGTGTAATCTTGATAACCGCACGACACAAAGGTTTACGCCTCCCCTGGGCCCGTTAAGACTGTCACTGGACTGCTGATGACAGGAACATGTTGCCTGGTCGGACGAGCCACGTTTCAAATTGTATCGAGTGGATGGACGTGTACGGGTATGAAGACAACCTCATGAATCCATGGAACCTGCATATCAGCCGGAGCTGTTCATGCTGGTAGAGGCTCTGTAATGGTGTGGGGAGCGTGCAGTTGGAGCGATAGGGGACTCCTGATACGTCTGGATACGACTCTGACATGTGACATGTATGTAAGCATCCTGTCTGATCACCTGCCTCCATTCGTATCCATTGTGCATTCCGACGGACTTGGGCAATTGCAGCCGGACAATGCGACACCCCATACGTCCACAATTGCTACAGATTGGCTCCAGGAACACTCTTCTGGGTTTAAACACTCCCGCCGGCCACCACACTCGCCAGGCATGAACATTATTGAGCATATGGTTCAAATGGCTCTGAGCACTATGGGACTTAACATCTACGGTCATCAGCCCCCTAGAAGTTAGAACTACTTAAACCTAACTAACCTAAGGACATCACACAACACCCAGTCATCACGAGGCAGAGAAAATCCCTGACGCCGCCGGGAATCGAACCCAGGAACACGGGCGCGGGAAGCGAGAACGCTACCGCACGACCACGAGCTGCGGACTATTGAGCATATCTGGGATGCCTTGCAACGTACTTTTCAGAAGAGATTTCCACTTCCTCGTACTCTCACGGATTGATAGACAGCCATGCGAAATTTGTTGTGCAATTCCCTCCAAAACTATTTCAGACATTAGTCGAGTCCATGGCACGTGGTTTTGCGGCAGTTCTGCGTGCTCTTGAGGGCCATACATGATGTTAGGCATGTGTACCAGTTTCTTTGGCTCTTCAGTGTATATCTGTTCAAAGTTTCGATGAATTCTTGGAACGCAATGAGGACTGTTATTGCATTCGCAACACGGCTGGGATATTTGAAGGCGTGCAGGCATATGCAGGCTGGATCGTCGGGGGCTCTGTTATAAGGTGTTCGTGTACTCAGTCGTCATATGTCTATCGGAGCAAACCCTTGATTTCCAGGCCTACCTTTATCAACATTATTAACGGAGAAACCTGGCGTGGCCAAAGTATTTATTTATAGGTGTGCCCGAGACTTTGTACAAGTGGAATTTGATTTTGACTGACAAAGCTTCTTTATAAATAACGTTTGAAGCAGTAAGATTGGGGATGCAAACGAACAGCTTGTTTGCTTCATTAACTTGGAAGAGAGTCATATACAGTTGGCAGTGAGGAACTGACACTTTGAAAGTCCACGCGTGAAACATGCAGCGTCTGGGCTTGTGCTTTGTTTATAGTGATGGTACAAAATAAGCTCACAAGGAATTGCACACGTTTAAAGTGTGGAATCCTACATCCCTTGTAAAAGTTGGTCTGTCAGAAAAACACATGGGGACTGGAACTATTTACGCTGACGGTAGGAAAAGTGTCAGTTGTGAGAGAATGAAACTAATGTCCTGACAAAAAAAGCCTCAATGCAAAGTCTGAGATATCCTTTTTCTGTACATCTCATGGCCCAGTTAACTCGCCAAACGCGAGAAAGAATGAGAAGTCATAATCCAGAGGGAGAGGTACGCAGGATCTACTTCTGTAATGGTGAAACTAAACGCATTTGTGTCAGCTGTTGTGACGGTGGCGGTAACGCTGCAGGGAGGCGGCAATGGTAGTGGCATTCGTGGTGGCAGTCGTTTTGCCACTGCAGAGGCGACATCGTCGGGCCAGCGAGCTGTCTCGAAATGTAGTCCACCGCGATTGCGCCGTGTTGCTCCCTAGCTTGCATGTAAAGTGTCGCTAATCGCAGACGGCGGCAACAGCTCCGGCCTTAATGCGGCTGTCTGCGTCCTCGTTGGGAGAGCAGAGTGGCTGTCTGCTGTCTGTGGCTCAAAGTGCGGCCACGCCGCAGCAGACGGCTTGGAGATACTCCTTGGCGCAGTGCGCATGCGCGGTCGATACGGGCGCGAATCCGACACAACTGTGTTTCTGGAGCAACCGCCACCGCCAGCGCAAATCCCAATGCGCCCTCCCACTCGCATTTCGCTGATGTCAGACGAGTGACCGCCACTAATCCCATCAGTAAGTGAAAGTTTTCGTTTAACAGCTCGTGATGCGTATGCGCGTAGTTTCAGGAGGACTACTAATTGCAGGTTACGCCGCAAGTCATTTTCCACTATACTTGAGTGGGCGTATGTTGACGTCCTACAGTTGCCGTAAGCTAGGCGCGACAGCTTAGCGCGGCTACCTCAATCAATGACGCTTCAGTGTTGTGACGAATCTCTAGATAGCTCAACGAGTTTAAATTTCATAGAATGGCTAACACACGAGCTACAGCGCTCCTTGTGGCAACCATCGTAAACTCGACCGCCATATCGATGGTTGTCTAGTCTGTCTCTACATACTTACATAGCCGGCACGGTAGCTCAGCGTGTTCCGTCAGAGAGTTGGTTGGCCTCTGTAATAGAAAAAGGGCCAACAAACGAGATTGAACGGATGTCATATGAGGTCCGCAACGACCAAAGACAACGAACAAAATGAAAAAAAAAGGATGGTTAGAGGGTCTGCCATGTAAGCAGGAGATCCCGGGTACGAGTCCCGGTCGGGGCACACATTTTCGCCTGTCCCCGTTGATATATATCAACGCCTCAACGCCCGCTAGCAGCTGAAGGTATTAATATCATCCTAATTTTGTCTCTCTCTCGTTTGTCTATGTGGAAAGCGAACTGCAATATTTGGTGAATGGTTTAATTTTTCTTTGCAATTTGTTTAGGGAAATATAAATTAAACACTCCTAAAGGGTGTTCAATTAGCATTCACTTTCACGAATAGACGTGACAGAAGCTAACGTAGAGATGGGCAGCAAATGTGAAATGGTGCAAACCGTTTCCAACTACAGCGAGCTACAGCAGCTCAGATCACTTTGAAGATAAATGTACGTACGACACAAAATCAGAGGCACCTTTTGTCCAAAGCAATCGCAACTGTCTTTAATTTTCCACACATTTACGAAAAAAAGATGAAATCGCACATCCAGGACCCAGATAACGAACTTACGACAACACAGCTATCATATAAACAAAAATGCCGTGTCTTTTAGCTAACCACAATTCTTTCAGAAATTTGCTCGATAATATTCAGGTGCTACTTGCACATTGATTTACGTTCAGCTTGCGAGCAGCAAGAAGTTACTGTGGTTGGGCGAAAATGTTTTGAGTCGTCTTGCAATTTTATCCATATCGTAAAATTTACCCATATTTAGAGTAAAACTTTCCTTGTTGCTGCAAGTGTACACAGAAATCTGCGCTGTTTACTGTTTCTTGAGCCGCGCGGGATTAGCCGAGCGGTCTCAGGCGCTGCAGTCATGGACTGTGCGGCTTGTCCCGGCGGAGGTTCGAGTCCTCCCTCGGGCATGGGTGTGTGTGTTTGTCCTGAGGATAATTTAGGTTAAGTAGTGTGTAAGCTTAGGGACTGACGACCTTAGCAGTTAAGTCCCATAAGATTTCACACACATTTGAACATTTTTTTAACTGTTTCTTGAGTAAACAATAATGCTAGCATGAGCTATTTGAAGATATTCAAGTGAATTTGAGGGGAGCGTACACAGCAGATGACGCCTTTGATTTCAGATAAAATGGCGGACGGGAATTCAATTTGCTTCAAACATGGTGGACATACAGCCACTCTATGAAATTTAAACTCGTTGAGATAGCTACTGTTTCCGCCTCCAACCGTTAGCGTTTCGCAGTTGAAGCTGGCAACAACGCTGCAAGCTGTCGGGGGGATCTTCTTACGCCGTCTCACTATTCCTATGCTGAGAGTTCACTTTCGCCTAGCGTACTTGTAGTCAGTTGTGGACTTGACTAGTGCATCACACTAGCAGCTTGAGGTTTGTTGTTTGTTGTCAGTGAATAGAAATTTAACTACAGAACAAATGGCTCTGAGCACTATGGGACTTCATCTGTGGTCATCAGTCCCCTAGAACTTACAACTACTTAAACCTAACTAACCTAAGGACATCACACACATCCATGCCCGAGGCAGGATTCGAACCTGCGACCTTAGCGGTCACGCGGTTCCAGACTGCAGCGCCTTTAACCGCACGGCCACTGCGGCCGGCTTTCCAAATATCTGCTGCCAGAACTGGAAGAGTGTGCACTCATCCTCTTGAGGCCATTTAAGAAACTACTAGAAATAGGTGTACTGGTCAGCTTACGGACCTCATGGCACTCCATACCGCATTAAATGACGCCAGGTGGCAAAGGATGACATGCGTCCCTTACTATGAAAATATCGCCCGGTCGCATGTCAGTTAATAGCACACACTGTGACTGCAATGAGGGGCACTACAAATGATTAACAGGCTGCTTGGCTGTTTGAAATGAGTACTCAAACATTTTTTACCTTATCATAACACTTTTTTTTTTATTGTGAGAGCTATCCTAGTGGTATCTGTGCCACTCGTGTTCGCAGTCACCTTTAATTACAATCACACGTGCACACACACACACACACACACACACACACACACACACACACAGAGAGAGAGAGAGAGAGAGAGAGAGAGAGAGTTAAAATAACATGTTTAAAATTCCTCCTTTTTACGGCATACGTTTGCACTATGTACTGTTTTCTCCGTACACCTTCAGCTTTAGACTGGCTTGCCACTCCGCTTCAGGCCGTTCGGGAGTCTTTGATCTCGAATGGTAGCCAATGAGAGGCCAGAGAAGTTAACGGTTCCTTGTAAAGGAATGCTTTGGACAAACTGGAGAAGACGAGAAACGTATTTTCAGTCATGTCACGTGTTCGCCTATACCACCGAGTGCGTCATTACGACGCAATAGACGTCACCCAATTGAGTTTATCCCAGATTGCGCAACATTACAGTTCGCATGTCTCAAATTATTTGTCTGGAGTGACTGTCTCCCAATAAAGTCATATCGTGATTTGGCAGGTCACAATGTAGATCCCATTAGCCAAAACTTTTACGTCTCTATCCTCTCCTCAAATAAGATGACCTACAATTATTGCAGCTGGCCCTTGACATCTTGGGAATTGACACAGGGGAGGAGTTACTTGAGAACTGGTTCAAAATGGCTCTGAGCACTATGGGACTTAACTTCTGAGGTCATCAGTCCCCTAGAACTTAGAACTACTTAAACCTAACTAACCTAAGGACATCACACACATCCATGTCCGAGGCAGGACTCGAACCTGCGACCGTAGCGGTCGCGCGGTTCCAGACTGAAGAGCGTAGAACCGCTCGGCCACTCCAGCCGGCTTGAGAACTGGTCCCACACATGATCTGACAGGGACAAGAAGCAGTTCTAAAGATACATACCATGTGTTGACAATCGTTGTACTGCTGAATAATGACGCAAAAGTACTATCTCAGACACGACACATGGTGACCCACGATAACACAGATGCACTGCTGTGCAGAAAAGGTTGAATCACTATGAGAGGTGACCAAAAGTCGCATCCCATGGCTACCTGCACTACGAAGCTAATGATAACACAGGCTTGTCTCTCCAAAGCATTGGCGGAATGTGTCCTCCCGCCTCAGAGTTGTCACAGTCGTCAAACAACCGAGTCCTGAGGCTCATCACTGAAAATCATACGAAGTCACTCGTCAGGAGTCCATGATTGTAGGATATGTCACCACCATAGACGCAATCGTCTGTGTTGTAGTGTCAACGACAGACAATCCACAGGGCTGCAGTTCAGCACCCCGTTGCTACTCTCCTAGCAAAGGTTCACTGTGACACGTGGTATTGTAGTGCCCGAATGGCAGATATGGATATGAACGGGTTACCGCGTGCTTGGTGCGCAGTAGGGCAATCCTTTGGTGTGGTCACACTTGGTTCACCAGAACTTTGACGTTGCTTGCAGTTTATATTACATTTCCATTCAGTCCACCGTCAGGCCACTGTCGTATCCAAACGCCCAATATGCCTCGGTATTGCACAGTTCCAACAATGACGCCCCTTTCAAGTTCTGGTTACTGCTGGTGACATTGTTTCCCAGGAGCGTGCAGTATTCTCCAGGACACTACATAACGCTCACCAACATTTGGCACATTATACGTCGATTATACACGGTCCAGCCACATTAATGTGGCCTTTGCCTGTGATCGACCACAACGTGCAATAACCACTCACATACGTCAGATCGCAGTGTTAGGAGTGTAGGGCGTATAAAACATGTCGGGGGAGGGGCGTAAAATAGTGCATTCGTTGTCGTAATGTGGCAACAGAGCAATTTATCTCACGTCCAAAACGGCACGATCATTGGCTTTCGGGCCAAGGGTGGAAGCATTTCCGAAACGTCTACGTGCTGCAGTGGTTAAAGTGTACCATGCATGGCAAAGTGGCTAATCCAAAACCGGCGCCAAGGCAACTGCGGTGCACCTTGGGCCGTAGATAACAAGAGTAAATGACGGGTGTGGAGGTGTGTACGGGCGAATAGATGTGCAACTGTTGAGCAATCTAGATGTACGAAGGTGTTACCAAAATCTCTCCTCAATGGCCATTCAGTGAACTTTGCAGCGTATGGGCCTCCGCAGCGGACACCTGGTTCACGTTCTCTTCTTGGTAACTGTTCATCGGCGCCGAAGGCTCGAATTTGCTAATACCGGAACTGGTGGCCTCTTCAGATGAATCACTTTTTATGCTCCATTGGAGGTGGTCGTTGCCGTGTACGGGGTGGATCGTCTGAGAACAAATACCCTGTAACAGTTGTCGGAAGGGTGCATGCCGCAGGAGGGAACGTCATGGCCTGGGGAATGCTTTCGTGGCATTCCCTGAGTGGTCTCGTCAGTCTGGTAGGGACAATGGATCAACAAAATTATAAATCTGTCCTTGGGGACCATGTACACCCCTCTGTGCAGTTTGTTTCTCCTTGAGAATTTGGCATCTACCAGCGGAACAATGCAAAGTGTCACACAGCGCGCATTGTGCGTGCGTGGTTCGAAGGTCACCAGGATGAGTTTACCGTACTCCCCTCGCCACCAAACTCACCGGATTTAAACGCAGTAGAGTATCTGCGGGCCCACCTCGATCAAGCTGTTTGCGTCATGGATTGCCTACCGAGAATCATAGCGCAGCTGGGCAATGGAGTCACCATGGTTCTACGTCTCTTTTCAGTACCTTCGAGATTCTCTTTGACTCATCTCCTGCACGTCCGCACAAAAAGAGATGGCTACTTAGGTTATTGGCAGGTGGTCACATTATTGAGAATGGACAGTGTATATCGTGTCGGTCTTGACGTGATCATCTGGTGAAAAGACTAATCCATTCTGGTGGACATTCTAGTTGTCAAAATTAAAAAAACCGCATTAATATTACCGTCTTTACTGTACACAAAATATCGTTTAAAAGTGCGACTGTAATGTACTACATATATCAGTATTGTGTTTAAAAATACGTTTTACCTCGCATTCTCCAGAGATGACTAGTATTTTTACATTCTCTTAGTTGGTGTATTTGTACTCGCACGAACCTTCAACACAAGACGGTTAACTGAATGACCGGTTGCGTTTTCCTTTTGTTTCCATTTGTTTAATGTCAACTCTAGCATGTGGACGAGTTACATTACCACAGATCCCCGAGTTTTGTGATAATACAAGAAAGTTAAAGTTAATTTTCGATACGTCTCTAATAACGTCATGTTTACGTGATGGTGCCCTTTGTCATGTTTTTGAACGGGTGTTGAGGACCGCAAGTAGATTGCCAAATAAAAAATATAGCTTGATACTTAAAAAGACATACAGCTGTCCATATCATCGTAACGAACGAAAAAGTAATTATTATATGTCTCCCAGGTAGCTAAACAACATTTTCTTGATATGCTTTTTATTTTGCTTCTGGATAGAAAAGTTATTTCTAGTTTCATCCTTGTCAGCACAAAGTCTCTTCATTTCCACTTACTCTGAAATCTCGCATTTTCGTAATGTTTTTACAGATAATGTCCTGCTTCTATTTTCCAGGTAAGGAGATGAGTGTGACATTCCTCTAAATACCAGAAGATGTGGGTACTAATTTCACTTTAACATTGTCATTCGCTATTTTAGAATAATATTCTTCTTTTGTTATGTATATGTTTTCTTAACGACACAGATAAGCAACCAGTACACTGAAAGTCAGGAAAACATTTTCATAACAATCGAGAGTCGACCACTGTGTTCGCGTCGGAGATCCCTTTATGTACATTATCCTTTTCTTTCTTCACAATAACTGGTCAAAATGCTGTTCGGCATCGCATTTAATAGCGCACGGCACGGCTGAATGGACTCAGCTAATTAGCTATTAACACAATATTTTAAGGATGAAAGGATGATTTTCAGATTTTTCCCAAACACAATGCCGCGTACTTTGTTTGCTTTTATGAGGCACACACTTAAAAACTACCGAGAGTTGTAGCACATACACTGCTCTTCATATCAGCCGTTGATTCATTCGTATCGGATAAATAGACTCTTGAGATACGATCTCGTTTATGCACGATCTTTGAAGTCCAAAATTTTATGTCACTTTGTGAATGCTCAGATGACGAAGTATGGCCGCCAGGCAATTTTTTAAGTGTACTGGCACAAGCTCTGAATCTTCTCCTTTAAAACGATGCCAAAACAATAACATCATGTACATTTTTATCAGGGCTATTGCAGTTTTAAATTACGTTATGAGGAAAATTCGATCATTTTATTGCAAGTCTCCCCGTGTGCGGCATCGAATTTGAAGACATTAGGCGGAATGATTTGTAACGCTGGACAAAATGAAACTGATTCGAAAACTATTCCAAACATGTTAAGATTGGCAAAGTTACCAAGGGAAAATAATGTAACATGCATTTTCTACCTTAAAGTGCATGGAATTCTCTCTAAGACAAAAAATTTTAAAAAGATAAAAAATGACGCACCACAACGGATTTATCCAAATGGGACGGAAATCGGTACATGTGACATACATGTAAACCCAAACAAATGATTAAAATGTCAGAAAAAATGTGTGATTTATTCAAAAGGAAGAGCTTCAAATATTGAGCAAGTCGATAACGCGTTTGTCCAACTCTGGCCTTATGCAAGCAGTTGTTTGCCTTGCCACTGACTGATAGAATTGTTGGATGTCCCGAGGAATATCGTGCAAATTCTGTCCAATTGGCGCGTTACATAGTCAAAATCTCGAGCTGGTTGCACGTCCCTGCCCATAATTCTTCCTGAAACGTACGCCCAAGATGGCTTGCCATGAATGGCAAAAAACGGGGCGTGGAATATCGTCGACGTTCCGCTGTGCTGGAAGGGTGCAGCGGATGACAACAAAAGGGATCCTGCTGCGAAATGGCACCCCATACCATCCCTGCTGCTTATCGGGCTGCAAGGCGGGCCGCAGTCAGGTTGGTCTCTCATTACTGCCTGGGACGTCTCTAGAAACGTCTTCGGCATGGAATCTCCTTGACTGGAACATAATTGTCTCCAGTGACGAATTCCTCTACGAACTGAGCCCCTCGACATGAGAAGACGCGTCTGGAGATGCCCTGGACAGCAGTGGGATACCAATCTAATCGCCGCCCGCCAAACGGCCTGACAACGGGACCTATGGTCTGGCGTGCCATTTCGTAGCAGGATCTCTCTTGTTGTTATCCGCTGCACCCTCACAGCACAGCGCACGGCGTGAGTTTATACTGCATATCTTCGCGCTTGCCAAACCCTACGTTGGCCAGCAAGGACGAAGGATCTCACCTAAATGGAAGAGGTTTCGAGCTTTACGGGCAGGACCCTCCAACAGCTCAGGATTTTGACGGTCTAGTGCGACAACTGGACAGAATCTGGCGTGATATCCCTTAGGAGGACATCTAACAACCCTATAAATCAATGCCAAGCCGAATAACTGCTTGCATGACGACCAGACATGAACCAACGAATTACTGATTCGCTCAATCTGTGAAGCTCGTCTCCTAAATAATTCATACAATTCGTCTGAAATCGTAATCATTTGTTTGCCTCTGCATGTACATTACATCTATCGGTGTACATCCCATTCGGATACTTCCTTCATGTTGCGTCGCCTTCTTTTCCTTAGAATGTATTTTTCAGGGCAGTTTTACAGTGTTGAGTTCACTCTGTACTCTCTCTCTCTCTCTCTCTCTCTCTCTCTCTCTCTCTGTCTCTCTCTCGCTCTCTCTCTCTCTCCCTCCCTCCTTCTCTGCGCTCTTAGTTTTACCATCAAAGTGCGGTGAAGCAACAAAGCGATCATCTTCCTTCACACTGGCATTCGGTGCTTTCTTCTTATTGGCGTTCAGGAAAAGCAAACCCTGTTGGGGAGGAGGGTGGGGGAATATCGAAAAGCGACGTCACGGGAACAAAGGACGACAGTAGAGAGTCGATCCGTCTGACTGAATCGGTTCTTCCCCCCACCGCTTCTCCAGAGGAATTACAGTGAAAACCAACTGTCATTTCAAGCAGCGTTGTGATGAATAGCACGTGACACAAATCCATTTGCTCGATGCATAGATCCCGTACACTAGAGAGAGGCTGACTACGCAGTGCACGAGCTTCCTCTTTCATACGAACACAGTCCATTAGCAGCTGATGAAAGAACAAGTAAACTGGTATATATAAATTAAAACGTTAAACAAATGTTCCAACAACTTACTGGAATACCGGGTGACGCCTTCGACAGTCGTTGATACGTCAACAGGTGAACACACCGGTATATTCAGGGCATAACTGCAACGAGATTGTGTAGGGAAACGTAAACCCTCGGCAGACGGGCCTCGCCGACTAAGAATACAGCATAAACAGCTAGCCTTGTCACACAATCTAAGATGACGATGTCAGAAGCTACTGTAGCTTGCTTGTTTCTTTTGGCTTCAGAGGGATCGAAATGAAAAAAATAAATTAATTTTGCCTGTCACTGTCTTCCCTACCATCAGATTAGGAGAATCTCATCTGATAATATGCTGCACTCTAAGCGGTGCTAGCGTCGGATTGTTTCTCATGCACTGCAGGGATCTGGACTGCTGATTTAACTGGTTAATGAAGAGCACAGGGGGAGACTACAGGCCAGTAATAGACAGCTAACAGAAAAGCTGATATAGTCTCGTAAAAAAATTGAAATGAGAGGCAATCTCGATACACATAGACGATGACTAGCCACGAAATGAGAGGCAGTCTAAATACATGTAGATGGTAACTAGCCAGTCTACTGTTTCGAACTAACAGGCAATCCGCAGACTTGCTTTGGGGAAAGCCAGAAGTACATGGAAAGATATAAAATACAAATAAAGATAACGGCAACTATTCTAGTTCCTAGAGACAGTTCTGACGCAGCATAACAAAGATGAACGCCAGGATACGAATCACATGAGTGGAAAAACGATGCGAGCACACGGGCCGAAGCAGTACGACAAAGATTACCAAACTGGCATCGGTAGAACTAACTGTGAGGCTGATGTCTCGAGATGCAAACCGCGTATTTGTATCTTAAACACGGTCGGCTTTCCTATAAGCCTTCTGCAGCGAATGACTGAACGTTGCTGTGCCTGGCTGCTTCCCCGGAGTTGGAAACGAACACATGAAACGCAAAATGGCGGATGGCGGATACTAACGCGCGACTGCTGGTCACCAAGAGATGTTGCAGGACGATTGATTCACGGATCCAGTTATATGGCTCCTTCCGTGTATAGTGATTTTACGACTATGACGAGTGGGGCCTGAAGATGGCATCAATGTAATGCCGAAACTGGTAGCAAACAGAAGTTCATAAAATGAAATAAACATCTACAAATAATACGGCTGTTGGTAAATTATTGCATCAAGAAGTTCATGGCAGCCGTCGTCTCACGATCCATAATGGATCAACGAAGAAAAGAAAAAAAAAAAAAAAAACGCCCGATTTAAGGTTGATCGATAACACAGCGTGCGGCTGATGTGTCTCTCGCGGTAGCCGGTTCTGACGAAAGGGTACTTCAAAGATGGGCTAACTCAGCCCGTAAACCTCGCGATCTGAGATGGTGTGCGCCCTATGAATCAAGGTTCGAAGTACCCTTTCACCAAAGTTCTCGCCAATTGGCTTAGCGTGAAGGGGTAACTCCAAGATTTAAAATTTCCGTGTGCAGCGCATTCGTGACTTGAAAATGGCGGGGCGTTCACCTGTCGAAATATCAACGATTGTCGAAGACGTCACCCGGCGGCAGTCCCGTAAGCTGTTTGAGCATTTTATATGCCGGAGAAACTCAAGTTTCGTGTTAAAAGCCATTTGCCCGACACGGCACAGATCCTTATTTCGTATTACCATTCTTACTGACAGCATTGTGTTTGACATGTCCTTGATGCTAGCGAAACATCTTAACATGTTGAAGTGACAGCGTGAAACACATCTGGTACCCTTATCTACTTGAGACGTATTTATTTTTATTTTCGTCAAGTACTCGAGCTCTCATTAGTACAGCATGCAGATACCAGACCACACACGAGTGCTGCAACGTGGGGAACAATCCGACCCCTTGTTTCAGGGTCATACAGATCCGACTTTGTCTCTTCCCATTTTCATTTGTTTGTAGAAGTTAAAGAACACCTTCGAGGACTTCAGTGTCATACAGACCCGACCTGGCCCCTTCCGATTTTCATTTGTTTGCAGAAGTTAAGGAACAGCTTCGAGGACTTCAGTTTGACAGTAATGAAGCGGTGCAAGAAGAGGTAAGGTTATGGCTCTCTCAACCAAGTCAAACATTCTGCAGTGTCCGTATCAGCAAACTGCTCTCTCGTTGGGAGAAATCTGTTCGTCACAGGCGGTTTATGTTGAGAAATAAATATGTAGACATTAAGAATAAAGATGCAGAATTTTAATCATGTCTGTTTTGTGTAGAAAGCTTAAAGAGTTTTCACGTAAAGCATCGAGATGTATTGCTTTTCAGCACACCCTCGTAGATACACAAATCCACATTTTTCATGGATATATACTTTTGTCCAGAGCTATAGGTCCAATGCTTCATTTGGTGTGTGAGGTAAAACTGTTGTTTGAGCTATAAACAGAAACTTGGCGGAAGGTATATTTATTCTCTTAACTGCCGACATAAATAGAAACATATGCATGAATCATACCAATTTGATTACCATTGGTATTGCCACTAGACAGTTATTTAAAAAGAGAATTGAGCCCATTTTAAATAAGCAAACACTATCAAAAGTATCAAGAAAGGACCACTACGCCGGCTGCGGTGGCCGAGCGGTTCAAGGCGCTTCAGTCTGGAACCACGTGGCTGCTACGGTCGCAAGTTCGAATCCTGCCTTGGGCATGGATGTGTGTGATGTCCTCAGGTTAGTTAGGTTTAAGTAGCTCTAAGTCTAGGGGACTGATGACCTCAGATGTTGTGTGTGTGTGTGTTGGGGTTTATGGGCGCTCAACATCGAGGTCAACCTCAGATGTTAAGTCCCACAGTGCTCAGAGCCATTTGAACCATTTTTGAATGGACCACTAGATGTCACGAGAGGTGGCCACCCATGGGTGTGGAGTATTGTGTTGCCAGAAGAGAAACAGCAACAGCAGACCTGGTCTGCCTGGAGAGCTCAGTGACTTCGAACGAGGACTAGCCATTGCACGTCACCTGAGTAACAGATGCATCAGGGACATTTGAACCCATGTAAAGCTGCCCATGTCGACTGCTGATGATATGACTGTGAAGTGGAACCATGAAGGAACACCCACATCTGCACCAAGGCTACGCTGACCTCACGTACTGCGAACAGGGGCCGTCGAGCACTGCGGAGGGTGTCGGCAAAAATTCGAATGCGATCGGCAGAAGAGTCACTCGTGAATTCCAAAGTGCTACTAATAGTCCAGGTTGGATGAGGAATGTTTGTAGGGAGTTAAAATAATGAGGTAGAATGATCGACAAACTACTTGTAAATCACACATGTCTGTAGTCAGTACTAAATAACGCTTCTGTTGGTGTAAACAGAATCGCCACTGGACGGTGCATGATTGGAGACGAGTGATTTGGAGTCATGATCACGCTATATCCTGACTCAATCCGATGGAGGCGTTTATGGTTGGCGGACGTCAGAAGAATATTATCTGTTGTCATGTGAATGGCAGTGAAGTACGGAAAGGCTGGTGTTAAGTTATGCGGGTGTTTTTCTTGATTGTTGCGATTAAGACAATTCTTAATTTGGAAGGAAATGAACACATTTTACAGGATTGTGTTCTGTGTGCAATAGAGGAACAGTTCGGAAACGACGACTGCATCAGCATGGCAATGGACCTTGTCATAAAGCAGCGTGTGTGAGGCAACGGTTTGTGGATAATAACAGTCCTGAAATGTGCTGGCCTGCCCAGAGTCCCGAGCTGAATATAACGGAACAACTTTGGGATGAATTAGAAAGTCGACGTAGCTCCAGAACCCATCATACAACATCTCGGTGTTCTCTGGTTTCTATTCTTGAGGAAGTATGGTCTGCGATTTCTCGAGGGACACAGACATTCAGACATCTGACTGAAAGTGTCACAAGCATTGTTCAAACTGTCATAAAGCAAATTATATATCAATGTACAATAATAGGCGTCCGGGTACTCGCGATCAGGCAGTGTATTCATCAAAGTTGTGCAGGGGATACATCCTCAGACATCCGTCGGCAGATCCCACAGCAGAAACCGTTGGGACACTCGTCCATCAAGTTTTCTTGCAGATTGCGAGGCCCAATGAAACGATCTCCGAATACCCCTAACCACCCATTCAGTGAGAAACATTGCTGGTTTGGTGCGTCATTAAAAGCCTGTGGATTTGTACTAAATTTGAACCTAATTATATTTCAAAAGTAATCACATGGAGTCTTTTTCGAAGTGGCTACATTTCAAATACATTTGTACCATCTAGGATAATATCTCATTCTGAAATCAATGGTGGCTTGCAACTATATGTTGGAAATCATCTCGCAAATGGCTCCATTTCGAACCCATATTTACTCGAACGTTTTTTCTTCCATTATTATGCACTTTTCGCTGTGATAGACTCTGTATAATTTGCAGTATCTACTGTACTTGTTTCTCTCTTACAATATCGTGGAATTTAACTATGCTCGCAAGGCAGCAAAGCAGTATGGGTGCTAACGATTCAGATGAGAACTTGCGAGACTGACGCAGTGACTCGAGCAGACGCGAAATGCAGCGAATTGTGACGAATTGCGCGAACACTCAGTTGAGGTCGTTGTCTCAATTGTAGGACCAGCCTACGAGGCAGCTGCTTCCGAGACTATGAAGTTGTTTAGGCCACAACATGACTACACTTAATTCCTCGTAACGCTCTCTCGGTTAATTCTCCTCGTGGGCGCAGCTTAAGAAGCCGTGACACCCTGTCAGCTCAGGTTTCAGATATATGGCACCGTCCGGCGTTGTCGTCCTGTGCTGGGTCATTTGCAGAGTGACGGTTCGAAGAAGCCGTTATCGCCAGTGTTTCTGAGTCAAAATATAGATGCCTTCTCAGAAATACTAAATACTACGAGGCCATTCATCAATGCTGTGTAATGCGAGGGTCACTCCAAAAGAAATGCACACTATTTTTTTTAAATCCATCTTTTATTCCACATGTTTGAAAGTTTTACAGTGTTCCGGACTGAAGCGCCTAGAACCGCCGTGGCCGGCGACCTCTCTTTGGATACAACGTGCCACAACGTAAGATAAGGAGAAAACAAATCAAACAGCCATTTTATTATTCTTCAGAGGCAGATTCAGACTTCTCACATCATGACACTAGCTCAGATAAAGAAATGGACTTACTATTTGGCGAATAAGTATGCTAAGAAGAAAAACAAGAAGACGAGGAAGAGCCTGCGACTGCAAGGAAGAATGAGACGACCTAACAAAGTACGCTGCTTACTGAGTACCTAGATAGACTAGATTCAGTAACCGAAATCTTTCAGGTTACCCTGCTAACCCTCCTTCGTGGAGAGGAATTACTTTTGTAAAAGTATTTTTAAGCATTATGTTCAAATTTACGAGACATTTCCCTTCTGTATTGTGTTGGGTAACTTCGCTGCAACACAACAATGTTACAAAGGGTTATTTCAAACGTTTTTATTATGCGGTCATCCATTTTTATCCATGTTTATCTTTAATGGTGCCAAGACCCGCACTGCGGAACTTTGCCCCATTTTGTGATATAAAACTTCGCTATTTTCGTTTTAGCTAAATTGTAAATTTCTCTGTCCTTAATAATCAGACGGAGATGGAATTTGGGTAGGTTATATCTAACAACTCAACCTATGACTTCAATTTGAAAGCGCGAGAGCCGGCCGGAGTGGCCGAGCGGTTCTAGGCGCTACTGTCTGGAACAGCGCGACCGCTACGGTCGCATGTTGAAATCCTGCCTCGGGCAGGCTGTCCTTGTGATGTCCTTAGGTTAGTTAGGTTTAAGTGGTTCTAAGTTCTAGGGGACTGATGACCTCAGCAGTTAAGTCCCATAGTGCTGAGAGCCATTTGAAAGCGCGAGAAAATCTAGCCTTCATTGACCACAATACTAGAAAAACTGAAATTTCTGGGCTTAACCTCCACCTACTCTAACAGTTGCCTTGGTCCTGCAAACGTTTGCGTGAACCGTGCTGAGAAAGTATGTGACGTACAGTACGTATCATGGCCGTAACAAGTCGCCGGAAATCCCCTGCAGAAATAGAGAGTCTCTGTAGTCATATATAATTGCAAAAGCGTTGCCGGTGTTGGACTTTTTTCACGAACTGACCCTTCGATTATGTCCCAAAATCTTCGATGGGATAAATGTCGGGCGATCTGCGTGGCCAAACAATTCACTGAGAATGTCCATAATGTTCTTCAAACCAGTCACGAACAACTGTGGCCTTATGACATGGCACATTGTCACCCATTGCAGTTCCATCTTTGTTTGGGAACATGACGTCCATGAATGGCTGCAAATGTTCTCCAAGTAGGCTAACTTCCAGAGGATCCAGTCCATTCCGTGTAAACGCAATCGACATCGTTATGGAGCCAGCAGCAGCTTGCATAGTGCCTTCTCGAGAATTTGAGTCCATGGCTTCGTGGGTTGTGCACCGCGCTGAACTCTACCATCATCTCTTACCAACTGAATTCGGGACTTAAGTCGTCTAAGGTCGAACCGATATGGTCCGGAGCACAGGAGAGGTTCAAATGGTTCAAATGGCTCTGAGCACTATGGGACTCTACTGCTGAGGTCATTAGTCCCCTAGAACTTAGAACTAGTTAAACCTAACTAACCTTAGGACATTACAAACATCCATGCCCGAGGCAGGATTCGAACCTGCGACCGTAGCGGTCTTGCGGTTCCAGACTGCAGCGCCTTTAACCGCTCGGCCACGTCGGCCGGCGGCACAGGAGAGGCGCTGCAGGCGATGTCGTGCTGTTAGCAAACACGTCTCCTGGTGGCAAAGCCCATTACCGCCAAATTTCACCACACTGTCCTAACGGATATGATCGGCGAACTTCACACACTGATTTCTGCGGTTACTTCACGCAGTATTGCTTGTCTGTTAGCAACGAGAACTCTACGCAAACGCATCTGCTCTCGGTCATTAAGTGAAGGTCGTCGGCCACTTTGTTGTCTGTGGTGAGAGGTAATGCCTGAAATTTGGTATTATCGGTACGCTGTTGACACTGTGGATCTCGTCATACTGAATTCCCTAACGATTTCCGGAACAGAATAGCCCACTCGTCTAGCTCCAACTACCGTTCCGCGTTCAAAGTCTGTTAATTTCCGTTGTGCGGCCACAACCGCGTCAGAAACGTTTTGACAGGAATCGCCTGCGTAGAAATGACCTCTGCTAATGCCCTGCCGTTTCATGCCCTGTGGACGCGATACGCTGCCAGATGTATATGTGCGTATATCTGTCCCATGACTTTTGTCACCTCATTGTATGTGGTCGCAATTCTAGCTGTAACCGCCAAGCGTAAGAGAAAAATGTTCAATAGTAGAAGGTGAAAACTAAACGATTTTATGAGTATGATCGCCAAGTATAATGTTCCATACGTATTTTCTCATTTACAGCCTACGTTGGTAGGTATTTAAGCAAAAAAACGTATTGAACTGTCCGATACCATACCTGTTCCGCCAACCATGCGTACGTATCAACCAGGTTTCGTGTTATCCGCGGCACTGAAGACTTAGTACGATGGGAACAGCGGTGCCTGGGATGAAAAGGGAGCCCCCGTATCCTTCACATAGCGCGCGGGTGTCCGGTTGCGCGCGTGGCTTGAGCACGCGCTGTCAGCGGTCGTGGCCGTGGCGTAGCGTAGCAAGACGCAAACGTCGCTACGTCAGCGCAGGGCGGCGGTTCTGCGCTATTCTGGGAGCCGCCTGTTGCTAGCAGCCGGCCCACCGCACAGGCAGGCCTCTCTCCACCACCGCCTTCTACTACTGCAGCTTTCTCCCTCAGCTGTTGCTGACTGCGGCAGAATCGTGGATAGTGCTGCGCTGGCTACTACTTCGTAGAGCGAAAGAAGCGGCGGCTCCTTGCCACTGTCACGACCAGTCACGTGGAGCGATATTGTTTACGTTCCTGTGGAAACGTCTTTGTCTCTCCGCAGTGTTAAGGGCCCCACGTAGACCGACGGATCGTTGGCGATAGCGATAGCGATATCGCCTGCAGTCTCTCACCCGCTTCGGCCCCACCAAATGCAAGTGATTTACCATGCAATTTCAACCAGTATTTCGAGCGCCACTGAATGATGTAATTCAGTTATGGAAAACGAGCAGCTGCTTTTAGCAGCAGTGCCAGTGAGTCGTCGTATGTCAACTATTACTCGTAAAATTTACATCTTAATCTACATCCTTACTGTGCAAACCAGTGTGAAGTGCATGATTAGGTGAGCTCCCGACGTACCAGTTATTGTGTCCCTTCAATGTTCCATTTAAGATGAAGCGTAGAAGGATAATTGTTTAAATGCCTGTGTGCATGCTGTAATTAACCTGATCTTGTCCTCGTCACCAATATGTGAGCGATACGTAGGGGGTTGTAGTATACTCCTAGAGTCGTAATTCAAAATAAGCTCTTGAAACTTTCTAAGTAGGGGCTTTCTCGTGATAGTTTACGTCTATCTTCAGTAGTCTGCCCGTTCAGTTTCTCAACAACTCTGTGACACTCTACCTCGGTTCAAACAAACCTGTGACCATTCGTGGGGTCCTTTTCTGTTTATGTTCAATGCTCCTGTATTTCCTTTTTGGTGCCAGTCGCCGGCCGCTGGTGGCCGAGCGCTTCGACCGCTACGGTCGCAGGTTCGCATCCTGCCTCGGGCATGGATGTGTGTGATGTCCTTAGATTAGTTAGGTTTCAATAGTTCTAAGTTCTAGGGGACTAATGACCTCAGCAGTTGAGTCCCATAGTGCTCAGAGCCATTTGAACCATTTGGTGCCAGCCCCATACACTTGAAAATACGGAATATATGGAACACAGACACCAAGTAGAGAAATGCTTGGAGTTAAAATAGATCTGCTCACATGCGAAGATTAAAAGTACAGATAAATTCAAATACTTTGCAGAATCGGTCACACTAAATGGACTGGATTAAGAGGTAAAGAAAGAGCAATGAATTATACTCTGCTTACAAACCAACACTGAACAGATACAACAAACTAATCGTATCCCACAAGGCCTAAATCAGCCACTATAATCCTTTTATAAGACCAGAAAGACTCTATGACTCGGAGTGTCCCATTTTAAATAAAAAGGGAACAGTCGGGAGAACTTGAAAAGAAGGGCTGGAAGATTTTAGAAAAATTTTGGACTCAAAATACTACTAATGGACTTGGAAGAATAACAAAGTCGAGGAGCTCCACAAGTACACAGAGAACATCACTAACACAATGGGGAAACCGACTGAGCAATAAGAAAAAAATGGCCATGGGACTTAACTTCTACGGTCATCAGTCCCCTACAACTTAGAACTACTTAACCTACCTAACCAAAGGATATCACACACAACCATGCCCGAGGCAGGATTCGAATCTGCGACCGTAGCGGTCGCGCGGTTCCAGACTGTAGCGCCTAAAATCGCTCGGCCACTCCGGCCGGCAGCAAGAAGAACTTCCGTTACATCATATCATTGATGTCCACCTCTAAAGTGGGTAGTAGAGGTCAAAACAGACGCACAAGAAACAGATATTACACTAGAGATGATCGAAAACTGTGAAAAATTAGAAGCAAGGCCAATAGCATAAAATCATTTGGAGTGGTACCGCTAAAAATGAGTCCACGCAAAGCGTTTCCGGAAAGGAGAGAAAGAAAAATGAAAGAAATGAGAGGTTCTGGGAAAAGAGGGAAAGAAAGCCGAGAAGTCTTCAGTTCTACGAATTTCACCCGCTCCTGATGTCAACTACAGGTTTCCTGCAACTAATTATTTATTTCTTGTATAGTTGATGTGGCCGAATGTCGCCACGCCGCAGGTGCACAGTGGTAATCTAACCAGGAACATCAATCTTCTCTCGAGTCCAATTCATCAGTACGAGACCCTTTTCGCTAACAAGAATCAGGAATATTTTGGATGTGTGACGTTGAATTCCGTTCGTAAATAAAAAGTTTCCAATTTTGTGAAACAATAAAAGTCTGAATAAATCGACGTCCACGCAGTTCATTAGTCTCTGGTTGCAATTTCTCCTTTCACGTACTTTTTACGATGATAATTTCTTCCGATAAGCCTCTCCAGGGCACAGAAGCATTTAAATACTGCCTGCATTTAATTTCACCCTCAGAACCTCGTTCATATAGCTTAAATGACGCTGTTCGAACCAAATATGAAGGCCTTCAGAGATAACACGCTTACCAAGAATTGTTATAATGCGTACTAAAACATTAGGTCTGCAATTGTCATAGATGACTTGCAAGACAGCAGCAAATCTATAAAATTCACAATTCAGTCATGCAAGTCCTTTGCCAGAATTTAACTGCCACTAATTAGCCAACTCAGATCACTGGGCGTAAATTCATAAACTTTCGTAATGTTATTCTTTGGTCCCCTGTCAATAGCTAATCATTACTAGAGATTGCTAAACGAGCTTTAAGAGTTCATAAAGCTTCTCTTAAAGTTCAATAGGTGATTTGAACACTGAAGTGCCAGTTAATCATTCAAGACCTTCGACTATTAATACACAGACATCCACAGAAATATTGTACATTTTACACTGGCAATAACGTATACAGTATCATTAGTGTCACTGAACCCAGCACTTTACAACTGCAATACGGCGGCGAGCGCAAAGGACGTGCAAACAGCTGTTTATTTACTGTGAAAAAATTCGTAAGAAACGGGTATATAGTGATCCATGTCTGAATGCAACTAGAAACAGTTCACGTAATTTTGCTTTTGTGCTGTATATAAACCTAAATTACTACATTACAGTCGATCTTTCTGTAATATCAACAGTATTTAAATGTTTTATGTATATCTTGAGCGGTTTAATAAATCTAGAATCAACAGATGTAGCATGATGATCGTCTTCGGCTTTTCTTCGAATTCTCGTTAAGAAAATGCTCCTATTAGTAGAAGTTGATATTTGTCGTTGATAATAAGTGTCTTCATCCATTTGAGTGTTCTTACGAAAACTGCAACCTGTTTTAAATACGTGTATGCGTAGCTTGATGTTTTTCTCATGACACGATTTCATAATGTATGCGATAAACTCAACTAGTACGCAAATATTTGTTTGATTGCAGAAACTGTTTGGACCGTTTCGTAGAGCTCACAACGTCATTTCATTTCAGAAAATCGTTGTAACGCAACACACAAACTTTCTGATGTCGCCACCTTACTTCACCAGAAATCAGACTTCACTAAAGGATATGCCTTTGCCAGTCTAGTAATTTGTGCCTGTGTTCCGATCACAAGCTATGTGTAATAGTGTTTATTTGGTCATTAGTCTTCAATTAAAATTATCATAGGCTTCATCTGGGCTCTAAGGAATTGTCTTAAAGAAACTTAACAAGTCTTCCTTCGAATAGATTCTCTCAAAACTATATATCTAAGTACTACATATTTGTGTCATCTGAGCTGTTTCAATAGGCGCTACTGCGTCAGAAGAATTACTCCTTATTATGAATCACCAGTAGGCACGTGTCTGACACAACAAAACTTCTAATGTTCACAGTTTGACACCAGGTATAATAGTGAGTGCAAATTCAGCATTTCATTTTACTAGGAAGACATTTTAGCAATCAAGTAGGTCTCGACAATGTCTTCCAGGTCGGCTGTTACCCGCTGGCCGACTGTTGGATTCCAATTGCGCTCACGACACTCGTGCCACGTCATCAGCACAGCACTGTAACGTCTTTTCTGGATCCGATGGTAGAGCATGAAGCAAATGGAAAACACAGCATTTCTAATTAAAAAATTCATGTAAAATTTATAATATAAAATTATGATATATATATTCCTGCCTGGCGTCGCACAACTGAACATATCAGTGTTCATCACAATCATCGTAAACCTGCAAGCTAGCCTATGGTGGCGGTAGATCTCCGTCTGCCAAACGACTAAAAAGTCGTAGCCACTATACCCAAGAGGTGCCGCGTTTGTCAACAGCGCAAAGAAATCTGACTGGTGGCCCCAGTGTCGATCACCCCTGAGTTGGCTAACTTGACATAAAATTAATTTAATTGCTTCAAACCCACAACAAAGTAAATGATATCGTAGGGAATGAGAATGGGTGTCATTGAGAAATTAATAACAAGGACTTGCGGTATCACAAACAGATTTATTAACTAATATCAAGGTCAAGAGAGAATAAGCATATAAACAGATACTTCAGCTATATAACATTTTATTAACACGAACTCCGGTTGGCCGGCAATAGACTTTGGGAGAGACTGGCTCTGGCTACTGCGAGTGGAAGGATGCCAATCTAGGCAAGCAGACACTGCTGTATCGTTCCACTGATTTGTCCCTCATTTCAAAATATAATGCAGCATTCAATGGGCACTGGGAGTGACTACTGCATCTACAAGGCTGCTATGAAGAAAGGTGGTCATGAAAACGATTGATAGTCTTCTGAATTTGCCGAAGCTGCGCAACGTTAGCGATATAGCCGGTGGAAGACGAAATGCAGTCGTCTGTGTGCGGGTGTTGCTTAAGTGTCGTACTGCGGGAGATGACACCACGTCCGCCGGTGATCGTCTCACGTCCGCGAAAATATAAAGTTTCGTCCAGGTGTCCGAACATATTTACAGCTAACAGCTCTCTCCGTAGAAATGAAAGAGCTCTAGCGACTGTACTCCGTGACGGTAGAGGAGCAAGTCCTCATCTCTCCTGTTGACTACAACCTTCCGAAAAACAGCCATTCCCATTTCTTTAATAAACCTACCATGGCCCAGCAGTGGTTACCGTGCCACTCATGTTTCCTAGCAAGGAGACCCGATCTTCCTCAACCAATCACTGCAGTGCAGTACACATTCTGTTCTCCGAAAAAACAGCACACAATGCCTGGAGATCCTGCAGCCAAATCCCCAGCGCATTTCACAAGATAAGGAAAGTTTCCTAGTGAAAACAAGCTCCGTCTCCTCCATAAAACTTTAAGTGCTTCTGTGTTGGCAGCGCTGTGTAGCGCTTTGCATTGGATCTCTGACTGCGCTTTCTTTGTAAGAGACTCTGTAGTTGGTCGGATTCGTTGTTGGAAATTAATCGCCTGTAGTGTCGGGCAGTTGGAAGTTAGTCGCCAGCAATGATGGAAGTACTGTTGGGCAGTTGGACGTGAACAGCCAGCAGAGATGGATGTTAGATGTGAGAAGTTAGCATTGATGGAGGGTAGAGGTCTGAAGTGTTAGCGTAGGCCAACGACCTGGAAGTATCCGACTTGGAGATTGAAAATTATTCATGATTATATATCTTTGTACTGGATGTCAATGACGATTTAGATTCAGGAGCGCCCACGGCGGTGTACTCAACGACGAACCTCGGTGCACGAATGGCAAAACGTCATTTTTTGCGATGAATCCAGGTTCTGTTTACAGCATCATGATGGTCGCATCCCTGTTTGGCGACATCGCGGTGAACGCACATTGGAATCGTGTATTCGTCATCACCATACTGGCGTATCACCCGGCGTGATGGTATGGGGTGCCATTGGTTACACGTCTCGGTCACCTCTTGTTCGCATTGACGGCACTTTGAACAGTGGACGTTAGATTTCAGATGTGTTACGACCCGTGGCTCTACCCTTCATTCGATCCCTGCGATACCCTACATTTCAGCAGGATAATGCACGACCGCATGGTGCAGGTCCTGTACGGGCCTTTCTCGATACAGAAAATGTTCGACTGCTGCCCTGGCCAGCACATTCTCCAGATCTATCACCAATTGAAAACGTCTGGCCAATGGTGGCCGAACAACTGGCTCGTGACAATACGACAGTCACTACTCTTGATGAACTGTGGTATCGTGTTGAAGCTGCATGGGCAGCTGTACCTGTACACGCCATCCAAGCTCTGTCTGATCAGTGCCCAGGCGTATCAAGGCTGTTATTACGGCCAGAGGTGTTTGTTCTGGGTACTGATTCCTCAGGATCTATGCACCCAAATTGTGTGAAAATGTAATCACATGTCAGTTCTAGTATAATGTATTTGTCCAATGAATACCCGTTTATCATCTGCATTTCATATTGGTGTAGCATTTTTAACGGCCAGTAGTGTACATTATTAGTTTTGCAACAAAATCTTTCCTTTGCTAACCACATGCATACTAGTAGTTAGTGGCTTTAGTAGTTAGAATCTATTATTTAGCTGGCAGTATTGACACTCGCTGTATTGCAGTAGTTCGCGTAATGAAGATTTTGTGAAGTAAGTGCGTAATGAAATGTACAGTTTATTGTTAAGATTTCTTTTTAGTTAGGGCCATTCTTTTGAATGAATTATTTGAAGTCAGGCTGTAATTTTTTTGGGCAGTAAGATTGCGTTGCGCTAGAATATTGTGGGCCAGTGTTGACATGTTTACAAAAAGTAAAGAGAAAGTAGGCTCAGTACGTTCAGTTTTACACAGCTGTTTCAGAACCAAATAACGTAGAAGTTTCATCTTCTCAGTCATTCAGCAATTTAAGTACAGGCACAGTTAAATAAAGAAGTTTTAAAACGATTTAATTGGCACCATTTTGGCGGAGCGCGGCGGCATCTAAGAAGTGCGACATCCAGAGGTACGCTTTCTTGTAAGAAATACATTAGCCGGGCGCCAGCCCAACGCCACTTTACGTGGACTTACACACTAGATAAGGAGACCAGACTCCCACGCCACGTACATTCGCTAATAAAGCGGTTAAGCCAGCGCCAGGATGACCGGCGTTGCCAGTTTCTGAAGAAGTGTCATTTCGCATTCAGCCACAGCGTTCCCATCCTCTTGCTTGGCCGCTAGCGGAACAAGGCGGGCCGACAGAATGGCAGCCATAAACCACTGCCCTGCAAGGGCCCTCGGCCAGTTTCGGTGACTACAAAAGGAACACTGGCAATGAAAAGGCTCCGCGAACTTGCTTGCTGCTCGGGGAAAGTTCTAAAGCTGCCATTAATGCAATGGTCACCTCCAGCGTCCAAAAATCTGTCTCTACAGCCGAGTTCAGTGCTACTACTGCTACTCAAGTCATGTAAGTACTGTGAGATCAATCAGTGGTTTACCCTAACCCTAATAGTCCATCAGATAACTATCAATCAGGGAAAATTTAGATACACCAAAAGCGAATGAAATTGTATGATAATCACCGAAACAAAGGTGCCTGACGGGTATTACCACGGCAGTGGCCTGCTCCAAGGCACCGCCATCTTTCAAATCCTACAACACTTGGCCAGATTCGGAAGGAAAAACATGAGAAAAATAACAGAAAATATATTTTTGTTGAAGGTAGAACAATACAATAAGTATAGTTATTACTGCTTTCACTGAAAGGTTTCAAAGACCTCAGGAAGTACCCTGCATATAAATTAATTGTTCCTTCTTTTAAGGGGGACGTTCATGAAACAGACCGAAAAGGTCAATTTTGAATTTATGTTTTGTTTACTAGAACAGCTCTTGGACAATAAGCTCCCAAAGTTTCAATAAACAAATAGCATCCGAAGTTCCGGAAAAATATTTAAATGTGTGATGCAACCTTCCTACCACGCCCCCTTTTTGAAACTACGCTTCAGTACTAGCTCGGTTAACAACAATTCTGTGGATTACATTCACAAGGAGACGCTTCCAAATTTTATCCTGAATGCTGTCAAAGCAACTTTAGGTTTCTGGAAGATCATGATCTTCCAAAGAAGTGTGTTCACCGCAAAACCCAAAATCCAAATGAGTCTCTAAATTTGCTCAATTGGAAACGATGTCCTAAAACCAGATTTTCATCTGTTACAGTTGTCAAAATTGCAACTTATTATGCAGTTCTTGTATTTAATGATGGGGACATAGGAGGGCGAATGTATTAGAGAGAATAGACTTTCAAGAAAGGAAATTTCGCTCAAGACATCTTGAGCAAAATAGATTTCAGCGCCTCCCTACAGCTGAAAAGTCAGTTGCAGATGTGGTAAAGGAAAGAAGGTAGAAAATAAGAAACCAGAAGAGAACACTTGAAGGGAAAGAGAACGATCAGTGCAAATCTGGGACCTTCTGAGGACGTTACATAAGAAATAACGTTAGGTTGAACTTTAAATTGCATTTCCTGAAAATTATGTTTTTTAAAGTTTACAATCATTTTTCTCAGACTCCATGAACGCTAGAAATGAAAATTTGTACGCTTAATTCTATAACCTCAGTAAACTTTGTCTCAAGAATAAATTTTGAAATTCTGAATATAAGCTAAGATATTGGGCAAAGTGCTTGGAATTTTGCATGAATTTTATATTATACTTACAGAATTATAACTGAAAATTATTAAAATTGTCATATTCGAGAGATTCAAAAAACCTCATATAAGGCACTATGTTCAGAGAGATTAAAGAGAGAAAATTTGGAAAACTCTATTTGAGAACAAAGTACATATATCATTTTTTGAAAATAAAATTTTTAAATTCTGCAAAAACAGTTAAATATGTATGTAATCCAACGAACTTAACAGCAAATATAATAAATTCACGTTAAGCATGATACAAGATGTCATTGCAGTAGCTTCGAAATTGTGGATTTGATACATCTTTTTAAATAGTGCGTGTTTTTCATGAAAGTTCTCCCCTTAATACTTATGACTGAAACATGATTAAAAAATTTATTTTTGCCTCAAAGGAATGCCCATGATTTTAAAAGAAACAATTTATACTCGTGATCAGTAAATGTAGATTATATGAATGTGCTGTATCTCTTGTTTCAGACAAAAGAATAGAGAGCACTCGGAATCCACTGCTGTAATACATATTATGTAAAGTGAAGATGGAGGTCGGAGAAAGGAAAGGAAGGGATTGAACTATTGGTAATATACGAAGATGGTAACTGTTCTCGAAAGAACAGATACCATTGCTGACCGTGCAGCTTCTCTAGCATAAATAATAATTAATTGAAACCCTCAGCTGCCGCCGGCCGAAGTGGCTGTGCGGTTAAAGGCGCTGCAGTCTGGAACCGCAAGACCGCTACGGTCGCAGGTTCGAATCCTGCCTCGGGCATGGATGTTTGTGATGTACTTAGGTTAGTTAGGTTTAACTAGTTCTAAGTTCTAGGGGACTAATGACCTCAGCAGTTGAGTCCCATAGTGCTCAGAGCCATTTGAACCATTTTGAACCCTCAGCTGCCGACAGGTGTTGTAGATATACCTCGATGGGGACAGCTGAAAATGTATGCCCCGACCGGGACGCAAACCCGGGAGCTTCTGCTTACATGGCAGATGCTCTATCGATCTGAGCCACCGAGGACACAGATGAAGAGCGCGACTGAAGGGACTTATTCCTTGCACGCTTCCCATGAGAGACACATTCCACACTGTCCACAATCTACATACGTAATGTACGTAATACACTCCTGGAAATTGAAATAAGAACACCGTGAATTCATTGTCCCAGGAAGGGGAAACTTTATTGACACATTCCTGGGGTCAGATACATCACATGATCACACTGACAGAACCACAGGCACATAGACACAGGCAACAGAGCATGCACAATGTCGGCACTAGTACAGTGTATATCCACCTTTCGCAGCAATTCAGGCTGCTATTCTCCCATGGAGACGATCGTAGGGATGCTGGATGTAGTCCTGTGGAACGGCTTGCCATGCCATTTCCACCTGGCGCCTCAGTTGGAACAGCGTTCGTGCTGGACGTGCAGACCGCGTGAGACGACGCTTCATCCAGTCCCAAACATGCTCAATGGGGGACAGATCCGGAGATCTTGCTGGCCAGGGTAGTTGACTTACACCTTCTAGAGCACGTTGGGTGGCACGGGATACATGCGGACGTGCATTGTCCTGTTGGAACAGCAAGTTTCCTTGCCGGTCTAGGAATGGTAGAACGATGGGTTCGATGACGGTTTGGATGTACCGTGCACTATTCAGTGTCCCCTCGACGATCACCAGTGGTGTACGGCCAGTGTAGGAGATCGCTCCCCACACCATGATGCCGGGTGTTGGCCCTGTGTGCCTCGGTCGTATGCAGTCCTGATTGTGGCGCTCACCTGCACGGCGCCATACACGCATACGACCTTCATTGGCACCAAGGCAGAAGCGACTCTCATCGCTGAAGACGACACGTCTCCATTCGTCCCTCCATTCATGCCTGTCGCGACACCACTGGAGGCGGGCTGCACGATGTTGGGGCGTGAGCGGAAGACGGCCTAACGGTGTGCGGGACCGTAGCCCAGCTTCATGGAGACGGTTGCGAATGGTCCTCGCCGATACCCCAGGAGCAACAGTGTCCCTAATTTGCTGGGAAGTGGCGGTGCGGTCCCCTACGGCACTGCGTAGGATCCTACGGTCTTGGCGTGCATCCGTGCGTCGCTGCGGTCCGGTCCCAGGTCGACGGGCACGTGCACCTTCCGCCGACCACTGGCGACAACATCGATGTACTGTGGAGACCTCACGCCCCACGTGTTGAGCAATTCGGCGGTACGTCCACCCGGCCTCCCGCATGCCCACTATACGCCCTCGCTCCAAGTCCGTCAACTGCACATACAGTTCACGTCCACGCTGTCGCGGCGTGCTACCAGTGTTAAAGACTGCGATGGAGCTCCGTATGCCACTGCAAACTGGCTGACACTGACGGCGGCGGTGCACAAATGCTGCGCAGCTAGCGCCATTCGACGGCCAACACCGCGGTTCCTGGTGTGTCCGCTGTGCCGTGCGTGTGATCATTGCTCGTACAGCCCTCTCGCAGTGTCCGGAACAAGTATGGTGGGTCTGACACACCGGTGTCAATGTGTTCTTTTTTCCATTTCCAGGAGTGTACATATTTGCCCATCCATTCATTACTCGCGCACACTAAGTTGACGATTCCCGTAAGAGTTAGGGCAACCTGTGCGCATTCACGCAGACGAAGGTCAATGGCTGGGTAGCCTTTAACCACATATATGAAGATAGTAACTGTTCTTGAAAGAACAGATACCATTGATGACCGTGCATCTTATCTAGAATAAATGATAATTAATTGAAACCCTCAGCTGCCGACAGGTGTTGTTGATATACCTCGATTGGTAATAGTTACTTATTGGTAATAGTTACATCAGGATTTTATGCGGAATCAACGACGGTGAGTGAAAATGAGTGCCAGACTGTGACACGAACCCAAGAGCTCCGGCATACTATTCAGCTGCGTTAACCACAGCGCCATCCGGACACAGTATTTATCGCAGATGCGGCACGCTCCCAGTCGACTTACATTCCCACCTAGTACCACCTATACACAGTCTCCTTCCAAGTCTTTCATGCTAGCTAATTTTAGATTCCCGATTCCCACTGGAGGTCGAACAATAACGTGCATCCGCACTGGAGTCTGTGGATTCATTTCCTGTCAAGACGAATCAGTTATATGGATGCATGGTGTCTGTTTTTTCAGACATGTCTAGTTCGGCACCCATTTTCACTCGTCCCCACAGAGTCTTCATAAAATCTCAATGCAGGTGATATCATTGGATCCTTCTCTTCCGCTCGTTTCTCTCCCCACCAGCTTCAGTTTACTTAATATGTATCACAGTTGTGCATTCCGTGCGGACATTTCCGGAAGAATGGACACCACACATTCACATAATTGACTCGCCTCGATGGACAATGAATCAACAACCTTCAGTGCGGATGCATATTTACGCTCGACCTCCAGCGGTAATATAAAATTAGCGTGGAGGACATGGACGTGGACAGTGGATAGGTGACACAAGGTGGGAGTGTGGGTAGGCCAGGTAGTGTGTCGAGATAGTCGGCGCATTTGCGATAAATACTGTTTCCGCGTGGCGTAGAGGTTACGGCAACTGCCTACTAAGCAGGAGATCCTGGAGGGTTCGACTCCGGTTAGACACACATTTTCACTCGTCGCTGCTGATTTCGTATAAAGTTCCGATACAGCTGATATCGTAAGTTTCGTCTTTTCCTTCCCCTCACTCCCTCTCCACCTTCAGTTTACATAAGACGTCAAGAATCTCATAAAAGGAATTTGCTGGGTTGAAGGGGGGGGGGGGGGGTCGCAATATGATATTTCGCTTGTGTAGAGAAATGTTCTCGATCCACCTTTACCCTTACACGTTGTTCAAATCTGCTGAAACGTGGCCACGTTGAACTTCGTGTACTTGTGGAGAACTTTGCAGCGGGGTTGAGCGTCCGGCGGGCAGTTTAATCCCAGCCAAGGCGCCTTAACACAGCGGCCTCGCCGCTCCTCCGGCGGTGGAGACGTAGGCCGATGCAAAATTCACGACGCACGTCCCGGGACACACGTTCCGCCTCCCAGGGGCGCCGCTGAACCAGCAGGAAGATCCTCCCCGCATCCTGGCCGACCGACGAAGCCCGGGGAGGTACGAGGGGAGGCGGGACTGCACACACTGCCGGCCTTGACACACTTCCGAGACGCTACCTTCGCGAGAAGTACACGAAAAGAGGGAAAGATATCGCCTCCGCACGGCCGTCTTGCAAAGGAAATCCGCGTGGCGATTACGGCCAGGTTTACTACTCCATTCACAGTTTACGAGGAGAACACGGCGAGTTCCATAACTTGATTTCCCAGAAAATTCCCTCCTTGGGAGAGGGTTAGAAATAACCGACCACATTTCTCGGCCGTTTCTGAGAAAACGGCAGTCAAAGTTTTCGCCGCACCGTAGATGCATTTTAGCGCACGATTAGTTCATTGAAAGTGGTGGCACACTGGACAGCGTTGCGGCATTACACTTTCGCACCCCGTGTTCTAAAACTGATTGTTGTTTCCATTTTTTATTTATTTATTTCATTTTTGTACCTATATCAATAGAAGGTAACTAAATGAATGTTTATCAATTGAGGCGACACAAAGGCGTTATGTTAATTATAAAATTACAACTTGCATCCATTTATTATATGACATATATCGGTATGGTATTTTCAGGGACTGCAATATTTTTAAATTCTAATATTATTACATGAATTCTTATATTAATTCCTTATATTTTATTCTTATTTTTATTATTTAGGAAGATTTGGTGTGTTCCATGGATGATATCAATTGTTGAAACATTTCAAACATAGAAATTCCGAAACGGCTCAAATGGCTCTGAGCACTATGGGACTTAACATCTGTGGTCATCAGTCCCCTAGAACTTAGAACTACTTAAACCTAACTAACCTAAGGACATCACATACATCCATGCCCGAGACAGGATTCGAACCTGCGACCGTAGCGGTCACGCGGTTCCAGACAGAAGCGCCTGTAACCGCACGGCCACACCGGCCGGCAGAAATTCCGAGCACCACGAGCATTGCTCGAAGACATGTTTGAGACAGTTATATTTCTTCGTATGAATCTCACTCGGGAAAGAAACGTGCTGAAGGCTTAACAAGGTGGCAATAATTTCACGGCAAACCACGCATAAAAGATCATTTTTCCGAAAACTGGCACGTGCAATCGTTTATGAAACACTAAACCGTAAACAATTTCAAATAATTTTCTCATTTTTTAAATTCATTTTACAGATAGCCAATTAGCAGACAAAATGTTTCTTCAACATTAAGTTGGGAAACATTCGTTCAGTAACCTCCTACGGGCATGGGTAGCTAAATGAAAAACAAAAACAAAACCAAGCGAGGTGGCGCAATGGTAATCACACTGGATTTACATTCGGGAGGGCGAGGGCTCAATCCCGCGTCTTTGATTTCCCTAAATCGTTTCGGGCAAATGCCGGGATGGTTCCCTTGAAAGAGCACTCGCGACTTCCTAACCCGGCCTTCCCTAATTCGGTGGGACCGATGACCTTGCTTATTGGTCCCCAAATCGATCAAACAACAAAAAGCAAAAATAAAAGGAATAATCGGGTTACGAAAACAGGTCGCGAGTCTAGCCACTGCGCCACCATTTCGGCTGAATTTGTTACTCGAAAGCATTGGCAGTCGTTTTCTCAAAAACGGTCCAGCATCTACGGATAGACCGAGACAAGTGTTCGATAATGTTGACCCTTTTTCCACTGAGGGAAGTTTCTGAGAAATCGGGTTATGGCACTTGCCGTGTTCTCCTCGTTAGTGCCAGGCAGAGAGCGCATTGCGATGTCGATGGCGTGTTACATCGGATTTTGTTGGTATTTAAATTACTTATGAGCTCTAAGTTTTATTGTACATTGTGTTTGTCCTATGGTTGCCAACCGCAATCAGCCACAGATCTAAGTTAGTACAGCATGTCATCTGCAAACATAAATATGTTAGGATATCGTCTGCATTGAATTTTTGTTTTAATCCAACCTTTAAAATATATATTCCGGTAAAAATCGTGGTATGTGACCCTTCTTGTCCTTACCATTATTGTATCTTAATTGTCTTGACCTGCGGCTGGTCTGTATTTATGTAACAAATTTATTTCTGTTGTTTTTGTGTAATTGGACTGATCTCTGAACATCGGTAAAAATTTCGTGGAGCTTTGGTATAGATAACTGTTCGATGTGGTTTGTTGCTACTGGATTACATTTCGTGTTTTATAACAGTTTCCTCTCTTACTAATTTGTGAAAACTGTGTCTTGTTATGAACTGCTACGTTTCTTATGCACTTTTGACAGTCGTTTGTTTCACTGTTTTGTTTTGGTGTGTGTGTGTGTGTGTGTGTGAGTGTGTGCACGCGTTTTGTTTTTTGTTGTCTAATAGTTCGTTCAAAGTTTTGAATAGTGTGTTTTTTGCAGAGTATTGTCCGCAGCTCGTGGTCTTGCGGTAGCGTTCTCGCTTCCCGCGCACGTGGTCCCGGGTTCGATTCCCGGCGGGGCCAGGGATTTTCTCTGCCTCGTGATGACTAAGTGACTCGAAAGATTTGCACCAGGCGAACGGTCTACCCGCCGGGAGGCCCTAGCCACACGGCATTTCCATTTTCATTTGCAGAGTATAGTTTGATAATTGATGCCTTTCTTGCCCTATGTGACAACTTTTTGGACGTGATAGTTTTCTGCTATTGTTAAAAAATGTTACAGAAGGTTACTGTGTTTTAGGATTTGCATATCTGTTTTTATGATACTGGGTTGGCGGTTGGTTTTCATAAGGCGGTCTGCACATGCG
The DNA here is from genome assembly GCF_021461395.2 of Schistocerca americana. Taxonomy (NCBI): domain Eukaryota; kingdom Metazoa; phylum Arthropoda; class Insecta; order Orthoptera; family Acrididae; genus Schistocerca; species Schistocerca americana. The sequence goes on along the minus strand of NC_060124.1, from coordinate 302,823,746 downwards.
GAATGTATGCTGTAACGTTTGAGTGCTCTTAAATGTTCAGAATATCTTATCCTGAAATTCTACGTGTCTGCACGGTGTTTATTGAACCACAGTCTTCGCGGATTAACTACTATACATCAGCTTTGTTGGATTTATCTGTGGTGATGTTGGATGATTTTAATCTTTTCTGCAGTGTGACGTTTGTTTTATATGCCACATGTATCCCTTGTTTTCTCACAATGTCTACTGCTGTTGTTCTCAAATGTCAGTGTGTGCCATGTTTTCTTATTGTTTGTGGTTCCTTCAACTTCTGTACTTTGCGTGTTCTCTGTGATGTGGGTGTTGCTGGTGTGTTGTGCTGTGGTACTGTTCTGAGGGTTCTGTGTCAGTTTTATTTCCTGGTTCATTTTGTCAACAGGGTTGATCTTGTAATCATTTTCCGTCGCAATCCGTCCGATTATGTTCAGTTTTTGTTCACAGCTATCTTTGTCCTCTGGAATTCTGTTCAGTCTGTCTAGGAGGTATCTGAGCTTGTGGGCTATTGGGTGGTTTGCCCGGTTGTGAATAACAGTATTGGTTGATATAGGGTTTCTGTATATTAAGAACCGGTGTCTGTGGTTTTTGTTTTCTATTGTCACGTCTTGGAAATTTATTTTTTCGTCTGTTTCTGTTTGAAAGGTGAAATGTATTTTTGGGTAGACAGGACTGATGTCTCTGTGTAACTGTAGTATCCACAAACGTGCTTCATCTACCAGACAAATTATGTCGTCAACGTAGCGGTACCAGTGTGTTCTTTATACCGTTCTAGTTTTACTATTTCTTCAAAGATTTTGTTTTCAAGGTGATTAAGGAAGATTTTGGTCGGTGGGCCACTTATGGGTGATCCCATGGGGAATCCTTTCCGTTGGGTATAGAATTTATTTTTAAATTTGAAATAATTTTGTCCTGTAATTGCTTTCAAAGGGGTTGAGAATTCTCTTGTTTGTGTTTGTGGGATAAAATTGGTCTGTCTTAGTTGTGTTTACATTATATTGATGTTGATATGTGGGTGTCCATTGATGTGATGTCAGGTGAGAGTAGTTTAATGTTGGCACTGAAAGTTTTGGCAAAGACAACCGAGAAAAGGGCTTCAGTTGAACCGCGTGGCTCTCGGTATCGGCTATTGACGTGTGAACACCGCCATATACGGCTGCACAGAACGTACTTAATCGCCCACGGTTCTCGCCCCACGCATTTCCTGCTGGAGGCTAATTGCTCCTGTGGAGAAAGAGGGACCCGGAACATATGCTTCTATACTGTGACTGTTGGTCACAGAAAAGTCGACTAGCAGCAGAGAGGATTAGTTAAGTCTATTCCCGTAATATTATCAATATTTCCATACAGCTGTATTTAGTTTTGTGTTCAATATATGTACCATCGATCTACCGTTTGTTTAGTCACATCACCAGACATCAAACTTGACTCACAAATGGAGTGCCGTAGTATCACGGGCGTTCGCTCAGAAAATGATGGGACCATAAGCAAACTAGTCAGAGTGTCCAATTCTACGTGGCATGCGTTATACACACCACCATCTACTTGCAACAGCAGGAAGTACAGTGTGAGTTTGGTACAGAAATCATTTGCGCAGCTGGTAAATTTACGTGCGTTTTTGTACTAAATACTTACACTGATTGCGGTGACGTGAATAATGATCTATTGCAGTTTTCCACTATTTTATATTTAGGCTGTGTCATTGCCAGTTCAACGCAGTATCTGTTCTCTGACTGCATAAAACGGATGGACAAATAGGGAAAGAACGCAAGAAGTGCGTGCCTGAATATAAATGGAGATGATAGTCAAGCCTGCAGGTTGCGCTGTTGTATTTGGCCACGGACGGCAGCTGTACAGCGTCCTCAATACGTTGCAAGTGTCACTCGTCGTCAGAGCAGTGTTGTGTGTAGTTGCGTTATACTGGAGCTAAGTGAACGCGAAAATGGGCAAACTGGGGCAAAATGCTGGCACTCGTATGGTGGGTTATTCCGTAAGTAAGGTATCCGAATGTTTGGTGTTTCATCAGGCATCGTTAGGAAGATTTATATCGCACACAGGGAAAGTGCGAAACATCGTCCGCTAAGTCACAACCTGGACGAAAGTTTGTGTTCTGTGACTGTGGTAGATGTTCATTGAAGAGGATTATGACGACAAATAAGAGGACGACAGCTAGAAAAGTCAGTGCAGAACTGAATGTCGTACTGGCGAACACTGACAGCACCAAAACAAAACGAAAGAAGCTCCAGAAGCAGAGCGAGCTGAAATTCCAAAACAACTCATCAGTGATGGACACCCCTATAACAGGAAAAGCAGGTGCCAAAGACATTAAATCTGGACTATGGAGCAATGGAAGAAAGTCATTTGGTCAGATGAGAGTTGTTTCACGCTGATGCCAACTTCTGGTCTAGTTTAAATCCCAGGAGTGAAACATGGGTGGGGTTCTGTCATATTTTGGACAGCCATATAGTGCTATTCCATGGGCCGCAAGACCGCGCTACTGCCAAGGTTTCTGTGACCATTTCGGCTGACCAGGTCTATCCAGTGGTACAATTTGTGTTTCCCAATGACGACGCTGTGTTCCTAGGCTAGAGTGCCCAGGGTGACACAGCTCGCACTGTTCAGGATTGGTTCTGTGAGCATGGGTGTGAATTCTCTCCCCTAGCCACTACTGTCATCAGATCTGAGTATTATTGAGCCTTTCTGGTCTGTTTTGGAAAGAAGGCTCCTATCCACATCCATCTCGTTACCTGAACTTGCCACTGTTTTGCAAAAATAATGGTGTAAGATTGCCTTGAAAACCATACAGGACCTGTATTTATTCATTCCGAGGCGTCTGGAAGCTGTTTTGCTAGTCCATGTTACGCATGATGATGTTTCCATATTTTTGTACCCCCTGTCTTTCATAGCTGCACATGAGTGTGTTTCAAAAGGCTGCACAGGACTGAATGAGCTAATAGAGGATTCGAAATACAAGAGCTTTGGAGTAATAACTTATGGTCTTGGAAGTAATTCTGCACCAGTGAAAGCTTTGGAATGTCAGGAGCAACAAGAACAATCATTGTACAGGTATCTTAAGTTCAGAAAAGATAATGTACTGTTTACTCAGCAAATTGTATATTACATAAGGTGTTCAAAATAGCGACCATCACACTCATCTACATCTACATAAACGTAGATGATGGTGCGTAGGGCAGGGTACCCTGTACCAATATTAGCAATATAGGCATAATATCTTCGTCGAAAGTTCTAACGCACTCTACCAAGTACACCACGCTTCGTACGAACTTCATCAGACGCTGCAATATCCTGGCGCGAAGTGTTTCTTCATCGGCAAATGGTTCACATACGCGAGGCTCTTGATATACCTTAAAAAAATAAAAAATAAAAAAATAAACCAGAGGTGTCAGATGACAGGGAGAAGGTGACAATGCAATTGAAATTGGCCCCCTCTTCCGATCTCAAGAGCGCACGAATGAAAAACAGCAACTGATACACAAGACCTTAAAGGCATGACTAGAGGGGGAACGCACCTGTATTGTACATACACAGAAAGAGTACGTCATCTTTGCTGAAATCACGCCTCGACATTCCATTGTTTTCATTTGCACAGTGTTACTTCTAATGATAAAGCACACATTCGTGCGACTAATTGTTCCTTTTCGATTATGTTATTATATTTACATGAATTTGTATTCTGAATGTTGTGTTTATCATCATGTTTTATGTTGCAGGTGAGAGACCAAATGTGATGGATATAAGCCTAAATACAGTTTGTGAGTACAATTTCAATCTTCACTTCATAGTTGAAAAGTAAACGATTAATTCATGCTCGTTTACGTAATAATAGAGAATTCTTGAGACACCACACACAAAACGTATGATATTTTCTTCTTCATCAAACTTAAGATGATATATGCGTTTTCTGCTCTGATTTTGTGTCACTTAAAGCGATTTGTCCGGACGAATCTCCGTTCATCTTATTTTACTAAATATGTAACACGTAATCGGCAGAGTATGGAAACAACAGCTGCGTTGCTGATACCAGTAATCAGTGGCAGGCTATAATACTTTATCTGTGCCACATTTGTCGCTCGCGGAAGAGTGCGGAGCCCACTCCCCACAGCACTTAACAGCGTATTGCAATATTGTTCCACCATTTGCAGGCGGCAAATATGTTTCAGCAACGGAAACGCACGCATTTGCAACCTTTGTGTTATGCTAGTAAAGATAAAGTTTGACACGTGTCGCTATTTTGTTGAACATCAGGTCGCTGACGCATGCTACTCTTTGGTCCCTTATAGAACCAGCTGAACAATGAAAGCGGAACGAGAAAACTTTAGACTGCCTCGCGGCCCTGGGCGCTGCGATAAGAGCTCCAGTAACGAGGTCGTGCATTCACAGTCGCAGAAAAGGAAAACATGTCATAAACTTGAACGGATGCTAATCATGTACTACTGCTTTCCAAACCCGTCTGCAGAGATTCGCGATATGCGATATTATACGATTGTTGGTGACGTTTTCAGTTTCGAAATCAAAATTCACCTGATAGCAAAGGATGCCAATTTAATTCCTGTGACCCACCCTAAGCAACAACTGCATGTCAGTATTCATTCACAGTGTTATATAAATCGTTATTTAAAGAAATACCTTCAGGACTCGACAAAAAGTCCAAATATACACTCCTGGAAATGGAAAAAAGAACACATTGACACCGGTGTGTCAGACCCACCATACTTGCTCCGGACACTGCGAGAGTGCTGTACAAGCAATGATCACACGCACGGCACAGCGGACACACCAGGAACCGCGGTGTTGGCCGTCGAATGGCGCTAGCTGCGCAGCATTTGTGCACCGCCGCCGTCAGTGTCAGCCAGTTTGCCGTGGCATACGGAGCTCCATCGCAGTCTTTAACACTGGTAGCATGCCGCGACAGCGTGGACGTGAACCGTATGTGCAGTTGACGGACTTTGAGCGAGGGCGTATAGTGGGCATGCGGGAGGCCGGGTGGACGTACCGCCGAATTGCTCAACACGTGGGGCGTGAGGTCTCCACAGTACATCGATGTTGTCGCCAGTGGTCGGCGGAAGGTGCACGTGCCCGTCGACCTGGGACCGGACCGCAGCGACGCACGGATGCACGCCAAGACCGTAGGATCCTACGCAGTGCCGTAGGGGACCGCACCGCCACTTCCCAGCAAATTAGGGACACTATTGCTCCTGGGGTATCGGCGAGGACCATTCGCAACCGTCTCCATGAAGCTGGGCTACGGTCCCGCACACCGTTAGGCCGTCTTCCGCTCACGCCCTAACATCGTGCAGCCCGCCTCCAGTGGTGTCGCGACAGGCGTGAATGGAGGGACGAATGGAGACGTGTCGTCTTCAGCGATGAGAGTCGCTTCTGCCTTGGTGCCAATGATGGTCGTATGCGTGTTTGGCGCCGTGCAGGTGAGCGCCACAATCAGGACTGCATACGACCTAGGCACACAGGGCCAACACCCGGCATCATGGTGTGGGGAGCGATCTCCTACACTGGCCGTACACCACTGGTGATCGTCAAGGGGACACTGAATAGTGCACGGTACATCCAAACCGTCATCGAACCCATCGTTCTACCATTCCTAGACCGGCAAGGGAACTTGCTGCTCCAACAGGACAATGCACGTCCGCATGTATCCCGTGCCACCCAACGTGCTCTAGAAGGTGTAAGTCAACTACCCTGGCCAGCAAGATCTCCGGATCTGTCCCCCATTGAGCATGTTTGGGACTGGATGAAGCGTCGTCTCACGCGGTCTGCACGTCCAGCACGAACGCTGGTCCAACTGAGGCGCCAGGTGGAAATGGCATGGCAAGCCGTTCCACAGGACTACATCCAGCATCTCTACGATCGTCTCCATGGGAGAATAGCAGCCTGCATTGCTGCGAAAGGTGGATATACACTGTACAAGTGCCGACATTGTGCATGCTCTGTTGCCTGTGTCTATGTGCCTGTGGTTCTGTCAGTGTGATCATGTGATGTATCTGACCCCAGGAATGTGTCAATAAAGTTTCCCCTTCCTGGGACAATGAATTCACGGTGTTCTTATTTCAATTTCCAGGAGTGTAGAATAACAAAAGGTAAACAATTGTACACTGTGTGCATTATGGACTATCACCAGACTGCTGTAAACTATTTATGCTTACATGCGCCAAATTAGTACAGTAAAATTTGGAGAAAAAAATGCTACATTTAACAAAATAGTTCCTTCTGCCTCATTTGTTTTAAAGTACTGATTTTTATCTCTAAAATATTTCCTCCTCCTACGTACAGAAATTGTATTGCTACTTTTTATCTTTTATTACTAGCTTAATTTTTGCACAACCACATTTATAAAAACATCAAAGCAAAATAAGATCTATATTGTTAGCAATGACACATTTACAACGAACATTCGAAAGCGTCACGCAGCTAAGCGTACGTCTTATATTCTTGGATCTGTGGATCAAAATAATATGTAGACATTCACAGCTCTTTTTCTTTTCCGGTGGGCAAACCGCAGCATGCATTAACTCGGTAAATGGCATTGTGTATATTTTTCAAGTTTCACCTGCATGGGCTGTTGTGCCAGTTTAAAACGATTCTCCAGTATTAATGAGCGTAATTTTTTGTATAAAATTATACAGGGTGCTCTAAAATACTCCTTGCACACTTGTAAGACTTCTAGGAGGAAATGAGTAGACAATATTTTGATTTGGAAATCACATCGGGAAATGTACCGTTTACAGCTGTTAGAAAATGTGTTTGCTAGGTAGGTATGCAACGGGGTAGTCAAGGAGGGGGGAAGATGCTTACGTCAGATCGGCTGATGTCATTTGACGTCTGTGTTAGCTCTCTAGCCTGGTTCGAGCATCATTCACATGTCTGCGAGTGTTACAGCAACATGGTTGAGTTCGCGTTTGCAGAGCACACCGACATGATCCTTGTCTATGGCGAAGCTCACGGTAATGGAAGAGGTCCTCGTCGCCTTTATCTGGATCGTCATCCAGTATGTCCGACTCCACAGAAAGCTCTTTTCGCGACGAATACGCAACGACTTCGTTAAAGGGGTACCTTCACCGTGAGTAGGTGTGACTATTGTGCTCCAAGGAGTCGCCGCGCACCCGAACTGGAAGAGGCCGTACTGTAAACAACAGTACTTGTGAAACTGTGTTTCCTTTTCTGCTTCACGCCTAATACATAACTTGTGAAAGTGGTCTCGTTACTAACATGTTTTCAGATGGTTGTAGTACGGAAACGGTACGTTTCCAGAAGACATCGACTCCAATTCAGAATATTATCTACTCAGCCCCCTCCCTACCATCCCTGGAATTCAGAGCACCCTGTAGAAGCTTATGTAGGACTGCTTATTTTTATTTTTATTGGTTCAAATGGCTCTGAGCACTATGCGACTTAACATCTGTGGCCATCAGTCCCATAGAACTTAGAACTACTTAAACCTAACTAACCTAAGGCCATCACACACATCCATGCCCGAGGCAGGATTCGAACCTGCGAACGCAGCGGTCACGCGGTTCCAGACTGAAGCGCCTAGAACCGCACGGCCACACCGGCCGGCTTTTATTTTGATTTTTATTTCCCTTACGTTTCTTACGTTGCAATATAGCATCCTAGAGTTCTTTGCTAAGATTATTTCTCAATCCTTGGTGCTTTTGGAATCCATAAGAGATTAACGTATGGTGCTCACTTTGGTATTTGCTGCTATGTTTACTTGAAAGTAGAGCTTAGCCATTGACGCATACACGCTTAAAATGAGTTTACATTCGCGGAAAATCAGTTGTGATAGCTACGTTATAAGTATTGTATTGCTATATGTTTTCGTGTAGCTTGTAAACACATTACTATGCAGAAAATTCTATTGTTTTAAAATTTATTTCCTCTTGTCGTGAGGGGTTAACATTTTTTTTTTCTTTTGGGAAGTCAGTACAGTTTAATGAATACTGTCTGTGTTTCAATTCCGTTCGTTGATTAAGAATGTTGTCTGGATACGCGTCTGCGTGGATCCAGATATCGAGGTTCTTTCTTTCTTTTCCTCAAGATGTTCGTCGTGGTTCCTATGGGTAGACTATGTAGAATTTTCATTGCATTTTCTATTCGTTTGGCTGTCTGCTTTTGGTTGTGTAAATGCATGTAAAATATGGATTAATTACTTTCACAATTTGGAACATGTTCTGTGAATCTAACTGCGGACTTCTTCGTTTGCAACCAGTTCCTTACTTTTCCCTATATGTTGGTTATTATTGAGTTCTGTGCTTTCCCTTATCTCTTGGGCACATTCGGAATAAAACATAAATAGCACTGTACCGGAAGATATTTTTGTATCTGTTAAATTAATATATAAGATTCTACAACAGAAATTGCATTGATCTTAGAAGGAAAAGTCTGATTTTGAAATTTCATACTTTTCAAATGTATTATAGTGTCGTCTGTTAACCAAGGATTCAATCCCATAAGAGGGAGAAATTTCTGAAAACGTACGTCATCTGTCCAGTAGAATATGGAGGTAAAGTGTGAATACTGGAAAAAACAAGTAGGAAGAAATTGGAAGCAGTTAAAAATGATGCCAAAGACGAGTGTGAAATATCAACTGGACAGCGTAAGTCGATTTAAAGCGCTGGAAAGAGGGCTTTTCGTCGCTGATGCAGTTGTAACCAGAGAAGCAGAGAAGTTGGAAAATTGTAGTTATATTCAGGAACACGAGCAGAGATTCTACGCTTAGTATATGGGCTGGCAGTTGATCCTGACCATAAACAAATCTGAAGTACTACGCACAAATAGACAGGAAAACCCGTTCTTGTATGATTACAGAACTGCAGAATAATCACTGGCAGCCGTCTTATCCATAAAATATCTAGAAGTATGAGTATGGAACGGTTTAAAATGGAGCGATCACATAAAACTAATCGAAGGGAAGGCAGAAGCTACGCTGACATTCACTGGACGAATCCTCTGGAAACGCTGTCCACCCACAAAGAGGCTACTGGAGACTCCGAAGAAGACCACTGTAACTGTTGCCGAAACGTTGGTTTCTTCAGTACAGATTTTTACATTACGGCGTGGTACCATAGTCAGAAAACGTTGGTGTCAACTGCCTCTGGCCGCGGAAACATATTTAATTATATTTTGAGAACTAATGGTATCTTCACATTTTACATGTGCGGCTGTCCCAAAATGATGAAAAACTTGGAGATATTTTGGGTGTAGTGTTTGTGAAGTGATTGGATTAACTTAGAAGATGTGGACCCCACGAAAGATTTTATTTTGTTTCAAGGTATAAGAGTTGATGCCAAAGCGAAGAAATCGCCAACATATTGAAAGCACAATTTGAAAATAATGAGCCATTTACAGGCGGTAAATGCATGCAATAGGGAAAACGTAATCGGAGGCGTGTACTTACTTTGCATTAACGACGGTGGAGATATTTCAGTCGGCGATTTCAAAGAAATAATATCATTAGGCTGTGATTTGCTGTATTATACACAATAATATCGCGAAACACCTGATTATCACAATGAGATACAGATAAGGTAACAGAGTAGCGGTCGGGTGATTACACACAGACCCAGCTGATACCTGTCGAGTGGCAGATTAGCTGTCGATACGTAATCTAGATGCCTCGCAGATGTTTCAGAACGAGAAGTAGCCAAAAAATCGTGTACAGCTGACTGAGAAGATGGCAGTGCTCTATAATGCCTGTTTTCGTAGCATTTTAGTTTGCTCTTCGCAGAAATTGGATGTGTGTTTGTACATGGGTGAAGCCCAAGTGTTTTCCACTTATAAGAAAAGAGCTACTTCAGTAGCAGACATCTTTTTTTTTTTTTTTTTTTTTTTTTTTTAATCACCAGTATTAGTTTTCTGACCTGATGTGGCCCGCCACGAATTCCTCTCCTATGTCAAGCATTTTATCTCAGAGTACTACATGCCATCTACGTTCTTAGTTATTTGCAGTATGTATTCCATTCTCTGCCTTCCCTTCAGCTTTTGCTCTCTACAGCGCCATCTAGTACTGCGGAAGTTATACCTTGGTGTCTTTCCACATGTCCTATCATCCTGCTTCTTCTTCTGTCAGTGTTTCCCATATATTCCTCTCCTCGCCTATTCTGCAGATAACCTCCTCATTTCTTACCCTATTAATCCACTTAATTTGCAACATTATTCTGTAGCACCGCATCTCAAGTGCTTCGACTCTCTTTTGTTCCCGTTTTCCCACAGTCCATGTTCCACTACCGACAATGCCATGCTCCAGACCTACATTCTCATAAATTTCTTCCTCAAATTAAGGCCTAGCAGATTTCTCTTGACCAGGAGTGCCCTTTCTGCAGTGCTAGCCAGCTTTTTATGTCCTCCTTGCTCCGTCCATTGCGCGTTATTTTGCTCCCTATGTAGCAGAATTCCTTAACGTCAGCTACTTCATGAGTCCCAGTTCTGATTTTAAGATTCTCACTGTTCTCATTTCCGCTAGTTCTCATTACTTTCGTCTTTCTTCGATTTACTCTCAATCCATATTCTGTACGTACACTCACGTTCAGAAAAAACAGAACACCTTGAACACCTAGAGATAGGACTTTCATATTCACAGGATATGTACATTAATTAGTATGTTCCGCAGAAATGATTAGCATTTGGACCATGTCGGCCAGAGGGTTCAAGGTCGACACTGATATCGCGGCGCAACACCACCCACCGGTAAAATGCGCCTGCCGCTCTCGTTGTCGTTATAAGCCGATAGTAATGGATCAGTGTTGTTTGAGCAGACGTGAATTGTGACTCGCAGACGTATGCGCTAAACGTACCTTCATATCAGTGAGGCTGAATGAGGGCGCGTTATTGGCATGAAAAAATGTGATGCATCCATCCGGGAAATGTTCCGGCAGTGCAACGGATGTGTCGCGCGGGGTAGCCGCGCGGTTTTGGGCGTCTTGTCACGGTTCACGAGCTTCGGAGGTTCGAGTCCTCCCTCGGCCATGGGTGTGTGTGTTGTCCTTAGCGTAAGTTAGATTAAGTTAGATTAATTAGTGTGTAAGACTAGGGACCGATGACCTCAGCAGTTTGGTAACATAGTCCTTGCTACAAATTTCCAATTTGCAACGGATGTGTGCAAAATGGCTCACGGAAGGCCGTAGAACGCGACGAGATGGGTCAGATAGCAGCATCCAGACCACTCCCTGAGATGATCTGCATTTCATCCGAATTGCATGTCAGGATGGATCTGTGTCCTGGGCTCTGGCTCAACAACGGAACAGTGGAACACATCGTACACTACCAGGGATTACAGTCCGTGGGTTAGGTGCGCGACGTCCACTTCTCCGCTACCTTTGGCGAATGTGCAGAAACCTGCTAGACGGCAATGGTGTATGTAACAATGTCACAGTGGACAGGAATGGCATCATACAGTGTTTTCGGACAAGTCCAGGTTCTGTTTGTTTGAAAATGGTGGCCGCATTTTGGTTCGCAGCATGCAAGGGGAGCTGCATCACCGTAACTACACTCCTGGAAATGGAAAAAAGAACACATTGACACCGGTGTGTCAGACCTACCATACTTGCTCCGGACACTGCGAGAGGGCTGTACAAGCAATGATCACACGCACGGCACAGTGGACACACCAGGAACCGCGGTGTTGGCCGTCGAATGGCGCTAGCTGCGCAGCGTTTGTGCACCGCCGCCGTCAGTGTCAGCCAGTTTGCCGTGGCATACGGAGCTCCATCGCAGTCTTTAACACTGGTAGCATGCCGCGACAGCGTGGACGTGAACCGTATGTGCAGTTGACGGACTTTGAGTGAGGGCGTATAGTGGGCATGCGGGAGGCCGGGTGGACGTACCGCCGAATTGCTGAACACGTGGGGCGTGAGGTCTCCACAGTACATCGATGTTGTCGCCAGTGGTCGGCGGAAGGTGCACGTGCCCGTCGACCTGGGACCGGACCGCAGCGACGCACAGATGCACGCCAAGACCGTAGGATCCTACGCAGTGCCGTAGGGGACCGCACCGCCACTTCCCAGCAAATTAGGGACACTGTTGCTCCTGGGGTATTGGCGAGGACCATTCGCAACCGTCTCCATGAAGCTGGGCTACGGTCCCGCACACCGTTAGGCCGCCTTCCGCTCACGCCCCAACATCATGCAGCCCGCCTCCAGTGGTGTCGCGACAGGCGTGAATGGAGGGACGAATGGAGACGTGTCGTCTTCAGCGATGAGAGTCGCTTCTGTCTTGGTGCCAATGATGGTCGTATGCGTGTTTGGCGCCGTGCAGGTGAGCGCCACAATCAGGACTGCATACGACCGAGGCACACAGGGCCAACACCCGGCATCATGGTGTGGGGAGCGATCTCCTACACTGGCCGTACACCACTGGTGATCGTCGAGGGGACACTGAATAGTGCACGGTACATCCAAACCGTCATCGAACCCATCGTTCTACCATTCCTAGACCGGCAAGGGAACTTGCTGTTCCAACAGGACAATGCACGTCCGCACGTATCCCGTGCCACCCAACGTGCTCTAGAAGGTGTAAGTCAACTACCCTGGCCAGCAAGATCTCCGGATCTGTCCCCCATTGAGCATGTTTGGGACTGGATGAAGCGTCGTCTCACGCGGTCTGCACGTCCAGCACGAACGCTGGTCCAACTGAGGCGCCAGGTGGAAATGGCATGGCAAGCCGTTCCACAGGACTACATCCAGCATCTCTACGATCGTCTCCATGGGAGAATAGCAGCCTGCATTGCTGCGAAAGGTGGATATACACTGTACTAGTGCCGACATTGTGCATGCTCTGTTGCCTGTGTCTATGTGCCTGTGGTTCTGTCAGTGTGATCATGTGATGTATCTGACCCCAGGAATGTGTCAATAAAGTTTCCCCTTCCTGGGACAATGAATTCACGGTGTTCTTATTTCAATTTCCAGGAGTGTACATTCGTACAATATATAAAACACCAACTCGAGGCATTGTGGTGCGGGGTCCTATTGGGTACAACCACAAATCACATTGCGTGTCCACGGCCCTGCGACAAGTGTGACCTTCGTGAATGACCGGTAGCCATACAATTTCTGCACAGCACCCTATACGCCATTTTCAGCCAGTCAAAGCACGACCACATGTTGCTGCACGAACACGTGCCTTCTTGGTGTCGCAGGATGTCAGCGTTTTGCCCTGGACCCCAGATCACCAGACTTGTCACCAATCGAAAAAGTGTGGTATGTGGTTAAACGATGGATGCATCGCTGTCACACAATGCCGCCCACCGCGGATGAACTTTGGAATCAGGTGAATGTAGCGTGGATGGCTACACCACAGGAGGTCATTACGCCTCATATGTGTCGATGCCATCACACATGGAAAAAGTTATGAGGACCCATGGCAGACCCTGTGCCTACTACGCAAAAGGACAAATTCTGAAGAGAGGTGACTGGAACGCTAATCGTTTCTGCAGAACATAGTAATGTACATCCTGTTGAATGCGAATGTCCTATCTCTACTCATTCAAGGTCTTCTCTTCTTTCTGAACATGAGTGTATTAGATTGTTCATTCCCTTCAACAGGCCGTGTAATTCTTCTCCACTGTCACAGAGAATAGCAGTGTCATCAGTGAATCTTATCATTGAAATCCTTTCACCTTGGATTTCAGTTTCAATATGGAACGTTTCTTTGAGTAGCGTCATTGCTTCTTCGATTTATAGACTGAACAGTAGGGACGGAAGCCTACACTCGTGCCTTACTCCGTTTTTAATCCAAGCACTTCGTTCTTGTTCTTCCAGTCTCATTGTTCCCTCTTTGTTCTTGAACATGTTCTATGTTACTCGTCTTCCCCTACAGCTTACCCCTATTTTTCTCAGTATTTCGTACATTTTACATCATTTTACATTATCGAAAGATTTTTCCAGGTCAACGAATGCTATGAAAGTGTCTTGATTTTTACCTAGTCTTCCTTCCATTATTAACCGCAACGTCGTAAATGTCTCTGGGGTGCGTTTACCGTTCCTAAAGTCTAACTGATCGCCATCTATCAACAGATTCTCAGTTTTCTTTTCGATTCTTCTGTATATTACTCTTGTCAGCAACTTAGCTGCATGATGTATTATGCTGACTGTGCGAAAGTCCTCGCACTTTACTGCTTTACTATTTTTGGAATTGTGTGGATGATGTTTTCTAGAATACTGGATCGCCTATCTCTTCCCTGTCGATTCTTGTTTCTTCTTATGTCATGTCATTAGACAACTCCTCCCCCTCATATAGGCTTTCGATGTACTCTTTCCGCCTATCCTCTGTCTCCTACGCGGTTAGGATTGGGATTCCCATTACACTCTTACCGCCCTTGATAACTTCACCGAAGGTTGTTTTCACTTTACTGTAAGCGGAGCAGTCCTTTCGACATTTCCGAAATTCCTCAAGACGACATTAGGTAACTGTTTGTTTCCATGCTACAACGAACATAGAAGTATATTCGTGCCCCATCTCATGTTGATGTTGGGGAAGAACATAAATTCCAGCTAGAACGAAAGTTTAATTATTTGATATCTGTTACATGAAGAAACTAAGACTTCTGCTAGATGGTGTAACACTATCCTTTTCTGTGAGTGTGTAACTGCTTACCTGTTTGAAATTAACTAGCAGATCGGACCAATTACATCACATTGTTTTGCACCCTCTGGCATCGAAGAATACTGAAACTATCTTTCTTGTTTGCAGTTCATTTGACGTCTCTACTGTGTCTGAACTTGGCGTAAATCTAACCTTTCCAGTTGCTCAATAGCTGACCCTACTGTATCTGCTTGTATGCCACGTCTCTGGAGTCTCAATTAGTTTGTGCACTGTTTTACATAATCAAGGTATTCGTATAGATGGTTCTTTCGGATTATGCAATTTATCACTAATGTCAGCGCAGTTAAGTGCACTGGTGGGAGATTGGCGGTCGTTGCGTGTCAGCAGTTCATTCGCTGCGGCGATTTGAAATCGCGTGGATACGACGGTCAGCTGAGGCCACCAGCCCGAGGTGACGTGTCCAGGGAGAGACGGACTGCCCTGCAGTGCTGAGAGACTTTTCGTTTCTTTTTCTCTTTTTCCTCACTGGCGGAACGGCGGCGACTGGACGACCACTGCAGTTCCCCCTGCCGCCTGCAGAGGCGCCCTCGTCTCATCGATCCCCCCCCCCCTCCCCCCCCCCACTCCCTGTGACCCACCCTCTCCACCCTGGCATGTTGTTGTTGGACCGGCGACAAACTTCCGCTGCGACACACACCACGCACACACACACAGAGAGAGAGAGAGAGAGATGGGGAATGAAGGGACCTAACATTTCACGACTACATGATGCGTGTTAAAGAGAGCGAGCCACAGACAGTGGAAGCATCAGCCAGCGTTGTTTTTATTTTCTTACGGCTATACTCATAACTAAACAACGTTGCTATATTTTTGAGGACTGCTGGAAAACCGCAAAAGAAGAGAACCGGACAGAATATTGACGATTAGGAAAATCTATGACTTTTGTCAATTGGAACTAAATATCACATTCACGTTTATTGTATAATACTTTGTATAAGCATTTCAGAGGAGTACAGTTCCATCATCAGGTTGCTTTATATCAGGTACAGAGTGACAATTACTGAACTACATGAAATAAACTCGTTATAACTTCTGAACGGTTTGCATTAGGACGTTCAAACCGCACGGTTGAAGGCGGAGCATGGTGGGAATTAGTATGGTTTGGTTTAGCGACGAAGCCCATTTTCTTTTGGATGGGTTTGCCAATAAGCAAAACTGGCCCATTTGGGGGACTGAGAATACTCATTTCCCGATCGAGACTTTTAACCCTCAACGGGTGACTATGTGGTGTGCAATGCCCAATCACGGAATAATCGATGCGGTATTCCTTGATGGCACGATGACTATCGAACGATACGTGAAGATTTTGGAAGATGATTTCATCCTCATTATGCAAAGTTACCTTGATTTCGACAAGATGTGTTCATGCAAGACGGAGCTCGGCCCCACCGAAGCAGGAGTGTTTAATGTCGTGGAGGAGCACTTTGGGGACCGCATTCTGGCTCTGGGGTACCGAGAAACCACTAGCACGGGCCTCGATTGGCCGTCATATTCTCCGGATCTGAACACATGCGACTCCTTTTTGCGGGGCTGTATCAAAAACAAGGTGCACAGCAATAACCCTAAGATCATTGCTGAGCGGAACACAGACATTCAGGAGGTCATCGGCACCATCGATATTCCGACACTTCAGCGGGTCATGCAGAATTTCGCTATTCGTCTGCGCCACATCATTACTAATTATGTCAGGGATATAACCGAAATCCGAATATCTATAGTGACTTTTACATGTCCAATAAAGTGCGTGCACGCCGTAGTTTGTAACTAGTTTACTTTTTTTCTCATATAGTTCAGTAATTTTCGTCCCGTATTTATTGTGTGTACCGCGTCTGGATGACACGATATTTCTGCGATAACATGCCCTTTCTCCAACACTATTGACATCACGTACTATACAGCACTATTGGAATCACATGTTATATGCTGAACTAAGCACACTTCAGCGTACAAGAACGAAACATCTCTATAAACATAAACAATACTGAAACTTCCTGGCAGATTAAAACTGTGCGCCCGACCGAGACTCGAACTCGGGACCTTTGCCTTTCGCGGGCAAGTGCTCTATCATCTGAGCTACCGAAGCACGACTCACGCCCGGTACTCACAGCTTTATTTCTGCCAGTATCTCGTCTCCTACCTTCCAATCGTTACAGAAGCTCTCCTGCGAATACTTTGCTTCGAAAGGATGCAAGAATAGTTATTTCTTACATCATAAGCGATACGAATCGTGTGCTTTTGCGGATTACTTACTATAGAGAAATCATCTTCCAGAAGTTCTGTGGAAGTATGAGCATTTTT